>NW_027202271.1:42884657-44084657 GCF_024711535.1 Dipodomys merriami | reverse complement strand
TTTATTCTGTTACAGAAGCATAAAATGGACTGAGACAACTTGGTATGTTCTTTATATCATTCAATCCTTATTACAGTGTAGGCAGTAAGAATCAGGAGTCATAGCTACCAGACTGGAGAACATGAAGGCACAAAGCCAGAAATAGAAGATTGGGAAAATTATGATTTAGGAAGGATGCTGGGTACAGGAGTCCCTAGAACTCAGGCCAGGCTGTAAAGGAAAGCAAGCCAGTAGCGGCTCTAAAAGGATGCTCATTGAACTGGAGGGATAGCTATTTACCCTCTGTTTCCTGTTGTGCTCATCATATGCGGACTGTAACTGGCAGGTATGTTGGCTCTGTAGCTATGAAATTCTCACCTTCTAGTATATTTGAACTTGATTTGTGTTAAATGCTGAGAATGTCTACCTACACAAAGTGACGTGACATTTATTCTTTATTTAACCAACAAATATTTTCTATTCTTTGAAATAGTACTTAAGCATATCTCACTCAAAACAAAAAAGAATGTCACTTTAAGTAGGAAGGCAAATATATCATATATGAGGTCCCAAGTTTTATTTACTTATCTGGAAAATTACCCAGGTATCACTGTGTTGCATTTCAGGAATGCAGTCTGTGTCAATGTTTAATTTTTTTTCCCAAAATGTGTTGAGTGTTAGCATAGTACTTAGAAAAATTCATTTTTTTTATTGTGAAAATACTGTACAGAGGGGTTACAATTACACGGGCAAGATAATGAGTACATTTCTTATCAAGCATTGTAGCCTCCTCCTTTGTTTCCCCTTCCCATCCCTTCCCATCCTCCCCCTGCCCCCTCCACCCAATCCTCTCCGCCCCCTCCCACCAAAGTTGTAAAGTTCGTTTTCGACATAATGACTTGTAGATATTGTTGCAATGGGTCCACCTGTATCCCTATTTAAACGATTTGTTTTTCCCTTTCCCCTCCACAAATTATACGGACATCAAATACAGTGAAAGCAGGGGTTATACTGTGGGGGAGGGACATACAAAGCAACAAAGTAATAATCTTATAAATGTGTTTGGAAAAATTCTTATATTGACTAGTGATCCAGATCTCTGCATTTTCTAGGCCTACTCATTTCCCATGATTCAGACTAAAGATAAAGATCTTTTGAAGAACTTGTTTGTAAGAGGTTAACTAATCCCATACTACTTTGGGGCTTACAGATTTAATTAAGCCTAAACTTACATTTTTTCCTTAGCTATTTTTATTCAGCCTTGAAATTTCTGTACTTAAGTTTCTCAGACAGGGTTATTTCTCCTATCCAAGTACTAACCAGGCCCGACCCTGCTTAGCTTCTGAGATCAGATGAGATCGGGAGCTTTCAGGGTGGTATGGCCATAGACTCACAGGGTTATTTCTCTTGTCTAGAATTTCTCCAAGATTGTTGCAACTCTGTAACCAGAAAGCTTACTTTTTATTTGGGAATTTCAAGTGATGTTTTAAGAAAGTCTTTAATGTTACCCACTTGATTATAATCAGTGAAAATCAAGGCTATAATTCACATATTATATTAAATACATTGAGAGTGAGAGATGCTAACAAGATTTTTTTGGTATTTTTATCTTTGTAGATAGGTAAGAATATATATCTATAACATAGATGTGCTGTACAAATTTCCATCTAGATCTGTACATCATTAATGTACATTTGCATGTTGTTAACTTATACCTGTATATTTATCTATCATCTATCATTATCATCTATCATCATCACCACCAACTCTCGCTTCAGCTTGTGTATATAAATAGATATCTTTGCATATGTAAATGATGTATAATTATTGATTTCAGGAAGGAATAAGACAAGTCCAGGTAGTTTTTTACTCAAGGAACAATTACTTTTTTCTTTCATTTCTTTTGTCTTTCAGCTCTAAAGTTTAACCCTTTATTTATTTAAAATGTCCTCCAGGGGAATAAATGAGCTCTAAGCATCTAGTACAATGTGCAATGCTTTAAGGATACCCACTGAGTGTCTGTTAACAATTATACAATTCAAATCAGTTCATTCGATCTCTGTCAATTAGGCCTGTAATGAAAAGGCACTGATTTAGATTAATATAATTTGAGGTTCCGAATGCTTCACTTACGGATGGGAATACTCATGTTTTAGGCTTCTCTCTCCCCTTTTAGTCAGCCTGGAATGGAGTCATGGGATAGGGCTAGACATGGGTGAAGACAGGGAAGACAAATATATGTATATGGCCTGTAAGAAGTCACTATCTCTTTTAACTTTTCCTTTACTTGCCAGCTCTCCTTTGGGTTCCAGCATTCTTGCTACCCTTTTTGAGATTCCTAAGAAACTGTTGAAATAGAGAGAAGGACAACTCAGAGAGGAAAAATGTTCTCAGTTAGGGAAGGAACACTTCAGCTAAGTCTTAAAAAGGCATGGTGCTGTAAGACAAAAATGCTATGAAGTTTAGAGAAAAGTGCATAGAGAAACATTATCCTCCTACATCCACAAACAGCCCAAATACACATAGTCCTGAAAGAGAAATGGGTACAAATTGCTTCAGGAGGGGGACTGAGAGGAAGACATCACCCATTTCATGATCTTCATGGGGGCCACTCATATTTCTAGAGGATTTCATATTCAGAGGACTTTCCTTTTGTTTCTGAAGAAACATGGTAATTCTAATGGCATAAATAGAAGTTTAAGTTCAAAAGTGTATGTAATTGCACTGTAGAAAATGTGCCTTTACATTATTGAGTGAAATCAATACAAAACAGAATTACAGGCAGTCTATTCATTTGCTTTTAAACTACTTCTAATGCCCATTTTATTTAAAAAGTAAGCCTTAAAAGAGTCAAAATATTTTTTCAACATTTAAGATAGATTTCATGAGAAAACATGTGTGTTCTGTGATTTTAAAGGGAAATTGATTCAGGAAAATATTAATCATTTATTTTTGCTAGTACTAGGGCTTGAACTCAAGGTCTTTTGCTCTCACTCACAGCTGGAGCCATGCCTTCAATCCAGCTTTGTTGGCTAATTAATAGGAGATAGAGTCTCACAGACTTTTCTGTCCAGGATGGCTTTGAACTAAGATCCTCCAGATCTTAGCCTCATGAATAGTTATGATAGGCCACTCAAATCTGGCTTTTATATCACTCTCAGATTCTGTGTTAAAATATATCCTATTTGTTCCACATTATTCTAACTGCTTTTCTTTGTCCAAATTTCTTTTTTTCCTTTAAAATTTTATGTCTTCTAAATTTAAATATTCCTTATGGCCCTTTAATTTCATAAGATCTTTAAAATGCTAACTGCATTCTAAGTGCCTACTTTTATTTTCTTTGTCTAAAATTAAAGAGAAAACCAAATAAAACTCTTTCTCATGAGCGTGTGTGTGTGCACGCGTGCACACACACACACACACACACACACACACAGAGCAAAAATTCAGAGAATTTTGTTTTCCATGAACGGAACTAGCTAAAGAAGAAGGCAAATTACATTTTGCGTTGGAACTCAGGAATTTGACAATAAGACTTTCCCCTTACTTTAAGTTTGGAACCATTTGAAGGTAACGATAATGCAAATGTTTTATCTCAGACCAAAGTCTTGTTGAGAATGACTTGTATATGTACAACAATTTACTTAATAATTCTATTTCACAGGATAGAATGGATGATTTAGTCTTTTCACCATGTAGAAGCAGAACAACAATATAGTCCCTGAAGCATAGATACTGGAGGGAAGGGTACATAACCTTCCAATTTTTTATTAGTGGCACTGGGAGACAAAGACCATATATCCCTTAAATATAGACTGGTTTCCCAAGAGCTCTAGAAAAGGAGACTAAGAAGCGTGGCCCTATAGTTCATTCTTAAAACTTATCAACCACACAAAGACGAAGAAGAGTAAGGAAAGCAAGGAGATGGGTAAGGCATGAACATTTCTCTATTGTGGGCCCTTTTTGCTAAGACAAAGAAAATTAAAAGTCTTTCATCTTGGCTTTTAAGGTCTTCTTTTGACATCACAGTCTGAATTTAATTCAATTTCCCCTAGGCTTTTGACAGACTTTATAGTCACTCTTCACTATTCTGGGTTTGTGTATGTCTTTCAAAACTATACTTTTGAGGACTTGGCTCTTGGAAAAAGCACATTTTTTGGTCAATATATTAGCTAGACAAGAATGGAGCCTGATCTGAGAGCTTTCAGAAGAGTAGGGCCACATTCATCAGAAAAGTTAAAGGCAAGTAAATCTAAGAGCTCATTTGCTGCTTGCTTATGCTGTTTCCAGGGAATATGGCCTGCAGGTTCCCTCCAACTTCATGGTTTATCAGAGGCTTTACTGAGCTTCCTTAGCAATAGATGCAGAAGGGTGCATTTTATATGTCAGCACACACGATTCAGGAATGTCTCCAAGCCTATGGAAAAGGAGGTACAGAGATGAAAGAAGTTTTAATTTTTTCTCCATTAAGCCACTTTAATTTCTTGATTACTTTCCTATGTAGCATACTCAAATTATGTCCACATTTTTGATGTTCATTTCATTTAAATGGAATGATTCTCATCAGGATTATTATCCATGTAGAATTTCAGAGAAAGCAATGTTTTGCTGATGAACTTCTAGAATTCGGATCAATAATGATAGTGCCTACACTTGAAACTGTTGTATGGGGATGAGATCTAGCAAGTTCATTTACTCACAATCTGTACAGACAGAAAACTTATCAACAAGTTATACTTTTATCCATTTTTAGTAATACATTTTGCTTTGCAATTTTTTCTTTTATTCTTCATCGTGTTGCTGTTAGTATTAGTTGTTGGTTTGATAAAATCATCTAGTTTACATTTATATCTTGCTTAATTCATGGGAAAATAACAAGCAATTCATCTGTTGTTTCAGAAGTTTTTCATTGAATGGAATTTAACAGATCTAATGTTAATCTAAATCTTCCTGTATTTTTCTTGATTTTAGTATTGCATTCCATAGTCTCTTGTCTTAATCGGTTTGGGCTGGGACTGCAATGAAAAAATGTATCATAAATATGGATAAGTCTTAAAGGTTTATACCATGGTAGCTTAACAGACACTTGTCACTGGTATGGTGGTTGACAAATCTAATACCAAGATGCTGGCCATCTGTTGTTCTGGAAAACAAGGACTATGTCTTCTCGTATCCTCACATGGTTGAGAGCAGACAGAGTCTCACAGAGTTTTCTTCTTATTATTCTGTGGACATTAATGTCACTATGGAAGTTTGACCTTTATGAGCTATTTATCTTCCAAGGCTCCATGTTCCAATACTATCATATTGAAGCATGAATGTGTAACATAGCGGGGGGAGGGAGGCAGTGATGTATCACTAATATGTATTCCCTAGCTTATTCCTTCTGTTGAACAGACACTAAATGGTAGGGTGAAGAGGTCTAATTATGATTGGTATTTATCAAAAGTTGGAATGCTAAAACCAGAAGAACCTTATTCCCTGCCCACTTTCTTTCGCTAATTTTTAACCCTCTCTTTTCTCTAATCCTTTGAGCCTGATCACAGTGCCTCTAACATTGATCTCTCTCAGTAGGCAATCCTGTTTGCTTCTTGACCCAGGTTTCTTCCTGCCTGCTGGCAGTTTAGGATCTCTCTTCCACTACTTTTAGGTCTCACTTTCTATCCCTGACTACAAAATCCTCAACAATCTTCAATGGCACTCTCTTACAGGTGCTGATCATCAGAGTACCAAGGCTTGGGAAAGAAATTTGGGTCTCTGCCATTAAGCATCTGATTTGGATAAAAGCCATTACTTCTTTGTTGGTAATTTATTACCTTAATTATTTTATTACTTTTTGTTACTTCAATCTTATTGCTCATCAAAGGTCTATTTAGCTGGTTGCTATCTTCTGGGGTCAATTTAAACAGTCCCTATATGTCCAGAAATTTACCTGTTTCTTCTTTCCAGTTTATTAGAATATGACTATTCTCTTATGCTTTTCTGAAATTTATTGGTATTTTTTGTAATATCCAAATTATCAACTGTAATTTTGTTGGAGTAGTTTTTCCCTCTTTGTTTCCACTAGTGTGGCTAAGAGTTTTTCAATTAAAAATATATATTTTCGGGCTGGGAAGTTGGCTCAGTGGTAGAGCGCTTGCCTTGCATTCTTGAGGTCCTGGGTTCGATTCCTCAGCACCACATAAGCAAAAAGAAAAAAGCTGGAAGTGGCATTGTGGCTCAAGTGGTAGAGTGCTATCCTTGAGCTGAAGAGCTGAGGGACAGCGCCCAGGCCCAGAGTTCAGGACCCATGACCGGACCCCCCCCCAAAAAATGTATATATATATATTTTTTCAAAGAACAAGTTTTTGTTTCAGTAAGTTTTTTTTTTAAACTCTGGACTTAATGAATTTCTGCCCTACTTTTCATTATTTCTTTCTGCATGCTAATTCAGAATTTACCTTGTTCTTATATTTCTTATTTTTCTTTCAATCTAGTAAAGGCTTATTCTTACCCCTATTTTCCTGGTTAAATATGTATTACTCTTCTCTGTATTTTATTTTGCTGAGTATCTAATAAAGTTCTAGCTTTCTGTTGGTGAATTCCTTCAATTTTTTGTGTGTTATAGTAAATTTCTTTCCTTTTTCAATTTTGAAGGACACTATTGCTAGATACAGTCATCTAGGTTGGCACTTATTTCCTTTCAAGGTTTGAAAGATATTATTGCACCTTCTCATAGGCTCTAGGAGTGTCTGTTGAGAAATACCTTGCAGTTTGATGCATTTCCTTTTATATGTGACTTGTCACTTATCTCCTGAATAGTTTTCATATATATAAAACATTTTAACTATAATGTTTCTTAAAGTGGTTCTTTGTCTTTCTAATATTATTTGTTAGGTGTCCTAAAAACTCCTTGTACCTGAGTGTTTTTCTCTTTATGTGGAATTGGAATTTTTTTCTATTAAAAAATTAACTATGGTTATTATTTTTTAGCTTGCAAATTGTCTCCTTTTCTATGCCCATCTTTCATAGTTTTGTTCTTTTATTGTGTCCCAATGGTTTTGCATGGTGACACACTGACTGATTCCCAGGTCCACTCAGTAGGGGAAAACTAAGTAGAATTTCTTGTACTTCCTTATGTATAGGTTGGTGTTATACATGGGTTGAAGGTAGGACTGATCAAGGGTCACCTATCCATTTTTGTGCCACTTCGACATTTTCTAGTGCCTAGGTTGATGCTGTTCTTGGGCTGATGACAGAGCTAGTAAAGGGTCAGTTGTGCTGACCAGGATTGATTTACTTTCAATTAGAATCTTTTCTTCTTTGTGTACTGGGAGCTACTGCTGACCTCAAAGAACACTGAAGCATGTGGGGCAGGCAGGCTTCTGGCGATTCCACAACCTTCTCAGTTTGTGCCCATGTAGGCAGCACATAGATAGCCAAACCTAGGGGTTTTGCAAATGCATTAGCAACTGAGAAATTAAAGCATAGCACAAAACTCTGGGCTAGAGGAAGAGAATTTTGGGACTCAGACACTCTTTCTGCAGTTCTCTCAGTGTTTGTAGACATTTCCCAGCCCTTAACCACCCAATGGGAGCGGAAGAACCTTGTAAAATTCCATTGTTCACAGGATCTGGACTCAAGACTTCCAGTTCTTTCTGTCACCAACTCCCATCTAGCTCCTCATTTCTCCATTTTTCCCAGGCCTAGCCTATAAAATGATGCTCTGCCCATTCAGGATAAATCTATTAGATCCTCTTGCTTAGTTAATCCTTCCCCTTTAGAAATACCCTTAAAAGCACTCTCGGGTATGATATACTAGTAGAAATAAATGATAATGTGGCACAAAGTAATAAAACTGGAATGAAAAATAATAATGAGATCCTTACCTATTAAGAACAGTCAGAAAAAAATCTTTCAGGAGAAGTATATAACATGTGTTTTCAAAGAGTAGAAATTAGTGAAAAACATGCATTTGGGTTGGAAGAGGTAGTAGAAAGACAGAGGAGGTAGATAGAACAGAACTTTCCAGACACAAAGAATGCCTTTCATGTGGTGATCTTAAGGCAATAAAGAAGTTGCTGTATTTGAATAAAAGAAGAAAAGTTCCCCAAAACTGATGTGTAGCAAATGTGAAAAAACAGTAAAACACAATTCATCTGTATTATTCAGGGTCACAGGCAATATGACATACGCTGGATTTTGTATCCAGTTCCATGGGAAGTTGCTATCAAGTTTTAAGTAGGAAGAAGACAGAATCTGATTGCAATTTGTAAGAATCATTCTAGTTATATTTTATTTTATTTATTTTTTTTTTTAAATTGTATTTTATTTTATTTGAGAACATACTGTACAGAGGGGCTACAATTACATGGGCAGAATAATGCATACATTTCTTACCAAGCATTGCAGCCTCCTCCTTTGTTTACCCTTCACTTCCCTTCCCTGCCTCCCCCCTCCCCCCACCCAATTTTACCCCCCTCCCCCCACCCAATTATACCCCCCTCCCCCCCCCACACCGAAATTGTAAAGCTGGTTTTGACATGACATTTTGTACTTCTCATTGTTGCAACAGGTCCACCTGAATCCTTAAACGATTTGTTTGTCCCCATCTCTTCCACATGATATACTGATATCAAATATAGTGAAAGCGGGGGTTACACTGTGGGGGAGGGACATACAAAGCAATAAAGGAATAATCTTATAAATGCATTAGAAATACATGCATGAAAGAAACGAAAACATTAAAATACATATTTAAGGGTTCATTTTCCTAACATCACATTATCTGGCCTTTTCCGCTTGACTCATACCTATACTAGATATTGCAAATAAGGGAAACCATGGGACCTATGCTTCTTTGGGCCTGGCTTACTTCACTTAATATAATTTTTTCCAAACCTTTCCATTTCCTAACAAATGGGGAAATGTCATTCTTTCTGATGGAGGCATAGAATTCCATTGTGTATATATACCACATTTTCTTGATCCATTCATCTACTGAGGGGCATCTGGGTTGGTTCTAGTTATATTTTAAAATAATGAGATAGTTAAGACTGGAATTGGGAAATTTTAATATCTCAGTTTTCTGGACAAGTTAAGAGAATGGCTTATACTGTAAAGCAACTGTGATCTCATATTTAAGTTGATAAACTTAGGTACAGAGTAGAACCAAGTTAATAATTTAATTGTAAGACTTCAAATGCATGTTACATTTTGGTTTGTGGAACAAACTTGTTTGTTGAACAAACAAACAAAATAGAGATAAATTTGAGTTTGCAATTGTTTATATGTCTTTTTTTTTTTTTTAGAAAAATCTCGAAAAGGCGTACATTTGAAATCCGTCTGGTGTTTCAAATGATGGGAATATAAAAGAGGTTAGTAAATGTTGAATGACAAGAAAGAATGCCAGAGGAAAGAGGGGAAGATGGCAGAGGAGAAGGTGGAATCTGAACAAGCTCTCAAATAGAAAGCAGTTTTAGAGTTCCAGTGAACAGTCCTAAGCCAGAGAATCACACCAAGTGTGCCATCACAGGACAGAGAGTTAGACAAGAGAGAGGAAGCCAAGGCAAAAAGACACATCTGAGCGCCAGCGGCGGCAGGGTCGCGGCGGAGAACACAGCCGGCCATACCTGAGCGCTCACACAGAGAGTCCGGGACGAAGGAGCCAGACACAGCGGGCGAGAGGATCCTACTCAACACCAGCAAGAACTGACAAGGAGCGGACATCTTCATCCTGCAGTTCGCAGACCAGAGACGACCCAGGATCCAAGACTCGACGTGAGTACAAGCCCGATGTCCTCACTCCTTCTCAGGGAGCAGAGGAGGGAAGGCCACCCCTCCCCCCCCAGCACCGGTGATCTCCATCTTGGATACCGACAAAGCTCGGAGGAGCTGCCAGCTCCAACCCAGGCCTTGGAATAAAAAGAGTCATTTAGCAGGTCACAAGAACTTAACGGTGGCGAAGTGACCTGCCAGACTCGGCTCCATCCAGGGAAAAGTCACACAGCTCAGGCACCAGCCATTGGAGTGGCTTTCCTCACTGGGTAACCAGAGCCAGAGGCTGCCCCTCCCTCTAGCAGCCTCAACAATCAATTGAAAAACAGAAACCCTGAGAATGGCTCCAGGCTGGGCTCTGTGAGTTTGTTTGTTTGTTTTTTTTTTCTCACAAAATAGCCCCAGGAAGAAGCTACTGATTGTTGAAAGGCCTCAACTCTACCCAGAAGCTAGCCTTACCACTGCATCCCCCTCTTTTGTGATCTCAAAGCAGATCACCCTCCCAGTAAACTAATCTGGGAGGGGGATCTCAAAATCTTGGGTAAAGCAGAGCATTTTTCTGCCTGTTACAAACTGACTTAAGAAACCAATCAAGCCACAGAACCTTAACCTGGCCAGAGACTCCAACAAGAGGCTGTTTACAGACAAAAGGGAGATACAGGATTCTTCCCTTTTCTTCTCTTCCTCTTCCTTTTTTTTTTTTTTTTTCTTCTTTTTTTTTTGGTACCTTATATATATATAATTTTTTTCCTTTTCTAAAAATTTTATTAATCTTTAATTTTTGCCTTTTTTGAAAAAATAATTGTTTTCCAGTAACTTTTTTTCCTCTTATAATTTTTATTTTAGGAATACGTGAATGTGCGGTTTCCTTTCTTTTCTTGTCTTCTTTCTCTTTTTCTTTCTTTCTTAACTATAGTTTTGTTTTTTTGTCTAGCTCTACTGAACTTCTGATCTTTTTCTCTCCCTTTCTAATCCCTTTCACCTTTTCCTCTCTTTTGATCTTCTGTATGTGACTTAACTCTTGTCCTGCACATCCTCAGATAAACCCGTAGTTAACTAGTAGACCCTATCCCCCATTGTGTACACACTTAATCCACAAATTTATTACTCAATTCAAAACCTCTGAGACTTTAATTCCTTAATAGCAGTACTACCTCTTTATACCTATATAATATCTTAGGCATTTTCTTAAGTTTTTCACTTCTCCTCTATGTCCCTACCCTTCTATTAATATACTCACATTCCTCTCTAAATAGATAGTCTTTTAATCTCCATAATAATATTAATTTTTACGTTTCTATTTTTTTCTGGTCTCTTTTCATTTACCTTTCCCTTTCTTCCTTTTCTCTCTCTCTCTAATTGTCACCTACCCAACCCATTTCCTGCATTGAGATTAGGACATAGTTAACTCTCCCTGTGCCTCCCCACACCAATCTATTCCTATTTTTTACCCACATCTCTCCCTAACCCTAAAAATTTCTGGTTTTCCACATTCTTCTCTGCGGTTCGAAACCCAATAACATATAGTTGTTTGATGTTGAATAGATGTATCTGTTGAACTAGATTGTATCTGTAGACTATTGACTGTATAAATGCAAATGTTGGTTGATGGTTACCTTAAGATAGTGTTCTAGCACAAAACTGGTGCCATTTTCATCTCAAATGGGCAGAGTAAGCCGGAAAAACACAAGAAAAATGGCAAATCCGGGTATCTCAATTCCCAATCTTGATAATCAGGGGTCAGATCAGATAATGAACAACCCAGAGGAGAGTTCCCAAATAGCCCTACAAACACTGGTGGCAAACATGATAAATGAGAAGTTTGACAACTTACAAAGGTCTCTGTATGAGCGTGATAGGGAGAGAGAGGAGGCATCCCAAAAGTTTATACAGGAATATCATAAGCGTGAGGAAGCTACTCAAAAACTGATACAGGATTTGCGTGAACAACTTGAGAATACTCAAAGAGAAAGGGAGGAATGGCGTGAGCAGGCTGAGAACACTCAAAGAGAACTGCAGGAATCCCACGAACGGAAGAAAGAGAACTACAGGAATCCCACAGACGGGAGGAAGCTAATCAAAGAGTAATTCAGGAATTGAGAGACCAGGTAGAGAATACACAAAGATCACTAAAGGCATTCATGGAATCCATTAACAAAGAGCTGAAGGAAGTCAGGGAGACCACAAAGGGAATGCTGAATGGAACCCAACAGAAGGAATGGGAGTCCAAAGAAACCATAACCAATCAACTAAGTGATTTGAGAACAAACAACACCAAATTAAGGAAGTAAAGAAATTCATACAAGACCTAAAACAGAGCAAGAAACCATAACCAATCAACTAAGTGATTTGAGAACAAACAACACCAAATTAAGGAAGTAAAGAAATTCATACAAGACCTAAAACAGAGCTTCAACAAAGAACTTGAAGCCATCAAAGCTGACCAATTAGAAGGAAAAGAGATAAAAAACAAAGTAGAGAGTCTTGACAGCAGGTTAGACCATGCAGAAGATCGAATCTCAGGGATTGAAGACAGCCTAGATATTATAGAGAAAGAACATACAACCTCCAAGACAAGTCCAAGAAATATGATTGATCTATCCCACACCTGGAAGACACCATCAGAAGGCCTAATCTATTGATAATGGGTGTAGAGGAGCACCTAGAAACAGAAGTTAATGGTCTAGGAAATTTGTTTAACAGGATCCTAGCAGAGAACTTCCCAAACATACAAAAAGATAGGCCTATTCAGATACAAGAAGCTTTTAGAACCCCAAATAGACCAGACCAGAATAGCACATCCCACCTTCACATTATAATCCACACAGGATCAACTCAGACCAAGGAAAAGATCCTTAAAGCTGTCAAGGAGAAAAGGGTAATCACCTATAAAGGGAAACCAATTAGAATCACCTCAGATTTCTCAGCAGAGACAATCAAAGCAAGAAGAGCTTAGAATGACATATGCCATGACCTAAAAACAAACAACTATCAACCAAGAATACTGTACCCAGCTAAACTCTCCTTCATAACTGAAGGCCAAATAAAAACCTTCCATAGCAAAGAAAAATTGAAACAATACATCTCCACCAAACCAGCCCTACAAAAGATTCTCAAAGATGTCCTACACATAGAAAACCAACAAGACCGCAACAAAGGCCAAGAAACTGCACGCAAACTGAGAATCCAAGAACCATAGGAAGAACCCAGTTTTCGCAGCCCCCAAGAAGGTGGATAACATGGCAGGAACTCCCAAATACCTCTCAGTCCTATCTCTTAACGTTAATGGACTGAACTCTCCAACTAGATATAGACTGTCTAGTTGGATTACAAAACAAGACCCTTCTATCTGCTGCCTGCAGGAGTCACATCTTGCCCATAAAAACAAACACATTTTCAAGGTTAAAGGCTGGAACAAAATCTACCAAGCAAACGGCCCCCATAAACAGGAGGGAGTTGCAATCCTAATATCAGATAAAATAGACTTCAAATTAAAATTCGTGAGAAGAGATAAAGAAGGTCTCTACATACTAATTAAAGGATCTCTCCTTCAGGAGGATATTACAATTCTAAATATCTATTCACCAAACAATGGAGCACCCAAATTTATCAAAGAAACACTACTTTCCCTCAAATCCCATATAGATCCAAAGACATTAATTTTTGGGGATTTTAACACACCACTCTCCCCACTAGATAGATCAACTCGGCAAAAACTCAACAGAGAAACCGCAGATCTAAACAGCTGCATAGATCAACTAGACTTAACAGACATCTACTGAACATTTCACCCAGCAGCATCAGAATACACGTTTTTCTCAGCAGCACATGGAACATTTTCTAAAATAGACCACATTTTAGGCCACAAAGCAAACTTATCTAAATTCAGAAACATTGAAGTTATACCTTGCATTCTCTCTGACCACAAGGGAATAAAATTAAAACTCAACACTAAAAGCCACCAAAGAAAGTCCGGTATCACATGGAGGCTGAACAACACACTGCTGAATCAAGAGTGGGTCATGGAAGAGATTAGAAAGGAAATTCAAATGTTCATGCTTTTCAACAAAAATGAACACACAAATTACCAGCTCCTCTGGGACACAGCAAAGGCAGTACTCAGAGGCAAGTTTATAGCTCTGAGCTCCTATATCAACAAATTGGAGAGATCTGAAACTGACAATTTAATGACACATCTAAACCTCCTTGAAAAAGAGCAACAAGATAAACCCCAATCCAGTAGATGGAAAGAAATAATCAAAATTAAATCAGAATTAAATGAATTAGAATCCAAAAAAACTATAGAAAGAATCAACAAAACAAAGAGTTGGTTCTTCGAAAAACTTAACAAAATTGACAGACCCTTAGCAAATCTTATCAGAAAAAGGAGAGAACACACCCAAATTAATAAACTCAGAGATGAGAATGGAAACATCACCATGGATACAACCAAGATTAAGAACATTATAAGGGAATACTTCTGAAAACTTTATGCTAATAAGTTTGAGAACTTGACAGAAATGGACCTTTTCCTAGCAAATATTGACATGCCAAAACTAAACCAAGATGAGTTAAACCAGCTCAACAGGCCCATATCAAGCATTGAAATAGAAACAGCAATAAGAGACCTCCCAGCTAAGAAAAGTCCAGGACCAGATGGTTTTACAGCGGAATTTTACAAGGCCTTCAAAGCAGAGCTCACACCAATACTCCTCCAACTCTTCAATGAAATTGAAAGAGAAAGCTCACTACCGAACACATTCTATGAAGCCATCATAACCCTCATCCCAAAACCAGGCAGGGACTCATCAAAGAAAGAGAACTATAGACCCATTTCTTTGATGAACATTGATGCAAAACTTCTCAACAAAATTTTGGCCAATCGACTTCAACAATTCATCCAAAAAATCATACACCATGATCAAACAGGATTCATTTCAGGGATGCAAAGCTGGTTCAATATACGCAAATCAATTAATATTATTCATCACATCAACAGGAGCAAGAATAAGAACCACATGGTTATCTCAATTGATGCAGAAAAAGCATTCGACAAGATCCAACACCCCTTTATGATGAAGGTTTTGGAAAAATTAGGAATCCATGGAACATTCCTCAATATAATAAAGGCTGTATATGACAAACCTACAGCCAGCATTATACTCAATGGTGAAAAACTAAAGCCATTTCCTCTTAACTCAGGAACAAGACAAGGATGCCCACTCTCTCCACTTCTCTTCAATCTAGTATTAGAATGCCTAACTACAGCAATAAGACAAGATGCAGACATAAAGGGGATCCAAATAGGGAAAGAAGAAATAAAACTCTCCCTCTTTGCAGATGACATGATCTTGTATTTAAAGAATCCCATAGACTCCACTACCAAATTACTCAAGCTGATTCAAAACTTTGGCAAAGTAGCAGGTTATAAAATTAACCCCCCAAAATCAATGGCTTTTCTGTATGCCAACAATGAGAAAAGTGTGGCTGAAATTAGGAAAGCAACTCCATTTGTAATAGCCCCACAAAAAATAAAATACCTAGGAATTAACTTAACTAAAGAAGTGAAGGACCTCTATGATGAAAACTTTAAAATCTTGAAAAAGGAAATCAACACAGAACTTAAAAAATGGCAAAACCTCCCATGCTCCTGGATTGGAAAGATTAACATTGTGAAAATGGCAATTCTTCCCAAGGTTATCTACAAATTCAACGCAATACTTATCAAAATTCCAACCTCATTCTTCAAGGAAATAGAAGAGGCAATCCAAAAATTCATATGGAAAAATAAAAGACGCCGAATAGCAAAAACGCTCCTCAACGGAAAGAACACTGCTGGAGGAATATCAATACCAAACTTCAAACTCTACTATAAAGCCATAGTAATCAAAACAGCTTGGTATTGGCATAAGAACAGACCTCAGGACCAATGGAATAGAATTGAAAACCCAGAAATGAACCTACAGACCTATAGCCATCTAATCTTCGATAAGGGAGCTAAAACAATAGAATGGAAGAAAGACAACCTCTTCAGTAAATGGTGCTGGCAAAATTGGTTAACTACATGTAGAAAATTAAAGCTAGATCCTTATATATCACCCTGCACCAGAATCAACTCCAAATGGATCAAAGACCTTGAACTCAAAGCAGACACTCTGAAAACATTACAGGATGGAATAGGAGAAACCCTAGGTCTCCTTGGCTCAGGCCGAAATTTTCTGAATAGAGACCCAAATCAAAGAAAGGTTGGACAAATGGGATTGCATAAGGTTGCAGAGCTTCTGCAGGGCAAATGACATAGCTAGCAAGATCTATAGAAAACCCACGGATTGGGAGAAGATCTTTACTAGCCATACAACGGACAAGGGTCTCATATCTAAAATATACTTGGAACTCAAAAAATTAAACCCCCCAAAAACAAATCCTCAAAGAAACAACTGCCCAATAAATAATTGGCGAAAGACTTAAAGAGAAACTTCTCTGAAGAAGAAAGAAGGATGGCCAATAGACACATGAAGAAATGTTCAACATCCCTAGCCATAAAAGAAATGCAAATCAAAACAACATTGAGATATCACCTCACTCTAGTTAGAATGGCAAAAATCAAGAACTCTAACAATAGATGCTGGAGGGGATGTGGACAGAAAGGAACTTTACTTCATTGTTGGTGGGAATGTAAACTTGTTCAACCACTTTGGAAAGCAGTATGGAGGTTCCTCAAAAGACTTCACATAGAACTCCCCTATGACCCAGTAATCCCACTTTTGGGCATTTACCCAAATGTTTACAAACAAGACCACACTAAAGCTACCAGCACAACTATGTTTATTGCAGCATTATTTACCATAGCTAAGATATGGAACCAACCCAGATGCCCCTCAGTAGATGAATGGATCAAGAAAATGTGGTATATATACACAATGGAATTCTATGCCTCCATCAGAAAGAATGACATTGCCCCATTTATTAAGAAATGGAAAGGTTTGGAAAAAATTATATTAAGTGAAGTAAGCCAGGCCCAAAGAAACATAGGTCCCATGGTTTCCCTTATTTGTAATATCTAGTATATGTATGAGTCAAGCGGAAAAGGTCAGATAATGTGATGTCACTAAAATGAACCCTTTGATGTGTATTTTAATGTTTTTTTCTTTCATGCATGTGTTTCTAACGCATTTATAAGATTATGTCTTTGTTGCTTTGTATGTCCCTCCCCCACAGTATAACCCCTGCTTTCACTATATTTGATGTTAGTATAACTAGTGGAGGTGATGGGGAAACACCAGTCCTATAAGGATACAGGTGGACCTGTTGCAACAATGAGAAGTACAAGTTGTCATGTCCAAAACGAGCTTTACAATGTCGTTGCGTTGGGGGGGGAGGGGGGGAAGGAATAGGATTGGGATGGGGGGGAGGGGGGAGGCTTGGAAGGGATGTGAAGCGTAAACAAAGGAGGAGGCTGCAATGCTTGGTAAGAAATGTACGCATTATCCTGCCCATGTAATTGTAACTCCTCTGTACAGTATGTTCACAAATAAAATAAAATTAAATTAAAAAAAAAAGAAAGAATGCCAGTGTGAAGTTATGGTAAATTCTAACAATTAGAGTTAAAGTAGGGAATGATATGTCTAGAGATTAACTAGCTAGAGAAATAGGAGGATGTTCAACTGGAACCCCTTTGTACAATAATATAATATATAAATGTATAATTAAAAAAAGAAATGGGAGGAAAATTAGAATAATTTGGTGGTCATTGAAAGTATGTTGTACCATAATATCCCATCATGAATGAAAGAGGAAACACTGATATAAATAGAATTGGTGGCATGCTAATTGCTGTTGGGAGGCCTAACCTGAGATGCATGCATTAAGATTAGACACATATTGTTCACTGTGACTTTAGTAAGAGATTTTTTCTGGCATACTGAGAGAAATAAGAATGTAATTAGTTGTTAGTCCTAGAAAGGAAAAAATGGGCAGATAAAGATAAACAAGAGAAAGGATGATAGTTAAAGATACCTATTAGATTATAGAACTTTATTTTTAATGTTTTCTAGAATTTGTATTTCTGTTGAATTCTGGGAAATATCGAATAGTTAAAAAAAAAGAGGTAAGCTGAAGAATCAGGCAGAAAAACTTATTACTAAAGGAAAACAATGGTCTTGAAAGAGTGAGAGGGTATAGATAACTGGCTTAGCACAGGTAGAAGAATGAAAGTTAGAAAAGAAAGAGATTCGATTCTATATTTGCATGAGGTAAAAAGGGAAGAGTAGATACAGCTAAGATCATTAGTGAGTTTCATTGAGGGAAAATGAGAGCGTCTGTCTTTGGTGAAGAAAAGAAAGAGTACATTTTCTTTTGGGGAAGATGTGGTTAAATTTAAGCTATATGGAGAACCCTATTGGAGCTGGTGATCCTGAATTTTCAGTTATATTCACTACTTTAGTTAGATAATCCTCCCATCAAATCCAAATTCCCCAGAATTATTATTCTCAGAATTACATGAGAGTTTTTCCTCATCGCTCTGCAGAGACTAAATCATTCCCTTATGGTCTATGAGGTCTGCCCTGTGTGCTTTTACAACTCCTATATATTTATCTTCAAATTTAATGCATTGAATCACAGTCTCGTCCTAACATAAATTGGTTCTTCATGATTAGGTTTCTTTGTCTCTGGGTTCACCTCCCTTTTCACCTTGCTTTGAACCTCATATGCCACTAATAAGAAACACTATGTGATGAAGCTCCTCTCCCCTCCCAATGCACCACAATTTCTCACCATCTTGTCCCTAGTGACCTTAAAAGGAGAATCAAAGAAGGAACACATTTTAACTACTCATAGAAATGTAACAATACACATCAACAGTTGGAGAGCACAAGTCGATTCTATATTCCCTTTCATATTCTTCCTGACTAATGGTCTGATCTTCATTGTTTGGATGCTTTTGACAAATGAAATTCAGAATGTAATACCGTAGTTGTAACTGAACAATATTGATATTTTCATAAACAATGGAATCACATTCAGATGAGCTAACATCAGGGATCAGTCCAATTAAAGTTAGAGAAGAAAACAAGCCAAAAGAAAAGCAAGAAGGCCTGACATCTATAAAGGTACAAAATGCCAGCAGACATGGTGTTTTATAGATACAGAGAGAACAGAAGTCCTCAGAATGAGGAGAGAGTAATCAAATAGGTCAAATGTTACAGACAATCATGTTAGATAAAAACTTAAAATTGTCTATTATCTTTGAAAATACAAAAGTCCTTGATGACCTTTGCAACTGAAGGCAGGGAACAGAAGCCAGATCACAGCAGGGTAAGGAGTAAATTGCTTTCTAGGAAGCAGAGCTAACAACAAGCAAGGAATTCTTCTAGAAGCTTGACAGTAAAGGGAAAAAAAGTAGATACAGAAGAATATGAGGCCACAGAGAAGCATGTCTTTATTTAATATAATGGAAATTAACTCTCTCTGTATATGTGTATGTAAATATATGTATGTGCATATGTATGTATGTGCATGTATAAAAGTATGTATGTATGTACGTATATATATGTATAAGCTTTTTGAAAGATACGGTTGAGAGTTGATAGGAGAAAGAGGTGACAGGGAAAAGAAGGAAAGGAGGAAGAAGAAAAAGATGAGGAGAAGGGATAAGAGAAACTGATACAGTTAGGTCCCTGATGAGAAATGAGGGGAGATTGCAATTTACTTGAAAAGCAGATGGAGTGGGAGAGAAAGGAGAGGGAAGGAGAGAGGCGATTCTATTTCTAGGATTCCACAAGGATATGAATAGATAAAATATACCACTCTAGGAACAAAGACACACAGATAGAAAGAACTGTGAGATTTGTTGTTGTCATTGTTCGGGTCCTGGGGCTTGAACTCAGGGCCTGGATGTTGTCCCTTAGTGTTTTTGCTCAATGTTAGCACTGTATCATTTGAGCCACAGCTCCAGTTCCAGCTAAGGCTAGTAGTACAAGTATCATGGACTTTCCTGCCTGGATATCCTTTCCTGGATGGATTTGAATTGGCCTCTGCCCACTTGAGAAGCTAGGATTATAGGTGTGAGCCACTAGTACCCAGCTAAGAACTGTAGATAAAGTAGGAGCTCATGTCCTTAGCGAATAAGGAAGCATTAAGTTGATGTTTGAGAGAGAAGTAGAATTTGAACACAGCCTGTAGAGGAAAGGGGAAAGGGAAATGATGAAGAACTCAAGGAAATGTAGCCTGGAAAAAGCTGGGGTTGGAGACCATGAGTCTGAATGTCCCTAGTTGTTGTATGATTTTTGTTTTTACCCTAATGATTTTCAGCATAAATACATATACCCACATTGTGTGGACATTAACATGAGACATACCACTTTTAATTTCAGTGATACATATTGATATTATCCCATGGGCTAAGGCTCTTTTCCAAGTCCATAATAAATGCCATTTTTGACTCCTCTAAGGAGAAGGGAAGATTTCTCATAGACTCTATCTATGAAATAGGTCATCTAAGGAACCTTACAAATTGTACTGCGTAAATAGATGGCACATCTCTAAAATATAAGCAGCAATGCCCTCCACAGTGGTTGGTTATTTTTTTTTTTTTTGCAAAATTTAAATCATGATACAATGGCTACTGGTACCATTGAGAAGTATATCTAAAAGAATCTCAATCCCACAAATCCCATGATTGATGAAAAATATGACAGTTAGATTAGGTGGGTGCAGAATGAACTTTATGATTGTAATTTGGGAGTCCTTAGGGACTTTCAGAAAAAATGACAATTATATTTTGGTGTGTTCCAAAGTAGGAAAAAAGAGATTCCCTCCTCTAATATGTAGAAAGTCCTCTGAATCAATAAACATCTCTTCTTGTCTAGCCTTTAAACTTTTACATTGGCATCTGTGAGAGTTCACTACCCCAGGATGCTTCAGTTCTACTTGCTTCTTGATAATTAGGAGGTCTTTTAGTTTACTTCTTGGTTTTCTCTTTCTTATACCACTAGTGGCTTAATATCAATTTTGATTTCTCCTCATCAATTGACTATATGCTGTCATTCAGGTATGAGGCCATTCAAAGTTGAGAACAAAGTTCTGATAATTTGAAGCAAAGCTTAATGGTAGAGATAGATACCGGATTTAGCTTTTAATGGGTAGAGAGAAAAGCTATGGTCTTTTCTCTCTTATCTTGCTTCAATGAACCATCACACGTGTATGTAGACCTAGCTCTAATAAGACTGATTACAAAAGTAATGACTGTGGGAGTCAGCTTTCTGTTACCATAAAATTACTTGAGATAACAAATTTTCAAAAAGAAAATGTATATTTTTGGCTCACAATTTGGGAGCTTCCAATTCATAATTGATTAGTCCTGTGGATTTGTGTCTGGGCTGAGCCAGCACAACATGGCAGTATACCTTGACAGTGAAAAGGTTTCCTCATGGCTAGGAAGCAGATGAGATAAGAAAAAGGAAAGGACATATCATTGTTCCCTTTAAGGGCACATCCTTAAGGACCTAGAGATCTTCCAGTAGTCCCTGCTTCTTATTAGCACTAGGCTGAGGACTCAGTCTTTAATACATCGGTTTTGGGAGACATTCACCATCAATTATAGCCATTATACTGAATTTTAACATGTATTGAGAACTGTTTTCTATATTTTAAATATATCTACTTGATGTAACCAAAAATTGAGTATTATTATCTATCTATCTGTCTATTGGTCTGTCTGTCATCTATCTAGATAAATAGATAAGATAAATTTATACTGAGATTTAGGAGGTGATTACAAGAGATTCTGTTGCTAGATTTTTCGACTAATGACTTATTTTCCAATCTGTTTCTCCTTTCATATGATTTACCATGGTGGCACTATTTGTAGGTATCGTTTGCATCTACCAGAAGCAACTTGTTACATACATTGAAGATCCTCAAAAACAAGTCGCACATAAATTGTGAACACTTTAAATGAATGATATACTATACTTTAAATGAAATCATATACAATTTTTAGGAATACTTCAATTTGCAAAATTGTTTATGTCTATTGATATATAATACTAAGAATAGTCTACATTGATGGAAATAGAGAACTACCATATTAAGGTGAATGATTTCAACTAATTTATTTCTGTGTGTTTGCTATAAAACCATAATGCAAAAGATGTAGTAGATCTACAGTTATTATTAAAGCTGACTTAAAGCTAATCTGTGAGGAAATAGGTAATATCACTTTTTATTTCCTATAAGCAGAAAAACAATTCGGTACTGACTAGTATATTGTAAAGTATGTCCCCAAATCAAAGCTATTTCTAGTTTTTGCCAAAAAATAAGAGTACATTGTAGAAGGTAATAAATGAGCTTTGGCTTTGTAATTTCTACATTTTCTCCCAGCAGGATCATGAATATGGTTCAGGATAAGAATATGTGATCATTACCTGAAGAGGTACCACAGGCCCTCAGGCAATGTACTATAACTAGAATTTATGCTGGGGCTTTTTTTTTTTCTTCTCATGTTTCTATGACGCTGGCTTTTAATTGTTTCAACTCCCATTCCTCCTTTTTTAGTACCTAGTAAAGAAGGGAGAGTTTCTTGATATTTGAGACCCAAAGGAAGAAAAGATGTAATGTGTCATCCCATCCTCCACAACCCAGGCAGAGCAAAGAAAATTTGTATTTCTACATGAAGTCCATGGAATGAACTAAGGATGTTCTCTGCCTCCTCTCTATAAGGCAGTTATTTCTACTCAGAGTCAATGACTTCTTATTAAGCAGCCTCCAATACTTACTCAATAAGCCATTAAAGAGCAGGAGATGAAAAAATAGCTACTTAAGTCAGGTTACTATCAATCGTATTTACAAAAATGCTATTTAACATCTTTATGAGAGGAACAATGAAAAATTGATTGATATCGGTTTTTGGAGAGAGATGGATCCAAAGAATCTCATACATTTTATTTTTTTGGATGGTTTTGGGGCTTGAACTGGGTGCTATCCCTGAGCATTTGTGCTCAAGGCTAGTGCTCTACCACTTGAGTCCCGGCTCCACATCTTGCTTTCTGATGGGTAATTGGAGAAGTCTCATGGAGATTCCTGCCTAGCCTGGTAATCCTCAGATCTCAACCTCTTAAGTAGCTAGGATTACAGGTGTGAATCACTGGGCACCTGGCAAGATCTTACATAATTTTGATGAGAGTAAAATGCACTTTAGAAGACAATTTGGCATTCATTATCTTTTGAAGTCTAACATTCATATATCTTATGGCCTATTATTTCCTTTTCTATATAAACTCAAGCAACACATTTGCTTAAAAGCTCTTGCAAATAATAGCACTATTTATAATTTCACAAAGGAAAGGAAAAATCTTTTAAAATGTAAATAACTATCAAGATGAGAATATATTAACAATAATTCATAAATGTGATTATACAATTGTAAAAATGAGTAAGCCAGAATTATATATAACAAAAATGAATCAAACTCAGAAGTTGTAAGCAATGCAGTGGCCTAATAAACAAATCTCAAACTAGTTCTGTGCAAAAATATTGCCTGAGCATACACTGTATATAATAGTACTATTATTAAGAACAAGGTGTCTTGTCTCAGTCTGCTTATCTGAGTGGTTTAGAAAATTTGTAAAATTTTGTTTAACAGTTCTGGAGGCTGGAAATCCAAGATCATCAGGTCAACATAGTTGGCTTCTGGTTATAGGCCTCTACCAAGTCACAAGGCCAGCTTCTTTTTGTATCCACATTTAATAGAGAACAGAGAGGAGAAAGCAGCTCTCCTCTTTGTAAGGGCACTGGCTCTATTTACCAGGCCTCCACCCTCATGATCTCACCTAACCCTGCTGACTTCTCCAGTCCCCAATTTATATAACCAGCACATGGAGGAAGGTACAATATTGGAATCTTAGAGACACAGAAATGTCCAGTCCATAACATGAGAGAATCAAAGTAGAAAGATGACTTGTTTTTCTCAGAAGGTCAAGATGGATAGGAATGTATATACATGTAAATGTCAGTCATGTAAACAATTGGCCCAAGTATTGGCTTCACAGATGTTTATTATTTATAGAAAGGAATAAATTGTGAATAACTAATAACTAAAAAGGCTGAAGAAATGAAAGACATATGGAATCTGTTGTACACACTCATGACAAGTTGACGTAGGCATTTGAGTGGGTATTTTTGTTTGGAAGATTTCCAATCTCGAGTCATTGATAAGAGTACAGGAAAGGTCACACATTTGTAGATCATAAGAAGGCATGTGACTCTTCTATGTTAGACTTCATTGGGAGATGATGATAAAAATAACATAGCCTGGGCTGGGAAGTGCTTGCCTTGCATGCATGAGGCCCTGGGTTCGATTCCTCAGCACCACATAAGCAGAAATAGCCAGAAGTGGCGCTGTGGCTCAAGTGGTAGAGTGCTAGCCTTGAGCTGAAGAGCTGAGGGACAGTGCCCAGACCTAGAGTTCAAGCCCAGGACTGGCAAAAAAAAAAAAAAAATAGCCTCTAAGAGGTGAAATTTCAATAATATTGTATACAAATTATTCTATAAGAAAGCATTAGTTCTGCCATTATTTAGCTGTAATTTACTGTTAAATTTGTAACTTTCAATTATATTTTCTCATAACTTCATGCCAACTTCACAATGATTCTTTTACACACGCACACGGGCATGCGTGCGCATGCACACACACACACACACACACACACACACACACACACACACACACACACACACATTAGAGTTACTCAATCCTGTGCTCAGTGACATTGTAATTATTACTGATACCAAGCAATCAGAATCCAAAGCTACCTGGACAGAACAAAATAGAAAAACAAGCCCCTCAGTTACTTTATATAATAGATACCATCTTGACTTGGACAATTTAAACTTTAAACTCTAAGCTTAGAGTTACATATCAACATGCAGATCTTTCCTTCATAAATCCAGATCTTTTAATCTTCTGTTTCTTGTGGGAATGTCCAGAGCAGTAAAAACTTCTGGTTAGAAAAGACTTCAGGGAAGGTATCAGAAGGATTTAGGTCTATTGTGTAATTAGCAATTGTGTATTAGCAAGTTTTGGGCGAGGGCTCCCCTACAGGGAAGTGTTATTGCTCACCAATATACTGCAGTGCTAGCCCCAGGGCCAGGCAGGGCATGTTTGCTGAATGATGACCTGGCTGCCACTAGGCAATGAGACTGCCTGCGTTAGCAATCAATCCCCTTAAATGATATTATTTACTTGCAGAAAATGTGTTTTCCACATTGACTTAGATCTTTGATTTACATAGGCCCATTGCCACACTGCCCTGACACAGATCACCTTCTGAACACTCCCATTGCTTTCCTGACCTCCTTTTCACATTTAGATATGTTGCAATGCAAAACAAGTTGCACCCTTTTTTTTTTTTTAATGCAACAGCATTGCCCTGCCCTATCCCTCCCACCGAGTGGCAATTCTTTGATTCTCTCCATAGAGCTAACATGTCCCAGCCTGGTTTTTTAATTCCACAAACTCCTCAGCTTTAGTTTATTAACATGGTTGCAACTCAAGTAGAATCTTGTCTGCATATTTATTAGACTGCTTCTGGGATTGTTCAAACCCATATAGCCAGGGGAGAGATAGAAACTTAATTTGTTTCAGGATTGGATGCCTGGAGGTGAGGCTGTCAGTTTCTCATGGGCCTACAACTAAATATTTTCAGGGGAGCAGAAAGACTTCGTGCATAGACTGCACACAGTTTTCCCAACAAATACAAATCACACTCCAATGTGAAGGTTCCCGTGAAGCAGTGAATGAGATCTACCTACCCAGGGAGCTGAGCAATTCTTTGCTTGTTCAATACTTTAATCCTTAGCTCAGTAAAACATCAGCCCCAGTACACATGACAGA
The DNA here is from genome assembly GCF_024711535.1 of Dipodomys merriami. Taxonomy (NCBI): domain Eukaryota; kingdom Metazoa; phylum Chordata; class Mammalia; order Rodentia; family Heteromyidae; genus Dipodomys; species Dipodomys merriami. The sequence continues at coordinate 44,059,030 of NW_027202271.1, read as the reverse complement.
AAAAGTACAGCAAACACTCTGTGCCAAACCTGATGGGGCATTTGCCTGCTCTTCTTGGTCCTCACCTTCACCAAAACCCATTAGAATAACACATTTTGAAATTCTTTTTGTTGCCTTGGAAGCAAAAATCAGGCTCAATTGAATTGTGCAACATGGATGCCAGTCATTGGGAAGAATGACTGTCAGGCAACTTAAGTCTGCAATTTTTAGTGTGTTAAGTGGGCATCATATGAATGAAACACTGTTTTCTTAATGAAGTTTAAGGAAGGTTAGTAAACCAAGTATTTCCCAGACAGCCTAACTTAATTTACTTTAGTAATGATTTATAAACATCAGTCAGAATGCTTGGCATTGTCTATATGTTAGACATTGAAGGAAAAGTAAAGATTCTTCCTAAGAAGTCCAGAGTTTGGCAGTTGATTGATTCACTTATGTCAATGTAATAATCTACTGTTAACAAGAAACAGGTGTTTAATGAATATTTAATAAATCTTGTGTTCTAATGGTGTTTGTATTATTACTGTTAAGTTGCTACTAGAATAACAAGTACTAGACTATTACTTAATGTAAATTGTTGCAGAAATGTCTAAAAACTGTTAAACAATGATTCATTTCTATTTAATACTATCATATAGTAAGTTCCAAAAATGAGTTTTATTATGACTTTTTCATAATGTACATATATGCATTATAATCATATTCTCCCCATGGCACTCTTTTGTCATTCCTTCCTCTCTTCTAATTCTCTTTCTTCCTAAGTAGTCCACCTTTTATTTTCATGTCTTTTCTAAACGTAGATTTCAGCATCTCACTTACCATTATAATTCTTGCTTCATTCATTTTCCTGCAAGCCACATAATTTCATTCTTCTTTATAGCTGAAAAATAATTATTGTGTGTATGTCACATCTTCTTTATTCAATTATCTGTTGATGGACACCATGACTGAGTTTATAACTTGGTTGTTGTGAACAGCAAACCAATAAATAAAAAGTGTTTTGACTTTTATTCCTTTGGATATATACCAAGGAGTCATATAGATGGAGCATAGTTCTATTTTTAGTTTTTGACAACATGCTTTACTGTTTCTTGGTTTCTTGAATGTACATTTCCTTTAGCATTATAGAAGTGTTCTTTTTTCTTTGACATTTTCACCAGCATTTATTGTCTTCTTAATGACAGCTATTTTGATTGGGATGCAATGCAATCTTAATACATTGACATTTTTGTTTCATTGGTGGTTAAGGATATTGTATATTTTTAATGGTTTATTGGCTGTATTTCCCTGTCTTTTGAGAACTGTCTGGTTCATTTTCCCATTTATTGATTGAATCATTTGTTCTTTTAGTGTTTAGTTATTTTTGAACTCTATATATTCAGAGTATTATTCCCTTTTCACATGAATAGCAGACTGACTCTTCTCTTTGGTAATTATTTGTTTTGCTGAGTAGATTTTTAATTTGATGCCATCCCATTAATAAATTCTAGCTCTTTGTTCCTGAGTTTTTATGGTCTTATTCATAATGTCATTGCTTATTCCTATAATTTGAAGTATATTTTTTTCCTGTTATTCAAGGTTCAGCTCAAAGACTCAGGTCTTGCATTGAGGTCTTTAATTCATTTTCAATTTGTTTTGTACAAAGTGAGAGATAGAGATCTAGTTTTGGTCTTATACATTTGTACCATTTCTTGAAGAGGCTTACTCCAGTGAATGTTTTCAGCACCTTTATGGATAATCAGATGTCTCTTGCTGCACTGATTATTGAAGCAGAGTAAGACATTTTGACAGAAGCCATGTCACATACAAAACATCATGGCAAAAACAATTCTAGCCAGTTTAGTGGTAAGATGTGTTTTTATCTTGCTTGGCAGGCCAAAGCATCATTGGCGAGGGCACTGTCTGCAGCAGTTTGAACCAGACTTGGATCCTCTGTCCAGGTCTAGACCAGAATGGATAGCCCCAGGCTATCCAGAAGAAGGATTTTCAACATGTAAAGGAATGCAGCCAAAGTAAGCAGAAATGATGCCAGTGGTCACGTGGAAATAGCCAACTGATAACATAGCTGAGACAATGAATAATGTAGCAGTAAAAAGTCAATAAGGAGTCAAGGTAGGTGCAAAAGTAGGATCAGAAATAGGTCAGAGAGTCTTTTTCAGTGGCTAGTCATATTTTTAAATAAATATAAATGAAAAATGTAGGAAGCAGATGGCCTTTGCTAGCATGTATTTAAAATCTTTTATTTACTATTTCCAGCTGGAAATATTTGTCTTATATATTTAGACCACTTCAGTTATCCTGACCTTGTGGTAATCCCACTTCCCTGTTCTGATTTAAATTCATGTATTGGGTAGATATTGAGATAATAATGTAATAAAAAGCTATAAAACATGAGATTAGCTTGAATAGTCAATGCTTTTCTAAATAGTATTTATGTTTCCATTGCCCAGCAGAAGAAATATTTTAACTTAATTGGTACTGTGTTGACAGTTGATTGAGTGTAATGACTGAGATTGTGCATGCTAAAGACAAATGCAACTGAGTCTCAAAAAATAAACATTATTGGCAGCTATGTAACTCTGTGAAAATACATTAGGCTCTTTCAATCATGATTCATATGTACCTAAAGTAAGCACATGTTAAAAATTAGACTATATTATTAGTCAATTAGAGAATAAATAAATGTTAGAACTGATTCATTCAAAGCTGGAGTAGGTCACTCTGGCCTGAAATCCTATTTACTCAGAAGGCTGAGATCTGAAGGTTAAGTTTCAAAGCTAGTCCAGGCAGACAAATCCAAAATATTCCTATCCCTAATCAACCAGCAGAAAAGCCAAAGTGGAGGTGTAGCTTAAGTGATAGAGTTCTAGCCTTGAGTGGAAAAAGCCAAGCACAAGGCCCTGAGTTCAAGCCCTTATATCAGCACTAGGGGAAAAATATAATAGATTCCAAAGAGATACATTTATAGATTCAGAGTAGTGAACGAAATATGAAATAGAAGCAAAACTTTGTCTCTTCCATAACAGAGGAGGGAGAGACATTGAAGATCTATTGGATAAACTTATGAATCTATGCACAAGATTTGTCTAGCATTGTTCTTAGTTACTTACAGCTATAGAGAGTTAAAATAACTTTGATTAAACTGAAATTTCAAAGTAGGGGAAAGGTGTTCTAGAGGTGATATGTATTTTTACATGGATGCACAATTTTCAAATACATATATGAGATAATCTTGGTAGTTGCAGTCATGAGTACCATGCATGCCATAAGTATCCTAAAAAGGGGTTAAATTCTAAGATACCTGAAAAAGAACACAATGCATATGGGATACAAGAGATCCCTTCTGGAAAGAATATAGCCTGGCATTGAAGAAACCTAGGTTCTAGTTTCATCTTTCATCATTTCTCAGATTTTAACCTAGGGCAAATTACTCAGCCTCCCTGAGTTCCTCATCTGTGAAACTTTGCATGTAAGCAAATGTTCTCCCAAGGTTCCTTTCAGGCCCACCTCTGTAGATATGAATGGGTGGCTGCCATTGTGAATTTTAAGGCTGTGTTTCCTATATGAATAAGTGATACTTGGCTACCAATGAGCAGGGTGACTTTAGTTATTTAAGGAACCAATCACAGCTCAGGACAAGATATTAGGGCTTTAATGTCACCCATTTTTTGCTGTGTTGTATTTAATGAAATGCTAATGTAATTTTGCTAAACATGCAGTACTTATTACGCATGATGGATTAGTGTTATGAGTTTTCAGTGATAGTAAACTGTCATGGAAATAGTGATTAAGCTCTACAATTACAGAAGCATCTACCTTTTATACTAGAAAATCATTTTCCCCCCCAGCTTGTGTCAATTACAATGGGACAAGATTGCAAACGTGAGCTTAAAGTCTGTGTGGAAAGAAAAATGTAAGTATCTTCAAATCAGACTGTTTGCATGGCACCGTTTGGGTGGGCACTGAGCTTATGGCTCCAGTTGTAGTTCCTATGAGATCTCCCTGTGATTCCTTCATTTCAGTATTAAGCTATCTGACAGATTGAATAACTTTACTGTAAGACCATAACTGCTTTCCATCTATAGGATAATTTTTATACTTTTTGAAATGATATCTTGTAATTATTTTATAATCAAATGCATTTTAATGAAATAGTTGTTATAAAAATTTAAAGTAGTTAGTATAAAACACACAGGAAACTGACAAAAACAAATGTGTCTCTCAGCAGGTTACTAACAGCATCTACCCATTTAGATGAAGACACAGTATCTTGAGAGTTAGTCATGAGATGCTCCTGCATTCAGTCTCACCTACACCCTGGCATCCTTCAGCTACCCAGTTCAGTTATATTTCTTTTCATTTCTTCATACTTCAGTCACCCAACTGACTATATTCTTGAACATCAAAATTCAGTTTAGGTTGGTTTTGTTCATCTGAGCAATCTTCTTGGTCTTCATTTCCTTTTCAAAGCAGATTTTCGTTTTGCTTATTAATTTATTTGTGGGAAAATCATGGGCTATTTAATTCATGAGCTATCCAAAAGTTTGAATTACCTATGTGGGAGGTTGATTAAGTTCAACTTATACTTCAGGAAGACAAAGATACAATGTGCTCTTCCACAATGTGCTCCATTAAAAAAATATTTTATTGTACACAGGGGTTACAGTTACATGAGTAAGGTAATGAGTACTATCATTAACTAGTCTAGCTTTACTATCTTCACTCTACCCTACAGTTCTATGGAGCCTATGTTTCTAAGTGACAAGAAACTCGCTTTAAAACTGCTGGAAATTGATCTCCCATGTTTGGAGACAGCCATGAACATTCATGAAAACATCTCAACAATAATCTCTTTTGATATGTCAAATTAGAACAATTAATTTTGAAATTAATTCTGGGATTTTAAATGAATACTTTTTTATTACAATGAACTCTGTCTAGATTAGATATGACAAATTTGCTAAGCACTGTGTGCAAAGGAGAAGTCCAAATCAACTACATGTGGTATCCTTGATTTAAGAATCTTATCAGAGAAGTGGCACTGTGCTTATCAAAGAAGTGGTAGGGTGCTTGTCTTGAGCTGAAGAGCTCAGGGAAAATACCCAGGCCCAGAGTTCAAATCCTATGACTGACAATTTAAATAAAAAGGAAAGAATATTCTCAGTTGAAGGCAGGTGTTCCACAAAATGCAAATATCAGGTAAAAATACTTACTTTGAGCTATATTCACTAGCATTTAGGTTTAATTTAGTGTCAGATAGTGGTTATTAAGAAAAAAAATCAATTTCCTGTTCTCAAATTCAGAGGTATGAACTGTGAGGCTTTTTCCAACTTTGAAATAAAATGGCCCCAAGGCTGAGTCCCAGAACATTGGCAGCATTATCAACTTGATTTAATGATTCTGAGTTGGAGAGGTCCAACACATGGTAGGGGATTTAGTACCACCTCTACTCATAGATGCCAGTAGCATTTCCTTGTAAGTTGTGACAAGTAGATAAGTTTCCAAATATCACGTGGGTAGAAAAAAACCGAACTGATCGACAATTACTTCTCTAAGAAGTCTTTAAAACTTAAATACGTTTGGAGGAAAGAAAGAATTTGCTTGTAGATTACACAAAAAGAACCCCCCCCCCACATCTATAAATTTTAGCAGTGGTTTCACTTTATAGTGGAATAGGGATGTGTGTGTGTGTGTGTGTGTGTGTGTGTGTGTGTGTGTGTGTGTGTGTGTGTATGTCTTTATATAATAATGACTCCAAATTCTTAGAAGACTAATATTTTTAGTCACATTTTTTGTTTATGTCACTTATATTTGTTATGTAAAACATAGAATTTAAAGAGGATCAAAATGATCAGTTATCCTTTTGTAGAAATATGGCTATTATTTGAAATTGAGGTACATCCTAAGATTTTAATATCTCTCTAGCTTTTTAATCTTGTAGGGTTATATGACATGAATGAACATTCATATAGTATCAAAAATATTTTTTGTATTTTGAATCATTAGGTAAGGTACTTGGCCATATGACCCCTAATACTCATATCTTCTTGAAATATATTTAATTTTGTTTTTTAAAAAATTCCAATTAAGGGGCTGGGAAGGTGGCTCAGCAGTAGAGTGCTTGTCTTGCATGCATGAGGTCCTGAGTTCAATTCCTCAGCACCATATAAGCAGAAAGAAGACAGAAGTGGCACTGTGGCTCAAGTGGTAGAGGGCTAGCCTTGAGCTGAAGAGCTGAAGGACAGTGCCCAGGCCCAGAGTTCAAGCCCCACAACTGACAAAAAATAATTCAAATTAATATTTGTAATTTATATACAAAAATGTGAAGAATGATCTGAATGCAATGACATATGCCTGCTTGTGGCAGAAGGATTAGTTGAGCTGAGAATCTTGAAGTCAGGATGAGAAACAGCAAATTAGTTTCATAAAACTAATAATAGGGGCTAGAGATGTAGTCTATTGATAATGGACTGTCTGAGTATTCATCAGACCTTAACTTCCAATGAAAAATCAAAAGTTAAATAACCTAATAATAAATAAAAATAAAACAATGCAATTAATTATTATGAGAGCTATACTCATTGTATACTGTTTAAATGTAGTAAAATGTATCTTTCTCTTCACACATTTCTCATTTATGATTAAAATGTTTAAAATCCTGCCAGCTTTTTGGAATAGCAAATTATTATTATCTATACAGTGATGGAAATCTCTGGTACTATCACATTTTCATTAAAATTAAATAAAATTAGAATTTATTTTGAAAAGCTTATAGACTTTTCAGCTATTGGATAAGCAGGAAATGACTATTCAATTCAGTTATTGAATAAAATGTATTCAATCTAAAATTTGGGGCCACACTAGATTTTACCAGTGGAATGACTTTCAGCAGTTATAAAATTTTCATTTGAGTCTAGTTTTTGGAAGGCAATATTTTCACATTCTTGTATCCCACACAATTGTCTTCTGGACAAAAACAAGGGACTATTTAGCAAGTTTGTTCTAGACTTTCCATTTTCCTTGTAGCCCCCTGGTGGCCAGATGGACTTTGTAAGCTCTCCTTGGCTATGTGAAAAATCCTCTGTGTGTGTGTGTGTGTGTGTGTGTGTGTGTGTGTGTGTGTGTGTGTGTGTGTGTGTGTGTGTGTGTGTGTGTGTGTGTGTGTGTGTGTGTGTGTGTGTGTGTGTGTGTGTGTGTGTGTGTGTGTGTGTGTGTGTGTGTGGCCAGATGGACTTTGTAAGCTCTCCTTGGCTATGTGAAAAATCCTCTGTGTGTGTGTGTGTGTGTGTGTGTGTGTGAGTGTGTGTGTGTGATCTATGTTAGACCTCAGAGGAGTGAGGAAATCTTGAGAAGATCTAGGAGTGAATGTTGTTAGTACTATTAGGTCCACTTAAAACCATTTAAGGTATTTTGAATTTGAAATGCTTGGAGAGAAGTATACAAATTCTGTTATCTTCTGATGAAATACTTAAAGTGCTAATTTTTGGCACAATGTAAATTTAAATCTATTCATTCAAAAACTGCTTAGCAGAGAGCTTAGAGTGGATAATCTACTAGCTATGTGTGGGAGTGAGCATGAGAAAAAATTAGAAAATACATCTATAATCTCTCTTTAAAGAGTCCTTAATTTGTGGATGATAAGATTAGCATACTGTGACCTACCCCCACATACTATTTGTAAGAAAATTCAAACTTAAGAAACTCATGAAGTAGTTACTTGGACAATAGCGACAATTTAAGTCATTTTGTTCTAGCAAAGCCTGTAGAAAATCATATACACACTATTATTTGCAATGTGAATTATTGACCAGTTTTGAGTGTAAATTAGAAGTGATAGTTATGGTGGCTGAACTGAGTGCTTTAGATATTATTATTTCTTTCACTTCCTAAAATTCTGCTGTGACAGAAGCAGTATTACAATATTTATTTGACATGAGTAAATGAAGGTTTAAACTCAAATCCAGCTATTTGCTGAAAGGACAGTAATGAGAGAGGTGAAACTTAAGTTTTCTCCTCTTTGCTTAGGCACAAATCCACTCAACTACATGCTTTTACTTTGGATGGATTTCTGAGTTGGACTATTACATACTTAGGTCATGAACTATTCTTCTAAGGCCAGCTGTAATCCCAGCTATGAGAGATGGGAAGAAAAGATTACAGATTGAGGTTAGCCAAGGACAGAAAGCATGGATCAATAATAGAAACAAACAAACAAAAAACTAAAGTGAAAGGATATTGCCAGTGTAGTAGAGAAATTGCTTCACAGGTAGAAGGTTGTTAGTTCAAGTACCATTACAACACAAAAGTCACTACTGATCTATATGCAAGTGCTGATGATAAAAGCTTCATTCTCATTTTTATTACTTTTAGGTTACTTAAAGAGCAAGGCTGTACCTTTTTATCTTTACCAACACTTCTTAGTGTCTTTTTTTTTTTTAAATTGGTCATTGTAATAGAGGTGTGTTGATAAGATGATATCTAGTTATGGTTGTGACTTCTATTTCCTGAGGATATTGAGCAGTTTTAGACATTTTTATGTCCTGTTTAGAAAAGTATCTATATTAGTACACTTTTTCCATGAAAAAGTAATTGAATATGGTTTGGTACATTGTGCAAACACTGAATATATGCTGGGGAAGTGATGGTAGGCCACCATGGATCTGCATCTTCTATTACTGAAAAGAAGCTTGCCTCAAAGAACGGGGATCTGGTCATGTATATCTAAACCCTACCATGAGGTGCAATCTGAACATGCGGGGTTTTTGTTTGTTTGTTTGTTTTTTGTTTTGCTTTTTTTTTTTTTTGGTCAGTCGTGGGGCTTGAACTCAGGGCTTGGGCACTGTCCCTGAGCTTTTTACCTTAAAGATAGCGCTCTAACCTCCAACACTTTGAGCCACCATGCCACTTCTTGATTTCTGGTGGTTAATTGGAGATAAGATTCTCATGGATTTTCCTGCCTGGGGTTGGCTTTGAATCACAATCTTCACATCTCAGCCTTTTGAGTAGCTAGGATTACAGGTGTGAGCCATTGGCTCCCAGCTGAAAATGTGCTATAATGATGTTTAGGAAAGTGACACAGCAACCACCATTGGCTAGTGACACCCAAGTCTAATTGGATGCGGATTATTGTAAGAGAAATCTGAGGCACCTGTACCCATGGTCAGCAGCAAATCAGATCAGCATTTGTACAGGATCCCAAATCCTAGTGTTTCTATCAGCTTCTCTACCATAATATGTTGCACTCTTTATTTTGGGGAAAATTTGAGTTTGGAGCTGAATCTTAAAGGAGGGGGTCAGTGTTAGAATAGAATAGGTGAAGATAATGTCTTGGTGATTAGTCTGCTGTCTCTGTGATATGCCTTGGTGATAAAGTGACACATTCCATGATAACCAGGAGGAAATGTGAAGAGAAAAGGGAAGGGGGCACAACTCTGAAGTCCAAGTTAAAAGCTCTGTTCACCCCAGGGGAACTGCTTACCTCACAAAAACCTCCTCATTTGAGAGAGAGAAAGAGAAAGAGAGAGAGAGAGAGAGAGAGAGAGAGAGAGAGAGAGAGAGAGAGAGAGAGAGAGAGAGAGAGAGAGAGAGAGAGAGAGAGAGAGAGAGAGGAGAGACAGACAGACAGACAGACAGACAGACAGACAGACAGACAGACAGATAGACAGATTTCTGATTAGTCAGAGACAGACAGATAGATTTCTGATTAGTCAGTTAGGTATAACTCTTCCTTTGATTATTCTGACCTATTCCCATTTCCCAACGAACCTAGACTTTCCCTTTCTCCCAGAGTAATTACCCTGAAGTGAGCCTCTTATAACTATTGAATTTTTACCCCTCTGTGTCTGTCTCCTGAGTTTTTAGCAATTTTCTGATTGACAAATGTAAGTGATAATGCATTGATTCTAAGGGCAATTCTTCAGTCTGCACAACTGCTAGTATCAAGAGTATAACTTTGTGTCCTGGGTCCCAAGACAAGATCTGTAGCATTACCAAGGACCCAACAAACAAGGTTTTGCTGTTATCAGGATTTGGGTGTTATTTTGGTAAACTGCTCTTTCCTAAAGGCTGGTCATGAGTGGTGGATGGAGGTCTGTGTGCTTGAAGTGTTTATTTCTATCTGGAGTTGTTAGCAGAGGTGTGTTTCTCATTAGAGCCAGCTGTGAAAACTGAGCAGTTTGATAATGTCCCCATTCATTCATTTTTAGCCAACAGACATTTAGAAGCTATAGAGCTACAGGAGTTAGTATAAAGTTTTATGCACCCAGTTATGTTCCAAAGTGAGAGAAGGGTAGCATTGTGTGGGTAATGTGGGAGGCCCTCCTAGGGCCAGCTCATCTGCTAGCATGGCCTTGATGTCCAACCTATCCTAAGGTTGTATTATCTTAACCTGAAATGGAAAGGAAATATGCAGCCTGATGGCTGCTTCTGAGGAAGTGCCCAATCACTGGCACTATTAAACAGATCAGCTAATTTAAATGTAAATTAAATCTAGTGGAGGTTATTTGAGCAAAGTACAATTCATGATTTGTGCAGCACTCAGACCCAGATTAGAGACATCACCCAGGAGTTACCCGCTATGCACTTTTATTAGTCTGAAGTAGAAGCAAAGTAAGGAAATCACCTGACTGGCTTAGCACTGACTGCCTTATTTGAACATAGTGTGACTGGTTGATTGCCTGTGATTGGCTAAAGTCCTAATTTTTATGATTTTTCAGTTGAAACTCTATTTGCTATAGGTGACAAGGTCTTCGGCAGGAGCTCAACTACTAAACAGCTTTAGGGCCATGGTCTCTAATTGTTATCACTCTTAATTTGAAGAAGTACTCTTAGAAAAGCCCTGTTGAGGGGCTGGAAAGGTGGCTCAATGGTAGAGCGCTTGCCTTGCATGCATGAGGCCCTGGGTTCGATTCCTCAGTACCATATAAGCAAAAAGAAAAAAAGCCAGAGGTGGCACTGTGGCTCAAGTGGTAGAGCGCTAGCCTTGAGCTGAAGAGCTGAGGGACAGCGCCCAGGTCCAGAGTTCAAGCCCCACGACCGGACCCGCCCCCCCCCCCCAAAAAAAAAAAAAGAAAGAAAAGCCCTGTTGAGTGGTGGGAAGTGCAGGAGACAAGGACTGTGGTACTGTAGACACTTTTTCTCTTTTGCTTCCTAGCCGTGATGTGAGTACATTTTCTCTGTCACCAACTCCCGTCATGATGCATTGTCTCACCATAGGCTCCAAATCAACAAGATCAATTAATCATGGATACAACTGCCAAGACTGAGTAAAGGCACTTTTTTTTCTCTTTATAAATTACTTATCTCAGATATTTATTATAGTGACAGTAAGTGGACTATTGTAGTCACTGAACAGTCACAGAATTTGTTTCATTAAGGTAAACTAATCCCTGAATTAGGGAAGAGCAGGAGATTCTGGCTGATAGGTTATAGAGAAAAAAGAAAGAGAAATGTCAGCAATGATCGAAGAGTGAGTCCTACTTCTCCTTGAACATAAAAAAAATCTGCAGATGCCTATGTACTAAGCAGTTTAACTTTTAGTATTCTTTGCTTAGGAAAATCCATGATGATAAAATTATTCTGAATGTAGTATGGTCTTACATAAATATGTATTTTGTTAATCACTAGGCATTTGAAGAGACATATTGCATATTGGAATGTGAGCATAGATGTGTGTCCTATTTAACATGGTCTTTGTTCCTCTATTACAAAATTTCATTTTTTTTTTTTAGATTATGGATCTCTTACAAAATTCCATTCTTCTGTCCTAACAAAGAATATATGCCCTAGAAATCCAGATTCATGGATTTATAGGTAAAGATCAAATTCTTTAGCATGACTATCAAGGTACTTACCAGTCTAGACAGAATCTATGGGTAACCCTGACTATGATGGCTTGAAAATTTTCCCAATAGATAGCTGACAATCAACCGTGGGAGTAGGTGATAATATGTATGCATCTGAGAGCTGGAAGGTAGATAAAGGCCATGAGACTGGGTATGCCTATATAACTTCATTTCCATGAAAGAAATATCTGATTTAATTTAATTTACATAGTAGGTATCCACATGATATTTCCTCTGAAATACTTTTGGAATCCATTCTTGGGCCAGAAAGAATGCTTCAATATTTCTGGTTTGAATCCCTCCTTTACAGTATATCAGAGTCAAGAATTTAAACAGTTTATGATCTTTAGTATGCTCTCCCTTCTTCAGGCAGGCTGTCCTGAGTGGTACAGTGCTTGAAGCCTGTGAAATACTTCAACATTTTTACAATCACAGTTCTCAAACTTCAGCATTCAGCAGAGTCACTTAGAAGGCTTGTTAAAAACACAGATTGCTGGGCCCCCACATCCAGAGTTTCTGATTTGAAAGGATTTGCATTTTAGAATATCACTCCATATTGAGGCTGCTCCTCTAGGTCCACGTGTAGAGAGCTACTGTTCTTATCCAATCTTGATAAAGAGAAGCAGCCATCTGTCTATCAGATAGGTTTCACTGGGAAGTTGTACATTGTAAAAATCAAAGAGACACAAAAACACAAAACAAAGAAGTGCATGCAACTATAGACTTAACTAGAAAGGAAGATCTTGATGATGGGAAGAAAAGAATAAAGATTGCTATGAAATCAACCATTGGCTCCATGCAATCTGAAACCAAGGATTATACTTGCAGCTTAATTTCAACTTTATAATGATTTTCTTTAATTACTGTAGGGAAGCAAACGTGAAAATGCAGTACTGTGAAATTAATACTGACAACGCTGAGTTTGCCTGGGCTCCGCAGATTAACCAGCATTTTACTGCATCAATAAAAAAATGAGAAAATAAAATTAAAAACTGATGGTGAATGGAATTACTTATTGGAAGCTGGTGATTATGTCAAGCTGTCACTCCCACAGACAGATTAAACTCAGAAAGACAACCAGATAAATTATAAACCCTCCATGAAGGCTGTATCCATCTCGTCCACAAGTCTCATAACAATAGAAATCTGAAATTGACTTGGTCATGCAGATTTGAGTTGCATGTTTAGCATTTCATAGATTCTGAGCATCTTGAAGAGAGCAAAAAGACCTTAGAGGTCATATGATTAGATGTTCACTTTTTGAGACATTGCACTGAATTATTCAATCTATATTCTTCTATGATAAAAAATTCTAATACAGGGCTAGGAAGGTGGCTCAGTGGTATAAGGACCTGGGTTCGATTCCTTAGCACCACATAAACAGAAAAAGCCAGAAATGGCACTGTGGCTCAAGTGGTGAAGTGCTAGCCTTGAGCAAAAGCAGCTCAGGGACAGTGCCCAGGCCCTGAGTTCAAGCCCTAGGACTGGCAAAATAATATAATACAATTGAGAAAAAAATAATGCTAAGTAGTAGATTTGACTTGTGTAAAGTACAGAAGTTACTTTAAAATAACCATAGTAGTTATTTCTAACTTTTTTTTAATTTTTATTTTTTTATTGTGAAAATACTGTACAGAGGGGTTACAATTACATGGGCAAGATAATGAGTACATTTCTTATCAAGCATTGTAGCCTTCTCCTTTGTTTCCCTTCCCATCCCTTCCCATCCTCCTCCCCCATCCCCACCCAATCCTGCCCGCCCCCTCCTACCAAAGTTGTAAAGTTTGTTTTTGACATAATGACTTGTAGATATTGTTGCAATGGGTCCACCTGTATCCCTATTTAAACGATTTGTTTTTCCCCTTCCCCTCCACAAATTATACCAACATCAAATACAGTGGAAACAGGGGTGATACCGTGGGGGAGGGACATACAAAGCAACAAAGAAATCATCTTATAAATATATTAGAAACAATAGCAAGAAAGAAAAAAACATTTGAGTCCTTATCTTGCGGTTCATTTTGCCTAACTTCAACTTATCTGACCTTTTTTTGCTTGGCTGAGAAATATACTATACTAGTAATTGCAAATAAGGGAAACCGCAGGACCTATATTTCTTTGGGCCTGGCTTACTTCACTTAATTTAATTTTTTCCAAGCCTTTCCATTTCCTAACAAATGGGGCAATGTCATTGTTTCTGATGGAGGCATAGAATTCCATTGTGTATATATACCACATTTTCTACCTTTGAAAGACAGTCCTTATTTTATAGTTTTCCTTTCTTTTCCTTTCCTTTCCTTGAGTTCTCTTTCATCCCCGATCCTCTTTTCTTTACTACTATTCTTTATAATGAGACTTAAAAATTATCTAAAAGTCTCCTTCAAGTTGACTGAAGCAAAATCCTATGTGAAGTGCTGCACAAGCAGGACTGAACTACTTTATAAGTACAAAAAGGCTGTACTTCTTTATAAGTGCAAACAATGATAGAATCATGGAGTATCAGAGTCTGAGCTGATCTTTGAGTGTTCTTCTTCCTTAACACATTGTGGCATTCTAGTTCTCTCTTGTTTTCCTTATTATCCTCTCTATTTCTTCCTTCTTCTTTCCTTCCTTCCCCCACCCCCACCATTCTCTTTTTTGTAACAGGATGTCAGTATGTAGCCCAGACTGGCTTGGAATTCACAAACCACCTACCTTGCCTTCCTGAGTAATAGGATTATAGCTAGTTACTTTGCATTTTCATTGATGAAGCAGAATCTTTTAAAAATATAAATCATCTTCAAACATTAAGGTTTTGCTAGATGATATACTCAGTATTAGCAATGAGAGTGTAACTGGTCCTTTTTGGAAAATGAAACATCTATTTCTCTTGGGATATAGTATTTGCTTGTTATGGAAATGTCTTCTACAGGCTCATATATTGAGGGCTTGTGGATAGTTGGTGTGCTTGGGAATTCACTGGAGTTTTAGTCAATGGATTTATCCCTTTGAGGTTTAAATATGATAGCATCATTGAGAGGTGGCAAATAGCAAGAGTTGGGGCTTAGTTGGAGGAAGTAGCTCACTAGGATCCTACCCTGGACAGAGGTATTCTATCTCCGGTTCTTCCTCCTTCTCTGCTTGCTTCCTGACCACTATGAGGTAAACAGCCTCCCTGTGCATATGATCCCACTGCCATGATATTCTGCTCACCTCAAGGCTAAGGTAGTGGAACTGAATGAACGTGGACTCAAATTTCTGAAACTGTGAGCCAAAACAAGCCTTTTCCTACTTTTAAGCCATTCTCTTAGGTATTTGTCACCATAATGAAAATTCTGACTACAGTAGCTCAGGGTCGAATTTTTATCACAGTGCATTAAGGCAGTGTATAATCTAGTCCCTGCAGAAAAGGTAGAAAACAGCAAATAAGATTAGGGAGTCAGGACACCAAACATCCAACTAATTATTAATTCTCTGTGGCTGAAGAAATAACCTGCAAGGTCATGTTGAATGAGGGTCAAGATTATTTTCTTTCAGGTTATGAACATAATCTGACTGTCTCCTAATCATTGGCAGCATAATAGCTAGATTTAAAATAAAATACAGCAGAATTCAAGATCTTACTCAAGATATTTTGTCAGCCAGCTTTTTCTGTTTGACTAGAATTCCCAGTGGAAGAAGGAATGTTACAATGGGAACTCCTTCCTTTCGTTACAAATTAGCTGTTAAATATTTTCTCCTAATTTTTAACTTAGCTTTGCAGTCTTCCAATGTCCTCCTTCTACAATGTCAAAACAGGAGAAAATATCAAATCTTCCAGTTTGATGCGTTCCCTGGTCATGTAGTAAACAGCTTATCTAATTTCCTATGTAGCTCATTACAAAGATTCTTTCAGATGTCATTTGAGCCTTTTGGTGATGGAGCTCAGTATTTCATTTTTAGCAGGTTTATTACTGGACCATTCTCTCATATGAAAGGTAGCTCCTTTTTTCCCATCCCAGAAAAATGAATTTATCCAGACTTCTAATGGGTTAAGTCTGACTTTTCTTTTTTTTTTTTTTTGATCTTAACTAAACTTTAGATTAATATTCTCAAGTCAATTCTGCCCATCAACTATTACAAGTAAATGCTTCACAATTTAAAGAGATTGACCCATAAAGCATAGCCACAGGCTAGTTTGGATCACTGCATGTTGATCCTGTAGTTATGGTAGATAACAAAAAGCCCATTTTGGTAAATGGATTTGAGCCTCCATTCTGAAATCTGATGATTCCTGATATAGCTTCCTGAGAGTTTTTCATTCCTGCTCCTCTTCCTCCTTCTTTTCCTCCTCCTCTACCTCTTCTTCCTTCTGTCTTCTCTTCTCCTCCTTCTCCTCCCCCTCCCCTCCTCCTCATCTCCCCTCCTCCTCCCCCTCTCCTCCTCTTCCTCCTCCCCTTTCCTTCCTGTTCCTCCTCCTCCTCCTCCTCCTCCTCCTCCTCCTCCTCCTCCTCCTCCTCCTCCTTTTCCTCCTCCTCCTCCTCCTCCTTCCTTATTCTCTCTCTTTCTCTTCTTCTTCTTCTTCTTCTTCTTCTTCTTCTTCTTCTTCTTCTTCTTCTTCTTCTTCTTCTTCTTCTTCTTCTTCTTCTTCTTTCTTCTTCTTCTTCTTCTTCTTTTCTTCTTCTTCTTCTTCTTCTTCTTCTTCTTCTTCTTCTTCTTCTTCTTCTTCTTCTTCTTCTTCTTCTTCTTCTTCTTCTTCTTCTTCTTCTTCTTCTTTCTTCTTCTTCTTCTCCCTCTCCTTCTCCTTCTCCTCCTTCTCCTCCTCCTCCTCCTCCTCCTCCTCCTCCTCCTCCTCCTCCTCCTCCTCGTCTGACTTTTCTAAATGCTATGTATACTTATTGTATATTGTAGCTAGCACACCTCAGTTCTTACCATTCAAGCACTTTGCATGATACCATCCTACTAATTATGAATACTATTATGATACCATTTTATAAGTGAGGAAAAGAAGGTTTGGGCAAACTAAGTATGCTGCCCAAGGCTCCATGGGTTTTACCTGAAAAAAATAGTATTTGCAACTAGGCAGTCTTTGTGCCAAAATCTATGACTTTAACCAATAAGTAATCTCCTTTTGAAGCACTGATGAAAAATTCTGTTCCTATCTATCCTATAAGTTATCTTTATTCTTTAACTGGATTCCCCCTAGCTCTTTAGGACTTTTGGTACATACTAAAATTCAATCACAACTTTTACATATATTTCTTGGCATCATTCAATAAGTTAATTCTTTGTTTTTTTGCCAGCCCTGGGGCTTGAACTCTGGGCCTAGGTACTGTCCCCGAGCCTCTTTGTGCTCAAGACTAGGACTTTGCCACTTGAGCCACAGTGCTACTTCTGGCTTTTTCTGAGTAGTTTATTGTAGATAGGAATCTCATGGACTTTTCTGCCCAGGCCAGCTTTGAACCACAATCCTCAGATCTCAGCCTCGTGAGTAGCTAGAATTACAGGCGTGAGCCACAAGTGCTTGGCTTCAATAAATTAATTTTAATACAACTAAGTATGTCCCTTATTTGCCTTATTTAGATAAAGGATAAATGAGAGTCCATGCAATGTATACTTGGTAGAATAGGCAGCTTTAGATGTTACATCGGATGTATTAACTGGCTTTCCTTTGAGGTAGTTATAAGAAATTTATCTCAGATACTAGAAAAATGGAACTGCTTATGAAAATCTCAGACTCACCCCCACCCAAGCATATATTTTTCATAGCTCTTTCCAGCTTGCTCCCACTTAATGCTGGAGCAATAGAAAACATGCAAATTAAGAAACATTGTAAGATTCTCAAGGAGCATTAAACTGAGGAGAAATACTTTTTAGTTTTAAAAAGCTTTTAACCTGTGCTTTCTGAATGATAAGATGAAAATTAAAGAGGTCAAAAAGCAATATTTATTTGGGAGGAACAAACTTTCTACAGATTTTTCTCTCTGCAGGGCCTATGACTCATTATGATCTGTGACTGTTTCTAATAGCCTCAAAATTATTTAAAAGAAGTAATTAGCACAATATATTTTTAAAATGCAATGAAAGCAAGAACAAAGGCAGCAGTCACATGAAACAAACCAGATGTTAAATGCTCAAGACAATAACAAAAAATTATATTCAAGTGTAAATGAATTATAATGATAAAATTAATATCCTGGAGGTATTTTTAAGGTCTGACTAGTATTAGTAAATACAAATGTCTTCAACTCAACAGAATCTTAAGAAACTTAACAATAAATATGCACAGTTCCTTAACTATCCACTGATGAGAGAGAAAAAAATATGAGTTGAGTTGAGGGTCAGAGTATTTTTCCTTACATGATTTATCAATAGCACTAATGTGATACATACAATGTTTTTGTTTTTGTTTTGTCTTGGGCAAAACAAAACTCTGTTGGACATGGGGGAAATTTTTGTGGATTTTTCTACATTGTCCATTCAGTGATGAATATCTCTAAGACCAAATTGTAAGCTTCACCCAAACCTCTCAAACTTGCAAGATAAAATCTCTAAGACTATAAGCCATGGCTTTAAATGTGTAGCCAATATTGAATCAACCCAAACCCTAAAAGGCATATCCTAAATTTTAACTGTGCATCATTTGGAATCTAGCTATGACATTTTGTGAGATTAACATTAATCTAAGTCAGTGCTAGTATGTGTGGTTGATGATGGTTTGGAATTAGAGGCTGATAATTCTGGTTGCACTGTATGCAAACAGCTGACAAGATATATTAAGGCCAGATTTTTATATCAAGTATTTCCAGAGAGGAGGGAGAAAAAAAAAACCCGAGAGCCCATAACATGAAATTGAGAAGACATCTGTCACAGTGGCCAAACCTCCAGTAGCTTGAATAATGATTATGAATCTATTACTGTTGATATATTACATAAAGCCATGGGAATAGAGAGCCTTTCAAATTATACAGAGAGTAATCAACATCCAACAGCAATAGCCCCCAGGCTTTTACACCTGCTGCATGCCTCCCATGGGAAAATGTGCAGCTCCAAGTTCTGCATTATTGACAGGGCAGAAGGAATTTTCTTCTGACTTTAGTTTGACTTTCAAATTATAAAAGCAACCCTTTAGTTAGTCAGTCCTACTGTAGGGCTGATAGGAATCACAGTTAAAGCACTGTGAGCAATAGCATCTTCTGTCTCCTTTACTCAACATACCCTGGGCAGTTGATAAAAACAAACGTGTGTTCTTGTGAGCCAGGTATGGTAATGTGTATCTGTAATCATAGCATTGGGGAGGTAAAGGGATGAAAATCACCAATTCCAGGTCAGCTGAGGATACATAGCCAGATGCACAAAACAGAACAAAACAACCCAAAATAAAGACAAAACCCCAAAGCTTTGTACTCTTCTGACCTTTGGCTCTTCAGTTTTTCTCTGTAGCACAAAACACATACATTAAAGAAATTCTAAAAATCATAAAGTGTCCAATTTACTTCAAGAGAAGGAAAGGGAGAAAAAGAGATTGTGAAGGAGAAAAACACTGGAGAGTTTCATTAGGATACAATTCTAAAACAAAATTACCACATTATTATGTAAGGATAAATTTGACCTCTTGTGAATCAGATTTTGTCCACAATATATTTGACACAAATTATGAGCTACTAAGTGCTGGTACTACGTCTAAGTGGATAACTTGGTAGTCTGTATTGACTGGGAATCAAAGATTAAATGGCTGCTTTCCCACTCGGTACATAAAATACTGTGAATCCTTGAAAACAACACTGGAGTTTCAAACACTGATCTGAGGTTAAGTTAATTAATTGGGCTTGTGAGCTACCTATACAAAAAATAATAGTTGTTCCTACCCTAAGTTGTATAACTAAGACATCTCCTTTTCTTTAAGCTGTGCCATATATTTACAGAAAGTATATAAATCAGTTATGATTAGCATGTGAATTACTCTCTAGAACTATGGAGCATGCCACTGTATAACCAGATGCAATTATTCAGGTAAGTTGAGTATGATTGTTTCTCCTTGATTCCAACAGGTTGTTTCTGGGCAGTCCAGTACTATAGTTGCATTTAGAAAGATACAGCTTGCATTTTCACTCAGCTTGACACCTGCAGAGATACTGGTTTATGTCTGAGTTGACAAATCTGATATCAGTAGTTGTGACAGATAGCCACTACCATCTTCCTTATTACAGTGCTTCTCCTTGTACTTCAATAGTGATCTTATCAAGTTACTGATTTTGTTTTGTTTTGTTTTGACAGTACTAGGGTTTGAATTCAGGGCCTCCAGCTGTGTGTGGTATTTGGTTTTCAGTTTCTTTCTCTATGAATTTAATCTTCCTTTGTTAAGAAAATTCCAATGAGAAAAATCAAACCAATTGTGTCTTATTTGGCAGATTGGGTCACTGGTGAGAGAAAGGAACTCCAGAGAAAACCCTTCCCATTCTCTAAGTACTCTCAATTTTTTCATATGTGTGTGTGTGTGTGTGTGTGTGTGTGTATGTGCACGTGTGTGCACGTGCACACGTGTGTGTGTGCATGTGTGCATGTGCTTAGGTGCATAAGCATATTCTGGTCCTGGGGCTTGAATTCTGAGCCTGAACTTGTCTCTCAGCTTTTTTTGCTCAAAGCTAGCACACTACCACTCAAGCCACACTTCTGCTTTTGGCTTTTTTTGATAATGGATAGGAGAAAAGAGTCTCAGGTGCTTTCCTACCCCAGGCTGGCTTTGAACCACTATCCTCAGTTCTCAGCCTCCTGAGTAGCTAAGATTACAAGTATGATCTACCAATACCTGACATAAGTGCTCTCAATTTGAAGTTCAAAGTAGATAATTTTGGAGGGTTGTCTTCTGAGCTTCAACATTATTTTTATGTTATGTCCTATGAGCTAGTTTAATGTTAATTCCACAGAACTGTAATACTCTGTGTTGATAAACTGATTGAATACAAGTTTCTGACCAAAAAGAATCCTTGACAATCAGAAGCACTAGAATGATTTAATATCTTGTAGATCACTGGGTATATAAAGGTGAGTACGTATGTGTGTGTGTATGTGTGTGTGTGTGTGTGTGTGTGTGTGTGCGCGCGCGCGCGCGCGCGCGTGCTATAGAAAACACTACAAAACCTTTGTTCTAAATGTTTGACATATTCCATGAACTATTCTTAAGGTGGATGCCTAGTCAGTTATCTGGTAACTAGTGCTCCAAGTGTTTACAAGAGTGATCTGCAGCGGCCATTTTGGTCCTGTGTCTGACAGCCATGTGGTAGCCATGTAGACATCTCACAGTTGCACATGGTTGATTGCAGAGAAAGGTCACTTGACTGAATCTGATCCATTAAAAATCCATCTCTACACATTTAAAATTTGAACAGAAAGAAAATGAATTACTCTTGTGATTGGATATATAACAAGTCAAGTGGAAAGCTGAGGATGGTCAGCTAAACTGAGAGGCAAAGAGATTGTGCTTCTTTGTGATGAAGCAAGAAGAGGCAGATATAAGAAGCTGAGGCATCCCTAAGGGCACATGAAGGCTTTCTTATTCTTAGTTT
The DNA here is from genome assembly GCF_024711535.1 of Dipodomys merriami. NCBI lineage: Eukaryota > Metazoa > Chordata > Mammalia > Rodentia > Heteromyidae > Dipodomys > Dipodomys merriami. Next base: position 44,037,666 of record NW_027202271.1, on the reverse strand, counting down.
TGGTCCTACCACAAATCTGGCAGTTAACCTATTCTTACCATCTTCAAAGCTCTGAGCATCTCATAAACTTTTTTGCATAAATTATCTCAGTATTTATTGTAAGAACCTTGACTATTGTAAGTCTGTAACTTGGTTTTTACTGACACACTTGATCTTCTTACTTGCTAGCACAACAAATCATATTTTCATATTTTTATTTTAAATGCATGCCAACTCAATAGGCATACTAAGGTAATATAGCTGAAATTATCTTTAGGTTTTAGTATGTATGAAGTCTCAGTGTTTTCAAATATTTCATTGATACGTTTATTTATTGATCACTTCACTTATTCCTTGAAAAAACAAGTTATTGGAAACTTCACATATTCATACATATTTCTGCTTGTGGAAAGATTATCATTAAGCTACTATCTAGAAACAATCTTACTCGTGCTGCTTGACTTAGGGTTTTAATTAATAAAAAGCCTTCTCCTGATTTGCATTTTATCTGCATTAATCATCTTTTTGCTTAAAAAATAGAACTGACTTCCTTTGAAGAGGATTCTGTAGTCTATAGGTAGATGTCAATGTTTGTTTAATAAGAGAAAGGGACACAAAGGTGAGTACATTATTATGTTTCATAATTACATAGGTATTGAATTATTAAGAAGATGGAAAGAATCCCACCAGGGGTGGCTACATGTCCCTTCATCTTGATTCTTCTCTAAGAAGTGGGTTCTTTGATGCTCGTGAACATTTGTTCCCACTGGGCCAGTGAGCACTGGAAGCTTATTCAAAGGTCATGTTTTTGGGCAAGACTTCACTCAGACATCCCAGATGGGCTAAAATACAAAGCAATGTAAATACTTCGAAGTTATGGCTATTAAAAAGCAATGATTCCTAGCTTACTTTTCTTAGATGTTGCTCTAACTTCAGAGTTCCACTTGGAACTATCCTGAATAATTCCAAATAGTGGCTAAACAGGGCACGAAACCATCACCATCCATGCCACATTAAAAAAAAAAAAAACAGACTTAGACAAATATCAGTGAAAACTTTTCCCAAACAATTTCAAATGATTCTCTTTAAAGCTGTTGAAAATATCACTGAAATCAACATCCATATCCCAGAACAAAGATTACAGAACTAAACCAAAGTGGCGCACTTAAACATTCCATCAACAATTTTTCTTCTTGAGTTGCCATAATAACATCCAACTATTCATATAAGACTAAGTTTTAAGCTTTCTTTTCTAGCTAATGATGCCTCTTTAGTTCCCATACTTTTGATCTCAGCTTTATCATTTAAAAGTCTTATTACATCAAATATTTTTTCAATATATTATTTACTTTTCTGAAATGAAATTAACATATGAGAAAATTAATGACAGTGCGCCAGGAGTCAGTGGCTAACATCTGGAACCTTAGCTACTTGGGATGTTGAGAGCAAGAGACTGGAGGTTCAAGACCAGCATGGACAGAAAACTTTGCAAGACTTTATTTCATCAAGAAAGCAAAAAGAAGGACTAAAAGTGTGGTTCAAGTGGTAGAGCAATAGCCTAGCAAGTGCTAGATCATGAGTTCAAATACCAAATACTACCCAAAAAATTAAAAATTAGAAACCAAAAATAAATGAAACCTAACACCAGTGTTACTTTAAAAACAAAATCAATGTAATGGGTTTTAGTAATCATAATAGACAAAAGTAATATTATTAAAACAATTCACATAATAAAAATATAGGATCCTACTTAAACATCTGTAATGCTATTTATGATTGTTTGGGAGAACATTTTCAGGATAGCTTACATTTGTTGTCTCTGCTCACTGAAACTTTAGTGAACTCCTCATTGCTATAATAAAATACTCCTCCATAAAACTCTGAAACTTTCTCAAGTAGCCCATGCGGCCCCCATTACTGAATATTATTTTTACTAATTCTGAAAGATTCATAACCATAATTCAAAATTAAAAATGTATCAGTATTTCTGGATGTCTATTGCATGCATAGTTCCTGATTTATGGTGGTTCTGTATATTAGTTTTTACTTTATTTAGTGAAAAATTATTGTGCACTCAGTAACAACCTTACTTTTTGAAAATCTGAAATTGTATTTTTTATTTTATACTGAAATCATACTTCAACTTTTGTATTTTTTCATCTAGGTTCGTGTCAGGATCTTGTGCAATGTTTCCTGAATGATAAAATCATGCATCTCTCGGAAGTACTCCTGTTGTTTAGTGTCCAGGATTGTGTTATATTATCAGTTTGTTCATCAGTCCCATTGACTTTCATTTCAGTAAAAATTTTGGGTAGAAGAGCGATAGTATCTAAATGGAATAAGCTTCAAGCTAGTTTGTGACCAGTGTGGTTAGGCCACCACAGGATTATATCATCTGTGCCTATTTAGGATCTTGAGTCAGCTACAAAGCAGGTACATACACCAAATTCTCTTTTCAGAAACATTAAGCAGTCCTTCTAGTGACTTCTGTTACAACAAAAGCTTTGTGACTATTAGATTCCTTTTATGTTGATCCTGAGAACAGAATAGAATATCATGGCATGAAGATCATGCACAGATCCAAGATTTTATCACCCATAGTATTGGTTTCCTGATTGTTAATCCTATGTTTTACACAGTCACTTTGAAATATATGTACCTACAAGTGAAATATTCTAAAACCAAACCGAAATAAGATAGCTCAAGTCATTCTGAATTATATACTAAAAGACGAACAACATTAAGTTTCAGCTAAGTAAAATTGTACAGGATTAAAAAAAATATCTGCATACCTTAATGTGGCAAATGTTATGGATTTTATTTGAGAAAATCAGTTATTTATTGGTGGTCATGGAATCACTGGAAATTCATCTGTACAAATAAGTAGAGAAATAGTTTACTTTTAAACTTCAACCAAATGAGTTTCATTTGCATGCAACCAGAGCACTGAGGGCTGCGTTGGGCACAGTAGCACTGCCCAACATCAAAGACACAGAGATCAAACCAAATCAAGTTCTAAGGAAGGGATTCTCTTATTTTCCTTCTTAATAGGCGTGTTTGTGTTTTCTCTCCTGGGGTTGGTCAATTCCAGGCAATATCAAAGTTTTGTGGACACATAGATGTTTTGAGTTTCTCTATCTAAACCACAGAAGTGGGAGAAAAATGTAGATAGTCTGACATCTGAGCAAAAGACTGCGATTGAAATCTGGAAATCAGAAAGTATATGGAGAATGGAGGCTCCTGGTTGTGCTTCATTTTTCTTCTTGCAAAAGGGTATATTTGTTGTGTTTCCTTTCTTTCTTTTTCTTTTTCTTATTTTCTTTGTGTGAGATCAACATGAAAATCTCAAATGTCCTTGGAAAGCCTGGTTGACCTGAAGGACAAGGGCCATTTTTCCTTTTCTATAATTTATTGGGTGGATTTGCCACACTCTTCCCGGTTTGTTTTTTTCCAGGAAGGGGATTTCAGAGCCAATCAAACTGTAAGCTTCTGGCTGGATTAAAACCAGGCCAAGGTGCCTTAAGCAATGCTAACACTTTCAGAGAGCATCAGTGTGTGTGTGTGTGTGTGTGTGTGTGTGTGTGTGTGTGTGTGTGTGTGTGTGTGTGTGTGTGTGTGTGTGTGTGTGTGTGTGTGTGTGTGTGTGTGTGTGTGTGTGTGTGTCTGCATGACACAGATTGAAAGGAATTTAGAAAATAGCACAACAGGATTCAATTCATGTGACAAAAGGAAATTGTACAAAGTTTAATCCATTCCCATTACAGTTCAAGATTGTAATCTTGGATGCTAAGCCTAAGAACGTATTTCCCCCCCACATCAAGTTGTCTTCGAAATGGTGCTGTGGGCTGGAGGGAGGCGGCACGAGTTATGTAACATGCAATTTAAGATAATAGCCTTTGCAAAGGAGAAATTAATACAAACAGACCAGGCCCACAAAGCTTCAGTCATCTAGAAGGTGGTTTCAATCACCACTGACATTAAACAATATCCCCCCCACTGAGCCAACACTATGTTTATTATTTAATTTCTTGCCCAAATCGCTGCTTGCTTATCGTGCTGTCACAGGGACTGCAAGCTCTGTTATGACTACAATTGGTAGAAAAATGCATTCATTTGAGTGAGTAACAAGATACAAGAAAGGGAGCTCGGTAGCTTAACCTTTTTGTGGCTTTCTGAATATTCTACCAAAAACATTAGCAGAAATGGAAGCTGTAGCATTTCCATAATTATCCCAGCCCTGTCTTTGTTCTGGTAATGATAGAATGCATACTTTCAATTTGCAGTGCTTAATAATAGCAGCTGTCTTGTCTGCTCCAGTGGTGGGGTTTTAGGACTCCCATAATTATTCATTTTCAGTCACTTGACAAGTGGGTGTTTCCTTGAAATATTTCAGGCGATATCAGAAGAATTTTAAAATCTTTTCAGGCTTCACCTATATGTAACAATATTGAATTATGCATTAATGAAACAAATTTAATTGACTTGGTGGTGCAGAAGCCCTAATTACCAATATACCTCAATGCTGACAATGGAATGCTGTGTATTCAGTGGTACACACAAATGCAGACATAATGATTATATCATTAATGTATGACCATTTGTTGTTTCTTGGTTCTTAAAACCTCCTACCTTGTTTTTCTTTATCTTCTTTCACACATTTTTCCTGCCTCATACTCTTCATCCTGCTTTCCCTCCTCCTTTTATTTTTTAACATCCACAACTTTAAAAGATTTGCATAAATTGTATAGAGATTTTGTATCTCACCTAACTCTCCTCTTATTTTTTTAGGAAAAAAAATATTAGTAGGTAGCTAAAAGGCAGTAGGGAGTTTGCAAAGAAATGTACTCATTGCCTTACTTATGTAACTGAAACCCTCTGTACGTCATTTTACAATAAAGTAAAATTTTTAAAAATCAACTAAAAAAAGGTAATAGGAAAATCCCAGAAATCTTTACATAGAAAATGCAAATGGCCCTCTTTTTGATATGCATCAAACTAATTGCAGTAATAAATAAAATATCAATTTGGGGAATAAACAGAATAAATCATATTCCATTACTATGTAGGCTAATAAAAGGGATGTTTCATAGTCAGAGACTCTTAACATGCATGCATATGTGTACCACCATGAACAGCAGTGCTTTAGTATTGTGGTCACAAATATATTTTTCTAAGTGTGTTTATATGTGCCAAGAGAGTGGTTCAAAAGACGAGGAAGGTAATTTTATAGGCAACATTGTGGAGACGCTACAGAAGATAATTGAAGGAGAGAGGGTTATGTGACAATGTGTGTACGTGGGGGATATGTATTGGTATGTGTGTGTTTGCTCAGTGGGGGAAGGAAAACATAGATGTGAATATTCAACAGTTGCAGGTTGCTCTTGGAACATTTCTACTAGAATTTGTGGATTCTACTAATTCTTGCTATAAAAGGCCTATTGTGGATGGATGATACACTATTGTTTAGTCTAAACAATTCGTCCTAATTTTTTAAAAAGCAAGGTTATTGTGTGTTTTGTATAATTATAAAAATTAGTACCTATTTTAATTTTGCAATTGGCAGATATTTATTTGAAATGCATATGTCCCTATTATGGATAAGTCCTTATTACTGTCACAGTTTTGAAAATTCATAATAGCAAGAAATTGCCTTTCATACACCATTTGTAGTTACCTTCAGCAATTTTGTCTTTATGCCTTTCTACGTTATACTATATAATTGTACTAAATTTTGGTTTGTTATTGTTTATTTGTCTTTTAAGTCAATTTGTTTTTATATCTGACTATGAGATTGAGGTTCCAAACAGTCCACAGGTAATACCACTTTTTTCCTCTAAAAATAGTCTAGCAAATGTCTGTGCAGAGGCTCATGTGTGGCTCTAACTACCAAGGCATCAGAGAAACCGTTCCAAAGACAGAAAAGTTTTGAATCAAATACATGTACTGCTTTCCTCCCTTCAAATATTTGGTTTTTCAGTCATAGTCCAAGAATTCTGGTTAGCAAGTGTCTCTTCATCTTTCACCCATAACATTTTTATTTATAGCTGTGGTTTTTCTGTTCTCACAAATCCCTACAGTCATCCTTTTGAGGAGGAGAAATCCTGTGCACCATACTGCTCTATCTTTAGTCCGTTCTAGAGCTCCAAACTAGTAACTGAGTAAATAAATAAGTTTATGAAGTGAAGCAGAGAAACTATTTCTAGAGAAACTGAAGTGCCATGATGGACTACTAGAGGTGGAGTCAGAGATTCAGAGATGCTACACTTGTCCAAGAATCACAACTTGTTAGAATATCCACCATGACCCTTACCATCATGATGAGGAAATACCACCTCATCTAAATCTGTAACATGAAGATGGTGTTTTCTGCTCTAGTAAATAATGTTATGATCTAGAAAGGCTCTTTTTCACATCCTCACAGAGTCACTTAAAAAGTAATAAGATGTTCTCTGGATATTAGAGTATGTGAGTCATATTCTAAGAGGCTGTCTACTTAACTTAAAAGCATCCAAAAGGCAACTAAGTGGCTTGAAGGCAGTACAATTGTCAAAGAAGCTTCACAAAATTTGTGTCATTCATGCAGAGCATTTATTTTATGAACATGCCCCACGAATCTATAGTGTTTAGAAGGCCTGGAAAAAAGTAATACCCTCCTTTTGAGTGATTTTAGAAATGTACTTAGGAAGCTTATCTGTGACTACTTCTCTCTTGAATTGAACCTTAGAAGAAATATCAAGATGGGAGTTGATCAAATGTGATTTAAGAGTCACTATCTGATTATAATTTCTTGTTAGGTTTCTGGTATAGTTAAAATACGTTACATCCATTGTGAAATCCTGAATCATTCCAAACCATTTGTGTGTGTGTATGTGTGTGTGTGTGTGTGTGTGTGTGTGTGTGTGTGTGTGTGTGTGTATATATGTATATATAAATGGTACTGTGGCTTGAACTCAAGGCATAGCACTTGCTTGGCTTTCTGCTCATGGCTGGCTTGTACTCAACTAATTGAGCCACACTTCCTGTCCAGCTCTTTGCTCATCATTTTGGAGGTGGATTCTCATGGACTTTTCTATCTGGGCTAGCTCTGAACCTCAGTCCTCTGGATCTCAGGCACCTAAGTAACTAGGATTACAGGTCACCAGCTACCATCTCCAAAACCTTTATCATTCTTATTATTATTATTATTATTATTATTATTATTATTATTATTATTATTATTATTATTATTCAGAGCTATTGTGGTGAGCATTGACTCCAATGTGCTATGTATAGCAGGCAGAAGCCATCAACCCATTCTACCCCTAGAACTAATGAGTTTTATTTTTCATTTCTAGAGAAGTGTTTTCCTCACATTGTATGCATATTGGAAAGACTTTGGTAGATTCAGCCATCTCAGAAAGTTCTTTCTATCTAGGAGCCACAGCCACCTCACCACAAAATACATGAATGAGTAAATAAATATGTAAATAAATAAGAGTATAGCCAGCGTGTGCCAGGAGCCATGCATCTTCTCAACAGAAAATCAATATACAGTGGCTCTGGAAGTTGAGACCATTGAGCTGAACTTTTTGTTTACTTCTAGATAATTTCAATATCTGCTGTCATTAACATGGTAAAAATCCTTCATGTGTCATAGCAGTTTATTTGCAAGTATGTTCACTCAAATTCTGAATTCTGCCCACATGCATTTGACAGATTAAAGACAGCTAAGTGTTTGAAATTGTAAAAATTCTGTGCATGGTAATTATTTATTGATCTTCAAAGTATATTATATTTGGATCCATACTGGAACAAAAACATGGATGTGTTGAAAGCTCTTGATGATCATATTGAGAACAGCTTGGACAACAACATCTCCTTAGCATATGTCAGGGTTAAAACACTCTTGTTAGAAAATGGAGGCTTCATTACACTACCCTTTAATGTGTGGATGATTAAAAAGTTTGTGGTTTCCTACCCAAATCTACATATTAAAACCCTTCCTTTAAAATTTTTATTACCAAGTCAGTCACTGCACCAACCTATAACTAATGGTTACATTTTACATATTTATAAATTAAGGTTATAAGTTGTTCATCACTTTAAAAAATCAGTAGTTTTTTTTTAATTAGCATAGGTTCCATTACAGTGAAAATCTCTTTAAAGCTTTCATTCATTTTGGAAATGGAGGTTGACCTGTTTTAAGTGAAGTCATTTTTGTGGAATCAGGGATGAGATCCTGCCTTTGACAGGTGGCTACATAGTGCTCTAATGACCTTCTCTGTTAAGCAGGACTCACGAGTATCTCTCTCCTCGTTCCCACAGGTAGCTACAGAGCCCTTCTTCATAACTCCAGAAGTAAATCAGACGATTTTGGCGATCTCATCAATGTTGACTATGTAGGTTCCTGAGATGTGTGCTAGATCATCAGCCCTAGACATTCTCTTCTTATGTGTCAGAACAAGGTTACAAGGATTTTTAAATCATTAGTATCAGTTCAGGTGATTTCAATGGAAGTGTTTTACAGATTTTTTTTTAACCTCTGTATTCCTAGTGCCGAGCATACATGCTTAGCACATCATATTTTTCAGAGACATTATATATATATATATATATATATATATATATATATATATAGTTAAAATACCTTACAGGGGGGTTTACAATTACATGAGCAAGGTAATGAGTACATTTCTTATCTATTTTAAATGACATAAATTAAAAGAAAATGAGACTGGAGCATAGGTATATTTGTGTTAGAACAGCATATATTATATGTACCAGAACAAAAGACCAGCTGGTATTAGGCTTATTTCTTAAGCTTTTGGTCCTAATCACTCTTGAAGGCTCTTGAAGGTGCTGTCTTGTAGTGTCACCTCAGAACTGCACACTGTAGCTGCAGTGGGGCTATCAGATCCCCAGGGAAGGAGAAGGAGAGAAGGTGTCCAGGGAGGAATTTTGCTTGGAACTAATGCTTAGTAGTTGACACATAAGAAATGCTTGATAAGTAGTGTGTAACCCTACAAGCTTCAAGCTAACTTGAATGTATGGTACTTTTTGTCCCTACAAAGACACACATGACATATGAAGCCTAGGCTTTAGAGGGTTAAAAATTGAACTCAGAGAACTGACTACAGAGTAGAAAAAGTCTCCAAAGGACATGGAGCTGATGATTAGATATTGAACAAAAACACTTGCACACTTTACCCAAATAGCTGTTAATACTTCTCTGGATTTTAGTCAGTATTATGCAAACCCAATGACTCTGGGGCCTGAAAACAATCTGATAGATGGCCAATAAACCCAGAGACAAGGAAGAAGAAAGGGTTCACATGACATCACCATTCCAAGAGCAGAGAAGGCCATGCAAGCACTGTGCTAAACACAGCACAGCAGTTAAACTGGCTCTTTATGACCCGTTGAAAACCTGCTTTCAAAAAATAATCAGAAACATCTGTGATGTTTTGATATTGTGGGGGACCCAAAGTCACACTCTTGTTAAAAGTATTAGGTTTCTGCCACTCCATGAGTTTTAAGTAACTAGTTAAAAATACTCAATATTGCAAAAGAGACATATGCTTTTTAATAAAACACGAACAAAAAGGGAAAATTACTTCTTGCTCTTCTTTTACAAGTCCTAAGATTTCTTTTGTTTTTTTATTATTAAATAGTTGTACAAAGAGATTACAACCCCTTAAGTAAGTTATAAATGCAATGCTTCTTGATTTTGAAACCTGTCTTCTTGATACATATTTTTCCACACTCTGATTTTATATGAATAAAATATTATATATGTCCACCTATTCTTTCTCTCTCTATACCCACATATAACATATACTATACATTAACATATTATTAATTATATACTAGTATAGTAATATAATTAACAAGATATTGATTATATAAAAATTTGCATATGGTTGTAAATAATTATATTAATAATAGCTATTATTTGTATATAATAAATATACCTATCTATTCAAGGACACACCTGGAAGTACTAAGATTTATATTTTTATTTGCACATTTTATATATATATATACACACACACACACACACATACACACACATACATGTTGATCTGAAATCTCATGAAATAAAGGAGGTCCAGCTCACTTTTATCACAGTTCCAAAGACAGTGACTCCCACATTATGAATGCTTAAATAATTTTTGAATGAGAAAAAGGTCACTTAATTAACATTAGGTATCAGATAGCTTTCTCTATGAGAAGCCTTGTTATTTAAATTAATACATAGTATTTGTACATGTGCATGGGGCACAGTTTATGTCATTCAGTATATGTTTATAATGTGTAGTCAGGTAGTTAGCACTTCTACCTACTTATTATTTACTATTTTTTTATATTGGGGAACTTCAAGCTATTCTAATTAGTTTAACATATTATAAATTGTTACTATGCTACTCTACTGTGCTACATAATCCCAGATCTAATTCCTCCTGTCATTTAGTACCCATTATCCAACTTCTTCCTTTCTCCTTTCCTTATATTCCAAATCTCTAATGACAACTGTTTCATTCTTTTCCTTTTAGCTTCAACAAATGAATGAGAATATACAATATTTACCTTTCTATGAATTGATCATTTCACTTAACATGATCTTTGGTGTTGCCCACTTTGCTAAAATTAACACGATTTCATTTTTTAGAGCTAAATAATATTCAATTATGTTTATGTATATTTTCATTATGTATTTAACTGCCAAAGAAAACCTGCTTGATTCCTTATCTTAATCTTTATCACTTTTAATAGCAGTAAATTGTCCCATACGATAACCAAGCTATCATCTTTTGAATACATGTCTATTGTTAGATTTGAATTCTTTTATTCTTTCACTATTAAAAAATGTAGAAAGAATGACTGTATGTGTGTATGTGTGTGTGTGTGTGTGTGTGTGTGTGTGTGTGTGTGTGTACACAAATGAATGTGCTTGAACTTAGGGCCTTATGCTTCCCCTTAGCTTTTTTGCTCAACACTAGGGCTCTACCACTTAAGACACATTTCTACTTCTTCCTTTTTGCTGGGTACTTGGAAAAAACACTCTCTTGGATTTATCTACCTGGGCTGGCTTTGAACCATGATCCTCAGATATCAGCCTCCTGAGTTACTAATATTACAGAGATGAACCACCAGTGCCGGGAGAAACAATGACTGTTGTAGATAAATTTTCATCATAAATACATCGCTAAATGAATTTATGATCCTAGCAAATGGAATATTTTAGCTCACAGTCATGAATCTTTGAAGCATTTGGACATAGTAATGAAATTTGCCTTCACCTTTTTGGGTGCATTACAGAACTCTTTGACACTCTTATGAGTGTTTCCCTCTTCAAGGAACTATACCAATGTTCTGTATAAATTCAGGATGCTTGGTTGGGTTAATTATAACTGGTCTCAGCTTCTCCTTGTAACATGATCTGTTAGCTTTCCTTCAGAAAGCAGATGTTCCCTGAAAAGAGAATTATGAGGTCTTGAGACACTGCATCTGATTTGTCTCCTGCAAGTTTTAAGCTCAGCTTATCCAGTTTCAAAGGCAAATGCTGTGGTGTTCATGAAGCACTGTGGCTTTTAAGAACTCCCACACTCTGCTACATCAAAATTCCAAGTGAAGCCATGATTTCCTTATTTCCTGCCTAAGCTTCCCTAACTGTTCCAGCCACAGTAATATTAACCACAATATTTCAGCAAGTGTGTGTCAGGTTGAATTAAAGAATTTTTTAATTTTTGCCCAGCCTCAATATAAGAGTTGCCCTAAGTCATAAAACAGAAATTCAAATGCAGACAGACTCATAACTGGGAAAGTGCTTTGGTTAGCTGACATGCTGACTTTGACCTTCTTTTGGCTAATGACAAACTCCAAGTAGTCCACTACAGCACAGTGGGTCAAAACCATTATTGATCTACTATTCTTCAGTCAAAACAATAAATGAGGACATGACTAGGAACAGACACTCATCAGCTTGTATTTGTGTACCATCCCCCAGCTCGTTAGTTCTCTCTGGTAATTCATTGTCCTTAAAGAAAACAAGGAAAATCAATTGAAGTTAGTTCTCTTGCCCACTTACAGAAGACACAATTCCTCATCTAGGATGAGAAGCCAGTTTCAGCAGCTTTTCAGAGGAAGGCCAAAAGTTCCTTCTTAGTTAAGGACTTGTTATCTGATTTATCAGAGAGTAGATTGCTCTTGGTTTACTTGACTACAGATGATAGAGTACTTTCTTTATTCCACTTGCGGAAGAGGAACAGTAAAGAACTGACTTTTGCCATCTTTAGAGAGAGTGGAATCATTTGGCTGGGCTTTTTTCCTGGTTCTTGTGTTTTCATAGCATGGTTTCAAAGACAGTGTAAAGCCAACATACACATATAATTCTTGGTCTCTATCAAAACAAATCTGCCATTTCCTGCCTTACTTTTTCAATAAGCTTCATTATAGTGCTAAGTTTGATTGTTGTTAGAGAATAAGATCCACACCTGTCTTCAGGACACTTAGCAACACTAACACTCTACTGTAGGTACTGTATGCTACTGTAGGTAAATGTGAGGTCTATACTTAATCCTATTGAGTAAAAATGTTGCCAGACTTGGGTTTTAAGCTATGAAAGAAAAAGTAAGTTCTTTCTCTACTGCCTTTCAAAAAATAAAATTCAATTAAGGGAGGAACAGTTAATGCCAACACAAAATTTTAGTCGAAGTCTTTGTATTCAAAGGGTGTTTGTGCAGGAAATGTACTTGCATCATTTGCCAGTTGCTTACAGAGGCAGGAGCTACAGCGAGATCCCAGATCTACCAATCATTTTAACAAGATTTCCAGGTGATTTGCATACACATCAGAAATATTGATCTAGGCCCTGTCAGAGCCACACAGAGAAACTGGAATAACTTACCCCTAAAAATATGTCACTGTGTAAGTAATGTCAAACACCACATGCATTTATATTTCTCAATATTGCAGTACTCCCAGTTATTTCTTTGATCAGGATAGGTGGAGAAGAATTGTAATTAAAATACACACCCCAATTTTCACCACTAATAAGATGAATGTGTAGAAAACATTGCTGCAGAATGAACAAATGAAGAAAGCATGATTCAAGTAAGGCATAAGTATTTATATATTTATTTAGAGACAATGTCTCAGGCTGGCTTTGAACTTGAGATCCTGCTTCAGCTTCTCACATGATGAGATTATAAGCGTGTATCATCATTCCTGGCAAAAAAATGTCTTTGTTGAAAAATTATACAATAAAAACAATGACTTAAAACAGATTCACTTTATTATAGCATACTTAAGTTGTTAATTTGATACATTATATGTTAAAACAGTGCTAGATAGTGCTTTAAGTACATGAGATTTATCAGGGAAGTTTACCTTCTGGTTGGGAAATACAAGAACAAAGAAGTAATTGTATATTAGGTTGGAAATGAAATAAGTAGTAAAGAACAGGATTGAGAGTGGATAAAGGGGTGCAATTTTGTTTATTTTCTAAATATATTTTTATTTAACTAGTTGTACAAAGGAGTTGTCATTTGATAAGGTAGTTTATGAATCTAGTGCATCTTGACCAATTTCACCCTTCTTTCAGTGTTCTCCCTAATCCCTCTCAAACCCACCCCTTAATTTGTAATCTATATGTATGTGTGTGTGTGTGTGAATGTGTGTGTGTGTGTGTGTGTGTGTGTGTGTGTGTGTGTGTATGTGTATTACTATTGTAAGTGCTTACTATATACAAAGTAATGTGATTGTTTCTGATCTTGGGAGGATGCATTATGATCCTAACTTTGGAGAGAAAGAAACAAAGAGATTGAGATGGTAAGAGTCATGTGTGTGTGTATATATATATATATATATATATATATATATTCAATTTTATGACTGCATTATCTCCTTCCCCTTGGCCCCTCCCTCCTCTTTCCAATACTCATTTCCTGTTTCCTGGTGTTTTGTTGTTGTTGTTAAACTGTGAATTAGCCTTTCTAAGAAATTGCTGTGTTTGAGTTCTCCCCTGAATCAACCATACTTTGGTTAATATATTCGTGTATATTTTGATACCACCCTGAAATATTTGCTTATATATTTCTAGATTAATTCTAGCTAACAAGGGCAATTAGTTGCAGAACTACCATGAGAGAGAAATTTGAGGGAAGTGAAAGAAAATATAGGAGAAACAGGGAAGGCTGGGTTAGCTGGGAAGTGTCAGTGACTTCCGAGTATTCCCTATTTTTCCACAATTAAGGAAGAGCAGGGAGGGAATGGAGCTTTTTTTCAATTTGCCAAGCAGCTGATGATTCATTCCTTTAGTATTGGGTTTTTATCTTTCTTTTTGGTGACTTGCCCATCTAAGCACACATGTTATCTTCCAGTGACATGTGGAAGCATAAAAGTAAGCTTCTTCTTATATATTTTAAATAGAATTCTTTCCATAAATTAAGCCCATATCAATAACTATTGTAAGTGCTTACTATATACAAAGTAATGTGATTGTTTCTGATCTTGGGAGGAGGTATTATGATCCTAACTTTAGAGATAAAGAAACAAAGAGATTGAGATGGTAAGACTCAAGCTCTAATATTTGAGAATGTGTTCATGATTCAGGCAAAAATTGAACTAGTATTGGTGGCTCAGATCTGTAATCCTAGGGATACTCAAGAGGCAGAGATCTGGTGGACTGAAATTTGAAGATAATCCAGGCAGAAAAACTCACAAGACTCCATGTCGAAAATAACCAGCAAAAAGTTGGGTCAAGTGGTAGATCATCAGCTAAGTAGGCAAACTGAGCAAGGCAAGGTCCTGAGTTCAAGCTTAGAACCAGGACTAATGGAATTTGGCTGTCTGTGAAGCTGGAGTTAATCTCTTCATTAATTTATGCTCAATGCATTGCATTAGACATTTGCAGTTTCTGATTTCATTGCTCGTTGTTTAGTTATGGACTACACAGATTTCTTACTATCATACTTCATACTGTGTCAGAAAACACAAAACAATGCCACATAGACAGCTATCATAATTGTACTACAATAAAATCTCATGATCCTAAAAGAGTGACTTTTTATTAGTTGTTTTATGTATCCTCCCTCTCCTTCCACACACATAGTTGATTTCTTTATTGAATTCTTCCTGTGAGCTATGGATGACTCGATGCGCAATAACACATATGAAATCTCATTTTATCTTAGTTCCAGTAGATTAGAGACAAGAAAAGTGAGACAGGATGCTTACTAGAACCTGTAACCATAGCTGCCACAATGAATGTTGAGCCCTAACTGCTGGTTTAGGGTCCTAGAAACGTCTTGGGAAAGAACTATTGTAGGACCTCAGTCTAGGGAAGTTTAACGAAGGGGAAGGGGTGAGTGTCTTGTACTATGAGAGTCAGGGAGACAACAGAAATGGTGAATTGTGGTTCCCTGGAAGGACAGCCTAGAACTAAACCCATTGCACATCAGAAGCAATGCTCCCTTCTCACTGTCCAAAGCTGAGTAAGGAACCTGACCCCTGTAGATGGCACAGTTACATAAATCTATCCTTCCTGGGAAGTGGGACTCTACCTTCTCAATGTCTGTCCCTGGACATTAACAGCGGCTGCTGAACCCAGAGGAAAAAGGAGTCAGTCAGTCAGCACAGTAGGTCTGTCTAGATTCAATAAACGGTGGATAACAGAAGCTGTAAGTCATCAAGAATGCATTTAAGAAACAGAGATGTGTACAGCCTATGATAAAAAGCTTTTCATTTACAGCTGTTAAACTAAAAGTCTCAGCACTCGATCTGCTAAGTTTTATGAGCCCTACCAGAGAACGTACTTTATGTGGAAGTCTCATTTCCTGACAACCCTGGATATTTCAGGCAGAGCTGTGATAATGTTCATCTCAATATTGTAATGAAGCTGCCATGGTAACTCTAGAGTTGCTTTAAAAAATGTGCAATTTTAAAAGTTCATTTCTTAGAAAAAAAAGATTAGCACCGCTGTAACATGCATAATAATCTAATGAGACTTGAAAAGAACACTCTGATTTACCAAAAGAAAAAGAAAAAAAAAATCTCCACACAGATTTCTCAACTCCACAGTCTTGAGAATGACGTAGTCCTTCATGACTGCCCTAATCAATGTAACCAAGAAGACATTAGGTCAGCAACTTAATTAAATTTTGATGTGTATAACTCAGCGGTAGAACTCATTCGGCTCTGACTTAGCTCAGGATGTTCCGTAAGTATATCACAGAAGCCCTCATGTAGAAAATTTTATGTACTTGTCATTTTCATAATTTAAGGAGCTAGGTATAATAAATGTTCCCGGCATTAGTTATTTAGGATAGGTTGATAGTTCCTTTGATGACTGGTCACAGGATTTCAGATTGGGAAGGAAACAGATGTGACAGGTGAGAATTGGGTACATTTCCAAATTTAAAGGCTCCATCTTCAGCCCCACCCACCCATAGCTTGTGGAAAGAAAAAGGCATAAATCAATGTCCCTGGTCCCTGTAGATGGTTATGGAAAGCATTTATCTAAGGGGGAATGTAAACTTGTAAAACTTTAATTATTTTTTTGGTGACTGAATTATGGATGACAGAAAGAAGGGTATGCATGGCAAGTTCAAGATATCTCTGGGACCAGACAGACAGCGGAAGCAAGCACACCGGGGTCTCTTTGTGACAAGCTCTTTAATTGGCACGTTGAATTGCAGTATCTTTTCCAGCACTTCCCTTGAAGGTTTACGATTTAGGATCAGAGCCATGGCTACAAGTTGAAATAGACTTGATTTACCCATCTTAGAGCAGAGGGAGTACATTGCTGAGAAAATTATGCTTTCTAAAGTTTAAGTAAATATTGACCTCACATTTGCAACCTGGTTTAGGAGTCCCCATTTCCTCATTTTTAAGCTCCCTTTCTGAAACACTCAACGGTGATTCAGTTATCAGTTTTACCTATTTAGTTAAAGCAAAGAATAATGAAAGTATCTGAGTGATAGAACCCTCTACTCCATTCCTTCTCCAAGCAATTTAATTATTTGGTTGACTCTGTGTGGCCAAAATGATAGAAATATTTGAAGTTATGGCCTGTGACTTTAGTCAAATCAAACCTGTCATTAAAAATGATTTGTGGGGCCACTGAACATTTTTTAGACATTCTAGGGGACAAGGAATCATAGAGGTGGACAAATTTCCTTCAAACCAATGTTATATTATGTGAAAAAAAAAACCTACATTAGGCCAGTCAGCCACTTACAGACCTTTACAGTTATATTTGTTTTCAAAAGCCCAAGAAATGCTAGGTCAGCCTCCAGCTCAGAGAAAAGAGATAGGTGTAAGTTTATCCTGTGTCTTTGCTGAGCATCTGAGCATCAAACCTACTGTCATAGGACACTTCATGACTCCTGTGGCTGTAATGCCATGCATGTTCTGTTTAGTAAGAGCCAGGGAACTTAGAGTCTACACTATGTCTGGGCCCTATTTTCCACACAAGTTTATCCTTCAGAAACTCCATCTCCCTTTCATATAGTACTAGCAAATACCTTGTTGCACCTTGTGATTTTGAACATTGGCTCTCAAGGTGCTAAATATCATCACGTTTCTTGAGAACACTGAAGGCCTATTCTCTACTTTGTGCTCTGCTTCTCCCCCTAAATATTCCACATACCCTTCAAACTTTATAGTTTCAAAACTAACCTTACTTTCTCTTCCAAACTGTCTTAATGCCACTGCTCATCTAATAGCAGTTACCACCCACCCAACCATTTAAGTCAGTTTAAAAGTTTTCTCTTCCCCTGGGGATAGCCTCATGAAAGCACCTTATCATGTATAAAACTGAACACATCTACATCTTCCACACCTCCAAAAATGTCTCACAAATCAATTCTCACACTCATTATTCCTGTCTTAAACACAAGTACCCAATTCACTCTGATGTCTCTAGCCAGAAACATAGTTTTCCTTAGCTCCTAAATTTTGTTTTCTTTCCAGCTGTGACTTTGTGTTATTGAGACCCAGCTGCCTTCCTCTTTAGCACCCTTGTCCTGAGTCCGATCACTTCCATGATCGGCTTATATTATTGCAATATGCAAATTGCATATCTACCCAGACTAAAATTTTGTCTTATTTGGAAGTAAGGTCTTCACAGATAGTCTTCAAATAAGGAGATAATATTATATTGAATTAAGATGGTCTTTAACTCTAAGGACAATGTCCTAAGTGACAGGAAAATACATAGAGAAACACACAAGGAAAGAGGTCATGGGAATATGGAGGTCGAGACTGTAGTGATACATCTACAGACTGATGCATGTCAAGGATCACCAGAAGCTGTAAAGATGTGCTGTGACCTTGATTAAGCTTCTATTGTTGTAGACCACCGAGTTTGTGGTCTAATACAGCTCCCAACTAGAAACTCCATCTTCTTTCTAGGCTTCTGACAGAACTTAAGAGAATACCAAGCTTGGCTAACCAGAGGCTTGATTAATATCTTTCAATAAAATACAAATAAGGGTATTCCTAATTTGCCCTTCCTGTCTTTCCTTCTTCTCCCCTGGACATATCTTACAACTTGTTAGTTCTATACATAAGTTTTTGTCAGATCTCAGTTCATTCTACACTCTTCCTCTCTGCCTGTAAGACTCTCATCAGCCTTATCCTCCTGTGGTTTGGCTGTCCATTGAAACTCAGCTCATATGTATTTTTTTTCAAACTCTTCTCAGTCACAGTCATGTTTTATATTTTTTTCTTTTACTACATGTATCACATGTTGTAATTATTACTATCCTCAGATTTATCTTTATTGTCCAATTGTTTTGTCAGGAGGTCAGATCCATTGTGTAATGACTCATATGTTTGTTGAATGACATATTTCCTTCTTTCTCATGACATATATTATTGAAGACTTTTTTGAGTCTTCCCTTGCAGTCTTGCTGTCTTCAGATAAGTCATTTCCTTTCCTGATTTTCTTGTTCACATTGTCCTTTCTTTCCAGTCTGTCTTTCTCTTTCTGTGCTGTGGTGTCACTATGTAGCACAGGCTGGCCTTCAATTCATGATCCACCTGCCTCAGCTTTCTAAGGACATTGATAGCATGTTTCTAAGGCTCATCCAGGGTTATACCATTCGCTCAGCTTGAAATTTCAATCATTTCCCATTAGCTTCATGATGAAATGCAAACTTTACACAGTGAATCATAATGTTGTTCTAGTCTTTCTTACTCCTTGAATACTGCTGAGCTCCAATTAAGTAAATTTTCTGTAAGTCTCTATTGTTCATCTTTTTCTTCCTGGCAGAATTTTCCTTTTGCTTTCTGAAGTTTCATGCTACCTCTTCTCTCAGATTCTTCTTAGCCCTAGACATACTTGAGGACTACATGGCTCCTTTTCTTTTTTCTTTTATTGTAAAGGGGATGTACGGAGGGGTTACAGTTACATAAGTAAGGACATAAGTACATTTCTTGTCAAACAGTTTCATTTCCTTCATGTCTCCTTTCTTATTGGCCTGTTGAACTGTGTCCCAAAGTCTTCATTAGATCTCAGGAAGGTCTGGTCTTCACCTTCCTCACTCAGATTGAGAGAACCATGGAACATGGAATCTTCTATGTAGTCTGAATATCCAGCACACTTTCTAAAAGTCTAAGTGCTGAGTGAATGTCACTTCAATGTTGGCTAACACTTTTATCTTGTTGAGGAGTTCACTAATTTGTTTCATCCATAATATACAAACATTCAAATACACATTAACTGCTGTGATGGTTAATTTTATATGTCAACTTGACTGGGCTATGGTACCTAGATACTTGGTAAAAGTATCTTTCTACATGCATCTGTGGAGATATTTTTAAGGCAAAATTAACCAAGGTACTTAACCAGGGGACTTGCTATATAAAGTATACTTGCTGTCAGTGTATGGGTGAACCTTATCTAGTCAGTTGAAGGTTTTAGTTGGAAAAGGACTGACTTCCCTAGAGAGAGGAGATTATGCTAGTAGATTGTATTTGAACTCTTTGATAGGTCTTCAGCCTGCTACACTAACCTTGTAGAAATCAGACATAGACACTTCCAAAATTATACTAAACTTGCTCCTTAAAATAAAGTTTCCTTTCTCTATAGACACAGCCCATTTGTTACATTTCTCTGAGGAACCCTGACTAATAACAGTAAACACTTTTTGGACCTCAAACATTCCGTAGATTATCTCTTCACACAAACACTTCTAAAACACAGCACAAAGCTAGCTAGAAATACTGTTTTTATAAGCTGGGATTCAGAAATGTTCAAACAAACACCTTCTCCATGTTTCCTAGCAATCCTGCAGTCACACTGAACCAGAGTTTAAACCCTAGATCTCATTGCTGAGTGACCTTGATCAAATGACTTTATCTTCTTTTTTTTTTTTTTTTTTTTTTGTCGGCCGTGGGGGTTGAACTCTGGGCCTGAGCGCTGTCCCTCAGCTCTTCAGCTCAAGGCGAGCGCTCTACCACTTGAGCTACAGCGCCACTTCCGGTTTTCTGGTGGTTTATTGAAGATAGGAGTCTCATGGTCTCTCCTGCCCGGGCTGGCTTTGAACTGCGATCCTCAGATCTCAGCCTCCTGAGTAGCTAGGATTACAGGCGTGAGCCACCAGCGCCCGGCTTGACTTTATCTTCTTGTTTAGCTCTGTGTTCATTTTAGAGTGGTTAGGAAAACTTCTTAATGGTGGTTGTGAAGATTAAATTGATGAAACATACAACGGGCTTAAAATAGTGCCCTGTACATGGTAAGTGTTCAGTAAATGTTAGTTGTCATGTTTATGAAGTCTCCCTGCTTCCCAGTTGCTACAGTTTGTTCATTCCCCTTTGTTAATCTACTACTGAGAAAAATACAGATTATGCCTCAGATCTCACAGTCTCAAAATTGACACAAATAATGTATTTATTACTATACAATTCAACTCTTAAGTTTTTCAGATGGCATAGGCTGTTTTGTGTCATGATTTTATATGTAAATTCTGAGGGTAATGTTTATTTTTGTTGGCTTATTATTTAAATAAACTACTCTTATTCTAGTATATAAGAAATATATGGAAACTTCAAATATTCTGGTGTAAATGAAAGATATTTTCATTTACTAAAGCTATAATCAAGTCAAAAGGCTTTAGTTAAGTCATTACTTAAGGGAATAGAACTGTTTGCTCACTATTCCTGGCTGCCAGGGCATGGCTAAAGCTTTGCCTTTAGCTACCACATCTGCAAATACATGGTTCGAGAAAACTCTAGATTTCCTTCCATCTGAGAGAAAATAATGACTCAAGAAAACAAATCTCAAAATAAGTCTTATTTAAGCTGATAGTGTCAAGTCACATGATTAGTGTTGTGTAGGTGCATGAGTATGTGTTTACTGCTTACTGTGACACAAGACTAAAATTCAATGTTTATTTCTTAGCACTTAGCATGTTTTCTTTATTATTTGCAAAGGTATTCCAGAATTGGTTTAGAAGAGGCCAATTAGTAAATAATGTGTGTGTGTGTGTGTGTGTGTGTCTGTGTGTTTTATACACATGAATCCTACAGACATTACTTTTTCCTTATTACTTTCCATTATTCAGTGTTGGCATTAAATTCTGTCTACCTCTTCTTTAGAAAGCATCATATCTCCAAGTCATTAATGTTAAAAGAACGCATTTCCCCCCACCTTAAATATATGGAAAATTTATGTTGGAGATATTGATCTTTTCTCTCTAGATCATTACTAATAATTTGGCAACCAAAGGAACATGAAAGATGTCAATGAAATAGTATTTATCCTTTGTATCAGTGGCAAAAATGATCTGATTTCCAAATGGATTATACTGAAATGTATTTAGAACTATCTACCTGACATACCAGTATAAATGATAAATTGAACATAAAGCAATAAGATGTAGAGGGAGGGGTGCATATCCCTCAAGTCATTTAAGTCATATCTCATCTTCCAATCAAGCTTCATTAGGTCAATGTAGATTGATGAGTACTAATCTCTTTCTTGCACATTGCAGGAAGGCAGATGCTGCATTTAGGAGGTAATCATTATCTATATACTACATATATGCATATACACATCACATAAAAATATTCAGAATGCTTTATCTTGATTTGCCCTCTCACTAAACATTTCTTTCCCTTTTTGTTAATTGTACATTTTTATTTTAATCCAGTGAAAACAATATCATTTTTCTTCAATATTATTTAATTTAATTTTTATTTATTTGTGTATTTTTATTGTGAAAATACCATACAGAGGGGTTACAATTAGATGGGCAAGGTAATGAGTGCATTTCTTATCAAGCATTGTCATGATTTCTATTACATACAAAGAAAAGAAATGAAGCACAGACTTCTTTATATCCTATAAAGAATTAATCAAGCAAAAATTGGATTTTGTTTTATTATCATGCTTTTTGGCTTCTTTCTTTCTTTCTTTCTTTCTTTCTTTCTTTCTTTCTTTCTTTCTTTCTTTCTTTCTCTCTCTCTCTCTCTCTCTCTCTTCTTTCTTTCTTTCTTTCTTTCTTTCTTTCTTTCTTTCTTTCTTTCTTTCTTTCTTTCTTTCTTTCTTTCTTTCTTTCTTTCTTTTCTCTTCACTCCTTCTATCCAGTCATTTATCTGTCAAGATTTATGAGATTTATCTATGTAAATATGTATCTGTCTCTCTGTACTGTTCCTGGGGCTTGATCTCAGAACTCACAACCTAACTTAATTAACTTACAGCTTGTGATTTTTCCACTTTACACATACTTCCAGTCCAGTGTTTTTTTGCATTGATTAATTACAGTAGACTGTCTTATAGACTTTTCTGCCCTGATTGGTGTAAAACCATGATCCTCTCATTTTAGTCTTCAGAGTAGCTAGAATTACAGGGATGAAGCACTGACAGCCTGTTCCATTTATGGTTTTGTTTTTAAAGTTAAGTAATTTCTTACAAAGTTGTTTTGAGTGAAGGAAGAATTCCAGATTTCATAATTTTTTACACCTTATTTTTTCTACCCAAAGTTTCTAATGTTTTAGTAAAATCTGTTTACATTCATACTCTATTGATACAATATGGTGGTCATAGATTCATTTTTACTCTCTTCATATTTCTATAGATACACATCAGTTGAGTTGAGAACCCTCATGGTTTGGTGTATCCTAGGCTTTCTGATTAATATGGATCAGTTTGGTGATTTTTCACAATTTTCAGGTGACTTGGGAAACGCACCAAGATGCCCTCTGGAAGCTAGGCCAACTGAATCTTGAAGTAGTGCTCGAGTATTCATGATCAACTTCATTCCAGAGCCAAGAATGACAGATGGATTTTCTTCTAAGATAGTTCTATCAAACCCTCATTTAAAATGACTCATATCTTACCTCAATTGTTACTGGAAGGTCAACACAGATATCTTATATCCAATGAGAGGTTTCATGCAAGATAGGGAGGCAAATAGTATACCTTCAGTGGTAAGTGTGGGTCATCTCAAAATGAGAAGTTGAGAATGACTATTATGTGCACTGAAGAAGTCTAGGATTTACTAAAGGTTAGAGGGCTTGGAGCATAAACTCCCTTCCCAAGACCAGTCTATAGGAGTGATGGTGGAAGGGGCAGGACTCAAGAATCTTACTGAAGATGAAAATATCCACAACCATAGAGGAAATGATCCTCCAAGGGAAGAAAGTCTGAAAGTACAATGACATTATAACATGTTTTGTGGACCAGAGGCATCCTCTTGTCAAAGTGATCCACCTGAGTTCTGTCCTGTGATGAGTGGCATTCCAGAGTAAAACTAATCTTGAGGAGGGTCTAATCTCAAGCTTTATTTTCCTTATCAGTTCACACTAGGCTTCCTCCCCATTTGCCACTTTTATGAGGATTTGAATACAGAAGTCAAAGTCCAGACAAGTTTAACTGTCAGCCTGTAAGGAAGTAGACCATGAAGGGGAACAAGTTTTCAGCATGAATACGCTCAACCTTGGGTTCTCCAGGTTAGAGCTCTGCATATCCCGCCATTCATGCTGCATGTGCCTGCTATGACAATCCTACTTCACCTTCATCCCTCTGCTTTCTATCTGTTTTATTACCTGATATTAAAACCATGTGATCAGCAGTGGCATAACTTCAGCAAAGTCCTCCTTGCTGGCTGATAAGTATGACCTAACTTATTAAGCCAAGTCTCTAGTTCCTCTTAGGCTCTTGTTTTTCCTTCAGTGCAAGAGGAATGTTCCCTAATATGTTCAACAGATGCTGCTTCCCAATGCCATCTTTGCAGAGTGCCTGAAAGTGCTCTAATGTGGAGCCTAGCATATATCCTTGAATATACAAACACAGCAATGCGTCTTTTCTTTATTGACTTGCACTGAAATCTGTGCCTCTGCTAAATAAAACACATTACCACCCCAGTCTTGGGCTGCCCATGTGTTGAGACATTTGGGTCTCCTTGAAATACATCAGGACTTCCCAGGTTTGCCTCCAACAATATTTTAGCAGATAGTGCACTGCCAAAAATGGATCACATTCTTTCCAAATCTTCTTGACAGCATTATTGATGACAGATGGTGAGCCTCCACATTTCAGCAAACGTGGGATAGTATTAGAAATAACACTGCCTCAATACAATTATGCAGCAGGACAGCATATGTAATTCCTGTTCTCTTCTTGACCCAGGCAAAAACATAAATATTTAGAAGAGTTCCAAAATATCGGAATAGCTATAATTGCCCATGGTTTTATGTAAACTGTGTACTTACTGGTACCCTTAGCTGAAGGACAAATTATTTGTTTTTCTTTTCATAGGAATTATAAGTGTCATTCTACTATATTTATAACTTTCATTCTCAGAGGGCACTAAAGAAAGGAAACTAATTTTCCATGAGTAAAAAATGCTCTGAAAATAGATGTACTCAGGATCGAAAAATGTAAGTTCTCTGCTATTTTCAGTTTAGGAATTATTTTTTAACTAAAAGTAAAATGATGTATGTTTTCTCCAAATTATTGCCCTGTCCTCCATGAATGTTAATCCTTGACCTGTAAGGATCAAAATGACGATTAATATTACACAAAACATGTTATTAGTACAGTGCTTATGTTAAGAATTAAAAATTATGGTATAGTTACATATATGGATAAGTCTCTTGGGCACCAAAATATGCTATCACAAAAAAAGCAACCTAGTATGAATAGCTGGAATGGTTGTCATGCAAGTAATTTCCAAGTTTTTTTCAGCCATTATTTTCTAGATTATAAACTCTGTGTAGGCAAAGATTACATCTGTTCTATTTACTCCTAAATTCTCAGAAATGCACAAATAAATCATTCCATTGGCCCATGAAGCTCAACAAAATCCAGATTTTTGCTTGTGTTTTAATAGGTGCTTGATAAATATAAGATGATCAACTGGATGATTATATAATTTGATAAATAAATGGGTAGATTGATCTAATGCTAAAGCACTTTACAACTTTTATTGATTTATGAAATAGTGGAAGGGTTTTTTTAACCCTTAGGGTTTCAATTTACTGTTATTATTGGTATTATTACTAGATGATAATGTTTTCTACAAGATTAGGGTATAGCTCACATAGCAGAGTACCTCCCTAGAAAGCTGAGGCCCTGAGATTAAATCCAAGTATTAGCAAACAATAACATTGTTATTAATCATAATATAACAAACGTAATAATACAATAACCTATAATAATAAATGATATAATATCAAATAAATAATATAACAATAAACTTGTGCAATAATGATACTGGTCATCCTGGCTTCCTGGAACTTGAATTCAGGTTTTACCACAAAGCACTGTGGTCTTTCCCAAGGATTTTGTGAGGACTGTAAATTGATGGTTATTAAGTACTTTAAACAGTACCTGGGACTTAGTTGAAAATCATCGTTAATTATTTTCACTGGACAATATTACCTTTTTGCTCTGTTGAACAGTTTTTTTTAATGTTTCTCACTGTGATCAGTTTCAAAGATAAAAATATGCCATTACAACTTAAGAGCTTTAAAATATGAATTCATTCGTTTTCTCAACCATGTGCATGCACTAGTATGTTACAGTGAAGGTTGTAAAAAGCAGATGAATTCAGAAATGGTTTGAAGCTAGCTAAAAATAAGAATATTTATTGACATATTAGCTGTGTGTGTGTGTGTGTGTGTGTGTGTGTGTGTGTGTGTGTGTGTTGTGTTGTGTTATGTTATAGTGAGAAGGTGAAAGAGCCTCTCATTTTAACCTGGTACTATTTGAAAGAAAGGGTTGCTATTAGTTGTTTGGGAATAAGACTTAGGTAACCACTTTAGGCAGATGAGCATATATTTTTTTGAATAAGTAGCTATCTATATATCTAAGTTTAGAAGAGAAGATTGGGTTAGGGCTCAGTAGTTGGGAGCTAACCATTGTATTGTCTGTTGAAAGCCATATGAATAGATGAAGAGGGGAGGAAGAGGATATGGCAAAAGAGGCTATGAATTTTTTGGGGGGGTATATCATTCTATACGTAAGAATCTACTCTCTGGCTCTCAAAATTTTCATGTCCATGATATGTGCAAATATAATTATCTAATCTCCACATCTTCTGAAGTTCCAATTATTTTAGGCTATACTTTAAGTCTGAAAGCTCAGCTAATTATTCTAAAGGTCTAAATCTCATCCTGGAAATCAAGAATGGCTGAAAATCTAATTATGGCCTTTCCTAACCAAAGATTCCTTTCCATATTTAGATATGTGAAACCTGAAAACAAATTATTTCCAAAACAATGTCAGGAAAGTCATATGACAGGCATTTCCCTTGCACAAAGGGGGAATTGGAAAGGAGGAAAAGAACACTAGTTACAAACAAATTGAAACTCATCAATGCAAATTCCATTCTGTTTCATAGTCTGAGAGTAGTCCTTTGTATGTTGGGTTCTATCCTCTGATCCTCCTTGACCTGAAGGCTCTGCCTGTCTACCTGTTGCCTTTAGCACTGAGTTTTTATCTCTTCCTTCTAAATCAATTTATTTTTGTATTTCATTATGTGAAATTAAGAACCACGGGGCTGAGTAGTTCTATCAGCCCATTTTCTGACTGTAAATTTCATTTTCCATTTTTTTGGGAAATCTAGTTGCTAAAGAATGATCACCATCAATCACTAACATAGTCCTTTGGGGGTCCCATATAAAACCAGTGTGTAAATAAGACCCCTTTCTCGTGGACATATACTACATTCTAACTATTGTTTCCCTAGTCCCTTGAAACTTCTGAAGGTCTGTTCATCTTTACAGATCCTTGACTCTTATCTAGATCTAACAAATAATTTATGGTGTAAATCTGTAAGTCTGTTGTATTTCTCCCTCCCCTTTCCCCCTCTCCCTTCTCCCCTCTCCTCTCTCTTCTCTCTTTGTCTCTCTGTCTCAAACTCCCTCTCTCTCAATATCTCTCTGTCTCTTTCTCTCTGTTTCTTTTACCTCAAGTTCTTGGTGTCTCAAATTCTTTCTCTACCTTGGTACCTCATGTTAACATTTAAGCTCATTTAAAAATTATTTTGTTTTAATCTGGCCATGGTTTTGTACAGGATGACTTCAAGGTTACAACTGTATACGTTTTCAAAAGCATAAATGATATTTTGCTGCAATACTGTTTTGCTAGTTATTTTTCATTTTGAAATATTTATATACTGGAGATATTTGTATGTTAATTTTTTGTTTTTCTAATTTTTTTATTTTGAGGAAGGAAAGACCCTATGCTTTGGTTTCTGCTGCTGCAGCTGTAGCTGCTGCTGCTGCTTCTGCTTCTTCATCATCGTCTTCTTCTTCTTCTTCTTCTTCTTCTTCTTCTTCTTCTTCTTCCTCTTCTTCCTCCTCCTCCTCCTCCTCCTCCTCCTCCTCCTCCTCCTCCTCCTCCTCCTCCTCCTCCTCCTCCTTCTTCTTCTTCTTCCTGAAATAGAGCTATTTTTATTATGTTAGATTGGTGGCCTTTATGACACTCTTGAAGGGTCTTTATATCTAAAGGTATGTTATTTTGTGCAAATCTGTATCTACATTCTCAGATCAGAGATTAATATCTTTTATTTATTTAATAAATACGACATACACGTAATATATTAAAAGACATATCACAAGTGGAAGCTTTAATCAATTCAAAAATAACCCCAAACAGAATGCAAACAATCATATTTTTGATCCACTCTGCTAATCTTCTTCTTTTGACTGGAAAATTGAATCCATTATTTTTAGGGTTATTATAGAGAGATGTGTCATGTTTCCTGTCATTTTCTTGACTTACTATTTTTTCCCCTCTTCCTGTGTTTACTAAATTGATCTTTTAGAGACTTTTGCCTGATGTGTTCTTTGATTTTGATTGTTTTCTCTAGATTGTATAGCATTTTATGTTAGTTATATAAACTATTCGGCAGGGTTCTGGGAATGCTGGAGGGAATAAAAATGTCCTTCTAAGGAAATTTTGATAGATCCAGAAAAGAAATATTTTTATCCTTTTGTCTAGAAATTCTTTCTAGGAATCTATCTGAAGTCCCAACTGCAAATATATAAAATGATGTATGCTCTAGAATATCAAAGGTGACATTTCTTAAAATAGAAAAACCTTCCCGAGAACCTAAAGGTACACTCATAGAGAACACACTTAATGCATTACAGAGTGTATGTACAACATGAAATCTGTCCTCTATAAAATGCAGTGGGAAAGATCTATATATACTCATCCTGAGTGACTCTAGGGTATTTGGGAAAGTTAAAAAAGACAGCAAAAAATTCAGTATAGAATGCTATTAAAAGTATATTAAAAAGTATTAAGTATATTAAAAAGTATATTAAAGGATGAGAGAAGAAAAGGCATGGAGGCAAGAATTTTTTTTTAGGTTCATTACATCATTTTCATTTTCTAAGCCTTTTTAATATTTTCAAAAATTAAAATAAAAATATAAATACTAACTAAAAATGAAATAAAGATTAAACAGTTGATATCAACTATGTGTGTATGTGTATGTGTGTGTGTGTGTAGAATAACCACACACAAAAATATCTAGGCAATGATGCTCTAAGCCTGTGCCAAAGTCTCACTATTATAGAAATCATCATTATAGATGGATGGGAATGATGAAATTGTCCATTCAGATCAGTGTCAACACTAGATAGAATGCACAAATCCAGACATTATGTATTTCCTGATATGACAGATAAAATAGTAATATATATATAATATATATATATATATATATATATATATATATATATATATATATATATATATACCATCTATGACTTAGTCTTATAAAATTAGGAATAAAATTAAATTTCCACTATTCTGTAGGAAGCACAGAAAATCAAAGGTAAATACTGAAGACTGTATATGAATCATCCAAACACAGACTGTGTCTATAACAAATAAATACCATACAAATGTGTGTGATGGGGACTTGGTGTAATGAGAATCAAGAGACAGTAAATACACATAACATAGTATAAAATCATGGAGTGCACCTTGAGGAAAATGAATGACTTATAAAATAAGTGGCTCAAAATTGTAATCCTAGCCTGCTCAAGAGGATGAGATCTGGAAGACTGAGTTTCAGAGCCACACCAGGGAGAAAAGTCTATGAGACTCCATCTCCAAAATAATAAGCAAGACATTGTATGGGAAACATTACTCAAGTGGTAGAGTACCAACAGAGCAAGCAAGACAAGCAATTGTGATATCCCAAGTTCAAACTCCATGTATGTATTTATTTATTTATTTTTGTTAGTCATGGGGCTTGAACTCTGGGCTTGGGCACTGTCCCTCAACTTTTCAGCTCAAGGCTAGCTCTCTACCACTTGAGCCACAGCGCCACTTCTGGTTTTCTAGTAGTTTATTGGAGAAAGAGTTTCACGGGCATTCCTGTCCCGGCTGGCTTTGAACCTTGGTCCTCAGATCTCAGCCTCCTGAGTAGCTAGGATTACAGGTGTGGGCCACCAGCACCTGGCTAGTTTTTTTTTTTTTTTTCAAAGACAATTTTGTTAGGAATATTTAGGAAAAAACCCCATGTTTGCAATAAGAAGACTTGATTATAGATAGAAATGATTGTTATAGAAATGGTTGTTAATTTTAAGTTTGATAATTGCAATATGGAGATTGAAAGACTATCTCTACTTGTACTGAAATGGTTATAGATGCAAAGCTCTAATATTTTCACTAAAATAGTTCACCCAAGACAAGAAAGTATAGTTCTAAATTAATGTTGGTTACAGGCAGTGGTTACAAAATAATCATAATTGTAACCTTTTTGACTACATAGTATATATTCCTCCTTTAAAAATTAAAAATATGTGAAAAGTTTACATTAATGGAATTTTACTTTTTTTGTTCCCATTCATATATTTTCTCCTGCCCCTGACAGGCAATAATTATGACTTCTGTACTTTATGTCAATTGATTGCATTGGATCATGCTGTACCCCTCTTCTTGTGTGTTTAATTCTTGGTTACAAGTTACACAACTAGATAATCCCTCAAAGAAGCTCTTCTTTCACTTATTTATGACTACCCTCAGACACAATTATATTGACTTGGAGTCTTGATATGAGGTTAAATATAATTGTAATTTTGGACAGTCTCATTCCCCTCTCCCCAACTGTAGTAGAATTCCTCTGTATTTTTCCAGCAACTAAAATGGTACAATTGAAAAGTTATACATTTGATATAATATCATTACTTATATTTTCATTATAAATTATAATCATGACATTATAATATAGCTTTAAATATTTTATCTTATGTTGATCAATCTAATATTAAGAGACAACCAACTTTGATTTTTCTTACACTCCCTCCCTTCTTCCTTCCTTTTCCTTCCTTCCTTCCTTCCTAAGCCTTTTATTATTTTAGAAAATTAAAATAAAATATAAATACTAACTAAAAATGAAATAAAGATTAGACAGTTAATATCAAGTGTGTGTGTGTGTGTGTGTGTGTGTGTGTATGTGTGTGTGTGTGTGTGTGTGTGTGTGTGTGCCTAGACAAAAACGTCTAGGCAATGATGCTCCAGGCCTGTGCCAAAGCCTCACCATTATGATAGAAATCATCATTAGATGATGATTCCTTCCTTCCTTCCTTCCTTCCTTCCTTCCTTCCTTCCTTCCTTCCTTCCTTCCTTCCTTCCTTCCTTCCTTCCTCCTCTCCCCTCCTCTCCCCACACCTCCTCTTCTCTCCTCTCCTCTCCCCTCCTCTCCTTCCCCTTCTCTCCTCTCCTCTCCCCTCCCCTCCCCTTCTCTCCTCTCCTCTCCCCTCCTCTCCCTTCCCCTCCTTTCCCCTCCCCTTTTCTCCTCTCCTCTCCTCTCCTCTCCCCTTTTCTCCCCTCCCCTCCCTGTCTCTCCTCTCCTCTCCCTTCTCTCCTCTCCTCTCCCCTCCCCTCCCCTTCTCTCCTCTCTTCTCCCCTCCCCTCCCCTTCTCTCCTCTCCTCTTCTCTCCTCTCCTCTCCCCTCTTCTACCCTCCCCTTCTTTCCCCTCCCCTCTTCTCCTCTCCTTCCCCTTTCCCCTCCCCTTCCCTCCCCTCCCCTCCCCTCCCCTCTTCTCCTCTCTCTCCTTTCCTTTCTCTCTTTTCAAAGTCCTAAAGTTTGAACTCAGGTCCTTGCTAGGCACATGCTCTACCACAGAGCCCTGCCTCCAATTCTTTTTCATGATGATTATTTTGGAAATAGTCTTTCTTCCTGAAAGAGATGTGCTTGGATTGTACCTGCTTTAGCTAGGATGTCAGGCATGCCACACCCAGATTCTGTTGAGATAATCTGTGGAGTTTTCTGCTCTGGCTGGCTTGGAACCATTTCTAATCCTCTCAACCTCATAGTCCTAAAGTGACAGCCAGCAGCTAGTGGCTTCAGGTCTGATTTTAAGATTTCTCCTTTATTTCCTTAAGCATCTTAATAGATCCTGCTCCATGTATTATGATATTAAAAGCAACAAAATCTCTGTTAATAATACAAGTTTTTTTCCTTAGAAGAATAATGATGTCCCGTCCAACTGCTCAGTATATTTTCTTGATCTATAATGTCTAGCAATTTTATTAGGATATATCTTGATCTTGACTTGGCCCAGTGTGTCTTGGTACACATTGAATGCACAGATTCACATCGCCATTCAGTTTAGAAAAAAAAAGTAATGATAGTGAAAGTTTTTATTCTCTTCAATTATTTTTCTTTTATGGAAACTTTATACAAGTACTAAGATTTCTTTATGTACTTTTCTGTTTTATTTGTTTTCTTAGTTCTTTGTCTACCCTTTCTGGCTTTATAGAGTGATTTACTCTGGTCTTTGTGCCATGATTCTATATCTCATCCTTTTTATGTGTCTTTTCTCTCTCTCTTTCTTTCTTTCTTTCTTTCTTTCTTTCTTTCTTTCTTTCTTTCTTTCTTTCTTTCTTTCTTTCTTTCTCTCTTTCTTTTTGTTTCACGAGTTCTGCCAATTTTTTTTGCCTTTTTCCAGTATTTTTGGTCATCACTAGTATCTCATCTTTTGCATTTCTCTTTTATGTCTTCCTTTCAAGAATGCATATTACTATTTAAAAATATCCTAATTAGAATATTGAATTTTACTTTTTTTGTATTAAGCATTCCTGGAAGATTTCTCCCTAACTTTATATGCTTTTCTTACACTATTTTTGTACATTTTTTATTATGAAAATACTGTATGGAGGCGTTACCGTTACACGAGCAAGGTAATGCACTATGTTTAACATTCTGTTTCTGTTTTATCCTTTCTCTTCCTTCTGTTTCCAGAGCTTGTGGCACTTGGGTCTTTGCACTGTTCCTACCACCTGGTCCTTAGTATGGGACCCTGACCTTTTTTGATTTGTTATTTGCTGCTGTTGCTGGGTTTGACCTCTGCATTGTCAACTACTGTATGGCTGCCTTGGGATGTCTTGCCTGGCTTGGTTGGTTTTTGATGCTATTAGCCACATACACACATATTTTAAAGTTGATAGGTTTCCTTTGTCTTCCATTTGAAGTGGAAATAGACTTTATGATTTTTTTTTGTTCTGTTGCTTCATCTAGGAAAAATAGAAAGATTCAGAATAAAGCCACACTGCTTTAAAGATCATAATTACTATGGTTGGATGTAGAAAAATATGAAGTATATTTCCACTTCAGTCAGGTAAACAAAGAATGGACTTTTCAGATGGAAATGGGGACTTTCTCAAAGACACATCCCTGAGCAGAATGCACTTCCCATTGGTGAATTTTCAAGATGTGCTTTGGACATAATTGAGAGAGGACAGCTAGATAAGCTTGTTAGATAAGCAAATCTATTCAGAGAGTCTGTTACTCTCTGAGAAATGAAAACTGGGCAGAGAAAAATGAGTAAGATTTACATGTCACAAAAATCCTGTTCTTTATTTTAGCCGACAGAATTGGATTAGACTCTAGCTTCAGCGTGCGTTTCCCATTGTTTTCTTTTCATATTAACTACAGGAGACTCATTAGAATTTCATGGATGTAATTGTTTCTGGGTTACATCCTCAATTAATGACTATAATTGAAAGATGGGCTGGGACTGGGATGACGTGACTGTAATTTAAGTGGAAGATGTCTGGGCCTCTATTTGCAATGCATTGGTTGTCATTGTTTTTTGTCCCCCCTACTGTGGAGGAGTATTTACGAGAGGCAGAAATAAATGCATTTCAAATAGCAATGTCTCAATCAAAACAATGAGCATATTGTACGTTGGGTGTTGTTTTGCTGGGCTTTCTTTTGTGGCTATGCAGCCTTCAGTATGATATATGTGTGTATAAAGAGCTTGTGCTCAGATCTTCTGGGAGGACCTGGAGGAGGAGAACATGCTTCAACAAAGGGGAGGTATAAGGCTATCTCTGCCCCTCTGTATGTGCTGTGTTATAACAGCTGTCGAAAACCCAGCAGCTCAGCCTGCACTTGTCAAAGATTCCCTAATCAGTTTTAGATTATGTCATGGGGAAAGAAAAGAGAAACTCTCCCAATCCTTTAATTATGGCTGTTCTTTGCCCTCCTTGCCTTCTATCCACCTCCCCCCACCAGCAGACATTAACCTTATTAGCTCTTTGAGCAGCACACTGATGATTTTTACAGCATGCAACCCTTGAGAGCAGCTGCAAGGGGTGACTTAACAATTATCAGGGCTTAGTTGGGTTTGGCTCTGACCCTGGGAACAAAGTGCAGTGACTGGTGCTCCTGGGTTTAGAACTGCTGATTATGGTTCTACTGAGGGTCATAAGCAGACTGTGTAGTGCATTGTCTGTCCTTTTCAATAGTAATGACTTTTCTTTCTCTTGTGAGTCTATTGACAAGGACTTGAGGGTATGATAGCTAGCTAGGCTGAGATGTATTGCTTTTTTGTTTTTGTTTTTGTTTTTGTTTTGGGGTCTGGCCGTGAGGCCTGAACTCTGGGCCTGGGCACTGTCCCTCAGCTCTTCAGCTCAAGGCTAGCACTCTACCACTTGAGACACAGTGCCACTTCCGGCTTTTTTCTTTTTGCTTATGTGGTGCTGAGGAACTGAACCCAGGGCCTCAGGCATGCAAGGCAAGCATTCTACCACTGAGCCACCTTCCCAGCCCTGAGATGTATTGCTGTGCCAAAAAACATCGTGGAAACTATAAAAAAAGACAAAAGCAGGTAGAAATAGAGAGGGAGCAGAAAAGAGGGGCCTTTGAAAAGAGGGGCTACTGATTCAGAGGTATCTTGACACCAGTTATGGTAACTGGATGACAGTGTACCTTTATGTGGAGTTTTCATGTTGGTACTTTCATCTGAAGAATATAACCTAATATGAATGTCTGTTTCAGAAACATGAGGGTGCTTGCTAGAATTCAGATTGTTAGGCCTCTCTACTGACTTACAAAATTTCTGGGTGTAGAAACTTTTTCCAAAATCTTTGGTGATTCAGACTGACATTGGAGTTTAAGAACCCACCAGGTTAGATTAAAGGAATGGGTTTACAGTGGCAATCCAGAGATGAGGGTTAGGAGTTAATTGGATTCAGACTTAACATGTGCATTCATATTCTGTGCAATGCCAGTAAGGAGGCTGTGAATCAGAGGACTTAAGTATTTTCCTGTAAGTCATACATCTGGTAAATGCAGAGCTGTGATTTATATTTAGACCCTTCAAGTCTATAGCTCTTTCCTTTTACAAGTCTGATTCCAATAGGAAAAGGAAACTTAGAATTTGGGTGACAAGTTACAGAAGAAAGGTGATAATGGCTTGGGACAAAGGCTTTGAGCAATTATAAGAAGATAGGTACGTTGTATGGAAGGCAAAATGCATTCTATATTTTTAAATCAGTATAAAAGCTCAACCTTAATTTGTCCTTTGCATGGATTTTTTTCCTAGTGTATTTTTGGCATGTTATCTGTAAAATTATATACCTAAGTTTTTGTTAAATTGATACATTTTGGAAATCTAGTATATCATAACCCATGGTACCATGAAATTATTTTGGTATGTTTTTCTAGCACACAGAAGCAGATATGCAACTCAAATTTTATTTATTTATTTGTTTACTTATTTATCTTTTTTAAAATAAGTTTTTTATTGTGAAAATACTGTACAGAGGGGTTACAATCACATGAGCAAGGTAATGAGTACATTTCTTATCAAGCATTGTTGCCTCCTCCTTTGTTTTTCTCCTACCATCCCTTCCCTCCCATCTCCACAACTACATCCCCCTCTCCCCCCGCCTAAATTGTAAAGTTCGTTTTTTGACATAGCGTCTTGTACATCTCATTGTTGCAATGGGTCAACCTGTATCCTTATTTAAACAATTTGTTTTTTCTCTTCTGCTCCCCAAATTATACCAACATCAAATACAGTGAAAACGGGAGTTATACCATGGGGGAGGGACATACAAAGCAACAAAAAAAATCACATGGTACCTTATAAATATGTTAGAAACAATAGCAAGAAAGAAAACAACCACTTGTGTTATTTATTTATCTTTAAGTGGTTTTACAAAAGGTTTCCATTCTTCCATTCAACAAGATAGTTTATGAGTACAATGCGTATTTTTTCTTTTTTAATTATCTTTCAGTGCTTGTACAAAAGAGTTGTCATTTAACAAAGAAATGTATGCATACAATATATTTTGATCAAAATCACCCCTTTCAACATTCTCATCCATCCCTCCTCTATCCACCCCTTCATTTTCTCTTCTTAATTTTATAGGATATATATTAGGTACTTGTTTATATTTTACCTCTCTTCTCCTTTTCATTAGTCTAACCTTATTCCCTGGAACTCACCCTGCCCCTTTCAAGTACTTGCCTACTCATGTTTTATTTTGCTGAAATTTGATTTTGGATTTCTAAGAAATTATACTCTTTGAGATTTCATTTAATCTACTGTATTTCAGTTAATATAGTTGTGTGCACTTGCATGCCATTCATTGATTTTTTTTTTTTGTTGGTCGTGGGGCTTGAACTCTGGGCTTGGGCACTGTCCCTCAGCTCCTCAGCTCAAGATGAGTGCTCTACCGCTTGAGTCACAGTGTCACTTCTGGTTTTCTAACAGTTTACTGGTGATAAGAGTCTCACGGACTTTCCTGTCCAGTCTGGCTTTGAACTGTGATCCTCAGATCTCATCCTCCTGAGTAGCTAGGATTACAGGCGTGAGCCACCCTCTCCCAGCTCCATTCATTGATTTTATTTATGAGTTTGTAAGCTAAATATAGCTTCCATGTATAAGGGAAAACATAGATCCTTCATCTCTGTGGGCCTGACTTATTTCATTTAACAATTTTTTCAAGGCTTTCCATTTCCTTACCAATGATGTGCTTTTCTTTCTAATGGATGAGTGAAAACCCATTGTACATGCATTCCACAGTTTCTTGATCCATTTGTCCAGTGAGGGGCATCTAAGCTGATTTCATACCTTGGCTATAGTGAATAGTGATACAATGGATATGGTTAGGATGGAGGCTTTACTATATCCTGGTGTGTCATCTTCTGGAATTGCTGGGTAGTTCAATGTTTTATTATTTATTATTTATTTTATTTTTATTTCCAGAGGAGCTGAGCAAGTTCACATTCCTACCAACAGTGTATTAGGATTTGTTTTAACCACATTGCCATCAGCAGCTGTTATTGTTTGTTTTCTTGATAATGACCATTCTAACTGGTATAAGGTGGAATTTCAATGTAATATGATTTGCATTTCTTTTATGGTCAGAAGTGTTAAACATTTCTTCATGTATCTATTGGCCATTTTTAACTTCTTCTGAGAAGATACTTGTTAGCTCATCAGCCTATTTTTTAATTGGGTTACTGGGTTTTTGAAGGTTTTATTTTTTATGTTCTCTGCATATGCTGGAGATTAGACCATTGTCTGATGTGTAGATGGCAAAAATCTTCTCCCATTCTGTAAACTGTCTTTGTAACTTGTTGACTATGTCTTTTGCTGTGCAGAAATATTTTAATTTGATATAGTCTTATTATGAAGTCTTTCTTTGATTTGTTGTGCTTCTGAATCTTTACTTAGAAAATTTCTACCTAAGGCCAGAAGCCTTAGAATTTCCCTTACTCTTTCCTGTAATAGCTTCATGGTTTCAAGTCTTACATTGAAGTCTTTAATCCATTTTGAATGGATGTTGGTGCAATGTGGTATATAAGGATCTAGTTTTAGTTTTCTGTATGTGGACATCCAGTTTTGCCAGAACCATTTGTTGAAGAGACTCTCTTTCTTCCAGCCAGGAAGACTGAATAGATGGAATTGCATCAAACTAAAGAGTTTGTTTAAAATTTTAGCCTAGAAATATAGTTAACTTTGTTTCATTACACATTTCTTAGACTGGTCTTACCACACATTTATTTACATAAAATGCACAATATCTTCTTTAGAAAAAACACTTGAGATTTTTAAGACACCCCAGACCCTAAATATCTAATGATACAGGCATAAACATATTATGAATCAAGCCAGTTATAAATAATAAGTTGAAGATGACTTCATGTTTGATAAAAGTTAAAAAGTATAAACATGCAGCCCTCAAACAAAGTTTTATATCAAAATATCAATAGTGTTAATCCTGCCCAGTGATTAAATCTTTTCTCTTTGATTTTATACATTTTCAGAAATGTAATATTTCTGAAACAAACAAAAAAAACCAAAGCTATTTGAGAGAGAAACAAGTTACTCATATCCATGAGGCCAACTCATGCTTCTAATTGTCAAGATCTGAAATCTAAGAGGTCCAGCTAGGGTAGCAGTGGCCAAGTATTGAGGTGGATCATTGTTCTTTCTTGTCCCTCTGCAATGTTATTTATCCAGTTATTTGTTCTGCATTTGATACTCTTTATAGATATATTTAATGGGACAGTCAGTATTAATAGGCAGAATAATAAAATGGTGCTAGCAATTATGATACTAGCAACTTGGTTTTGAATTGTTACAAAATAGAACTGTTATATAGTTACCTAGCACGCATACTAGAAATGAAGTGCTTTTAGGGCACAAAATCCATCTGACTAAAGCACTCCTTGTTGATTTTTCTGACCTCTATTAATTTTGTTACAAATGGATTTTTTTTTTGTTTCATGGAGCTGGGAGAGGTTATTTCTTTCCCACAAAGAAACTAACATTAATATACCCTGAGCCCTGTCTCATGACTTGGCTCTATTAATAGGTAGCTTTGTCTTTTAAGTACTGTGTAAAGTTGTAAGGTTGACCAAAATCCAAGCCACCTTGAAATAAATCTAAATGAGGACTATCACCATTATCTAGGTTTTGAAAAGGCCTTTACTTAGCTATCAAATGGAGAGCCACAGAATAGTGCATCTGTGTTGCTGTGAGAATTAATCCCCTCAATCCTGTCCTTCCTCTACAAGGTTAAGACTGTAAGGACTTTATTCAAATAGCAATGACAAATAACCCTATTTTCTGCTCTTTACAAAACCAAGAAGATAAAGGACAATTGATTTAGCATCAGGAATAGATAAAAGTGATGCCTTTATTTTTAGGTATTCTTTTTGAATATTTTCTTTTTTTAATTTTTGGATTTTATTTTATTGTGAAAATACCATATAGAGGGGTTACAATTACATGGGCAAGATAATCAGTACATTTCTTATCAAGCATTGTTGCCTCCTCCTTTGTTTCCCCTTTCCCTCCCTTCCCATCTACCCCCTCTTTTTGAATATTTTCTAAAATTCTCTGCCCTTTCCTTGGCAGACATTTTCAGGGGGTATTTCAAAACTACCATAGAGGTTGAAGAAACCGTTGATCTTAAACATTACACTGAGATGTTTTTCTGAATTATAACTGCCTACCCAGCCTACTAAGTCACTTTTTTTGAGGTACATACTAGGATTTGAAATGAGAACCTTATACTTGCTAAAGCTGGCATAGTAATACAGAACATTGTCTTTAGTCCTGAGGCTGCCCCAGGCAATTCTTGAGCCATGTTCCCCCTAGTTTATGTGTCCCTTCATTGCAGGGTGACAGGTACATGCTACTGCTAACAACTGCCCTCCATGGGGATGAAGTCTGGTGGACTTTTCTGCCTGGCCTAATTTGAAGCTGCAATCCTCCCAATTCCAGCCTATCTCCTCCCTGGGGAGGGCAGGCATATACCACTGTGCTAGGCTATGGGCTGTAAAGGGGCTTTATGAACTTTTGTGCCTGGTTTTGGCCTCAAACTGTGATCTATCTGAACAGTCTCCCAAGTAACTAAGATTACAGGCACGATCCACTCACACCCAGCCATTCCTTTTTTTATTTGTGTATTAAAACAATGACTTTTGGGAAGAAGTATTTAAAATGAAAATAATATATTATCATAACAAAGACTAAGAATAGCCTAAAAGCTATAAAACTCTTTTGTGAGAGAAAAAAAAATCCTACAGTGAGACCACTGTACTGTCATATAATTTCTTGCTCCTTTTTTTTTTTTTTAAGATTTTAGGTTTCTCAACTTCCTTGGTTTTTCTCATAGTGGAATTCACTACCATTCTACTCATTTTAAACTTGCCCTCACCATTCTTCATGTGAAGGTGAAAAAAAGAGGCAACTTGAAATCAAATAATGAAGCAAGTTGAAGTAAATGTAACTTCTTAGCATCTAAGATGTCTCAGAGAATGGGTCTCATGCTCATATGCATGACTGGTAGCTGACTTAAGAAAAGCAAAAGCAATTCTTTTCAATCAGTTTTCCAGGCTGATGTCAGATATTTTAGACCATGAAAAATCTAAGTTACTTAGTAAACCTTGGGCTGCATAAGCTTACCAAGAAAATCCAATTCTTCTAGGAGCAAAAATAAGCAAAGTGTGTCCTCTTCTATTTAAGCATTTGGCTGTTTCATGCAACAATGACTATGTACCTTAGGACTATCTGGACAATACATTTGACCTCAAGAATATGTAGTCATCTCACTATCAAGTATGCAAAACTAATACTTCTGAATCTGCACTGTGGAATTGGGGAAAAATGTGGTTGTCTGCTTATTTTACTTGTGCCTCCAATGAATGGCCAAGACAAGGAAATCAATGTGTCATATAATCATAGTGGCACTCCACAGAGTTTATAGGATGAAAAGATGATCAGTTTCTTGTTTTGGTTCTTCAGGAAATAGCAGAAAGATTCTACTTTAGAAAGGCAAATAGCATGTGCCTGCTCAAGACAACCTACTGTTGTATTAGCTTTATGATTATCAATACCAATATGCAGTGGTTCCTTTTATAGAGAAATCCTTGCTGAGTCTTCAACTTCTCTAATTTATGTGGCTGAAAATAACGTGGCCTGTCTGTATGTTGGCCAAAGTTCAATAATTTGCCATCCACATGCAACATGCAAGATATAATCAGTCTCACTGATCACCAGGCACTGTATATTTTATTCTATAAATGAGGGGATTTTCTACATCTGGTTGCCATGCTGCTGCTGATTGCATTAGCAAATTCCCGGGCTTCATTACAGCTGCTGTTGTGTCTTATGAACAACACATATGTGTCAACATGGCAAATCACTAGCTCCTTAAAAACATCCCAGAAATGTGCAGGGACAGTTCTTTGATAGGTGAAAAAATATTTATTTCTGAGCATGAACTGTCACTTAACGATGAGTTCAAACACAGGAATGAGAAATAAGTGTTTCGTACTACAGTATTGCAGCTGCTTGAAGACCTCTGTTTTCTAGAAATGGTCTAATACTTTTATGTTGAATTTAGTCACGCTTGTAAAGCTTTTTTTTTTTTAAATTGCCTTCAGAGTATTTTTCAGTGATAAGATTAGTTGGAAAAGGAAATAAAATAGTCTTAAAAGCTCTTGTCAGTTTCAGGGACAGGGTAGACTTTTCATTGCCAGGTTTCTTCAGGAACTATAGGGCCCATCTTTAATTTTTTATTTTTTTTCAATTAGGCCCAGCATCAATCATCTTTTTTTCTCTTTATTTCCTTTTTTGATTCTGAATTGGGAGAGTTTGTTGTTTTATTTTCTCCATTGGCTAATATGGTAAACTTCTGAAGAGATGATACATTTTCTTCAGACAGGCCTCTAATTGGGACTTATCTTTTTATCCTCTTAATTAAAAAAAAAAACTTCAATTAATTGTACGAAGGAGTTTCCTGTTGACATGTCCATGTCTGTATACAATATGCCTTGGTCAGACTCCTACCACCTGTATTACTCTCCTTCATTCCCTTTTCCCAAACCAATATCAACAAAATTCAGTTTTATTTTCAAATGTGCCATCAAATATTTTGAACATATTCATCCTCCTTCAACCTCTCATTCACCCTCCTCCCTTCCAGTAATACCCACATCCCATACAGTACCATTTTAACATTTCTATCACTTACATTTATGTGAATTCATTGTTTAAGGGGCCCTTTATCATGGTGTTGCACAGATATTTATACAGTACTTTAATTAGATTGAATTCCTTGATTAATCCTATCCTTTCAATCCCCTAGTATTCAACATCTTGCAGTAAGTTTTGTTTTGCTATCTTCATTCAATGTATTTTGGTGTTATTTATTCTCATGTTGGGCTTCTGACATATCCATATTCACAGAATGTTTTAAGGCTTAAAGAAAAAGCAACCTCCTCACTGCTCATTGTTTCTGCACATGCATCTCCACTAGAAGTTCCTTTTCTTCAAATGATTGTTATGTTATTATCTTTAAGTAATTGTACGAAGGAGTTGCCATTAACAAAGGAGTTCGTGAATATAATGCATCTTGATCAATGTAGTTCCTTTTTATTTCTTTTAAAAAGTTGCTTATTATCTTGAAGTTTTTCACAAAGGGGTTTCAATTCAATACTTCAGTTTATGAGTATACTGCATCTTGATGAATATCACCTGTTTCATAATTCTACCACCCTCTTCAAACTTCATCCAAGTCTTCAGTTTTTCTAGTTCCGTTTTCATATATATATATACACTGAATATTATGACTACATTTGCCCGCTCTTCCTCTCTCCATGTCTACCCCTTTTTCTTTTTCTTTTTTTTTGGGTCCGGTTGTGGGGCCTGAACTCTGGGCCTGGGCGCTGCCCCTCAGCTCTTCAGCTCACTAGTGCTCTACCACTTGAGCCACAGCGCCACTTCTGGCTTTTTTCTTTTTGCTTATGTGGTGCTGAGGAATCGAACCCAGGGCCTTGAGCATGTAAGGCAAGCGCTGTACCACTGAGCCACCTTCCCAGCCCCCATTTTTCTTTTATTATAGTATTTTATTGTAAAGATATTATACAGAGTGGTTATAGTTACATGAGTAAGGTAATGAGTACATTTCCTATCAAGCATTGTTAACCCCTCCTTTGTTTTACTTCTACTATCCCTTCCTCT
Organism: Dipodomys merriami; assembly: GCF_024711535.1. NCBI lineage: Eukaryota > Metazoa > Chordata > Mammalia > Rodentia > Heteromyidae > Dipodomys > Dipodomys merriami. The sequence continues at coordinate 43,994,958 of NW_027202271.1, read as the reverse complement.
CCACCTCCCCAACACCTCCCTCCCCCCAAAAGCTGTAAAGTTTGTTTTCAACATAATGTCTTATACAGCTACTCCCTCTTCTTTGAAATCATCCCTTATTTCTGCACCACAAGTTGCATTCAAGTTGAATTCATTTTATAACCTGTAAGGTACTTGTTCAAAGGACTTACAGCACTGGAATTCTCCCCTGCATATACCATACTTTAGCATATACATATTTGACTCATCTATCAGGAAAAATGGTATATATCTGTATAAAATGGCACATTTATATGGTATATATATGGTACATGTATATGGATATATATACATATGTCATATATGTACATACATATATTTATAATTTTCTTTGAAATGGATGGATCTGGAAACAATTATATTAGGTGAAATAAGTCAGGCTCAGTGTGACAAAGGACACATATTTTCTCTCAAATGAGCAAGGTAGATTAAAATTATAAATATATCCATTTGTAATCTTCAGTTGGCTTACAGAGTAGAATTGCTGATAGTCTTACTTCTGAGGCCTCCTATTGCTTTAATTTTTGCTACTGCAATTTGTGGTTTTGCTTCTCAACATTCTTATGCAGTAGTTTTTAGGCAAATAAAACATGTTCGAGAAACACCTTCACCACAGTCCCACCACAGTCTCACAGTCTGCTGGCACCCAGGGAGGAACTCATTTCCTTTCCAGTAGCACTTGTGAGCTTGGCCAAGTGAAACAATATGTCACAGGATCTCTGGAGGCCTTCAGAGTAGAAGCGCTTCCCCGGGGGAGAAATGTTTCCATGTGTACATCTTGGCTATCAGACTCTACTTACTACCCTTGGGAAGCAGTTGACCCTGTGAGAAATGGACTTCAGTTTATGCCAGATTAGGGTGAATTGTGGGAGTTGGAATTTTCTGTCCAAAGTCACTGGTCTTGGAGAGCTGGGCTGGGGTCAGTTTCATACATCATGGCAGGATCACATGGCAATCTTGTTTGACTTGAAGTTCAGTTACTTAATTCACGGCACCATTCATAAACACTTGTCATAAAACATTGCTAGATGGACCCATATAATTAAAAATCAGCCTTTATAAGACAAGAAAGAAAAGTACCTTTTTCTTTCATTTAAAAAGTAATGTTTTCTATGTCTCATAATAGGTAAATTTGGACATAGGCATTCTGGGTACTGCCAGCACAGCAGGACATTAATAACTTCTTTCCAATAACAGTAATGTTTATTAAAGCCTTTCTGTACTGAAGGATAAAGTCATATTAGGCAGAAAGAGTGAGCTGACAAATCATGGACAAAGACCAGGTCAGGCTATAAACAACAGGACTGATAGAGATACCCTAGTAATGAAGAATAGAGACAGCTACAAGAAACTTAAACTTTGATCAGGCAGGATAGAGTGAGTGAGAAAACTTGATGATGAATTTCTCTTTTTTAAAGGAGCGTTCATTGATCTGCACTTCATGCAAATGAATAATGTAGGTAAAACTTCGCAGCAGGCTGGATGCTGGCAATTGTTCAAATTGCACAACACAAAGACATCAAACTTGTGGAAATCAAAACAACAGAGAAGAGCCATTAATTCCCATGCAACCCTTCAGCTTTCTAGGGTTTTACCCACTTTAGTGATGGGAGACACTTCAACCTTGAAATTAAACAGAGAATACAGTGCAGCAATTCAGTCATACATTCACCATTTAATTGTTTTAAAGGTGATCAAGGCAAATGTACAACATTGTAGTGTGCATGATTTTTAGAGCATGGTCCCATTTCATTCATGTCTTGCATGATGGATTTGGAATTTCAGATCATTGTGCTTAATAAGAAATGTGCTAATTAAGATCACTTTAGTAGTGATGGTTTCAGAGGATTAACAAAATGTTTAATTGGAGTACTACCTCTCCATTCTGAAAAATTAGGGAGACTATGTTAACTCTGAAGTATTTCCTAAGCAAATTATGCTTCACAAACTCAATTTAAGCTTTGAGTTTGAATCCACATGTCATTTTATGAAAGATCCTACCCTTGTTTTTTCCCCCACAGATTTCTTCTGCTACATACATATTTGAAGCATCAATAATTTAAGACAGTGGCTGCCAATAAGGATTGTGGGCCATCACTGTGGAGAGACCCTTAGTGAACAAGGCTTTCAATAAATAGGTGGGGAAATTTACAGCAGAATCATTCATAGCTACGCACAGTTGAGTCCAATTTATAATGTGGTCACTAGAAGTACTTCCTATATATTTCAACTGTGTCTCATTTAAAGATACCAGGGGAAGGATCTGATGACAAATTCTGTCACAAAAGCGGTTTTATTCTAAGAGGATGCAATGGCTCTTGCAAATCCCCTGTCATTAGAAAGCTGCATGATTTTAGGAAAGTAACTAAGCTTTCTGTATCCATATTTCATCATCAGTAAGATGGACACAACTATTGTTTATTGAAGTCATTGTATGTGCTATGCCTTTTTCATCATTTACCTGTCTGAATCCTCACAAGAACATTAGGACATGGACAGCATGGTAGACCTATTCTTTCCTTTGTAGAAGAAGTAAGTGATACTTAGATGGCAAGTGATGCCCAACATTTCACAAGACAAAAGGGCAAGATTTGAAAGGAAACGCTGTGTAGTAGTTAACCTTAATTATAACACTGTCATTCTAATAACTAACACTACCTCATCATATTGCTCCTGGGATGAAGTTATATAATGCTTATAAAATGTAGCATAAATGCCTGAAAATAAATGCATCCTTTAGCACCTGGATAGAGTAGCAAAAACAACAGACTTCGTAGGTAACCTTTTTTATTAATTCCCATCCCAAATTACCTTTGTCTTCATTCTGTGCTAGTGACTCAAGAGTCAGGATTATTGAACAGGTATCTGTTTAACTAATCAAATTTTTTTTATTTGTTCCCTAATTATTTCATGAATGAATATGTTGTCTTTGTAGTTTCAATTGCTTTAGGCAGTAAGGCAGAATCATAGTAAAAGGCTCACTTGGTTAGAAGGTCAACATGGGATTTCAGTTCTTCCATTAGACTTGGAAGGAAAAAGATGTTCTGCTTTTTCATTTATGAATTGGAATAATAATTAATACCTATCTTCATCATTTATGAAAGGCTTTATAGACTTCAAATGTCACAGAAATATAAAGGTGGTATTAGGATAGCTTATAACATTTTCTGCCTCTCTCCTATTCATTTTTTCTGTGTGCCTATCAATTTGCAATGGATTTGCAAATTTTTTTGTTGAGGTTGAAGGTCAAATGATACAATGGAAGGAGGATGCAATCATGTTATTCTTATGTAAGAGTTATTTTCTTTTGCGTGTGTATATTTGTTTTTTTCTTGGGATAAATGTTCTCATTCACAATGAAACCAAAAACTCAATTTCTTAAGGATTTAGGCTCTAAAGATTCATATAAATGAATTATCTTTTATAATTGATTCATATGGCAATTGTTCGGCTGTTTTTGTTGGATTTGATTTTTTTTTATGGTGCTTGAGATCACATGGTCGAGCATGGTAGGTCTACTCTCTAGCTACCACTGAGTATAATCTCTCTTGGTTGGTTGTGGGGTTAGTGACGGTGTTCAGTTGAGATATTCCAAGGAAAGACATTGAGACAGGGATTTGAATGAAATAAATCTATTATGAAATACGCTTTGGTTCAACATCAGAGTGAAAGGGAAGGATGTGTTAGGCAGAGAGAAAAAGTGACCTCAATCAGATTCAAGAAACAGGTCAACTTTTTGACAGGGAACTCAATACTGGTGTGGTTCCTCAGAGTTGTCTTGAATTGAGGTGAAAGGATTGGGTCTTTGTAATTCTACCTCAACCTGGCATGGATTGAGGCTATCCCAGGAAGAGAGAAAGGCTTTCAGTGTGTTTTATGTTCTAGTAAAAATGACTCCCAGAAGGGACTAGAAGGTGAGAGGATGAAACTTTCTTTTCTTAGAATATATTTGAGTGCAAATACCTCTGTAATATGAAGGGATTCTGTTGTGATATTCCTGTATATGCAATCATTATATTTTGAACAAATTCATACCCTCTACCACATTCCCATTGCTTCCTCACCTTTCCACCTCCTTTCAAATAGCATTTAGGTGGTTTCATTAGAAAACATATATATATATATAAACACATTATTACATATATAATATATATGTCATCACTAGAATATAATATCTTACCATTAGATTATATATTATCACTAGATATATATTATCACTAGATAATAGAATAATTAGAATAGAATATCACCATATATATCTAAGGGAAAAAAGAAGATGGACCCTTGTCCTGAGTTGTATAGTTGTACAGAAGTTTACATACACAAAAATAAATCAATGACACCTATTTGTCAAAGTGCTCACAGTATAATGTGAAAGTAGCAATTGCAACTCACTGGGATGACTGATACCATGTGAGCAAACTCAAATAGGATTCTCAAACCATTTGGGGAAATTTGAAGGGGTCTAGAGTTTCCTCAAGATTGATTGTGATATATCTCTCATAGCTGATATTTTGATATACTGTTATTTCAAAGGTTAAGAACTTGAGAAACACAGGTTACATGTGGTTTCTTGCCCAGAGAGAATCCACATAACATGTTGTATGTTTTGATGAAGATTCCTGTTTTACAACTTCTGAAACATGAGTGTGTATTATATTATTGGGGAAATCACTTGAGGTGTGGAGGGACAAACATGAGATGGACCCCAGTCCCTCTCTGACTCTAGAGGAGGAAGATGAGGCAAGGTGCTATCATTCTTGAGCAAACTCTCTGTGGGAACATGACAGAAAGATACAGAGAATATGTGATCCAATCTCTCTAGATACTGGGTGCTAAAGAACTTTAGGTCTCTCCTGAGCCAACAAAAACATTGCCCTCCAAACAGAAAACTAGAACTCAAAGTGTAATCTGCATGTCTTTAAAATCACACATGTCACATCAACACTGAAAACCTTACCTGCATCCGTGTACAATAAAACTATCAACAGTCCAGACTTGATGCTTACAATTACTTTCTGTATGTTTAATAGCACAAAAACAAACTGTTTCCAAATCATCCCACTATAATACCTAGTATTTTATCTGTATATTCTATGCTTTTTTAAAAACCTTATTCCACTGTACTACTTAGTAGTTTAATTTTATACCCTGTTGTGTGCGTGTGTTTTTAAGCCTCATTTTATCTTTCTAAATGAGAAGTTTTGTTTGATATTGACCGGGGAGATACTTGCTCTTTTGTTTTTGAATGGCTGATCATCCTTCTGTGGGTTGTTCCTTTTCGGGAATCTGCCTCTTTCCTTATACTACCTGCCCAGTACTGCCACCCCCTGCAGTACCCCTAGGACTCTTTTTGGTTTACTCTCTATATAAGATAAGCTACTCAAACACACATCTTATGAACATATGTTAATTTTTTTCCAAACAAACTATGTCCCCTTATAACTCTGCCTGAAATTTGAATTAATATCAGTGGAACCGGATGGTATATTATTGCTTATCTGACATACCATAGATTGGGAAGAAAAACTGGAAGTCAGTATTTTTCACAGTGAACTATGCTTTTCTATAATAAATATAAAACTTCTAAATTAGATATTCAGTATAAATATTGATTAAAACAAGCAGTAAAAGATAGGCATAGGAAAAATAAGATAAAATGTGGCAAGAGTTAAAACATTATATTTGGATAAATTATCATAGTAAGTTTATTTTGAAACAAATCTATCATGTGTTTACTCTCAGAATTAATTTCCATCTGCTGATATCTACTTTTTAAGTTCATAAACCTTTTAATTCTGTCCTGAGGAGCTAGAAGTGTTTGAAAGCTTGATGTTCTGTACAGGATTGCAAAAAAAATATTCTTAGTCCTTAGTTAACATTTAACATCTTAGCTCTGGCCTTAAATCTTTCAACTGATTATCTCAGGTCACTCTATTTTTGAGAAGGAAGAAAGAAATCCCTTTGTGTATCATTTGCTCCTCGAGCGTATTGAGAAATGGAAACAAATACATGTCCATTTCCCTTTCTGAAGACTAGTTTAAGGAAATTCTGTGACTTGGAGATCTTTGTTCATTTTGTTGATTTTTGTTTTCATTCTGTATTTCCTTAAAATTATTACATTTTAACTAACATTCTAAATTAAAAACACATTGTTTTGGTGGAGGAGCAAATGTGAGAAACTGAGGAGCAGTGTTCATGGTATTAGTCATCTGGAAAGTCCCTTAAGAAAATCACTATTTGAAAAATGGAGATAGCAGCATTGCTACTTTCCCCAAACTACTGTAAGTGATGGGTAGTATATAAAATGAAGCACTAATATTCGCAGTATGAGTTTCAAATTCATGACAACTCATGAGGATTAGTAATGTCTTATATAATATATTTGGGTAAATCTGTCTATATCATCAGTATGTAATGGCATTAACATATTTGGGGAAATATAGCTACTTTACTCTAATTACCATATTTTTCTGCAATGATTGACATACAAGTAATTCAATATTTCTTAGTTCTGGTTGGATGTTATCTTTTCAGTTGTAATTAGACCAAATTGCAGTCATTATAATTATATCATGGGTAAGTTTATAGTAGATTGCATATACAATTACTTCTCTCTATCTATCGTAGATTTTATTCTTCTTTGAAAGACTCATTATAAATAATTATTGGGGGACATGATTAGCATTGTGTTGTGATCTTGTGTCTGTGGGCATTAAATATTACTTTTTAATATTATTAGTTTACATTTGTTTTCAATGCTCAAATAGCTAAGCACTTATGTGTCATGGAACACTGACAAGAAAAGTTGAGGAGTATTGAGACACGCTTTAACTCATGTGGAAGACATAGCTTGTCAAAAAGATACTCGGGTGTGAAAAAAATGGTAGGTGAAATTTAGATTTATTGGCTAGGGAAAAAGATATCTTCTGCCAGTAAAAACAAAACAGCTTTCTTTTGTGGAAATGCCAAAGAAAATCCTTAATAGTTATTTTCTTCCTTATATGTTTCTGTACTATTGTTTCAGTACCTTGTAGCATTTTATGCTGAAAATCATGGAAAATGAGGCAATTTCTGTGGAATAGAGGGGAAAATAACTGGAGGAGAATGTTGTGGCTTTTCTCCTGTTTTTTTTTTTTATCCTTAATTTTATTTTATTTTATTTTATTTATTTATTTTTTTTGGGTCCGGTTGTGGGGCCTGAACTCTGGGCCTGGGCACTGTCCCTCAGCTCTTCAGCTCAAGGCTAGCACTCTACCACTTGAGCCACAGCGCCACTCCCGGCTTTTTTCTTATGTGGTGCTGAGGAATTGAACCCAGGGCCTCAGGCATGCAAGGCAAGCGCTCTACCACTGAGCCACCTTCCCAGCCCTAATCCTTAATTTTAGAGAGACGACTTTGATGACAGATTTAGAACATTTGTTATGGCACATTTATTTTTGATTCCAGCCACTCAAACTAGCCAATAATTTGGAGATGGAAGTTCTTACAAGTGATGATCAACACCTTGTGGCTTTGGTAGTCATCTGCATGTGCAGGTTTATCACAGGAAGCACAATGGACAGGCATCACTCTTCTGAAGTGAGTGTCAGGGCAGAGGCAATCTGAGGGACACTCGGGAAGTACTATAATTGACAGTTTGGGTTGCAAACACACCTGAAGCCTTCTTGAGAGATTTCCTGGAAAGCATGTAAGAATCATAAGGGACCAGTTGCTCTGCATAGACAGGTTTATAGAGGCATTTGTTTATTGAATTTATTGTTAGTTTCTTTGTCCACATCAGATGATATGGCCAGTTAAGTGGCAGTTGCACATGGTACATTTTAAAGTCTATTTTATTCTTCATGATCTGACTTGGATACAGGTAGGACAAAGTCTGGATCTCAAAAACTCACTGGATCTGGAACTCATGACATGAGACTAATGGTTTTCGCTTTTCATTCAGGTGAAACATGGTGCAGGCAGGGTGTTTTCTTTTCTGAGCCATATGACATAAAAATTATAGCTTGCAATTTTGTAACTGGCCACTTGAGCAGGACTGCAATTTTAAAACCACCTTCTTCCCTGTCCTTTTCATATTCCCTTTACTAAATGAGCATCCCAGCTGGCCTTTTTTTTAAAATCTAGTGGGAAAAACCTAGACTTTCATTTGTGAAGGATCTGACAGCCAGTATTAGAATATATAGAATAGCATTTTATGTCTGGTAATCCACATATATCTAAATACATTAGCTGAACATTTGATATTGAAAGGAGATATAAGGCCATAAAATAAATTGAACCAAACTAGAAAATCAAACAGACACATCTATATTAGGAACACATGAGGCAATTTTTAAATTTATGGATCCATTTTATGTTCTTTGCTACAATGCTTAATTTCTGGATAATTCTCTTATTTATCTTCCTGGATCTGTATTCTCTTTACCCACACTGACCATGAATAACCTCAGGGATTCCCAGGCATGTCCACTGTGGAGAATGTATTAATTCATAGTGGAGTGAGCCATCCCATTCAATAAAGAAACAGAAAGTTCACATTTGAGTGTTTCATCAGGTAATTGATTCTATAGTATAAACAAACCCTTCATCCAACACTGTTCTTTTGGTAAAAATAAAATTTTGTACTAAGCAAACAAATAAGCTACCCTGAATGAGTTATCCCATCATTTAACTGAAGAATACAGTGCTGCAGTTTAATTCCTCCAACTAAAACTCATTACTCAGAATAAGTGAATTTTTAGGAACTAGAAGAATTTCTATGCCTAAAACTCTTCTATGAATCATGTACTCTGCTCAAGGCTGATTCATGTACACAACAATCTTGTTTTTATCTATTTATTTTTCCCAGTCCTGGGGCTTGAACTCAGGACCTGGGCACTGTCCCTGAGCTTCTTTGTACTCAAAGCTAGCATTCTGCCACTCAAGCCAAAGCATCACTTCTGTTTCTTTTCTTTTTTTTCTGAGTAGTTTATTGGTGATAAGAATCTCGCAGACTTTTCTGCCTGGGCTGGCTTCCAGTGGTGATCCTCGGATTTCAGCTTCCTGAGTAGCTAGGATCACAGGCATGAGCCATCAATCTTGTACAGACAATCTTTTTTTTTTTTTTTTTGTCGGTCTTGGGGCCTGAACTCGGACTGGGCGCTGTTCCTGAGCTCTTCAGCTGTAGACTAGCGCTCTACCACTTGAGCTTCGGCCCCACTTCCAGCTTTTTTTGCTTATGTGGTGCTGAGAAATTGAACCCAGGGCCTCATGCATGCAAGGAAAGCACTCTACCGCTGACCCACCTTCCCAGCCCCTTGTACAGACAATCTTGACATTTTCTTGCTTATCTTTTTGTTAAACCCACTAAAAATTAATAGTGACAGCAATTTTAACTGTGCTAAATATTTATACTTGAGAATAAATCATGAGACCCTCAGAAGACAAGGAGAAAGAAAGTAATAACTAGAAATATTGCCAGAAAGGAAGAAATTGGGAAGAAGGAAAAGGAAAAAGAGGAGAGGAGAGCAGGGATGAGAAGGGAATTGCACAAAGGAAAGGAAAGAAAAAATAAAAATGGAAGGAAAATCTAAGGAGCTTTGGCTACCCATTAGCCTAGTGGTTTTCCTGGACTTTTTTTTTTTTTGTTATCTATTCTCTAATTGGTTGACTGTAACAGTTAATCTCTTTTCTGAGTCTTTTTATAGATATCAAGAGAGATGATAGTTTCAGTTAATTAAATAATACAAGTAGACTCAGTGTTTGTCACTATGAGCTTAAAATGAATAAAATGATTTTATATTTTAACTTTTCTCTGAGTTCTCTTAGAATCAAGGACAGATAGCCTTGGGTGAACATTCAGGGGGAAATTCTGACTGTCATAACTTACTCTAATAAAGAATATCCAATGAGGGTATTAGTCACTTTGTTCTTATTTGCATTATATTATGCAGTTAGAGAAACTCAGGGTTATATACTTTATTATATGTTTTTAGCATTGTGAATATGAACAATGTGTACAAATGTATATATTTGTTAGGATGCATAAGTTTTATACAAAATGATATAGTTGATATGAAATTAGATATAATCAACTCCCACTTAAATCTTTCTTTCTCTTTCTCTCTCTCTCTCTCTCCTTCTCTCTCTCTGTACTCAGCTTGAAAACTTCCCCTCCTCTCCTGCCTTTATTTTGACATTGTTCTGAAAAAATGTGGTCGATATCACTATTTTGTAACAATACAAATTTCAGTTATTATGTCTTGGGTCTGAACAATTCTCCCAATACTACATTTATCTACTTTGATGTTTCTGACTCTTTCCTTAAGATTTCTTGTGCTATTTTCTTTTCCACGATCAAAGAAATGTCACAAAGCCCAGGGATTTCTTAGTGCTAAAAAAATCCAAAGGTTCAGAGAAAAAATTTTAAAGAAGCATGTGAGAAGTAAGATGCTGCATAGCCTGGTTTTTTTTTTTATTGTGATTAAGTGATTACATAATTTCCGGAAATTCACAGTATTGTGGAATAATGATGCTCATTTAAAGTCACAAGTTCATTCTAACTTTCCTGGAGCAAATTGTCAATCACAGTCTGTAATATATAACGGTGCTCACATGTTATATACCATATATGTGATCAGCAGCATGGGGTTATTTAGTAGTGGTTCAACCAGATGAGTGGGAGTTCTTTGTTTCTTAAGTCCTGTTAGTTTTGTCATATCTGGTTGTTTCTTATAACTATATTGTCACATAAAGGCAATATCACTGAGAATAGTTTAAAAATCATAGAATATTTACTTGGTACTTTATACCATTAACAACAACATATATATTGATCAAGAAGTTTTGAACTCATACTCTGTCTTGTGGAATTGTAACCTCTTTGCCCAACTAGTTAATATCAAAACATACATATACGTTTGTGTGTATGTGTGTGTGCATGTATGTATGTATGTATGGTCATGTTATATTTACAGGTATTCTCAAAAAGAACTGGTGTGGATATTTGTATCCTTAGTTTACCCATAATAAAATCAGAATTAAAATTTTAATTGAGTATTTTAAAAGTGGAAAAATAGTCAGAAACTACCAAATCAGTGTATTTCAAACAGGCAAGCCCAAATTCTACAGATGGCATATGGCAAACCTAAAACTCTGATATTCCTAACCAGTAGCCAAAGTTCTTAAGTAAGAATGGAGACTTTGAAACTGGAGAAACTAGATATCTACATGAGGTCTAAAACCACTACTGAGAAGTGGACCTGTGGATTAAATGATAGAGTGCCTGCCTTAAGTAAAATCAAAGTGAAACAAAATACTAGATAGAGATTATAAGTGGGCAGTACAAATAGAGGTAAATGATTTATTAAGGAAAAAAATGTCTCTGACAAGCCCAGGCATCCTGGGTCATTATAGAAAAGCAGTGGAGTCATGCCCTGAAGGTGAACAAAGTCAGTAGCCGTGTTGATGGAAAGGTAAAGGTTAGAATGTACAGTACTTTCTCATTGTAAGGAATTTCTGGATTGTTACAGGAAGAGATTCATTGTGTTAAACCAGTGTTTGGCCCTAACTCAAAGCTCTAAACTATAAAAATTGGTAAGAGTGGTGACTTAGGGATAGAATTCACATAGAGTGTTGCTGGCTCACAGGCAAGTTAATTGCCTTGGTAGCAATAGACGCTGAGAAGATGCTGGTCACTTAGCTGTGACCTTGGGGGAGCTGACTACTGAGGAAAAACAAACTGCTTTCACTCACAACGCTTCTCATACCAAATGTGTATTGATGTCTTCCAGGGTTGGATTAGAGATTCTGAGAGGTGTGTTAGTAGGAACTCAGTGCTCACACACACACACACACACACACACGCACGCACACGCACACACACTGCCCTGCCCTTCATAGATCAAGCTAACATCATTGGTCCTCACTCTATTTACAATCTCTTCCTGACTTGCATATGAATCAGACGTTTCCATACCTTCTTCTGATACTTTTCTGAAATTGTCAAGTTAACACAACCAAGGGGATGTTTATTATTTATTATTACCAATTAACAACAGGGAACAATATTAAAGATACAAATAAACACCCAAATGAAGAGCTATAAGGAGCAAATTTGGAAGGGTTCTAATCAAAGGAGTTTCTGTCCCCAGGGAGTTTGGGATATACTAACCCTCCTAATACATGGATGAGCTCACCAACCCAGAAATTCCCTGAAACCCATAATTTAGGGGTTTTATGTTAGCTTCATTGCATACACATAATTGATTACATCAGTGGACATGGGTGATTGAAAGTCTCCAGCTACTCTCTTCTGCACAGAGGTTTAGAGTGAGTGAGGCTAAAGTTCTAACCCACTAATTACATGTTGGCTCACTTGGCACCTAGCTCTCCATCCTTAAGGGCTTCCTAAGAATTACTGGATTAATATAACCTCAGGTATGGCTGAAAGGGGCTTGTTATGAATAACAAAAAGTGTTATTTTCTTCTTCCTTTTTTAGCTCTGAAGCTATTTGAGGAAATATAATAGCAAAATCAAGTATTACAACAAAAGATTCCCCAATTGTTCTAATTTTATCACATAGAAAATTATAAGATCTTAGGAGCTCTGTCTGGGAGCTGGAGACAAAGATTTAAATATACATTTCTTATTTCAAAATGTCCTAGGGGCTCAGAAAAATGAGTGAAGCTGGACATAAGGAGAACATTACCACACATATCTGTAGCTGTGTTAGCCTTTCTTGAGAAGAATTTTAGTTCATTTGCTGTAATAACAAAATATTAGAGGTTGCATCATTTCTAAAGGAAAGCTTTTATTTAGCCCATAAGTCAATATCAGGTGGCTGCATTTGACAAGGAAGGATCTCATTTGGTCATAATGGGGCAGTAAACTGGAATAGTAAGTGGACACATGGATAATAACTTACTTCATACATACGTTTGATAATTCACCCAGACCTAAAGATGAACACTAAGCCCTTCTGAAGAACAAATGACTCCTGATAGGAGCCCACTTCTCAATACAACCTTACTGCCAGCATAAATTCCAGAGGTGGGACAAACCATATGCAAATCATAAATGATACAGAATTGGAGTTGTATTGATTGAAGCTGGGGGGGCACAGATTCCTTCAGTGGTCACTGGAGTACATTTATACATCTCTCATGTTCTGTAGAACACTGTTTGAAAATCACTAGATTAAATATTTTTTTCCATGCTTCCAAGGCTATAAATACTGAGGGACTGTGGTTGTAGATATTGACAAACTTTCACAATTGATTAATGAAGCTAGAGGGGGCTTACACATTAGTTTGTGATGTTTGTCTGCACCTTCTTAAATAACCTTCTTATAGAGAAACAGATCCCAAGTCCACTTGTTTTTTAGTGAGAGTTTAAGACTGAAATAAAATAGAGAATGAGCTACAATTCCCTCATTTCAGAGTCAGTTGATTCATTACTTTCCATGAAGGTTCGGCCCTCCTTTCTTGAGGAATTGGACCTTAGCTGGATCACTGGTATTTTCTGTCACATCCATATAACTTTCCAGATGTGGAGAGTAGAGTGGATGACTTAGTTGAGGCTTGTTTCCAAATTAGCTGTTTGTTGTTTGCAGGATCTTAGGACTATCACTTGATATAACCTTTGGTAAGACATTTAGAGACACATGGAGACTCACGAAACCTAATATCTGCAACTCAAGTTTGTTAATTGAAGGCATTTTGACCTTAGATATGGTACAGTGGTGGTGTGAATGAATCAGTAACAGTGTTATCCATACTGTTGAGCAGAGAAATTGTACCTATCAAGAATAAGTACAATTAAACCAACAGTAGCTGTAACAACAATCCAAAGTTTCTCTGACTAGTATTTTCAGCAGCAAAATTGCAATCATAAAATGGTAATAATGATAACGACAAGAAGGCAAAGATGAAGATAAAGAAGTATAAGGTAAGAAGGAGGAGGAGGAGAATGGAGAAGGGGTGAGGGAGAAAGAAGAAGAAAAGGAGGAGAAGGTAGAGGTGGAGGTGGAGGAGGAGGAGGAGGAGGAGGAGGAGGAGGAGGAGGAGGAGGAGGAGGAGGAGGAGGAGGAGGAGGAGGAGGAGGAGGAGGAGGAGGAGGAGGAGGAGGAGGAGGAGGAGGAGGAGGAGGAGGAGGAGGAGGAGGAAGAGGAGAATATTATCATCATTATCCACAGCAGCAGAAGCCCTTTTCTGGAAATGAGAGATCTTTTAGTTCTATTGGAAAACAGTGAAATCTCTCTTAGAGATGGACTCATTCATTTTTAGTGATTGAGCAGAAAATTATGGCAGGGCATTCTTAAATGGGACTCTATAAGAATAATATTGTCACCAGCTTTGGTATAGGGCAGTAGAAGGAATGGGCTTGCTATATGTCTATGTCCCTTGTATGGGACAGTACCTTTTTTCGATATTTTTGGAGACAAATGCTCTTGCCTAGGATAACAGCATTCATTGACAGTGAAGGGTAGGGATCATTTCTTTGCTGCTGATATAATGAATGGGCAACATCAGGCCTCTGAGGACATTTATTTCCTTGGTGCATCAATATTCCTCTGGTTTGCTGTTACTGACAGGAAATACATAATTGGCCTTGCCTCATTCATGAAGCCTTATCATTTGCAAGATTTTTCACTTCAATAATAAGATATTTGATTGATAGAGGAAAACCAGACTTTGAGGGAAACACATAATAGATCATCCATGATGTGGAATCTTGCAATACTTTCTAGCAAATTATGACAAAGCACTCTGAATAAATTCAAACTAGGAAGAAACAATACTAAAGAATATTAAATATCACAATGGAGTTTGAGATACTAAGGTTGATTGGGCTATTTGTTTTGCGATGCTCCCAAGGGTTATTTTGTGGAGAGTTTTGCTATTAAGTGGTCTAATTGTGTCAGTAGAAGGGGCCCTTTCAATTTGCATAATTTCCTCAAGGGACTGCAGCTGCTAATTTGGTGATTAATTATCCATATTACACATTGTTTATTTGACCATGCCTAGATTAATTTCTTTTTCCCAGCAAATCACATTTAGATATGAATTTGCATATCTTGATTACATTTTAATGTCTTGGCTATCATTGTCTCTTCCCTGGACACCTCATGAGATTATAGAAGAGTGCTCAAGCAGAGAATGATTGAATGTCTTAAATGACATTGCACATCAGTGAATAGATAATGCCCATGACTTATTTTTAATGAAGAATGTGTTATTTTATAATCAAGTGAGTTATGACATCTAATATACAATGTATTTTGTGACTTTACTATTTCGATTTTACTGTTACCAACCAAAGCAAAGAAAATAATGTTGGTTTACTTTTAGAATACTGTTGTTTGTACCTGTGTATCTTGTTATATATCTAAGTGTTTTATTTTATTTATTATATATGTTGTCACAATGCTTGCTAGCTATTTAAGTGACCAATTTCTAATTAGCTAATGTCTCTCACTCAAAGATTTTCAGGATTGAAAGCAATTAGTATTCAAGTGGCACTATACTATAAGTTTCTTAGTCAAGGTCTTTATCTTTTATTTCAATTTTATTTACCTAATAAAGTATCTTTACTGTTACTGTTTTTCCAAAGTAGATAACAAGGATATTTCTAGTTATATTTCATGATACACTATCTCAGTTCCACAGAGCATTAAGGTCTTTACCTCAATCACCTATCATTGTTAACACATCTTATGTGAAAAGTCTTATTTTATTTGCTTTAATGTGAAACTATAAATCTTAGAGACATAAAAGAAGAACTTTGTTGGAGGAAAGAAAATTAGGAAATAGCAGAGCCCAAATTAGGAACCTTAAAATAGCCAGTGTTGTTATCCAACTACATTTAGCATGCTAAATGTCGAATGCTCTTAATCAGCGATGAATGCTCTTGACCCACACTATAGAAATAATTAATTAATGGCCACCACCAGCTATGAATGAATACTCTTACTCTATGCACAGTTACTGTTGAGTGAAGGAATATATAAGTGAATGGCAATGATAGTACTTATTTATACCATAGGTGCAGTCAAACAAAGGAATTCCATTTCAACCCTCTATTTAAATGTCAAGAACAAACAAGGTCAATTTGAAGGCATTCCAGAAGTGGAGGCTGGCATTCTTGAAGTAATAAGTAGGCTACTTCCAGGCTGCTGAAGAAGAACAAAAATATTGTTCACCTCTCCCTAGGTGCTGAATCCTCTCTAATTCTCACCTGCCAGATGGAATTCAGAAATGTAGTATAAGTTGTGCATAAGTTGTGACTTCTAGCAAACATGTTGGTTTTGATAGTGGTATGTAGAGAAAGGATAGTAAATTCCAAATACACTAATATTCAATATGGAAAGAAACGTTATAAGGGGGGTGCCCCACAACAAAGGCTCATTTCTACCTGGGGCTGCATATATTGCCTTTCTAGCCAATGCACCTTACCGTTAACACTATGCCCCAGCCATGGTGCTGCTGAACAAACCA
Organism: Dipodomys merriami; assembly: GCF_024711535.1. Classification (NCBI taxonomy): domain Eukaryota; kingdom Metazoa; phylum Chordata; class Mammalia; order Rodentia; family Heteromyidae; genus Dipodomys; species Dipodomys merriami. Next base: position 43,978,461 of record NW_027202271.1, on the reverse strand, counting down.
CTTAAGCTCCCTTCACTTCATTTTCTCTACCTATAAAAAGGAAATGATAACATTAGTATATGTAATTCTAAGTGTAATTATATGTCATTATATTATATATTACATCACTATATTATTATAGTGATTATTATATATTATAGCACTCTATTACGATATTGTATATCACTATAACACTTACTTACATATATATATATATATATATATATATATATATATACTATATGACTATCAGTGGTAATATATCAGTAACTAATGGAATAATAGTATAGTTATTCTAGAAAATGTTACTGCTTTCACCTATTTAGACCTTTGCCAAACACTAAATATGCTAGACTAGAATCACCACCAAAACGCTTGCCTTTTGATTGTCTGTTCTGACTAATGTAAAGCTCTCAATTTGTATTTTAGTATTTCTACTTCCTGCTCTTCCTGCTATCCATGACTATTTTCCACGGCATGAATTAATATTGGAATTATTCATATATTTTTATGTCAATAGCCATCTGAAAAATAACCATAATGTAGGTGTGAAATTTGTAAGCAAATAAATACATAATATGATTATGATGGCTAAGTTTTTATTTTATGCATCAACTTGACTAGATTCCAGAATGGCCAAGGAAAATGCTATCTGTGGCTGTCAGTGAGTGTGCTTCGGGAAGAGGTTAGCAGTTAAACTGATGGACAGAGTAAAGAGGATCTGCCCTCTCCAAGGCAGGCAAGCATCATCCCACCTGTGGGTGGTTTCAATAGGAGAAACAGCAGAGGCAGCGACAATTGGCTCTCTCCTCTTGAGCTGGTACTCGCTTCTTAGCCTGTCTTTGGACATCCGACCTCTCGGTTCTTGGACCTTTTCACTCTCTAATGTATTCCACTGCATTTCTGAAGCTTTCTGAATAAGTCTAACAGCCTGCTCATTCTCAGTCCTGCGCTCCTGGTCCTCTAGGTTTCAGACAGCAGATGTAGGACTTCTTGATCTTCATGATTACATGGCTAAATTTTTATTTCATATATACTTCTAGCCTTCTGTGGCTATGACTTTATATCCTGTATTCAATCAACTGCAGATCAAAATTACTTCAATGAATGAACAAATAATAAATAGAATAACAAATAATAATACAACTGTACTGAACATGGATAGACTTTTCTTGTCATGGTTCCATAAACAATATTGTACAATATTAACATCTACATTATCTTAGGTATTATAAGTTATCTAGCTATGTTATCATGTAAGCAGGAAGACATGTATAGGTTATATGTAAATATTACACAATTTTGCACGAAGGACTAGAGAAGTCGCAGGTTTAGATACCACCCAAAGGGCCTTGACCAATCCCCTGATGAAAGGACTCTGGTGTGTGTGTGTGTGTGTGTGTGTGTGTGTGTGTGTGTGTGTGTGTGTGAGAGAGAGAGAGAGAGAGAGAGAGAGAAAGAGAGAGAGAGAGAGAGGGAATAAAAAATGGTTATCCACTCTCATTCTTTTATTCTTGAGAATACTGCCTCATAATATTCTAAATATGACAATATGAAAAACTCAGAATTCTCTGGAAATAGAAGGAGAAAATATTTAACTCTCTTTGGATAGTTACTAAGGACATTCTGTTGCAAAAAATACAGAAAGGACATTCCCAAAAACATGCGGTGAAAATTTTGGAATTAAATGAAAGGAGTTCTAAGTAAATGTTAATTTTGTTGGTTTTTTTTTTAAAGGAACTTCCAATAAATTTGCAAAAGGAACCTAGTTCTGCCTTTAAAACAACTGGTTAAAAAAATCCACAGATATTACAATGTATACAGATGTTTGTAGAGCACTCTGCAAATGAGAAATCTCCTATTTTTCTGCTTCTTTTATATTTCCTGAGCATATTGACAAGTGGCATTAAGTTGATGAGGGAGAAGGAAATGAACAAATTATCTTAGAGTCACCTAATGAGCTAGTATAAAACCCAGGTTTATATTCACAACTGGATTTATTAGTATTTCAAAGGCACTCCTCAAGATTTAGAGGTATGGTCACAAGTAGAGAAGAATTTAAAATAACATTACAGCTTTATTGAGAAATAAGAGACATAGGATTTGTAAGTAAGAAAAATATAGGCCTTTATGTTCCAAAAGAGTTTCCCTCTTGTCTTTTTTTGAGTTTCAAATTCCCATTCATTTACAGATGGATATTGTATAGTGATCTCATTTCTTATATGAAATATAAGCAAATATGTTTTTTCCCAAGTTTCTAGTACTAGAGGCCTAGAGAGGATATTCGGGTCTGTGTGAACAGGCTACAAATTGTGTAGTGGATTTTACTCTGTGTTGTAACAGAAATGGTGATACATTAAGAGTCACATGACATGGGGTTTATATCTACCTGGTCATTGGTGCACACTAAACCTTAGGATAAACATGTAACCTTAGATAAATTAAACTCATCTGGTTGCCCCTTTGATTTTCAGAGATTTTTTTTTTAACCAGAAAAATGGAGTATGAAAGTACCATCATAGTTATTATAAGACAGAAAAATTATGTGAAAATGCATACATTCTTAAGTCTAAATTAAAGCAAAGTAGAAACAAAAGCAAAATGTTAAAGTGCCTAAAGCAACTAAGCTAAATGGAACATATATGTGTATGAATACATATGTGTATATATATACCATTTCTTATATATACATACATACATATATATGTCTGTATATTTATCCATATACATATGAATAAATATACATATACATATATTTATTCATATACAGACATATATATATGTATACATATATATTAGAAAGCATAGGTACCATATATGTTTTGGGTAACTCCCAATGTTACTAACATTTATAACAATCAAAGCACGAGGACTCCTTGATTAGATATGTGAGCAGCAAAATTCTATGTACAACTTAGACATGAGCTGGCTAAATGATTTATTCTTAGTCTGCCTCAGCAATTTCATATCCAAAGTGAATATTGGTGGGGGTAATTATAAAGGCTCCTTCTAGCTTAGTACAAATATATCTTTGGGATCTCTGATGTGTCTCTCATTTCTGTAGACTCCAGAAGATCCACCAAGGCAAGGCAGAATATCTGTGAAGACAATGCAACTGTCTTCTGGGAACGTTTTAACAACTATTAGGACAACAGGAACACTGTGTCTTTCATTAAATTTATCTGTTCCCTGGGGTTGATAGTATCTCCTGAATATAAATTGCACAATATAATATAATAAAGCACAGCTTAGAATTGTTTTTATAATAGTACATGACACAGTACTAGGCCATAAAATGAGATCCCAAAGTACATCTTGTTCTGTAAACTCATAATTTTCAGCTGTCTCAAAATTGAGTGTAGGAAAGGAAATTAGTGAGACAAAAACACTTCACAGCATGTGTGCCTAGCTTTAAAAAGGAAAGATCATGTTCTGTGTGGAAAAATATCAGAAACTTCATTCTTTTGTGATCTGATAACCTCAAGAAAATTTGTATATTTTTATTGATTTATTTATCTTTGTCTCTACTGGAGTTTAAACTTAGAACTTCAGCTTGTTCATCCTGCTTCTTTGATTGGCACTCCACTACCAAAGCCACACCTACAGCCTAGGGTTTTTGGATCACTTTGGAGATGGAGTCTCACACGTTTTTTTCCACCCCAGCTGGCTTTGAATTGTAATACTTCAGCTCTCAGCCTCTTCTGTAGTTAAAATTACAGATGTGAGCCACAGGTGCCAGCTTAATTTTTATTATGAATATATTCATGAATCTTCTTGAATAACTAGCTAAGATTTATTTGTCATTCATGTACTTATTCACTCTTTGTTCCTTTTATAAGGCATTGTTTTTCAATTACTATGTACCAGATTATATCTAAATATTACCAGATAAAAAAAGTCACTGCACCTCAAAATGAAGGTTGGAGGACCTGGCTTTTTTGTTGTTGTTGGTGGTGGGCCTGAATTCTGGGCCTGGATACCACAGCACCACCACTTCTGGCTTTTTCTGCTTATGTGGTGCTGAGGAATTGAACCCAGGGCCTCATGCATGCAAGACAAGCACTCTACCACTGAGCCACCTTCCCAGCCCCTGTATCTGGGCTTTTACAATAATGTTATCTGTGAGTTTTTTCAATTGTAGAATTGATGTGAAAGTGATTTGTTTTTTTTTTTTAATTTTATTTTATTTGTGAACATACTGTACAGAGGGGTTACAATTACATGGGCAGGATAATGCATACATTTCTTACCAAGCATTGCAGCCTCCTCCTTTGTTTACCCTTCACCTCCCTTCCCAGCCTCCCCCCCGACCCAATCCTTCCCCCCTTTCCCCCCACCGACATTGTAAAGCTCGTTTTTGACATGACAATTTGTACTTCTCATTGTTGCAACAGGTCCACCTGAATCCTTAAATGACTTATTTTTCCCCATCTCATCCACAAGTTATACTGACATCAAATATAGTGAAAGCGAGGGTTATACTGTGGGGGAGGGACATACAAAGTAACAAAGAAATAATCTTATAAATGCGTTAGAAACACATGCATGAAAGAAAAAAAACATTAAAATACATATCTAAGGGTTCATTTTCCTAACATCACATTATCTGACCTTTTCCGCTTGACTCATACATATACTAGATATTGCAAATAAAGGAAACCATGGGACCTGTGTTTCTTTGGGCCTGGCTTACTTCACTTAATATAATTTTTTCCAAGTTTTTCCATTTCCTAACAAATGGAGCAATGTCATTCTTTCTGATGGAGGCATAGAATTCCATTGTGTATATATACATTTTCTTGATCCATTCATCTACTGAAGGGCATCTGGGTTGGTTCCATATCTTAGCTATGGTAAATAATGCTGCAATAAACATAATTGTGCTGGTAGCTTTAGTGTGGTCTTGTTTGTCAACATTTGGGTAAATGCCCAAAAGTGGGATTGCTGGGTTATAGGGGAGCTCTATGTGGAGTCTTTTGAGGAACCTCCATACTTCTTTCCAAAGTGGTTGAACAAGTTTACATTCCCACCAACAATGAAGTAAGGTTCCCTTCTGTCCACATCCCCTCCAGCTGGAGGAATATCAATACCAAATTTCAAACTCTACTATAAAGCCATAGTAATCAAAACAGCTTGGTATTGGCATAAGAACAGACCTCAGGACCAATGGAATAAAATTGAAAACCCAGAAATGAACCTACAGACCTATAGCCATCTAATCTTCCATAAGGGAGCTAAAACAATAGAATGGAAGAAAGACAGCCTCTTCAGTAAAAGGTGCTGGCAAAATTGGTTAACTACATGTAGAAAACTAAAGCTAGATCCTTATATATCACTCTGCACCAGAATCAACTCCAAATGGATCAAAGACCTTGAAGTCAAAGCAGACACTCTGAAAACATTACAGGATGGAATAGGAGAATCCCTAGGTCTCCTTGGCTCAGGCCGAAATTTTCTGAATAGAGACCCGGAAACACAACAAATCAAAGAAAGGTTGGACAAATGGGATTGCATAAAGTTGCAGAGCTTCTGCATGGCAAAAGACATAGCTAGCAAGATCAATAGAAAGACCATGGATTGGGAGAAGATCTTTACTAGCCATACAACAGACAAGGGTCTCATATCTAAAATATACTTGGAACTCAAAAAATTAAATCCCCCAACAACAAATCCTCAAAGAAACAACTGCCCAATAAATAAGTGGGTAAAAGACTTAAAGAGAAACTTCTCTGAAGAAGAAAGAAGGATGGCCAATAGACACATGAAGAAATGCTCAACATCCCTAGCCATAAAAGAAATGTAAATCAAAACAACATTGAGATGCCACCTCACTCCAGTTAGAATGAAAGTGATTTGTTCTAACACTATTGCTCCATAAACACTGAGGGGTCATTAGTTGTGGGCATTTGAGAAATATAGATTGAATGTTTTGCTGTAGTAGTACAGTTCTGTTAATTAGCTTTCATTGTCATTGAGAAACAAGTTACAGATTTGTTTTTTGTGGATCTATACAATACCAACATGGTATTATACTTAATTATGCCATCAGTTATATGCTTCCATTATAAAGCTATAATTTCACTGTGTATTTGAGACCAAACAGGGAAGTATACATATTATTCTGGAGATGCAACATAGCTACAATGGCTCATGGTAAATGGCAAGATATGATGCTGTATCAGTACATAAAGTGTAGGCAACTTAGCCTCTGGAGAGTTAAGTGAAGCCTTTGCATATTGTGTCTCTTGACTGCTTAAAGATCTTTAACAGTATGTATTCCAATCTGCTTTCTGCAGTTAAAGAAAATGAGGCCAGAAATAGAAAGTGATAAGACCAAGTTCACACCATAGAAGTTCCAAGAGATGAAATTTTAACTCTTGCTTGCAAAGTTGTGTTCACAACAGCATTGGCAATCTCCATCTCTCAGACACTTGCTTGCAGATAGCCATGGTGAAAATGATTAAGAGAATGTGGTAAATCAGTGAAAAGCAGAGATACCATTATAGTAATACACACACACACACACACACACACACACACACACACACACACATATAATAGACATGCATATATACATATATATGTTTACTTGCATTTTTTAATTGATTGAATAAACTCATCCTATGTAAAGGTAGCATTCCACAAAGGGAAAAAAGTAGGATTTTCAGATTCAGACCACAGAATGAATGCAAATTCTGTTTCTAATAAAAAGCAAATTGAAATTAGTCACTGTACCCTTTGGAAATTTACATCCCCCACCTGTCAGTTAACATTAATGGTGACAATATTGTTTTTTTTTTTTATTGCCAGTCAGTCCTGAGGCTCGAATTGAGGGCCTAGTCACTGTCCCTGAGCTTCTTTTTCTCAAGGCTAGATCTCTACTGCTTGAGCCAGAGCAGCACTTCCGGCTTTTTCTGCTTATGTGGTACTGAGGAATAGAATAGGGCTTCATGCATGCTAGGCTAGCACTCTACCACTAACCCACATTCCAAGCCCAATATTGATTATTTTTGTAGATTTATTACACATTCAATGATGCAATTGGAAGCCACCCTAAGTTTTAACAATTCTGTAAATGTTAATAACTTATTTAAAGATGGTTATTTATGAAGAGTTGTCTGATGTAATGCACTACTCACAATGCCCAGCAATAAACACAGTAAAAATTAACTGAATAAGTATGTTATTCTCATCAAAATACTTTTGACGCTTTTTATTTCTTTGAAAAGTTTCAACATAATTTAATTAGTATATATTTACATGCATATAATGTACATTGATCAAATTCACCCCTTTTATTATGTTTTATTGTTCCTACTTTCCCTTTTTAAAATGTTTATGATGGGGTAGCATCCCCCAAACATTCTGTAAATTGTAAAATATTCTATTCCCATACATGAACATACACTGTTTTCACTTGTTCTCTTTCTCCTACTGGTTAGTCTTCAAATAGTTCTAACTTTATATTCATGCCATTTGTCTTTCTTAGTCTGGCTTATTTCATTTACCATGATGATCTCCAGATAGTACAAATACAACCTACTTGTTACCCTTGTTTCTATCTTTTCTCTATATGTGATCTCATCTCTAGACAGCAGGGAAAGTCATACTTTGAGAAATGTCAGTCATATCTTGCCATTTCTATGCTCAAACCTTTCCAATGATATCCTGTCACATTTAGAAGAAAAGTCAAATTCCTAGTCGAAACATGTAGTTCTGATCAGATTTTTATTATCTTCATGTAGTTATACACAGTAGTTACCATTAACCACAGCAGTTTATAAATACAGTGCATCTTGGTCACCTCACCCCTTTCAACATTCTCATCCACCCCTTCCCTTACTTAATTTTAGCTTATGTACTGAATTTTTGCCATTTAACAAATTAGTTTATGAGTACAATGCATCTTGATCTGGATCACCACTTCAACATCTTCACCCCTCTTCTAGCCACACCTGCCCTTACATTTCTCAATTCTGTGACTTATACAATGAAATCCTGCCTGCCTTCTCACTCCACTTTTCCCCTTCATTCTTCCATCCCTCTACCTTTGTTTCTACCCTACCCTCTTGTATGTACCCATTTCCTGCTCCTTATTTATTGGGTTTTGACTACTCTTTTTAAAGAATTATACTATTTGCTCTCTTTTATGGTCTATTACATTTCAGTTAATTCATTTGAAACTCCTTTTTTTTTTTTACCACGTGTTTGTTGTTCCTTTTTTTTTTTTTTTAAGTTGTAGATGTACAGGTACCTTCTAGCTACCACAAATGAAGGGAATCATGCAACCTGTTTCTCTGGGTCTGACTTGCTTCACTTAATAGAATCTTTTCCAAGTCTTCCCATATTTGTACCAATGGTAAAATATTATTGCTCCTGATGATGAGTAGAATTCCATTTTGTATATATACCACATTTTCCTGATCCACTCATCTGTTTAGGGGTGACTGGGCTGATTCCATATCTTGGCCATGGCATGGATTATTTATAGCATATCTTTCCTCCACCACCTCTCTCATCCCTTCTTCTATTTTCTCTACTCACTCTATCCCCAGGTGGCTTGAAGGCACAGGCTCCTCCTTTCCATTTGTTCCTTTGTTTAAATTGAGTGATTTTTCACTAGGTGTTTAACCGTTCACCTCATTACAATACTTAAAAAAAAGTTTCTTCTTTGGGCAACTTTCACAGGTCATTCCTTTTAAATTTACACAATGCTTTTATTTCATAGTTCCCCTTCCTTCTCTGTTCTTTCTCTTTAGTAGCTATCAATACCTAACACAATTGATACTTTACTCATAGTTTTGGCCTTATCTATCATGACTATTCATTGAAAATATGTTTCAAGAGTACACATGCTTTAAACTTGAATTCCTTAATTACCTTACTTTAAATATGATATAGTTTTTAAAGCATATGGAACAACCTATTTAAAAAAAATCCTTATCCAGAAGGAACAGCAAGATGGTGGCCTGGTGAGGGAGAAAGACCATGTTGGTGTGTTTTCATGGTGTAAAATATTAGGAGCCATTTTGAGTTCTTCTAATGAGAGCAAAAGAGTTGGTGCAGCTGTGGGGGTAGGAGACTATGGTTACTAGCGCAAGGTCTGGGTTTAGTCCATATTTTTAAAGGACCATTTCAGCCATTGTGTGGCAAATTACACTAAGAATTGCAGAGTAGATTTAGGAAACCAATGGGGAGGCTATTTGGGTGGAAGAAAAGGCATGATAGTGGCACTGAGACTCAATAGTGTCACATACCTCTTGGCCCTTGAAAACATTGATAGCCTTGAAAAAACAACATGAATGGCACGTGGAGAATGACTAGAGGTCCATTGTGGATAAATGAAGGGACACCTCTTTTGGTGCTCATCGGTTTAGTTGAGTTATGATTGCTATGGCAATTCATTTTCTTCATTAACAAAGCAGAACTTTTTTTTTCTGGCTCTAAAAATGTTTTTCTTTAACACCTGCCTGATGTTGTTTTTAATTGGTTCATATGTACATAGATTGATGATGTTTCATTCTGCCTGTGTGCAGTCAATCATTTATGCACATTTTTTTCTACAAAGTTCTCTCTCAACTTCATTAAGGTATAATTGAAAAAATACAGGTGTAGGTTGTGAAATGCTTCCATCAAGTGAAATAGAAGATCCATCATCTCTCATAGTTATCACTTTTCTGTGAGGATAACATTTAAATCTAATCCTACCAATTTTCAAGTATACAACCCATTGTTATTAGCCATCACCACCATGCTTTTCTTTGATCTTCAGAACTTATTTTTCCAGCCTAGATGGCTGTTTGGATATTTTTTCCCATTCTGTCATTCTACAGTCCCCCATGCCATAGCCCCTGGCCCCTATCATCCTATAGTTCATAAATTTGACTTTTTTAGGTTTATGCATAGCTGAGGTCATGTAGTATTGCCCTTCTGTATCAGGATTATTTTGCCTAACACAGTGCCATTTAAGTTTATTCACATTACTATAAATGTGAATCCACCCACCACCCAGCCATCCATCTACCCACTCATCCACCCACTCATCCACCCAGCCATCCATCAGCCATCCATCAGCCATCCATCCACCCATCCATCCATCCATCCATCCATCCATCCATCCATCCATCCATCCATCTACTGAGGTTGTTTCCATATTATTGCTATTTTAAATAATGTTGCATAAAACAAGAGGGTACATATTTCTCTTCAATATATTCCTTTTGCATGAATACTCAAAAGTGGGATTGGTACATTATATTGCATCCCTATCTATATTTTGAAAACCTTCATAATGTTTACCATAGTTGTTGCACCAAATTATATTCCTATTAAAAGTATACAAAGTCTCCATTTCTTCCACATCCTCACCAAACTTTTCTTTTGTCTTTCTGATAATAGCCATGTTTACAGATGTAAGAGCTTATCTAAATTAAATATTTAAAACACATTTATTACACATTTTGAGAAATGTCTATGCATGCCAACTTTTAATTAGGTTATTTATTTCTGGATTTTTTTTTCTGCTACTGACGATTGATCTCAAGGCCACATATTAAGAGGGAAGTACTCTACCATTTGTCATGCCCCAGTTTCTTTTTCAATTTCTACATTGTTTTCGAAGTAGCATCTTGTGCTTTTGCCTGGGATAGCCATATTTCTAGAAACATACCAGCTATCAAGACTGATTATGAAGAAATAGAATATATTAATAGACAAATAATAAAAAGAAGGAAAAAAACCTTCTAAATCACCATAGCTACCTTGAACAAAACAATTTTAGAAGTTACAATGTTAGATTTCAAAATATATTACAAAGCTACTAAGCTTTGTATTTATTATAAAAGCATACTTACCAACTGATACAACTAAATGTATTCTATATGAGTCTATGAAATTTCAGTAAAAGTGACCTTTGACAAAGATACAAAGAGATGAGAGCAGAGGACAAGCCCTTCAAACAGTGTTAGGGAAACTGACACTTTATCTCACAGAAATCTTAGTTAGAAATTAATCAAAATGTATGGAAGACCTAAACGTAAGATATAAAATTAAACACATTGAAACACAGGAAAAAGCCTTTTCCACATTGCTCTTGGCAGTGATTTTTCTAGATATGACCCTAGAAGTAAAGGTGAAAAAAAATCAAAATTGGACAAAAAAATTTCATACAACTAAAAACTCTTCTCATCAATGGAAATAATTCTGTGTATAGATAGCCTTTTGTGTGAGGTGTTTCTTTTTCTCTTAATGCACATATTAATGACTATAAACTTCCAGTTAGAACAGCTGCTACAACTACTACTCCTGCACCTTAGAAGTATTGATATGTTGTATTTCTATTTTCATTTGTTTTTAGGTACCTTTTATTTCCCTTTTGATTTTTCATTTTATCTGTTATTGTAAGTATGTCGTTTATATTCTACACATTTGTGAATTTTCCCATTTTGTTTTCCAATTGTAGATTTCTTGTATCATACTCCTGTGAACACTATTATTCATACATAAATAAATATATATATACTCTACTATTCATATTATTATGGAACACATATAATTAATATGATTTAATTTCCTTTATAATGATTTTGCTTTATGGCTCACCTTTTGATCTATCCTGGATTATGTCCCATATGTTCTTCAATATGTATTCTGACACTGTTGCCATTTATTTTACTGTTTACTTTGCTTTTTCCTCACTGATTTTCTGTCTGGATCATCTATCTCTTGTTGAAAATGGGGTGTTGAAATACTTTGTTTTTCTTATCTGTTAACATTTGTTTTATAGATTTAGAAGGATATACACTTCTGCTTCTTATATCATCTTAATGAATTGACCACTACAGTGTTATTTTATCTCTTATAACTGGTTTTCAGTTGTAATCTATGTTGGCTGATATGACTATACTTAACTTCTGCTCTTTCCCAGTTAAGATTTTCATGGAATATCATATTTGATTCATTCACTTGCAGTATATGTGTATCTTTAAAGCTAAAGTGTATACTTTATGGGCCAGTCTAGTACTAGAGTGGGTTCAAAGCCTGGGTTAGTCTTAGAGGATCTTGGTCCACATTGCTGGCCTGAGGGATAAATTCAAAGGAGCTGGTCTAGAACTTTGGTCCATGAGAGCCAGCCTAGCATTGGGGCCTTTGTGACAGGCTGCTCTGCTTAGAACCATAGGGTTTGGCCTGTATTCTGGGTCAATAGGGCTAGTCTAGAACTGAAGTAGGTCTGACATGTAGGTGATGGGTGTTACTGTGGTAACTGGGGGCTTGCCTTGCTGCTGTTTCACTGGGGCAGGTTTCATGCTAGTATCTACTGGTGCAAATTTTACTCATTCACTCACACAAAAGGTATCTTTATCCTGCTTTACTTTGCTTCCCAGGCTTGTAGGAGTGACTTGGGTAATGTAAAACTTTCAATCCTGTTCAATGAACTTTTTTTTTTTAACATTCCTGCCACAACTGAATGTTGTAATCTCTTACCTAGATTCCTTACCTCTGCAGAGATATCCCTGTGAAAGGACAGTCATTCACATCTATGTCTCTTAGTGGGATTGAGACTGGAAAGTCCTATTCTCACCATCCTCTGATGTCAGCTCTAGCTACAATGTCTTCACCAAGTGTTGACCCAGTGCTGTTTTAGTGGAAAAGTGAAGGAAATTTATTCTCCAATTTGCACGAAGGCACCCTCTGATTATCAAGCCCTAGATCCCTAGGTGGCTTTATCTGGAGGAAAAAACTTTTTTTTCCCCTTTCTAATTTGCACCAGCATATTTTTGGTTGAGGAGGACGGCTAGGTTCTTTGTAAATTTTAAATTGCAGAACTAGGACGGAATTCAGAAAAACTCCCATGGGGTCCTTATACTGAATCACTTCAGCAAACACTTCCTTTAGGAACAAATTCTCAGGGTTGCAGATGGTCTGTCAAAGAGTTGGCACATGAAACATGTGGAGTTTCTTCCCCAAAGATCTAATTTACTTAACTTTTTGCAAATAGTTTGTAAATTTGCTTCTCTGTACCATAGGTAATCTTTCTGTTTATTTTTGTTAATTTTTTTTAATCACCACAGTACCAAAAGTTTTCAGAAAAAGTTACATTGTTTCCCCTAAATATATACTTTGTGGTTACTTTACTGAGTTCATAGTTTTGGCTTATTTATTTTTTTGTCCTAAGAGTAATGATAGATGTTCAAAAACAATGGCAAATTGTTGTAGTGTCCTTGGTTTAGCTTTAGTGAGCAAGCTGATTTGACATACAAATATATACTCATTCTATTGACATACTTTGTGAAAAGAGTTGATCATAGAAAACATATTTCTTTTGGATGATATTTTCAAGTCTGTGAGAACAGATATAGATACCAAAATATCTTACTGTATTTCCAAAGGCCTTTTGATATATTCCTAGACTATATTCTGGAATATGTACATAATCAATTTTATTAGAATATTTACCAATATAAGCTGTGTCTCTAGTGAATGTATGTGCCTTATGTTAAGCTACTTCAAAGCCTGTGCTAATAGAATCATCAAGGCTTTCCAGTACTGGGGGACTGTAGTTGTAAATTGTCAGTGTGTCCTTTTATCTTCCAAGATCGTCTGATGTGGAGAGTGGATGAAAGTTTGGATCCATTTTTAAAGACTTATTTAAAATTATCCATGCATATACAGGCTTTATTTATTATTTCTTTTACTCAGCTGCCTTTTTTATTAGATCAGTACAAATTTTATCTCCCTTTTAATCTATTTCATGCATTCGCATTCTCATTTGGCTTACCATCTTCTATTTTCCAGTGAATATATAGCCTCTAATAAGGAATTATCTCTGGCTCTCAGATCAACAGAGACACTAAGAAAAGGTAGCTAGCTGTCTTTATTGTCTCCTGAAGATTTGTTAAGAGTTTCAAAGAAACTTAAAGCATGCCTTATCCTAACAGAATTTAAATAGACTTATTTAAGGAGTATAGTTATGGTATAGTATGGTATAGTAATAGCAGGTATAATTCCAAACACTGCACATGTTGAATTATTTTATCCTATGACCCTCTTCTCCAGATAAAAATTCAAAAAAAAAAGAAAATAAATAATAAACAAAAAGCACATTCCTAAGATCAAATGGATTTGTTCAAGTAGCCTAGCTTACTTTTATTAACCATTATATTATGCGAAGGAGAGCATGACATTGGCTTTAAGTAATGCCGGCCCATTTCTGACCACATTTTTCAGGAGAAAAGTCCAACTTGGTGAAATGTGTATTTTTTGTCACTCATCACCCCTGACTATTGTACTGCTCTTGAGACCCAGATCTGCTGTTTTGATTTTGTTAAGTTAAAGTCACTGAATCCAATTGTAGTATAGTAGCAAAATTTACTTTGCAGAAATTGGCAATAACCAACTTACTTTAAATAAAAAGAAATGAGGGTTTTTTTTTCTTCTTTTTTCTTATTGTAAGGAGCAAAAGGAGAATGCATTCTCAGGAATTCCACCAGAGATTGCAGCTCAAATGAAAAACCTAAGTGCTTAAGACACACTGAAGGGAGATGAATTACTTTCAGAGAGGTTTTCTAACTCCTTTCTCATTCTTTGCAGACTTTTCAGATATGCTCTAGCAGTAATGAGAGTAGCAACAATAATAATGGCAGGATAGCTCATCAGCAGCTGTAATGATAGAATGGCAGAAGCATGGAAATTAAAACCAGATGGATCTGACTCCAAAGCAGGATCTTTCACTCATTAGTTATATGAAATTTATGGAAGCTAATTAATCTCTTCTAGCACTGATTTCTTTAACTATCATGTGAAAGTAAAAAAAAATATGTATCTTAATGGATAGTTGGAAATAAGTAAGGTAATTAGTCTAATCACGTACAATATATTCAACACATGATAGGTTCTTAATATTGTACTAATTTAAATATTTTTTCCCTCCCACTCTTTTGTCAACAATTTTTCAATTAAGGTGTAAAGCGCAGCATGTCTGACACGCTGCACAAGCGTTATTTGCCATCCACTACTGGAATGTTGCTGTTTGAATGGATTCCCCAATATCAACCCTTACCAGCACGTAAAGTAATTATTCATGTGTGAAATGTTAGCATTAGATAAGAAGAATAGGTTCAGGATTCTACTGATCAAGAGAGTTACAGTTATTTTGTATTTCAAAATAGGGAAGAGGGAAGATTTTTGAATATTCTAACCATAAAGACATTGTTGTTTAAACTGATAGGGCTACTCATCTTGATTTGACCATTAGACGATGTATATATGCATCAAAATATCACACTGTGCTTTTCAACTTGAATAATTATTGTATGTCCATCAAAATTAATATAAAATAAAGTGAAATAATTATTGAGTGATTTTTGGTATGGTTGGTATGATCTCATTGCAGCATATGTCTTTAGTTTTCTATTATGATAGATACCAACTTCAAATGAACTATTATTCAGTCATAAAGAGGAAAAAATTAGGTTGTTTTCAGGAAAAAAGATGGAACTGGACATTTTCATGTTGAATAAAATCAGCTAAGCTCAAAGAGCCAAATACCATATGTTTTTGCTCAAATATTGCCTGAATCTAGGCCCAAAATGATAAATAATGATAATGAAAATTAACACTAATAAGATAGCAGTATAAAAACAAAACTCTTAGGGAAATCAGTAGGTAAGGAGGAGGAAAGGAGAGAAGTAAGATTATATTTGTATGTGTGTATGTATGAGTGTAAAGAAAGTGTAATTAAGTAGATCAAATACCATTTGAATTATATGAGGTGGAGGAGGGATTAAAGGAATACAAGAGAGGGGGTGAACTTTCAAAGTACTTGTATGTATCTCTGGAATCATCACTTGAAAACCTGTTTGTACTACCAATGTCTGCTAATATAAATTGAAACAGTCTTTTAAAATAATGCAATACTCAAAAGGAAAACAATGGACAATAAAACTGGCCAACTATTGTTGAAAGCCATTTTTAGTTACAGTAGGAATAAAAATGTATTTCATTATCCTGGTTCTGCCGCAAATCAGCTGTGTGACTTTGGGCAGATATTGTTGCCTTCCTGGAATATTCAGTTTTGCATATATTTAAAACAAGGGTGTTGGCAAAGGAAGCAGAGGAATGAGCTCTGAGCCCCCATCTCTTTTGTCAACCCAACCCTAAAGAGACAAGGTCAGCCAGTTTACAGTTTGTCTTCCAGTCTTTGGCTATAGGGAGCTGCATTCGTTTGTCTTGATTAACTCATCTTGTTACAATTAAAAAGAAGTTCCATAATTATTCTCGGCAAGCATCCAAAAATATGCCTCACTTCCCAGTTCCAATTAATAATGTGTGACTTGTTAAAGACAGATTTTGTTCATTTGAAGGTTTTAATAGCACCCAGTTTCAACTTAGTTCTCTTGGGAAAATATTTAGCATGTATTTAACTAGCTTGACACATACAACTAATTAATTTGTTTAAAGCAAAATATTATATGAATCATAAACAAAGAGCTGAAAGTTGAAATAGTGCCAAAATTCAAGCTTGTACCCTATGTTTAATTAGCCTTGGTTGTTTTGGTTGCTTTGTTGTTGTTTTTTTGGTCCTTATTTCTATTAAATAACATACGCAGGGTAGTGTTTTGCTATCTTCATATAGAAAACAGAAAAATATCTCACAATAATATATATTTGAACTGAGCTCTTTACGTGTTTTCAGCAATTGACGGAACTTTCCGAAACGTGGCTTTAAAGGAACATGTTTAAATGGGCACAAGTCAAATGGACAGATTGGCAAACAAATGTAAAATGCCAATCTCCATTTTACAAACTTGCCAAACTTGGATATGCACAGAAGCAGGAAAAAGGTAGGTAGATCCAAATAGAACATTTTGTATAACAAATCATATTAAATATTCAATAGCTGCAGTTCTTTGATATAAGGGTGTTTAATGCTTTCTATTTTTAGGATAGTATGAAAGTGCCATGGAGAATATAAGTTGGTTGTACTCTAGTGTGAAATAATGACAATTCTCTCCAGAAAAGAACCAGACACAATGAGTAGGAGAGAGGGAGAAAGATAGATTCTCTACCCCATCCCAGTGACTCCTACCAATATTGTATTGGAAAGATCCTTGGCCAACCAAGGCAAATAGATAAAGAAACAGTAGTCAATTCATTTGAAGGTATGCTTGTAGGTTTATATCTAACAAGAATGAGGCACAGATAAAAAGAAGCATGGAATAGGTTGTCTAGTGCTAATTATTTATTCTTTTTCCCATGTCTTTCTCAAAATCTGAAGATGAGAAAATGGATCTCTGGGAACATTATATTGATGGAAGTGCAGGGAAATTCTTTGTAGATTATATTTACCTGAGAATTGGAATGTTTTATAAAATGGAATTTTTTAATGGAATTGTTTTATACCAAGGGGCTCTCCAAGTCTTAAACTTATGGGAAACAACTAAGAACGGATTGTGTTACTTTGGCTGTTTCCTCCTATACTTGTCATTCACTGAGTGGCTGGTATATCACAGGGTATGCTCCATGAGAATCAAATCAACCAACTGAGGATAACAGTCACTACAGAAGAAAGGCAAAGATACCGAACATGATAGTGAATACAATATTATGTAATAAAAGAAGCAGAATTACTTAACCAGGTGGAAAAAAGGGTTGAAAAAGAAAACTGATTTTAAAAAAATTCTTACAGCAAGAGTAAACAGTTACAAAGAACTAATATGGAATACTAGGTGTGAGATACATAATAATTTAACTAAATCAATTAATGAATGGGTTGAATATCAGAAAGAAAGCAACTAATAATAAACTAGTGAACTATCAGAAACTCTTTAATCATCTCAGAAAAAATCAACAGGGGGAGAAATACAAAATCAAAGTGGAGAGTTAAATCATACAGAGAATAGAAGAAGTCTTGAGCTGTATAATAGATTTTTACAAAAAAAAACCAGGCAAACATATTGGGTGGGAAAAAATTGTTGAAATTATTTGCCAACATTTCTCAAAGTCAAGAGTTTGCTCATTTTGAAGGAACACATAGAAAGTCAATGAGAAAGAAGAAATGAAACAAAGTAAAGCAAAGATTAAACTGAATTTTAGGGAAGTCATTAATATGATGGAAAGTGAACTTACAAACTTACAAAATAAATTTCTTCATTGGGAAGAAACATTTGGAGTGACATTAAACCTTTCCAAAAATTTAAAACTAAGAGTATAATGAATGAATTTTTAGCTTTAATTTCTCTGTAATATTAACTAAAGAAAAAAGTATAGAAGCATGTTTCAAGTGTTAGAGTGCTTTCCTAGCAAGGGTAAGGACCTGGATTCAAATTCCATGCAACCAAAAAACAATGGAATTTAACATTTTCTCTAAATAAATAAAATACCCTAAAATGTACATAAATGACAATCCAGAACTAAAGTCCTATAGTACAAACTTAAAGTTTGGAATACATACTACATATCTTCTTAATCAGGAGGATATAGATAATAATGCACTTAAAAGATGGATGTAAAGTATCAAGTGTGAATAATAGTTTTAAATAAATTAGGCCCAATTTTTAGGACCCATAAAAATGCAATGTGTTACTTTCAAAACCACCAGAAAGCAGGATATGAGAAATAGGAAGAAAGAAAAAGCTGTATTACATATGTAACATGAAATAAAATGACTGAAGTTGGTTGGCTGAATTTGGGAATATTTGCAATAAACACAAATGATTCAAACATAATAATCAAAAGAGTTTTGAACTGGATTTGAAGGATCTATCATTCGCACTAAAAAACAGTGATTTATCTGTGTGTGGATGTGGGATAGGATGTGAGAAGGGCCCCCCAAAACAGTCCTTGTAGGGAAGAGGGAAAGAAGATTGAACAGAGGAGGAAGCTGACTGGGATAGGTTCTACAAAACCCCTAGCTTATACCACAGGCAGCCTCAAAGGCAGGGATTGCCTTTCAGATCTGTCCCAGGGCAGATAGGTTTGGGTAGGCATTAACATGTACAAAAACCTCTTCGTGCTTCTTTGGAAGGCTTCCATGTCCGGGATTTGTCGATATTGTGTTTTTGTTTTCTCTCTATCTCTTGCTCATTTAAACATCCCACTAAAGCTTCCAAAGCCACTTATCACTGCCTGCACATCGACACACGTTCGTATTCGATGACAGTTTTCATTCGGGATGAAATGTCCAGCCCAGGTGACTTGCTCCAAGTTCTGCTCAGTGGCATGGCTTCTCACTTCAGCTTCTCTGGCCTTCCACATCATGTGGTTGCAGTCTGTTTGGGCCCTCCACGAGATACTGAGTCATGTATGAATCTAGTTCGCTAATTGTCTATCAATGATTTATAAGGTTTGTTTTGGTTCATGTGGAAATAGCACACACAGTGGGAGGGCTGCAAGGGCTTCCATGGTGGGTGACATGGGAGTTTGGGCACCTGCCTGAGACTACTCAAACCCTCTGTTACAGACAGCACTTGATCTCCACATGCTCACACCATTTCCGTGTGACGGTGGCTGGCTGGTGGGCCCATGGGGTTTTTCTTACTTGGTTTTGCCTAGTTGATTATGGTCATTTTGGTTGCACGGTCCTTTGATATTCCATAGTGAAGTGCTCCATTTTTATTGGAGCACAGTGAATCGCAAGAATTGTTGTTTCTTTTTTCCAGATGGTCTATATTTATTGCTACAGAAGATGAAGTTTGCTTCAGAATATGACTGATTCACTTTATGATTCTCCTGCTGGTATTCCCCTAAACTCCACAAGGTTGTTTTGTTTTTGTTTATTTTTCCATCATGATGCTTCTACCACCATATGCCAGTTATGCTAGTTCATAGCCCAAAAGGCAGAATGTTTTCTAGGTTACTTAGATTAAGTGCAAAGTTCTCTCTCTCTCTCTCTCTCTCTCTCTCTCTCTCTCTCTCTCTCTCTCTCTCTCTCTCTCTCTCTCTCTCTCTCTCTCTCTCTCTCTCTCTATCTTGCTGTCCCCCACCATGGCCCTAATTCAAACTTTGACAGCACTATCACTTGATACATTGTTGTGATTATTTATTAGTGACTGAATTTGTACCATCCAGTAAGTTCTTTACTTTGTAAAAGCATTCCAGCATTCCACAAAAACCACATCCTTACATCTCCACTAATATATGTGAACTTTGCATTTTCTCCAGCATGTGTCACCAACACCTGCAATGTTCTTAGTATTTTGTGTGCCGATCTATTCTGATTAAGTTGATGGAATTGACAGAATTACTGCAATGAAATTCATTAAAATGTCCCCACAGTTCCAGTTCCTTCCTCCTCTACTGTGATAGAGGATGAGAGGGAGCTTACATAATGATAGCCATCCCATTGAAGACAATTTGCTTCACATTTGAATTTAGTTCTGGTTCCCAAGAACAATGGAAAATGATGCATTTACTAAATATATGTCTGTGTGCTATGGAGGGATGCTATGCTGACTTTTACAGCAGCTTTAGTAGCAGATTCTGTTTGGTAGAATTTGAATAATTTACTGTAATCCACCAAAATCTGTGCTTTGAAGAGATTAGATTAATTAAATGAGGTTATGACCAGATCCATTACCCATGTATCAATCTCTTCTGCAAGAAGAGATTTAGATTTCCTATTTTAGTTTAGGGAGGGGAGAAGTTTAGTTTTCCCTTTGGGCTTGCCTATCTGGTGAGTTCTTCTACAACAAGAAGTAAAACATTTCTGCCACATATCAGCTCTGTGCATTCTAATTATTCTTTGGTAGTAGAAGAAATGACTCAATGGGTGAATCTATGAGTTTAATGAACTTACCTGTAAGCTGAATCTAGACTCCTTTAGTCAGTTCCTATATATCCTCATTCCACTGGGAGCATTGTATTTGTTTTATAACTCCAAGAATCAGTACCAACCCAAGTCTGGTCTTTGATAATTTTTTCAATGTCTGAGTATTCTGAATATTCCCCTATTCACGTAGTTATTGGTATTGATGGCTATAGTCCCCATTAGGGAATGGCTGAGGGAATAATCTGTGGTGGTATAATAGAGTCCTCCTTCAGCTGTTCAGTTCTGGGCCTAAAATATGGCTCCAATCTAGAAATGGCAAAGGCTTGTGGGTTTTGTTGGAGGAGGTACTCTCAGCTTCTTGATTATGCATCTTTAAATTATTTGGATTTTATAGATTGAGCAATGACTCTTGTGGGTTGCCAAACCATTCTGCCTCTAGGGTACTTTGTGCTATGTACCTATCTCTACAGTTCTCTGCAAGTCAGCACCACCTCCGTTTCCTGGCTGTCAGTCAGATCTTGTTGCTTATTTTTTAAATAATTGCAGCCACATGCCTTTGCATAGTTAAACAATACCAGCTGGCCTCTATTATTTTGATATGTTATTATTTCTCACTGATACCAGGTCAATAACAGTAACATCAACCACTAGATGGCAAGCTTCTTAGTGATGGTGGTTCTTCCACTCATTGGTGCCTTTCTTTTTGAGGTTTTGGGAAACTAAATGTGTCTGAGTTTTCTTAGGAAATACTGAAGGATGGTAGGTTTACTACCTGTTGTGATTATCATTGAGAAAAGCTATAAGTGAAAGGGACTATGTCATGAATATAGTTGAAGAAGGTGCCAGTTGTTTGTTTGTTTGTTTTTGGAAATGCAGAAATGTAGGTTGAACATTATGATCTGTGTAAAATCTTCTAGAAAATAATTGACTTTATTCCTCAGAAAAAATTCATTCTAGGCGTATTCTCTCCCTACTTAGTATATTTACAACTGCTTTACCTCAGGGATGCTAACAAGAAATTCAAAACAGAAAACCTTACATTAGGGTCTTGCTAAAACTAAACCTGGATATTTCCAATGATTTATTCCTGTGAGCCATAGAAATCTTTCATTAATCCTGTTAGTAAATGACATATTATACAATTTAAATTCTTCACTGAAAAGTGAAATCCTTCGGTCCTTGGATATTTCCTTCACTTTTCACCTAAGTCACAAAGACTTTTTTGTTATATTTTCTTGTAGAATTTTATTAAATATATAGTTTTTATTGTAAAAATACTGTACAGAGGGGTGACCATTACATGAGCAAGGTAATGAGTCCATTTCTTTTCAAGCATTGTAACCTGCTCCTTTGTTTATCCCCTACCATCCCTTTCCTCCCCAACAGCTCCTTCCCCCTACTCCCCCACCCCCGCAAAGTTGTAAAGTTCATTTTCAACGTAGTGTTTTGTACATCTCATTGTTACAATGGGTCATCCTGTATCCTTATTTCAGCATTTTGTTATTTCTCTTCCCCTCCCCAAATTAAAAAAAATGTATATACAAGATGCAAGACACCAAAATCAAATCCAGTGACAAAAAGAGATATACCATGGGGGAAGAATATACAAAGAAACAAAAAAAAAAAAATCACATAGTACATTAAGGTAAAGGACACCATGGGACCTATGTTTCTTTAAATCTGGATTAGTTCACTTAGTGTAATTTTCTGATGGAGACACAGCCTCCATCAGAAAGAATGACACCTCCCCATTTGTTAAGAAATGGAAAGACTTGTAGATTTTTTTTAAACTTTCATTTCTACATTTATACTGTGATCTATTTTGTCTATGGTATAAGGTATTACTCTGGTTTCACTGATGTCAAACAAAATTCCCATCACTTTATTATTGTATGTCGAAAAGATGATGCTTTTTAAAACTAAGCCATCTTTTCTCCTTTGTGGAAAATCAAATAATTATTTGTGTATGCAGTATATGCATGTATATGCATGTATGCATGTGGGTCTGTTTCTAAACTCTGTTATGTCACATTTTTTTCAACTGCACACCAATATTACCTGACTTGATGTCTGAAATTCTATAATAAATATTTAAATTAGATAATATACTATATAATTTCATTTTCAAAATATTTTGGCTATTGCTCACACCTGTAGTCCTAAGTTACTCAGGACACTAAGATCCTCAGATCACAGTTTGATAACAACTGAACAGGAAAATCCATGAAATGCTCATCTCCAATTAACTATCAGAAAGCTAGAAGTGGAGCTGTGACTCGAGTTACAGAGTGCTATCCTAGAGCACAAAAGCTCAGAGATAGCATCCAGGCCCTGGATTCAAGCCACTGGACCAGCACACAGACACACAGACACACACACACACACACACACACACACACACACACACACACACACACACACAATGTTTTGACTACGTTAAATCCTTTACATTTTCATACTAATTGTAGAATCATTTTTTCCACCATCTCTATAAAACAAATTGAAGCAGTTTTGATTGCATTGAAGCTGTAGAATGAATTGCAGAAATAAAATATTTAGACAATCTTGACACATCTAATCCATAAATATATCCATCCATTTATTTATGTCTTCTGTAATTTTTAGCAATATTGTAATTACCAGTAAACATTTCCATACCAGTATTTTTTGCTGCTATTGTAAATTGTACTCTAAAATTTCAATTTCTGATTGTTTCATACAAGTTCATAGAAATATTTCTATGTTGATCTTCTAATAAGATTGGTATATTAGTTACTAGTTATTGATTCTAGTGACTTCTTAGTGGAATCCATGGACATTTCTAGTAGTCAATCATATTGCTTAAAAACGAGTTTAATTATTTTATTTTTTAGTTTGGAATGCTGTTTCTCTCTCTCATTGCTTCTTTTCCCAGCTAGAACCTCAATGACATTGAATGAAAAAGTTGTGGAGTTGGTGTTCTTGCCTTCAGTCTTAGAGTTGAGAATGATATTACTTGAAATTTATTTATTACAGCTTTCCTTTATTAAGTTTAAAGAAACAAGTTTTATTCCTACTGTGTTAAGAATTACTTTCTAAATAGGAAAATGATGGATTTTGTCAAATTCTTTTTCTGTTTCTAATGAGGTAATTTATTTTCTTTTATAGTTTGATCATATAGTGATTTACATTAAATTCATTTCAAGTTTTAGACTACCTTTGCTTTACTGAGAGAATCCCCACTTGGCTATAACATATTATTCTTCAATTTCATCTATTGGTAGATTCAATCTACTGACACTTAGGTATTTTTATATCATTGTTTATGAGAGATACTTAACTGCTTTATTTTCTTATATGTATTTGGTTTTAATCTTGGACTAATACTTGCTTATATCAGAGTGATAAAGATGTTTTCTAAATTCTTACTATAAAATTACATAACATTTGTATTATTAATTTCTTACATGTTTGATTAACTTAACCAGTAAATCTATCCAGAGTTGGAGTAATCTTTGTTTGTGTGTGTATGTGTGTGTGAAGATTGTAAATAGGAATTACAGTTCTCCAATAAATGTAGAACTATTCAGATTACCTGAGAAAATTGCAATTGCTAATTAATACCACTGTTGAAGAGAAGAATTATATAATACTCAATGTGTGCAATGAATTATAAGAAGAATAGAATAAGGATAATTGCAATATGAAAGTATTTTACTTAGTTATGAGTTTTGGCAGTGGAAAATATATCACAGGATTTGCTTAATCTAAAGTCTGCATTTATAAATAGATTCTTATCAGTGTATTAATTTATACATGTG
Organism: Dipodomys merriami; assembly: GCF_024711535.1. Lineage (NCBI taxonomy): Eukaryota > Metazoa > Chordata > Mammalia > Rodentia > Heteromyidae > Dipodomys > Dipodomys merriami. The sequence goes on along the minus strand of NW_027202271.1, from coordinate 43,953,915 downwards.
ACATAAAAGTTATAAAATAGAGAATTTATGGTTAGGGAAACAGTATTTTACAAGAAAACAAATAAACCCAGGTATTGTAAATATCAAGAAATTTAAATCATTCACTCATGTATTTGGCCCAACTAATTAATATACTTATTGAATCAATTTCTTTATGAATTCATACACTTAATGGTTCTCAATCACCATTTATTGAAGATATTTTATGTTCAAGGCACAGTTCAAGACTCTGGAAATTTAGGGGTTAAAAATTAAAGATCAGCATAAGAAAACAAATCAGAATATATCACATAACCATAAATCTATGGTCATTAGCTATTTCAATAGAAAGTGAATCTCTGCTCTTTTCTAGTTCTTTCTCAGCTCTTCTCTTCTCTTTCCCAGCTCCCTTCTCTTTTCTAGCTCTCTCTCTGCTCTTTTCTAGCTCTTCTCTAGCTCTTTTCTCTCTCTTTCCCAGGCCTTTCCCAGCCACGTGGAGTGCAAACCTTGCCTGGTCCCAGCAGGTCTACTGAATAAACCTATCCCTTACCTGCATACCATGTATGTGGTACTGTTCTTACTTGGTTACCTCTTTTTTAAAAAACCTAACATAAATGGTGCCGTGACTCAATAGAAAGTGAAGGCAGGCCGGGCGCTGGTGGCTCACGCCTGTAATCCTAGCTACTCAGGAGGCTGAGATCTGAGGATCGCGGTTCAAAGCCAGCCCGGGCAGGAGAGACCGTGAGACTCCTATCTCCAATAAACCACCAGAAAACCGGAAGTGGCGCTGTAGCTCAAGTGGTAGAGTGCTCGCCTTGAGCTGAAGAGCTGAGGGACAGCGCCCAGGCCCGGAGTTCAAGCCCCATGACCGACAAAAAAAAAAAAAAAAAAAAAAAAGAAAGTGAAGGCAGGTGATTTGAAAGGTAATTATCTAGGGGCTACTTTGCCTTGGAATTTCAGAAAGGTATTAATATAGAATATTAGTTGGAACCTCAGGGATATACAGAAACTGGGAACAAATAAATATAGACATAACTTATGCAAATAAAGCATAACAAAACAAAAAGAAACAAAACATAAAAATGAATATTATTTTACAAGTAAACAATAAGATAGCATGAACTAGGCATGTCCAAAGAGCTCTTAGATGAGTGATACATGAAAGTAAATACAGCTAGGGGATGATGTAGAGAAACAAAAATGTTCAACACAAAAGGCCAAGGTTAGGCCAAGGTGCCTTAGTATAGGAACAGAGGCCTCTCACAGAAAAGAAACGTTTCTATGATGAGTTTAGCAAATTGCCCAGACTAGCTTCAGCCAAGAGAGGAAGCAGATGATCAAGCAAACATTGATTTGGATTAGAGTGATGATGATAGAATGAAAATAAGGTAATGGATACATGATTTTCTCCTGGCACAGGCTAACATACTGTTGGATTGCATTAGGAATGGAGGAATACTTTCTCCTACTGATTTGTACATTTTGACTGCTGCAGTGGCATACGGTATTGTCATCTGAGGGAAAAGAAATGTGTGTGCTGTAAGATAGGAGTATGTAATGGATACTCTTGGGGAAATGTCAAGTATAAATAAACATGGAATTTATGGGGAAGCTATGTATTAATTCATTCATTTATTGTACAAACATTTAGAAATATTTTATTATCTTTAAGTACTTATACAAAGGAGTTGCCTTTCACCAATGTACAAATACTTTTGAATATCTATTATGTATTTAATAACTGTATTTGTGATGAAATAAAGTAAGATCATCATTTAAAAATTTTTGCTCTCTAGTGAGTAAATAAGACATGTAAATTACTATATTTTGCAAGAAGTACATACTGCAATAAAGAAAGGAACAGAGCATTTCAAATAGAAGATGTTAGCACAACCCTGTTAAGGAGTTGTTAAAGGGCTTAGTATGAAGTGACATTTTCAGAGGTGCTAAAAATTTTTAAATGGATAGTATTTTATCTTCACTGCAAATGTGATGCCAAGTTGCTAAGAGTAAGATTTCTGAAAATAATCCTGTAAATGCTCACGGAGGCTTTGGAAACCAGGCCTAACATCTCCAGAAAGGCAATTTTCCCCCCACTACAAATGGAAACCAACAGAAGAATCAATGCACTAACACATGCACAAGGCAGAACATACCTCACATGCTGTATTTCGTCTGATATGTTTCATCATTTGTTTTAGATAACGTTATCCCGTGAGTAATTCAGTGGACACCCCTTTTCTTTCTCTCTCCTATAACATTGTCTTGGCAAGTGAAGATTTTTGAAGTATAACTTAAAATTAGAAATAATACCTGCATCCTCAGGAAGTTTCTTGGCAACAAATATATACCAAATCTTATTTTCAAATGCTTGCCGATGTTATTACCTCCTGGATTTAATTAAGGACTTCGTTGACTTCTTTTCTACCTCTGTCTGTTTCTGCCTCACATCTAACCTTGAAGCAGCAGGCAAACTGTTTGAAACTGGAAGTTTAATTGCTTCTTGTGACCTCCTGCAAACTGTGAATCTTGAGGAAGGGGAGTGATTAGATAATTTTCCCCAGTTGGGCAGGTTAAATATTCCCCACACAGAGGAGAGAAATGAGAGGAGGAGGCAAAAGTGGTGTGTCTGCCAGCTTTCTGTTCCCTCCTAAGATGTGCAGCCTAAGGCCCAATCTTATTGTGTTGTCTTAAAATTCAGTGACACCTAGTGAAACAGGGAGAATCTCCAACCACCTAACCTCAATTTCCCTCCCCATCCTTCTCCTCGCTCCCCTAGCCAAACAATCTTGTCAAGGGAGCCAAGCACAGTGCTTGCTATTCTTGAATAATGGGTTGTGGTCCCCTGTGTACCTATGGAAGACAATTGTATCTTTCTGCAGGACCAAAGATCTTCCATCTTCTTGGTACCACAGGGCCCGCTTCCCACCCATTTGGGTTGGTCACAGTGCTGAGAAGTGCCATCCTTATGTGACTCTGTACTGTATATTCTCTTTCCTGAGCCAGGCCACTATGTGTGAAACTGCTGTTTGTCTCAGCTGTCCAATGTTGGGTGTTGAACAATCATATAACCCCAGGCAGGGATTTCTCTCTAACAGTGACAGAAAAGAGGAAAAATTTTAAAAAGTTGCTACTGAGACACATACAGTGCTCTACCCGAGCCAGGCACAGAGCAATTTAAGAATAGAAAGTGTGTGCCTTTACCTCCTGAAGGATGGATATCACAAGAAATACCTTTGCTTTTTGCCATCTTAATGCTATTTTTTAAATTAACAATGTTACATATCCATAGCTCAGTGCTTCCTCACTTCCTTCTTTTTGCTTTTATAACACCATTTGTGTCTGTTCTTCAATCTATTATCATTTTCTTCTCCATTCTGCCTGGGTTAGTCCTTTTCATCCTAGGATGTCAACAACATTGGTTGAAGCCAAGCTCCTGTCCAATCAGGTTCCTTCTATCCTGCCCTAGCCCTTGGCTTCTACAAGTCAGGTCACTCAGGTTTTGATTGGTGCCTGGTTTTGGGGCATCACCTTCTTCCAAGTTCCAGAGTCAAGATGCTTGCATGTGGTCTCTTTATTTATAGTTTTATACATTTCTAGATCACCAGGCAATTTTTCTTTTGAAAATTTAAAAAGCGCCATATGAATTCAACCACGAGTGATAAGGTGTGGGTTATATTTCTGCACGTTTGATTGGTGTGGCAAATCAAAAGTTGCTTAATATCTGTGACTTACATGGGTGTGCCTGTATTTGTATAGTAGGCTAGGACACAGTTGGAGACCTTCAGTCTCCGTGGAATTTTCCAGGGAAAAGGGTTCCCACTTCCAGCTTTGTGACTGCTGTCATACAAGTAAGTAGCCAGTCTATAGTCTCACATGACACCCATACATGCACACCTGTGCACATCCTATTTTTATTAATGAAATTTATTTTTTTGATTATTGCCACCACCTTCTCTCATGGCAGAAAGATTCCATTTCTGTTTGTCTCTGATGGAAAATGTGCTCACACATGCAAGGCAGTCCTTGACTGTCCAATGAACTGGAGCCTCCATTGATAACACACTCAAGTTGTCAAGGAGGAGGAGATTGATTTCTGCAAATGGAATCAAATAGCAAGGGAAGTGACACCTTCCAGACTGTCTTCCCCTTCTGTTTGACATTGATCCTTTCTCCATTGTCTTGTGGGCAGAGGGAATTGTTATTTGGTATAATCCATGTCAGTTTTACAAGGGGAAATGGGAAGTAGAGACTGTTTGGTACAATGCTCTGATTGTCAGTCTATAATGATAGCATGAGATATTCAAAGAGAAAGAAAAGTATTTGTGGACTAAAGTTACATTTAAATGTCATGGAGATCATTTTAAGTAATGGTAAGAAACCCAATAATGTGTAGTTCTAGTCTAGGCTAGTATTTAAAAGAATAGGGTGTAAGCACATGGCATTTCCCAGTTCATCCTTTGGTCTGCTCTGCAGCTGCAAGATAATTTAAAATTCCTTGTTGTATCTTTGTAGTACTTTGGTGCAGTTCCAAGGGCAGATTAAAGACAAGCACTGACTGTGGAATGCATCACAGTTACTCAAGTTAGGACTTGGGTAATTGGTACATATGAATGAATGCACTTACTCTAGGAGGGTTCAGAGATCAAAGAGGTCTAATAAAATTGTCTTAAAAGGATTTTTCACATCATTTTTAAAAAGTGCTTCTAATCCCATCAATTTCCATTGAAACTTTCAGCCTTCTGGGAAGATGAGTGCAGTCATTTGCTTTTGATAATGTTGTATGGATGCTTCCTCTGGTAGACACAGTGTGCCCAAGTGTGCTACTGGTAGCTGTGTACCTCCCACTTTTTGCAGTGGTATTGAAGATAACAGAGTTTGCATGATACCAAAAACCCTTGATGACCTTTGTAACACTTCCTCTTCAAGGGACAGTATACACCCTAGAATCCTTATGTCTTCTTGATTTGCCATATGATATTAACCTCAAGCTTCCTTTCTCTTCTTCTTCCTTGCTATCCCATTTCAAATTGTTTTATCTTCTTTGATTTTGGGCTGGTTGGTTTGTTCTTCTATTCAGATTGTTCCACCAGGGAAGGCAAACATCTAAATGTTGTCTCTCAAATGTATCACAGATTTGTCCTGGAGGAGAGAGCTGAGGGAATCCAACATTCCAGCTGCCAATCTTAAGGCTTCCACTCCACTACCCTGTGGAAAGAAGGAGCCAGAAAAATGAAAGTATATTCCACACCTGGACTCAGAGCTCTACGTCCCACCAGGCAGCAAGCTGCACACCAGCAGGAGGCAGCTCCAGAGTCTATACAGTCCACTTTCTACAGCCTCAGGCTCAGAGAGCTCAATCAGCACAGTAATCCTCAGGGAATGGAGTCTATCTTATCCTGCCAGGGAGAGAGGTGCCATGGACCCCCAAGCTCTCCACATCCAGATCTCCTTGTTTAACCTATCCAGCAGGTCCATATCCAATTCTTCGCCTCCTCTTGTCTCTTCCCCTCCTCTTGGGTTTTATCCAGATACTGTGGCCTGGCGTCATTGGAGAAGCTCACTTTCAAACAAGAGGCCTCCTATCAAGATGATGCCTGGCTACAGCCCTGTGAGATATGAGGAACAGTAAAATTGATTCCTTCTCTAATGCTGGCCTGTCATGCAGGAGGAGTCATTGTCACACCAAATGCACCCCTCTGTCTATCACTGCCTTTAAGGCTGTAAGGATGTTATCTTGCTGCTGGAACTGTCAATTTGTTGTCACTAGAGCTGCCTGGCTGATCCAGTGATAGTGGCTTTGACTGTCCTTTTCTTTGTGGGGCAGCGGGGAGTTGTAGGCTGTTTCCTAATTTTCTCTGCATAGTTCCTGCCCCCCCCCATTTCTTTGTACTTTATGTTGATATCCTCTGACTTTTGTGATTCCCACTCCTCTTCTTCATTTGTTCTCTTTGGACTCTAGTCTGTCCTTTCTTGTTTATCTGATTCTTCTCATTCGTAGTACAGGCATGGTGAAGTTTCTCAGCTGTCAGCTTACTCCAGAAGCTGAAATTCCTTTCCAGGTGACCTTCAAATTGAAGGCAAAGCAGGTCCATTAAAATATTTGCAAAACTGAAAGCCACTTATTATTGGCTAGAGATGGTCAATTGCCCTATAAAACATGCCCCCGTTGATTCAAAGTGTGTTATTTTGAAAGGTTACTTCATTTTACCATGGAGGTCTTCTAAAATAGGAAACTCATGGGTGCTGCTTACCGGTAATAACCTCCTCATAGATTGAATGTGAAACTGTTTTTGAATTCAGAACCACAAGGCTCTCTGCAGGTATGGCTTTCACTAGGTTGTAAAATACTTAAACAGATGGGACATTGTTATTAACATGGGTAATATATTTTCATTGTATTAGGGCTAAAAGTGATTTTCCAGATAATGGCTCAGACAAATGTTTGTGGAATCTGACCAGTTAATTTACCAAAAATTCAGCCTGACTTTCAGGGGTAATTCCACTTTTATTGAATGTTATTGATTTAACTTTTGTGAATTTCTTACTGCATTGTTGAAGAACCTCTGTTGGTTTGAGAATCATTGTTATTGTGTTTTTAGTGACCTTCATTTTAATAAATAGCTACATGTTTTGCTATAGACTATCTGAGTCATTTGAAAAATAATCCCAAGTCTTCTTTTATAATTCTATACAGTTCCCATGGAGTGAACATCAAAGGTTTGTCTAATAATTAGAAGATGACACGCTGAAGCAGAGTTATGCAGACCAAATGAATTTTTTACTCTTCAATTGAAGAATTAACTATAAAGTAGCAATGGCCTCTATCTAATTTGCCAGTAAATGGAGTGTCAGTTAACTAGCAATCACTGATCATTGTGCTATGTACTGGAGACAAAAAAAAAAACAAAAAAAACAAAAAGAAGAAAGTTCTTGAAGATAAGAAAATGGCTGAAATCTTAACAATATTTCACTTTAAATTGTTTTAATTAGGGCTGTTATGGGCTGTAATTTTTAACACCTGTGTGATTTTGAGAAGTTATTTACTGTCTCTGTCATGATTTCCCTATTAAGATGTAAATTTTCTAAAATATACATCTCTAGAGTTGGTGAAAGAATTAATTGAGATATGTTTATCTGGTTCAAATGTAAGCTCTCTATAGGGAAAAAAAAGCAATCAATAACAGAAACTAATCAAAACAGAGTTTTGAAGAAAGATTGAGAGCTCATGGTATTTTGACAACATTATAACCTTCCAAATAAACATCATGGGAGATATTAAGTACTGATTTCATTATTCCTTATATTCCTTTTATTTTTTTTAAAAGTACAGTGATTTTAACTTAGGGCCTTGCACTAGCATGCTTTCAACTTTTTTCTTTTTCTTTTACAAATAAAGTCTTTTAACTTGCCTCCTGGTCTTGATTTCGGTCTTCCAATTTATACTTTATACTCTCTTCATAGATAGTATAATGTTGCTGGTTCTCCTATCCAAGCAGATATGGGATTCCAGCAGGTGAAAGAGAATACAGGGCATGGTAGGAACGGTGGTCAGTGATTCCTTCAAAGTTCTCTGCCCACAGACTTGGCAGCAGCAGTAGCAACTCTGTCTTGACTTATGTTCCCACTAGACAAAAGTAGCATCTGGCCAACTATGGTTACCTAAGGCAGCATATGCACACATACTTATAAGGTTACATGCATAGCAATTTAAGGTAGTGATATAAGTATATGTTATCTCAAGGTAACATAGATATGCTGAACCAAGTAAATTACAGTCCTCCAGAAATGCCGGCCCAAATCCCTCTGGATGTTATGGTGAGAGAGCCTGACATACTCAATTTCAGATGGGATGATATATATGCATTAACATGTACAGCTTTTTATTCATTGAGATGGAGTCTTGAGAACGTTTTTCTTGCCTGGGCAGGACTTGAACAGTGATCCTCCCAATATTAGCCATCTCAGTAGCTAGTATTACAGACATGAGGCACAGAGCCAAGTTTATTTTTTCAGGTTCATTGAGTCTCTAAAATTTTCACAATTCCATCTATTGTTAATAACTTCGGAAACCATGATAGCTTTTCTCGGTCTGGTCAACTTCCTGTCGTGATATTTTATTCCTCTTTGATTTCTTGACCCAATTTTTGCATTGAAATTCATTTGTTATTATCTTTAAGTGGGTGCATCAAGTGATTTCAACTCAACATGTCACTTTTCGAGTTTGATGCATCTTGACCTGATTTAAAAACCTATCCTACCAACATTAAAAACATATACTACCAACATTCATCCACCAAATTGCAAACAAACAATAAGCAAAACCATAACAAAATAGCTATATTAGATTTCTACTGTTGGTACAAGAAGCCTAAACTCTTTGACTAAGGAAACACCAGTTTATTCACATTTAGTTCTAAAGGTCAGAAGTTTAACATTCATCAACCGGGGTGTATTTCAGGAAGCTCTATGGAGAGTTAATTTCACTCCATTCCCGCATATCTAGAGGCTGCCCTTGTTCATTAGGTCATAGATCTACACTGCCTTCTCAACTTCTGCTCTTCTATCTTATTGGCTTATTACCCTCAATTCCTCTGCCTTCCATTAACAGACTGCTTGCACATAGAATAGACCGTTTTGATAACTCAAGGTCTTCTTGAATCTCAAGATCCTTAGTTCAATGTATAATGTACTTTTACCTCATGTAAAGTAACATTCACAGGTTTGAGGGATTAGTGTACAGGTATTTGAGGAGAGACATTATTTTGCTGACTGCAATATCCTAGAAAGATGCAAAGATTTCTGAAACAATTTTCATTTCTCAGCAATTAGCTAGTATGGCAGGAAACAGACAAAGTGTAATTAATGAAGTAACATAGCACTTTCTCTCAATAAACATGTTTAAATTCCTTTTAAGACTAACTGAAGAAAAATCACTCAACATTAGTGGAAAGTGTTAGTTGTAGAATTTTGTTTGTAAATGCAATATTTTAGTCTTGTGCAAGAAAGAGAACTGAAGAACTAAGCTAGCTGAAAATGGCCCAATAGACATTATTGATACATTTGTTTCAAGGAACACTGGAATAATAACAATTAGCATATAGATTCATAGTGAAATAACAGCAGTTCATTATTGCCATAGTAATTTAGAAATCACAGTGGAGTTTCTTAGTTATTATTTTTCTCTTGTATTCTCCAAACAACCTCATAGGTAAGATGTACTTTGAACTCTGTTACTGATGAAGCACCAAGGCTCAGAGATATTAAAGATGTCACTCAGGTTCACAGGCTAGAATGCTAGCTGAGGGTCTGAGAGGCAAAGGCCAAGTTTATAAACTTTAATGCCTGAATTTCATCTGATCCCATAAGTAACTAAAAAATTCCCTTTCAAGGTTTATTTACAATGTGGTAGCTCCTTGATCTTCTAGATGACCATTTCCTGAGCACCAAGGAAAAGCCCTACATTCACAAATGGAGGCAATTTGTTTTTCTTCTTGATTCCTAGTGACACCTTAACATCATGCATCACATCATAGAAATGAGCCACTATTATATTCCTACAATATTATTACCCTTTGGTTTCATCTTCAGTTCACTGACAAAACTTTTATTTCCAGAGCCATTAATAATTCTTGAATTATTAATCTCATTATTTAACTAGCCACAGGAGGCTGACTGGCAGTAAAGCATGCTTGTTAGAGGTTTCTCAGGTGAAAAGAAGCTGATCTACAACTCACACCTGTAAAGCAGAGCATCTGCTCCTGAGAGCTGCTGTCTTTGGCACACAGTCCTTATGCAGCAAGATCTTCAGTCTGCTCCAGAGCCTGCCTGCTCAGAAGATGGACACAGGTACTGGCACTTTTTCCTTGTCTAATTCATTTTGAGGATACCAGAAAGGCAATCATTTTAGTTCAGCTCAACAGAACATACTCTTAAAATCTAGTGGAAAATCCTGTCCTCAGCTTCATCTGGTCTGGAGGATATTTTGTCTCTTTCATTCATTCTCATTGGATTGCAAAGTGGAATTCATTTTACATTTATTCTCCAAATACAGGCAATTACCCTCTGGTGGTTTTCCTAGGGTGAAACAAAATGTTAATTTTATGTGAAGGTGAAAAGGTGCTGTTTATTTGAAGATTCGTAGAGAACAATGAAAATGTGTAACATTTTCAATCATTCAAGTTTTCATCTTAGCCAAATACATGACAGTGTGTTTTAGGTCATCAGTTCCATCCTCACACATTCTGCTTAGCTGACTTCATGTGTATCTTTTGGTAGAACTGAAAGTAACTTATGTAAGCAAATGAACTGAATATTGTAAAGAGCATTATATTCTGGCTTCTATGTGAATGAATTGCTACAGGCTATTTCTATTGTAATTGAAGTCCAACTGGAAAAACCCTGTACATAGCCCACTTCTGGGCACACTTGGTTTTCTATTCTATCCACAGCCAACATGCTTTCATCTGTGCTGCAGAAGCTCCTGTGTTTTCTACATTAAACTATTTTTTTGACAAATTCCTTGGTGTATGCTATTTTTGAGGGAAGCTTACAGGCTAGAGTGAGCAAACAAAACACAATATTTTGCAAAGCTCTCTATCCTTGTGGAAGGTTCCCATTTCATAAGCCTTTAAGAAATACTTTTGTGGTGCTTTGGGTCAACTGTTTGTCACTCATCTTAGTTTTCTGTCTGTGGCCTTTACTTTCCAAGTTGAATTTGCTTATCTCCACTTTCCCATATATATATATATATATATATATATATATATATATGTGTGTATATATGTCTCAGATGATGAAAGTTCAGGTTAATTTGTATCTTCTGATGGTGGCCTGTGCTGTACCTGTGGAGCTGAGACACAAGGGAATACAGACTTTTAAATCTTTTGCTTCTCTTGACAACCTTTCCTTTCACTGACATTGGTCAAAGGGTAATATTTTAAAAGCATTGATATTTGGTTTCTTGATTATTTAAAAGTCTGCAGCCTGAGACTCTCACGCCCTCCTTTGATGTTTCCCACACTAAGAGCAAGTGACCGTGTTTTAGCTGACTATGAGACTCCCATTTGATGTTTACATACTTACCATCTGGTATGCTCCTATTACTATTGCCCATTCTTTCTGGTGTTAACAGAACCAGCTCTAGGATATAGTCAAGGAAGGTATTTGTCCAGGGCCTAGAGTATTAGATATCTTCATATTTTTTTTTTGTCAGGAGGCTGGAAGTCAGAGTGTTAGTCTAGGGGTATCCATGAATACAGGATATGGTGTGAGGGGAAGACTCTGGCAGAGAATGCTACAAAGAGCAGAGCTAAGTATTTGTAATCATTATTTTAATAGTATTTTAATATATATATGCAAAATGATGCTGCCTAACCATCTGTTTATCTATATCTATGTACCTATATGTATGTATGTATGTATGTATGTATGTATGTATGTATGTATGTATGTATATCTATCTATCTATCTATCTATCTATCTATCTATCTATCTATCTATCTATCTATCTATCTATCATCTACCTGCCTATCTATCTATAAAAGTAACATGATACCACCTAAACATCTATGACTATGATCCAGCAATTCCACTCCTGGGCATTTATCCAAAAGATGACAAACCAGAATACAATTAATTACCAGTGCAATCATGTCCATTGAGACACTATTCCCATAACCAAGATATAGAATAAGCCCAGATAGCACTCATATAGGCACAATATAATTTTACTCATCCATTAGAAAAAAAACATTGTGCCATTAGTAAATATAGAATATAGAAATATGTTTCCTTTATGTGTGGAAGCTAGATTTGACTAATAAACTTATAAATACATTGGGTGGTATGCAAATGTATATAAATGTGTTCACTGAAATGTGGCAGATTCAAGGGAGAACTCAAATGGTGTAATTCCTTAGAAAGGCAAAGTCCAAGTTCAACAAAAGAAACACTAAGAAGCAGGTACTTGAAAGGAGTGTGGTGAGGTCAAGAAGAAAATGATCGAGGAATGAAGAAAAGAAGATGAGGAAAATGCAGTCAAGGATTCAATGGAAAGTCTACAAAATTAAGTAGAGTGGGGGAAGGAGCGAGTAGGAAAGGACTGAGTAACAATGTTGAAAGGGAAGACAATGGTCAAGATGCACTGTATTTATAAACTGCTTTGTTAAATGGCAACTCCTTTGTACAGCTACTTAAAGATGATTAAAAAAACAAACATGGAAACAATAATTCTGCACTTCATAATTGTGGAGACTCCAACATCCCTAAGGTCAGTTATGGTAGAAATTCATAAGATCACATGTAATTCATATTACAGAAAAAGGACAAACTGTTGATGTTAAGAGCAAAGAAATCATTTTTACTATAGGTATTATACCATTTTGAAGGAGCAAGAATTATATGACTCTCACAACTTATTATCTTGAATTTTGGTTAAATTTTGGTTTAGCTTAAATTAGCTGTGTATCTAGACAAGAAATAATAAGTTCTTGCTATAGTTAGGACAAGGTAGCAGCATATCCTTTAAATTTTTATTTTGCATATGTGTAATGATCCATTAGTTTTGTGATTAAACTAGATGGTAAGTGCACACACACACAGACACACACAGACACACACACACACACACACACACACACACACATGGACACACACACACGGACACACACAGACACACACAGACACACACACACACAGACACACACACACACACACACACACACACACACACACACACATGGACACACACACACACACAATTTCAGTAAATGGAAATGACCTGAAGAGTTAACAGTGCTGACATAGTTCTAGCTGGAGAGAGAAGCTAGAATTGTTGTGAATTTTGTTTTCAGTACCATGGAAGGCTCTAGAAATCTTCCTTCAAATCAAGATAAGTATGGAATGACAAAATGATAAGATCTTCCCTCAGGATTAGAGCCAGCAGACTCATTCATTCTAAACCTAGCAAGAAATCTCAGGATTATTCTGTATCAAACAAGAGAGTCTGAGACAGGGAATAAAACAGAAAGTACAATAGGGAAAGCAAAGGAAACAGAGTTTAGGTAAATGTCTTCCCACCAAAAAGTTCCAATCTCCTTGATAAACACTACCAGCAAAAGATTAAATGGCTCTTCTCTGCAGAAAATGCATACTTGGGAATGAAGAATTGGGTTACCAAGATGAAAAGGAAAGTTTTTCCAATAAATTTCTATGATAAAGAAGCCTCTGAGATGTTAAGTTCCAAGTTCATTCTAAATTTTGTGGGGTTTTTTTGTTGTACTGAACTTTGAATTTGGAGCCTCCTGCTGACTAGGCAATTGCTCTACCACTTGAGCAATGTTCACAGCACCCCTATTTATTTATTTTGCTTTGATTAGTTTCTAGATAAGTCTCTGATAGGTATTCAAAAATGGGTATGCCATCATACCCAGCTCATTTAAACTTTTATGCTTTAATTTTAAAATGGAAATAATTTGTGTCCAAATCAGAGTTGCTGTCACAATTACAATTATCTTATGAGCTTTCAGAGTTTCTTCTGTATTCTAGCTGCAGTTGATTAGTTACTGAAAGCCACACCTTCAAAATTCCTTGTGGCACTTGTATTCTACTTTCTTTTCTTTTCTTTTCTTTTCTTTTTTTTTTTTGTGAAAATACCATACAGAGGGGTTGCAATTACGTGGGCAAGGTAATGAGTACATTTCTTATCAAGCATTGTTGCTTCCTCTTTTGTTTCCCCTTCCCATCCCTTCCCATCTCCCCCCTCCCCAGCTACCCGTCCTCCCCCACCCGACCCCGCCCAAAATTGTACAGTTCATTTTCGACATAACATCTTGTACATCTCATTGGTTCAATGGGTCCACCTGAATCCCTATTTAAACAATTTGTTTTTCCCTTCCCCTCCACAAATTATATCAACATCAAATACAGTGAAAATGGGATATACTGTGGGGGAAGGACATATAAAGCAACAAAGAAATATCTTATAAATATGTTAGACACAATAGCAAGAAAGAAAAAACATTTGAGTTCTTAACATGGGGTTCATTTCACTTAACATCAACTTATCTGACCATTTCTGCTTGTCTCAGACATATACTAGTTATTGCAAATAAGAGAAACCATGGAACCTATGTTTCTTTGGGCCTGGCTTACTTCACTTAATATAATTTTTTCCAAGTCTTTCCATTTCCTAACAAATGGGGCAATGTCATTCTTTCTGATGGAGGCATAGAATTCCATTGTGTATATATGTAGAGAGCTGCGAGAGGCCGCACCTGGAAGATGGCGCCGGCTTCCGCCCTCCGCCTTCCCGATGGCGAGTGCTCTCGTGGTAAACAACTCCTGATATGGCTAAGGCGAAGAATCTGGCTTGCTTCTGTGCACCTGAACCTATTGGCGGTTCCCACGTGGCGTATCAGGGTTGGCTACCCAGCGGGTATTTAAGGCTGTGGGGAATTCTCCCCGGGGTTGGGGTCAGAAGATTACTAAAAGGTCCTGAATAAACTGCGGAGAGAAGAGTCCGGTGTCGCGTCGTCATTACCGGCCGAGGCGGGTAGCGACATATATATACTACATTTTCTTGATCCATTCATCTACTGATGGGCATCTGGGTTGGTTCCATATCTTAGCTATGATAAATAATGCTACAATAAACATAGGTGTGCTGGTTGTTTGTGATCATTTGGGTAAATACCCAAAAGTGGGATTGCTGGGTCATAGGGGAGCTCTATGTACAGTCTTTTGAGGGATCTCCATACTACTTTCCAAAGTGGTTGAACAAGTTTACACTCCCACCAATAGTGCAGTAGGGTTCCCTTCTGTCCACATCCCCTCCAGAATCTGTTGTTATTAGAGTTCTTGATTCTAGCCATTCTAACTGGGTGAGGTGGTATCTCAATGTTGTTTTGATTTGCATTTCTTTTCTGGCTAGGGAGGTTGAGCATTTCTGCATGTGTCTATTGGCCATCCTTCTTTCTACTTTCCATTAGGCATAAGATTCTCCTGGCTAAGAGCTTTTAAGTTGTTTTACTTCAAGCCTTTTATCTTAGGGACTTCTTTGATACAATCTTTATCTTGAGGACAATTTTTTTTCTGAGTGTCTTTAGTTTTGATATTTTTCCTAAAATTCTCTTAACTTGTACAGTCTTTTTTCAGAAAAGAGTGAGATGACAATAATCTTAATTTTCAAGCACTGAAAAACCTTTGTGTTTCTTATAAATTCTGCCTGAGAATGAAATTCTTCCTTTTGAGCCTATCTTGCCCCTCCCCTACATTGTCATAAGCAGTTAAATGAACCCAGATGGTATTTTCAACATTCTGCTTAAGGAATCTCCTGAGCCTTGTTCACAAATTCCACAGACACATGTTCTTTCTCGTTACTTCATGTGGCTGTTTCTCTAACAATCCTACTAGGTCACAATTCATAGTCTCTTATCTCCAGTCCCCAATAACAATTTTTTCATCACCCTCTAGACTCTATTGCTGACTAGAACATGGAAGAAGGGTTGAGAGGACCAAATAATTCTAAAACATATCTGGTTTTGTTTGTAGCAACATTTGACGTGAAGTATTCTATCTATCTATCTATCTATCTATCTATCTATCTATCTATCTATCTATCTATCTATCTATCTATCTATCTATCTATCTATCATCTCTTGCTGTACAATACTGCACCAACCCCTAATGGGTTAAACCAACAATTGTCTTCTTTGCTTAGCTTTTCAAAGGAATAGTCATTCACAGTTCAGACATTTGTCTTAATAGTCTGACTTATAGTAATGAATACTTTTCCCTGATGGATTGTTCCCTAATGATGCTGGGAAAGCTTTTCTCTCTCTGACTCCATTTACTCTTCATGTCTCTATCCATGTATGTCTTCATCTGATGTAAGATTTCAGGAAGCTCAAGAGCACAAAAGTGGCCCGTGAGAAGCTGCCTCAGAACTTGGGCTTGCACTGGGTACAATATTGACTCTGACACATTCCACTGGCTTCAGTGAGTCAGAACTATAGACAGCCATATTTTAAAAGAAGGCACTATACAAGAACATGAATACTGGGAAACCTGACCAATCCTGTATCACTACTGTAAACAGCAACTACATTACATATTGAATTCAACAATGCCTCTGGAGACTAGGGTCCTTGTGCTATGGGAACACTCTAATTATTCCCTATCCAGTGATCAGAACATGTTTAAAATGTACAAGTTAAATAATGTAATTTTTGAATTTTTAAATACCATTTTATTATATTAATAATGTCTTAAAGATCCCAATTTTTTTCTGCTGTTTCCCATTCCGACCTCCTTACTTGTCTCATTTTTCCTTAGGTTGTACTTCCACCACCTTCTTTCATTTCCTTGAATATATCTAGTTCTTTCCGTGAGACTGTTGCTTTAGTCAGTGCCTTCCTTTAGAATGTCCTTCTACCAAGTATTTATAAGGCTGGTCATTTGGATCTCAGCTTCATTAATAAGACCATTCCACCCAGTGCCAGTGGCTGATGCCTGTAATCCTAGCTTGCTACTTGGAAGGCTGAGATGGTTCAAGGCCATTCAGGACAGAGTAAATGCCTGTAAGACCCGTTTTCAATTAAGATGTATATTGGGAAGCCTAATGTAGATGGATCACACCCAGACATGAGATCCTAGCTTACAAAAAAGGAACAAAAGTTACAGCAAGAGGTCTGGCTCCAGCTGTAAGAGTGGCTACTTTTATCTGTGTCCATTAAAAATAACAGACACAATAGAAATCATTTAGAAACAAAGGTAACTATTTTATGACAGCTGAGCTCTTGCTTGACTGTAAGCCTTCTATATACAAGGTCATCACCATACATACACATAGGACATCTCAGTACGTGGGAAAGCGAGATACATTCCAGAATTTTCCTCGCACTCACCTTTGGTCAATGTCTATAGGAGATTACTACATAAGTAGAATTAACTATTCCCAGCTTCCAGCTTTTTATCACAAGGCTGTTTGAAAAATTAAAAATAAATTCTCATAGAGCGCTTGTCAGAGGCAGCTGTCAGTGAAGAGTAGCTTTCATTATGGTAAAGGATGGAGGGAAAGAACCTCCATCCTGAAACGTGTTCTCACATTTTCATTCATCATCTTTCCTTCAGTAACCAAGCATTGGACCATGAAGCCTATCTCTACCATGCATTTTTCATTTTTTTAAGCCACATTGATGTGCTTCCACTTATTTAAATAGAGATTCCCATCGTGAAATATACAACCATAATAACTAATAAGGGAGCATTGTCATGGCAGAATTTTGCTTCTTATGAAAATGAATGTTGTATTCACTATTGAAAGTTATAGTCCAGATGACTGCAAGTTAAAACAGATTGACAAAATTAGGACATCTCCATTTTTCTCTAAATACTCTCTGACACCAGCATGCCTTCTTGAAAATTGAAGGGACATGCTAGTATGTTAGAAACATTTTCCAACTCTTTGTTTTGTTTTCCCTGCGTGGAATGTCTGCCTATACACCCACACAAATCATTTTCATAGATAGAATTATCTCAGTTTTGTCCTTGCAGTTAATTCCCTGTGTCAAGCACTTTATCCAAGATCCAGTCCTTATGACAATGCCTCATGGTAGGTACAGAGCAGGAGTAGAAAGGCATTTTCCTGAAACGTGTGTGGCCCATGGTATTGCATTTCTAACATAAAAGTAGTATAGACGGCAGACAGGTAGTACACAAATAAATGAGCATGGCCATGTTCTAATAAAACTTTGCCAACCATGCATTGCCCACATATCACAAAACATTCTCTTTTGTTACCATTTAAAAATATAAATTTATTCTTAGCTTACTAGTCATACCAAAATAGGTGGGACAACTGGAATGGTCACAAAGGCCAGGAAGTCAGAACTCTAGGTAGTACTTTTGATTTTGAGCCCTTGTAATTTAAAGTTGAATTGTAAAGTCTGTTTAGCCCAAGTAAGAATTTGAGTTGGATCATTTTTGTTTAGCCTAGAAATCTAATAACTACTTGCAGTATTATGTAAAAGTGATGTACAAAGGGGTTACAGATAAGTCAGGTATCAGTACATTTCTTTTTGAACAGTGTTACCCCTTCCCTCATTTTCTCTCCCAACTCCCCCCACCTTGAAGTTGTAAAATTTATTTCTAACATACTGTCTAGTGAGTATCACTGTTGCATTGGTTCACCCTTTGTACTCCTGTTTCTGTGATACCTCTTCCCTTCCCCAAATCAGATAAACTTATATATAAGACAAAGGTAACAGAAATAAAAAACAGTGACATTAGGGAATAAACCAAGGGGGGGTGGGGGGAAGAAAGAAAAAAGAAATAACTGCAAACAGTACACTTTGAAAGACCTATTATTCCCATTTCTTTGAGCTCATTTCAAGAAGCATAATTTATGTAGTCATATGCACATCTCTACTGAGCTATTGTGATCCTCTCCTAAGAAAATCCTAGATTTATTCTGGTTATTAGAAAAGAGGGAACATGCAGCCTATATTTCTTTGGGTCTGGCTTACTTTGCTTAATATAAGTTTTTCCAAGTCTTTCCATTTCCTTATGAATGAGGCAATGTCATTTTTCTCATGGAAGCATAGAATTCCATTGTGTATATATAAAACACATTTTCTTGATCCATTCATCCACTAAGAGGCATCTGGTTTGATTCCATATCTTAGCTATGGTTAGTAATACTGCAATGAACATAGTTGTGCTGGTGGCTTTAGTGTAGGCTGTTTGTGGTTATTTAGATAAATAACCCATGAGTGGAATTGCTGTGTCACAGGGAAGATTTGTGTTTGAGAAACCTCCACACTGTGGTCGAACAGTTTACATTCCCATCATCAGTATAGTAGCATTCCCTTTTTGCCATATCTCTGATAACATCTGTTATTATTAGTTTTTTTATAATGGCTATCCTAACTGGGGTGAGGTAGTATATCAATGTTGTTTTGATTTGCATTTCTTTTATGGCCAGAGATATTAAACACTTTTTGTGTCTATTGGCCACTCTTATTTCTTCTTCAGAGAAGTCTCACTTTAGCCCACTTATTAATGGGGTTGTTGTTTCTTTGAGTATTTGTTTTTGGGGGTTTAATTTTTTCAGCTCTAAATATAGTTTAGATATGAGGCTCTTGTCTGATGAATAGCTAGTGAAGATCTTTCCCCAATCTGTGGGCTTTCCATTTATCTTGGTAACTATGTCTCTCACCATTCAGACTCTTTAGTTTAATGCAATCTAATTTATCCAGTCTTTCTTTGACTTGCTGTGATTCTGAGGAAGCTTAATCCTTTGCCAAGGAGCCCTAGTATTTCACCTATCCCTTCCTATAATATGTTTAGGGCATCTGTTCTCTATATTGAGGTCATTGATTCATTTGATTTACAGTATTACTTCTATGGCAAAATATTTGTATTTCTAAGTGGCATCTTCACTTGGGTGTTATTATTATTATTGGTCTATGTGGAGTTGCACACACACATATGCTCACACGTGAAAACAAATGTTGCTTCTACAAATATTTAAACAATAGTTTTCTCATTTCATCCATGATAAAGTATTGTACCAACATGCAACGGACATGTTTTCAGTTAAAATTACTTTCCCTTGTGAGCTCTCTCTAATACCAACAGTTGCAATTTCCCACCTGAACCTCCCAGATGGGGATAGGTAGAGGTGAGCTCATCAGCTAGACAGGAGAGCAAAGATTCCTTTGGATCATTCAGAATGATCATCATCACTGCACACAGCTCTGCCTTGCCTCCTGTTAATATAACTTTAAGCATATAGCTGAATGGACATCTAGGACAGTGCAGGCAGGCACACAATGATTTTCTCAACCTTGAAAAGAGCAAATGATGTATCCGTATGAATGCATATATTTCTCCTCTCCCTTATGTCTTCACCATTCATCCTCAAAATATTTCCTCTCCTGGGGAGATTTGGGCTTAATCTGTTTGTTCAGGGCCTGTTCACTGTCGTGAACACTAAAATCCTAACCTTTTTATATTTTAATTTGAAAGGGCACATTCATCTAAATAGTCCATTTTTGTCAACAAGGGCAAAATAATACAGGCTGTCCAGAGCCTCCAGACACAGATATTTTATTGCTCTGAAATATTGGTTTGAATGTGTTCCCCAGGAAAAAAGTCTTCAAAACTAAATATCAGGTACCATCGTGCAGGAATCAGACTGCAAATGATTAAAAGCACAATGGATCACTGGTCAGCTGTTTAGTCTGTCCAGAATCATTATGCTAGGAAGAGAGGTTAAGAAGCTGGAAAGAAAACCCTTTTAGGTCTAATCTCTGTGAAGAGGAAGAATTTATTTATTTCAAAAAATCATATTCTCTTCCTCCAACATCTTAGACAATGTATGTATATGCACAGACAGACACAGACACACTCACACACAGACACACACACAGACACATACACAGACACACACACAGACACACACACACACACACACACACACACACACACACACACACACACACACACACACACACACACATACACACACACACACTTCTCAAAAGGCCCTGGCAAAAAGTTAAGAATTCTAAAGGAAAATTTTGAAAATACAAGTTTGAACCTTGGTTGTAAATAGAAGAAGGAAGTCAAAGTCAATGAGTATGACTTAATCTTATAAATTGCTATCCTATGGTGTACACAGGATGTAGGTGAGAGGCATTCATTTGCTCATTGTTGTGGCCAGAAGTCCGGGAAAATAAATACATTCAAGCATGCCAGCATATCCACAAAGACTTGCACTTTTTTTTTATGAAAATCTTGAACAAAGAAGTCTCTTGGTTCTGTCAGGGAGGGATTTTTCAATCAGAATGATGAATAAAAAGCAAAAATCATCTGTGTCAGGGTAAAGTGTAGGTGCCCAACTCCCCCATTTTCCTGTTAAAATGTGCCATTAGTGTGGCCTGGCCTGATAGAGCAGGGCAGTGCATTGCCTTAAATTGCTTCTCAGTGGAAAAATTTCAATTCCAAAGAGAATTACAAAGGATGAAATATAGAAAGAGCCTCCCAAAATAGTGGCTGTTCACTGAGGCAAACCTATAGGTTTATGACATTTACATTTCTAGTTAACTCAATGATTATGTCCATTTTCCTTGGAATTGTTTCCAGTGATTGTTCTTTTCTATTAACTACTGAAAGATAGTAGGGTAAATTAGTTCATTTAAAAGAAACTACTTTTGGCTGGGTGCTGGTGGCTAACACCAGTAATCCTATAGATTCAGGAGGCTGAAATCTGAGATGGCTGTTCAAAGCCATCTGGGACAGGAAAGTCCATGAGATGCTTATCTCCAATTAACTACCAAAAAAACAAGCTGAGCTGTGGCTTAAATGGTAGAGCACTAGCCTTGAGCAAAAAAAAAGTCAGTGAGAGCACCCAGGCCTTTAAAAGCCCAGAATTGGCGCACACACACACACACACACACACACACACACACACACACACACACACACACACACACACACACACACACCTACTACTACTACTACTACTACTATTTTTATAACACTCCTTATTTTCTTTCTTTCTTTTTTTTTTTTTTTAGGTCCGGTCGTGGGGCCTGAACTCTTGGCCTGGGCGCTGTTCCTCAGCTCTTCAGCTCAAGGCTAGCGCTCTACCACTTGAGCCACAGCACCACTTCCGGCTTTTTTCTTTTTGCTTATGTGGTGCTGAGGAATTGAACCCAGGGCCTCATGCATGCAAGGCAAGTGCTCTACCACTGAGCCACCTTCCCAGCCCCACACTCCTTGTTTTCTAAAACAGTTTCTTACCTTAGTAAGTGCCAATCCACCTAGACAGCATGTCTTTTCTATACTCTCATGTTACAAATGAAAACACAAGAATGTGAGACTCTTTTGAACTAGAGATAGTAAAGGAATAGCTAACATTTTAAATCCTGAATGTAAACACTTTCTGTTTAAATTCTCCTCTACCTATAGCAACTTTACGGTACCTAAACACTATTTCCATGAATAGACAATTGATTTTATTTATTTATTGGCAGTCCTAGGGTTTGAACTTAGATCCTATATGCTTCTAAGCAAGCTCCTGATGGGAGGAGCAACACCTCCAGGCCTTTTTGCGTATTTAGTTTTCAGATAGACTCTCATGCTTTTGCCTAAGTCCTTACCTTACTATGCTCCTCCTATTGTTACCTCTTACATGCCTGAGGTTACAGGTATAAATCATCACATCCAGCTTATATTTGAGATAGGGTCTCACTAACTTTTTTGACTGGTTTGGCTTAGTATTACTATCCTCTCATCCAGCATGGCAGGATTATAGTTGTGCTTCACTATACTCAACTTTACAAGTTACATTGTGATGATGACAAGCAACAAACAAAACAAAAACAATAAACAATTTCCAGCATAGAGAAATATACTGATAATCCCTGAATTTGGGAGGACAGAACTGGAAGATTGTGAATTCCAGCCCACCCGGTCTATATACCAAGAACTCTTCTCAAAAAGTAGAAACAAACAACAAACAGGAGCAACAACAAAATAGTTACCCTCCAAAACATGTTTGAAAAAAGAAGGGCAGCAAAAAGCTATGCTTAAAATATATGTAAACTTGAAATATTTATAAAAAAGTAAAACAACAAGGTCAGAAAGGAAACAAAGAGCTTATTGTACTTTTCTTCAAGGTCCTGTTAGAATGTCATTTACATTGTTCGTTTCTCAACCACAGTAATTTTCTTCATGGCCTAGGCTAGAATGTTTATGCCTGTTTTTCAAAGCCTACTGTATTAGCTACTACCTATTAGTCATAAAAAGGACTCCGCTGTTTACTGCTTAGTGATAGAAAATGATCATAGTTTCTTTGGGTGGTCAAGAATGGTTTGATGTGCTCTTCTGGTGGCTTAGCTGGGTGGTTCTGGCTTGAAGTTCCAATCAGGATGTGAGCAAAGGCTGCATCATCTGATGACCTTCTGGGCTTGGAGGATCTGCTTCCAACATGTCTTATATGCCTGGCAGTTTGCAGGAGGTTTGTTTCTCCTCAAACAAGGCCTTCTAAGAACTGTTGGCATATCTTCACAATAAGATGGCTAAACTGCTTAACATCTTTTGGTATGATGTTTCAGTTCTACACATTCTTTATCTTTTTTCTTGACAGATTTTTTTTCTGAATTTCTTTTTCACAGTAAAAATAAATAAAAAGCACAGAGATTTCCCAAATACCTTCTGTCCTATACAGACAAAGCCTTCTTCATTAATAGCATCCCCACCAGAGGGGGGCACTTTATTGCCTGTGTCCTGGAACTATGAATTTTGTTTTTTCTAACCACGATAGCCCTGGCTCTTTTAACTAGAAGGTAACAATTGGAAAAGATGATATGAGAATTAGTGGTGCTCACCACGTCTAGGCCCTCTAAATGTGCAACAGTGCCTTATTAACCCAGGTACCGCACTCATTTCTGAGAGTGTTCTGTGTGTCAGGCAACATCATAGAAACTGGAAAGCATTTCACTTAGTTCTCATAGTAGCTTTGGGTAAATAGGTTTTATTAAGTTTCTTTTTACAGAGAAATGATCTGTATTCCAGTTATATGCCATCTAAGAAGGAAGAAGAGCTAAGCCCCAAAGCCATGCAAATCATGGTCATGCTTCTTCACGTTTAAATAGCCACACTGAACTCTTCCCTCTTTTCTGTCCCTCTTTCTATTTTTCCTTTCTTATATTTCTTGTTTTCTGTCTGCCCCTTACTTAACTCCATCATGCCCATAGATACAAAAGGTAAATATTTTATGAGGTAAATCTAGTTAGAAAAACTGCTCTGGCCTTTTAAATATTTTTAAGCTTATTTTTTAAACTTTTTCCCCCCAGGAGTATGGGATGAATTACATAAAGAGTTTTTCTTTACCAGGTGAATAGCGCTGTAAATCTTTTATTTGTTATTTCAATGGATATTCATCATCATGTTGTACCAGGCCCATTTTAGATGTGGAATGTAATGGTGGACAAATATCTTGCAGATTTTATTGTCTGGTGTGGAACTAACGAAAAAAATAAATACAGTAAATAATTTTTATGTTTAATTCAGTAAGTAAATCTTATATGAAAAAAAAAACAAAGCAATACAGATGGTGGGAAGAGTCAGAGGCACTGTAATTTTCATTAGGATCATAAACATCCCACTGATAAATTGATAGTTGATAGAATATGTAGAGGATATATGGGAGGAATATATATCTATGTATTTATGGGGCAATTTTTTCTTTTCTTTTCTTTTCTTTCTTTTTTTGCCAGTCCTGAAGCTTGAACTCAGGGCCTGGGAACTGTCCCTGAGCTTCTTTTGCTCAAGGCTAGCACTCTACCCTTTGAACCACAGTGCCACTTCCACCTTTTTCTGTGTGTGTGGTACTAGGGAATCGAACCCAGGGCTTCATGCATACTAAGCAAGCACTCTACCACTGGGCCACCCCAGCACATATTTTTTTCTAGAGGGAGAAAAGCCAGTGAGTCAGCATTGTTTATGTTGTGTTGAATGAACAATCGCCGTGGGGCCTTGGAGAACAGGCCATAATAGAGAATGGAGAATTATGGAACAAGAACCTAGTGCATGTTCTGAGGCCATCATAAGGGTCGTGGTTTTCCCTTTCAATGGTATGGGGGAACCTCAGAATGATTTATGTTTCAAAACCTTGACTCTGTATACTGTATAGACAATAACAGGGGCAAAGTTGGAGGCTGGAAGAATGGCTAAAAAGTGCTCAATGAGATTCAGTGATGGCTGGTAACTCCAGTGATAGTGAAAAGTCTTTAAACACTAGAAACATTTGCCAAGGAGACCACTGGATCAGGATGTGAGAAGAGTCAATGAAGACTTCCAACATGTTATTAAGAGCAACTGAGAAGAAGTTGGCATTGTGAGTAGGAAGAGCTTTGTAGGAGACGATATGAAATGAGGTAATGAGAAGATGCCAGTCTGGAGATGTAGATACATGATTTCCTAATGTAACCCTGAATGTGGTGACAATTTGTTGCTCTAGTAACCCTAGCTATCAGGAGGTAAAGGTCCAGAGGATCTTTGCCTAGACAAAAAAATTCACAGGATTCTATCTCTGAAAATAACCAGCATAAAGCAGGCTCAAGTGGTAAAGTGCCAGATGAGCTAGCCCAAGGCTCCAGATACAAACCCTGGAACTGGCAAAAAAATAAATAAATAAGTAAAATAAAATGACTTCTTCACTTTTTCTTAAGAGTGGGATTTGATGATAATCATGTGCTTGTTCTAAACTTACTTTTGTTAAGTACTTGTGTTTTCTAACTACCCTGGTGCAAATTTTGTAATTCCTTTTCCTATAATCAGTTCTTACTGAGAAAAATTTCCAAAAGAAATTTTTTTGTGACTCTTTTTCCCCAAAGGTCAGGTAAATAGCTATTTAGAGGAATAATTACCAAGTGAGAAAAACAACCATATGCATACACACTGGCAGTAATTTGAATAAAGACCTGGTCTTAATGAGGAGAAAGCCTGGTTTTATCAGGATTGCTTCTTGAAAGTGAAGAATATCTACTGTGGATTTAAAAAGAGGATCTGTTAAAATGGAAGGCTCATTTATAAGATTAGTTCTGGATGCATGAGGAAAGTTTATATATATATATATATATACATATATATATGTATATATAAAACAATTATAGGCTTTCTCGTTCTCTTTTGCTTTCTGTTTTCAAAAAGCACAGTGTTCTAAGAAGCTCATATTCCTTAACTCTTCTGTGGTTTAAAACTCTAAGTTAAACATATGCTATTAATATTTTTATATATCAGGAGCCTAAAGGGTAGAAGTAGTTTAAAACTTTGTTGTTGTTGTTGTTGGTCTTGGGGCTTGAAATCTGGGCCTGGCGCTGTCCCTCAGCTCTTCAGCTCAAGGCGAGTGCTCTACTACTAGAGCTACAGCATCACTTCCGGTTTTCTAGTGGTTTATTGGAGATAAGAGTCTTAAAGTCTTTCCTGCCCGGGCTGGCTTTGAACCGTAATCCTCAGATCTCAGCCTCCTGAGTAGCTAGGATTACAGGTGTGAGCCACCAGTGCTGGGCTAGTTTAAAACTTTTTAATTTTAGTTTTCTGACAATGTTTTACTTGATTAGGGAGTAGTTCAGGAACATCACAATGCCAAAAATGATTAACTGTTCTAGACCTCAAACCAATAACTGGATTGATATGAAACAAATGATTGATCACAAAGGAAATGATGGTGTAGAACATAGGCTCCTCATTTCCTGACAATTTCAGGGGACTAGCTATCATGAAGTGGAAAAGATTAACAAAGTATAACTAAGATAATGCTTAGAGTGCTTTTAGGGAAACTTCTAAAACAAAGGAAACACAATGTACGAGATATACGGAATGCCTTGTCTCCAAGAAAATAGATTTTAGGCTTTTTTTTGTCTTTTGTGGACTATTATAGATTTTTTTTATTGTGAAAATATCATACATAGGGGTTACAATTACATGGGCAAGGTAATGAATACATTTCTTATCAAGCATTGTTGCCTCCTCCTTTGTTTCCCCTTCCCATCTCTTCCCATCTCCCCCCACCCCACCCTGCCCCCACACACACCCTCCCGCCAAAGTTGTAAAGTTTGTTTTTCGACATAATATCTTGTACAGCTCATTGTTGCAATGGGTCCACCTGTATTCCTATTTAAACAATTTGTTTTTTCCCTTCCCCTCCACAAATTATACCAATATCAAATACAGTGAAAACAGGGGAAGGGACATACAAAGCAACAAAGAAATATATTATAAATATGTTAGAAACAATAGCAAGAAAGAAAAAACATTTGAGTCCTTAACGTGGGGTTCATTTCGCCTAACATCAACTTATCTGACTGTTTCTGCTAGTGTTGATGGGAGGGTAAACTTGTTCAACCACTTTGGAAAGTAATATGAAGGTTCCTCAAAAGACTCCCCATAGGGCTGGGAAGGTGGCTCAGTAGTAGAGTGCTTACCTTGCATGCACGAGGCCCTGGGTTTGATTCCTCAGCACCACATAAGCAAAAAGAAAAAAGCCGGAAGTGGTGCCGTGGCTCATGTGGTAGAGCGCTAGCCTTGAGCTGAAGAGCTGAGGGACAGTGCCCAGGCCCAGAGTTTAGGCCCCACGACCATATCCAAAAAAAAAAACAACAACTCCACATATTGCTCCCCTATGACCCAGCAATCCCACTTTTGGACATTTACCCAAATGATCACAAACAAGACCCTACTAAAGCTACCAGCACAACTATGTTTATTGCAGCATTATTTACCATAGCTAAGATATGGAACCAACCCAGATGCCCCTCAGTAGATGAATGGATCAAGAAAATGTGGTATATATACACAATGGAATTCTATGCCTCCATCAGAAAGAATGGAAAGACTTGAAAAAAATTATATTAAGTGAAGTAAGGCAGGCCCAAAGAAACATAGGTCCCATGGTTTCCCTTATTTGCAATGACTTTAGGCTTTTGACAACAGGCAGCATGCCATCCTGAGGAGAGAGGTGGGTTTCGTTATAATATTAGCTCAGTGAATGTATGGGTATCAAAACACTATGACTCAGAAATTTTAAATGTTCATTCTACAGCCTGCTAAAAGATCAACCTTACTTTTCTCATTGGGAGACTATTTTCAGATGGTTGTTTAAAGGGTTTTTTTTTTCTCTCCCTTTCTCTTTCAACTACCGTAAAAGCAACTAGAAACAAATCTGTTCTTTGGAATAAATGTTGGGCCCATATGTTATTTTTCATAAGAGCTGATGGAAGTGTGAAGTCCTCCTGAGGAAATTTCTGCCTGTGGTCTTGATCTGCCTGCCCAGCCCCCACCCCACCATATGTAGCACATCTTGGGAGTGGGAGAAGAATTCCTTTATTATGTGATTTTTGTTAATTACATTTTTTTTACTAAAGTGACACAAACATTATATAAAGATAATTGGAGGTATCCATCCAAAGACCAACTGTTCTGAAGGGGACTAATGAGAAATGTTAGACAATGGGAAGAAAAAAAACCCATCAAGATCGATGGTATGACAATAACCACATTCTTCTAATTGCTGTACCATCAAAAGCAGAATGGTTTTTGAAAGCAGAGCAGTCTTGAGTCTGACACCAACATCTACCTATGTGATCTAATAAGTTTGTTCAGAATCTGAACATCTAGAGAAGAAAGTGTTAATGTGTAAGTTTAATGAGACAATGCAAGGAAAGAAACTGAAATATGATAGGTGTCCAATACATGTTAGCTTGTTTCTTCTCCGCCTTCTGGCTTATTCTCACTTCTGTCATCAGTGACTAAGAAAGCCCTCTTGTTTGTATTTTCATAATTCATAAGCATTTGACCAAGACCACAGATACTATTAATGACATTTTATGACAATTTGGAAAAATTTTCTTTCCACTTTACAAAGTAAGGCTAAGTTGACTTTTATTGGCAACACTTCCCATGCAGCTTAAAAACTTTGGATTTTGAAAACAGACCAGTATTTTAGGAGAATTTAACCCCAGGCCAAATGCTTTATGCTGGGAAAATAGTCTTTGATGTTTGAATAGGTCTGAGTGTTACGCTCAGAGCCAAACTTGTGTGGTAGGACCCCTTGTGAATTGAAACATCAAAAAAGATTTGCATTAATTTCTTACAAACCAAATATACAGAGTTTCATGCAGCTTTAATTGAAATGTAATAACTGTTTACAGATTGAGTGCACCATCACCACAGAGTAATTGCTTTTCCACACCAAGCAAGCGGGGACTGAAGTAAATGTGCCTAGAAGGGTTTGGAAGTTGAATCAAATGTTTCTAGAATTACAGTTAGGATTGGTGTCTTCTCTCTCTTGAACTCAGTCAGAGTTGGACTTGTGTGGAGTCAAGTTACTGCTGGTGAGGGATGTAAAAATGAACTTTTATTCCTCTAGTTTGGGTTTGTTAAAATATGAGACTTCATTATCTCGAAGTGCTGCATTAGTGGAAACAACTACTTCACATACATTCTGCATGGGATTGGAGAATCATTGACTAATAAGAAACATCTTAACTTCATGCACAGTGTGTATGTCAGCACTGTGGAAGCCAGTAGGAAGAGTGCAAAGAGCTGTGGCTAACTTGCTGTTTCTAATAAGTGCTAGTGCAATTTATTCATTAAGAAAATGTGTAGTAGTTCTGTGTGTGTGTGTGTGTGTGTGTAAAAGTTGTGGTCCTTGAACTCTGGGCCTGGGTGCTGTCCCTCAGCTCTTCAGCTCAAGCCTAGCACTCTACTACTTGAGCCACAGTACCACTTCTGGTTTTCTGGTGGTTAATTGGAGATAAGTCTCAGAGACTTTCCTATCCAGGCTGGCTTTGAACTGCAATCCTCAGATCTCAGCCTTCTGAGTAGCTAGGATTACAGGTGTGAGCCACCAGTGCCTGGCAGTTTAGTAGTTCTTATTAACAGAATAATGACCAGTTTTGCTCAATGTATCAATTTCTTTTAAATAACAACAGCAAAAGTAATAAAACACCCTCAAAAAGCATTTAGGAAGTCAGCACAATAAAAGAAAATTCAAAACCTTCAATTATCAGGGAAGAGAGAAAAATCCTACCTTTTGAGAATGTCATAGAAATAATTCTCCACAAAGGAATGTAGCTTTTTTGAGGGTTTATAAGAACCTTAGGAAGTCCTGTGAGGATTTCATAATTTTTATAGAGTATAAGTTGAAAGTTACAGTCAAACCAAATTTATATTTTCTCATGAACAAATGATCTTTCTTTACAAGTGATCAATTAAAATTTTTTTAAAAAATTATAATACTTATCAAAGTTTCAAATAAAACCATCACTGGCCATTTGATTCTGTCTTGACAGTGAGGTAGCTATTTCCATACATTATGTGCTACCATTCAGAATGATAAAAGTAGAAAGTGATTGAAATGCAGTTACTAGAGTGCAAGTTCCCATTCTACAAGAGAAAAAGTACAATTTGAAGTTTCCCAAGGGATTTGAGAGCATCAATGAAATATAATAGTTATAAGACACTCAGAAGTATCAAGTACTTTTTTGTTGTTGTTGTTGTTCATGGGGCTTGAACTCTGGGCCTGGACACTGTTGCTCAGCTCTTCAGCTCAAGGCTAGTGCTCTACACTTGAGCCACAGCACCACTTCTGCCTTTTCTGCTGAAGATTCGAACCCAGGGCTTCATGCATGCAAGGCAAGCACTCTACCACTGAGCCATCTTCCCAGCCCTCAAGTAGTTTTTGTAATGATATTTCTGTGGGCTTGAGGCCAAGGTGTTCCAATACTGGAACACCTTGCTCTTACTATGCTCTGGGAATCCTTTATTAGGTTTCATTAACCTATGAATTCTGGAAATACCAATAGCTAATAATAACTTAAGGGTACAATCACACATTTTTTACAAATAAAATGAATCTGTTGTCTAAGTTGTTAAAATTTGCTGCCAATAAATCCCCTGCAATAATGTTTTAAGAACTTTATTCAGGTACATATATTGACATGGGACTGTTATAATGTCCTTAGCAAATTTTAGGATTCGAATAATTCTTGTACATGATAGTGTCTATTCTAGAACAACAACATTTTTTTTTACAGAAGAAATCGTGTGGAGGAACCTTACTTGGGAATTTTCACATTAATTGTAATCATCACTGTATCATAAAATTTCATGCTGCCCCTTTTAAGGTGGACTACAGATGGTCAATAGGCATTCTGAAAAATCTAGAGGCTGACACACTTACTTGGTAAATGGGAAGCAGCGGCGCAAGAATCCCATGGTAGGAGAAACAAGACCTTCCCCTGAAAAATCTCCACATCCTGATTGGCTACACTCACGACTATGTCAGCAAACACAACATTTTGTGGATTTGACTAAGTTAGGATCTTGAGTTGTGGAGGGATCTTGAGTTGTGGAGACTGAAAACAAGACACAGAGATAGGTCATAAAAATCAATGTAAAGCAAGAAAAGCAGCAGATAGAGGGAAGCCTTGGCTGAAATGGGCCATGCACCAAAACATGGGGTTAGTTTCCAGAAGCTGGAGGACACCAGGGATAAATGACCTCTGGAGGGCTGGGAAGGTGGCTCAGTGGTAGAACGCTTGCCTTGCATGCATGAGACCCTGGGTTCGATTCCTCAGCATCACATAAGCAAAAAAGAAAAAAAACTGGAAGTGGTGCTGTGGCTCAAGTGGTAGAGCGCTAGCCTTGAGCTGAAGAGCTGAGGGACAGTGCCCAGGCCCAGAGTTCAGGCCCCACGACCGGACCAAAAAAAAAATGACCTCTGGAGTTTTCATAATGAACACAGCACTCTGAACATCTTACACTTTGTCCTATAAGACCTCTTTATTTATTCTTTAGAACTTCTGACATCAAGAAAGGAAAGATAATGAATGCATGTTTCTTTAGTCACACATTTTGTAGTAATTTGTTATAGTAGAAAAAGCAAGCTAATACGGTATCTTTTTAATAGAAGACATGTTATATTAGAGGTATAAAAAGTTACCAATACAAGCTGGGTTCCAGTGGCTCACACCTGTAATCCTAGCTACTCAGGAGGCTGAGATCTGAGGATCATGGTTCAAAGCCAGCCTGGGCAGGAAAGTGTGTGAGACTCTTATCTCCAATTAACCACCAGAAAACAGGAAGTGGCACTGTGGCTCAAGTGGTAGAGCACTAGCCTTGAGCTGAAGAGCTCAGGGACAGTGCCCAGGCCCAAAGTTCAAGCCCCACCACCAGCCTTCCCCCACCCCCCCCAAAAAATTTACCAATACAAACCAGTTTTTTTTAATATATATTTTTATTGTAAAGATACTGTACAGAGAGGGGTTACAGTTACATGAGCAAGGTACTAGTTTGTTTTTAATCTATCCCTTACTTATCAATTATCTATCTCTCCCTTTATCTCATCTATCTATATCTCCCTCCCTCCCTCTCTCTCTATATATATGTATAAATGACATATAGATATATAGATACATGGATAGATATGACATTTTATTTTAAAGTGAAGTGTGAGATTGAGGATAGGAAACATGTTAGAAAAAAACAGAAATAGGGTAAAAGTACTCAGGCTTTTAATGAAAACTTTCTCTTTTCATTTTTGTAACCATTATTATAGAGTATTCAGTAACCTTGTCCATATCCTAATGCATTTTAAAGGAAATCCTTCTGCCGATAGCATTTTCTACATATTTCAGTACCTTCTGACCTATGCATGTCACTTGGCTCTCTTCAATGTAAGTTTTCAGCATCTGGAATAAAAACTGAAAGAATTAAGAGACTTTTCCTTGTTCCCTATGGTGTTATCTCTTAAAATGAGAGTCCATGGAGAATTTTATATTAAGTTTTCTAAATAAGGGACTAAAATCAAGTAAATGGATCAATTACTTGTCTTACTTACTTACAGTGATAGTGAATTTTACTGGACTTATCAAGATGTATTTTGTTTGAAAATCCGTTTGTTCCACAGGAGTGATAAAATAAAACCTAAACAGTGTACCTCATTTTTTTCCTGTTGCTATTGGTGAAATAACTCTTGAAGTATGATGGTTGATTTCATTGTTCTGTTTCTCTAGCTAATATCAAGGTGGTCATTCAAGTTTTCCCTTACTCAAAACACAAGGGAGATGCCAAGTTGCTTATAAAAGTGCTCTAAAATACTAAAATATTCCAAGTTTATAAACTGCCCCATGGATGATGGAAAAGGCCCCAAGAATCTGTTAAGATTAACCCTGAGTTGTCATTATTTAAGTTGTCCTCAGACTATACAGTCTTCTTGATGAACAGCCTAACAGGATTTTCACGTCATTAAATTTGAGAGTTTCCTCAAGTCTATAAATTAGGAAGGAAATTCTTCACAAGGAACTTTAGTCTGAAGTCGAGCACTGATTATTAAGTTTTAGATAAATTTATGTAATAAGACAGGTAAGCATATCTTAGTTCTAGTATTACGAGATCCAAGGACTATTAGACCAGAATGAATCTTAAATACAAATTAGTCCAAACTACTAAATACATAACCTGAAAGCAATGTCAAGAAGGTCCTCACTATCTATTTAGATAAGGGATGGGATTGAACTAGAAACTTAGTCTAAAGACTGATGAATGCATATTTGTGGTTGAAAGGGTTTCCAGCAACTATGATATACAAACATTAAATTTTTATAGAGCTTTGAAAGTAATTTTGTAAGTATTTTTATTGAATGGCATAGGGTACTAGAAGGGACTGATATTCTTTTGTTGTTGTTGCTTTAACCATACTAGGGTTTAAGCACAGGACTTCATGCTTGCTAGGCACAAAGCTCTATTACTTGAGCCATTTCTCCAGCACTTTTTTTCTTTTATTTGTTTTTTCAGGTAGGGTCTTGAAATTTTGCCTAGTATGGCCTAAACTTTCACTCTTCCTGCAGACTCCTTCATAGCTTAAATCATAGACATGCACCATCTTGCCTGGCCTGTTGAAATAAAGTTTTGCTAACTTTTGGCCCTGTCTAGCCTCAAATTGGCATCCCCTTGATCTCTACCTCCTCAGTACCTGGGAATGCAGGCATGAACCACCATGGCCTGGGAATAATACTCTTAACTTCTACTCAGTTAGTATTTAGTCATCTAGAACATATTACAAGGTAGTTAGGGTAGGGTTGAGTATGCCTAACCAGATATTTATGTAGGGGAAACAGACTTAAAAGAGACCAACAATAAAACACCTTTTTTTTTTTTAAAAAACAACAACAACAACAACAAAACTACTTTCAGTCCTCAATACCAACAGTTCTTTCTATTAATCTATGAATACCTTGAGTACAAGAATCCAACTGTGTTCATGCTTTTGAGTTTTTTCTTCTTTCCTTATTAATTGAATGAAAATATAATTACTCTCCTCTGCATGGAACATGAAGTCCTAAATATGAGTCCTATTAAATATCTATCATCTGCCACAGATAATGAATAACTTCTCTACCATAATTTCCACAATTTGCAATGTAGGGTTAAAACAATCTTTATATCATGAGGTCATTTGGGGATTAAATCCATTTATCATTGTAAACTTTGTTTACATAGGGAAGGCAAATTTTTGCCTTGACCTTGTTAACAATTTTTGAACTTACAAATTAAATTGGCACAAATTGATTCATATGAGAAAAACATACATACATATGTTTACTTAGTGAAAGTGTAATATGACAGAAGTCCTCAGATGATATGAAGATTCTAGGAAGTTACAAAGGTCAGACAATAATATATTGAATTGGTCACAACATAGTAAATTGTGAAGATATGACAGGAAGGAGGGAGGGGTGTACCATGGTAGTTAGTTGGGAAGTAGTTAGAAAAATAAGAGCTAGCCTAGAGAATTTGTTTGTATGGTCTTCTCCCTGCCTTGACTCTCCCTCCCTGTTGATAAGAATGTTGACTTCCTCTGCTGCAGAGAGCACATCTCCCATACATTGGAATATCTCCTTTCAGGAAGAAAAATAGGAGACTAGAATGCTCTTCTTTATTTTTCAAGTATACTTTATTGTTACATTCTAAAGGTGATGTATAGAGAGGTTACAGTTATGTAAGTCAGTAAAGAGTACTTTTCTTTTTGTCATCTCTTCTTGTTTTTCCTTCCTGTCTCCACCCATGAGTTGTACAGTTCATTTTTCGCATAGCATTTAGTGAGTACCACTGCTGATTTGTTCACTCCTTGTCCCACTTTTCTGTGCAGAATGCTCTTCTTACACCTGCTGTTTTTTGTTTTGTTTTGTTTTGTTTTTATTTGGGTCCGGTGGTGGGGCCTGAACTCTGGGCCTGGGCGCTGTCCCTCAGCTCTTCAGCTCAAGGCTAGTGCTCTACCACTTGAGCCACAGTGCCACTTCCGGTTTTTTCTTTTTGCTTATGTGTTGCTGAGGAATCGAACCCAGTGCCTCATGCATGCAAGGCAAGCACTCTACCACCGAGCCACCTTCCCAGCCCACACCTGCTGGTTTTTAAGTGCTTTAAAATGACATATTCTAAGGACTCACATTATGCTACTCTTTCCCTTAAGACATTGTAACTTCTGAACAAATATTATTTATTAGTATTACTTTTAAAGTAGAGGTTAATTGTGCTCTGCAAAAGTGAAGGGTTGGTGTTGTGGCATTTGTCAATGTCTTCAGGTGTTTTTGGTAATCACAAATGTGAAAATGGAACTGAAATCTACTGGGTAGAGGCTGGTGGTAGCTGTTGAATGCCCTCTGTGCACAGAATATCCCCTATGATACTATCTGCACAGGGCAGAGAAAGGAAAGTCCTGAGGGTTTACTCCTGCTGCAATTGTAACTGTTGTAATTATTACCAAATGATGCAACATATGTATATTTTAAAATTTTTGTTATGTGCTTTTTTTATTTATATAGATAAATGACCTCCAAGTGTTATAAGACAAATTGTTTGGAATAAGAAGAATTTACTTAATCCTCTCCTTAACACAAAGTAATTGTTAACACAAAGTAATTGTTTCCTATGGAAAATATGTTTTATCAAACTAACATTCAGTTTGAAGCAGGACAAAGTTAACGTTGTTAAGGGTATCATTAAAGCTGGCAGAATCTTAGGTATTAAAATCAAATTTGGTATCCATTGGCCAATTTAGCATTAGCATTCCCAAAGATCAGGAGATTTTAAATTTGTTGGCTTAACTGAACTCAATCAAGTCCACTAGTTGGAAGATTAAGAATGTTGATTTGATTGTGTGTAATTCACATGTTCTAAGTTCTTGATGTCATTGATGTGCTAAATTATGGGGTTATTTCCAATTTTTGAATTTAGTCTGCTTAGGGAATGAAAATAGGTAAAAGCAAGGAAGGAGAAAAGAAAATTGTATTCATCTCCATTGCAATCACTTCCTCTCTTTGGGATTAATTAGAGCTGGGAATTTGATTTGATAGCGTGTTTAAAGTTTTACACATTGCAGTTAATTAACTCTGAAGAATATCCTGAGATTTACTTTTCTGTACATGGTGTTCTTTACTTTTAGTCTGAGAGGTGGATATGCACACAGAATAATCACACTTGAAAACATGCATAAATTTGTGCCATAGCTACATTTCTATTGCAGAACTCTATATGTCATTAAGAATTTGTGTGAAGAAAATCCCAGTTTTTTCAACTCTGACACTTATTTTGATCATGGTAATTATGCACCAAATAGCATTGACTAGATAATTTCAACATTTATGTTGGAAAAAAACAATTTTAACTAAGTTCCTATGATTTATCACTAGGGAAAAAAATGAGAGGATTTGAATGTGGCTTTAAGAAAGATTTTAAGTATAAAAAATTTTTAAGTTCAACTTACTTTCTACGAATTTGTTGAAAACTGCACTTTTTCTTCCATTTGCTTTTTACAAGGTAACCAAAATATCTACCACTAATTTCTTTCACCATCTTACCTTTTGTTGTGATAAAGTCTGTATTATGTGGATTAGGGCATAGCCAAGAGAAAATTTTCTTACTATAAATTATGAACTTTTTATGTAACCATTTTCTGTAATTCATAATTCATGACATTATCATGTGAAAATCCTTTTTCTACTCTTCTGAGTATCTCTTTAGCTTAATAGTGTTTCCTGAATAAGGGAAAAAAATCATCTTCATCAACATAATTCTTTCTTGGACAATTCTACCCATATTTTCTCCTATCCATCTACTTCAGTATCTGCTCCAAGTGTTCTGGGATCAACAACTCCCTCCAGGTCTAGAACTCTATCAATGAAGCACCAAGTCCAGTATTTTTGCAATGCTTCCTTTCCTCATTTTGGCACAGTTCTTGTGTCTTTGAATAGTTGTTCCTAGGCTACAATCCCACAACCAGAAAGCCAGTCTAGTCTCCTGCTCTTTCTCTCTTCCTTATGGTATTTGTTTCTCTTGAAAACCTCTGTAAGTATTTGCCTGCTATTTCATATATGCAGGGACCATTTCACCCTTTCAGGGGCCTAGTTCCATTAAGGTAAGGACTTCCTTATGTTCACTGTGCCCCTATATATAGGTTACCAACAACATACAGGAAGTGTATATTAACTACATGCAGTCCTGTGTTGTGAATCACCAAACGGACATAGCAGTTTGAAATGACTCAAATGTGTTTGGTTGTGGTTTTTAGGTCAGAGGTTCAGTTCTGGTTATTGTATGCTTTCTAGTCAAGGCCTGATCAGTGTAAAATCAAGGAATCAACTAGGCTCTGTCACTTTTGGTGTTTGTGATTCTATTTCAAAGTTACATAGCTTAGAAGTTATGAGAATTCAGTTCCATGTATTTTGAGCATTGTGGCCCCTAATACCTCTGGCTGGTAATTCATCCGTGGGTGCTCTCAGCTCCTACGGATCTCCCATAGTCGTGTGACCCCTTCCACAGACATTTTCATGCTTTGAATATCTCTGACTCCTTCGGTTGCTAAACTTATCACCTGATTAGGCCCTGGCACCCTCCAGGGAAGAGCAATATGTGGGAACACCAGGGGATAGTGTCTCCTGGGGTGGTTTATAATGTTCAATAAATCCTGAATTTACAACATACACATTCTGTGACAAATGTCACAGAATAAAATGTAAAGATAAAATGTAAAGATAATAAGTAGTTGGTTAGAAAATATTTTATTTTGTTCTTTTGACTTAACCTACTTTATCTTTTTTTTTGTGATAAAGTATGTGTTATGTAGGTTTGGAAGTACCCAAGGGAAAATTTTCCTTATTGTAAATTACGGGCTTTTTTCTACAGCCATTTTTTATAATTCATGATTTATATAACATTTAATTTTTTAAATGTTTTTAATTGTGAAATACTGTACAGAGGGGTTACAGTTACATGAGCAAGGTAATGAGTGCATCTCTTACCAAGCATTGTTGCCTCCTCCTTTGTTTTTCCCCTACCATCCCTTCCCTCCCACCGCCACAACTACGCTCCCCCCCCACCCCCACCCTAAATTGTAAAGTTCCTTTTTCAACATAGTGCCTTCTACATCTCATTGTTGTAATGGGTCAACCTGTATCCCTATTTAAACAGTGAAAAGTTCATCTTTAAGTCTGATAACCCTTCTATCCTAATCCTTCATGATATTTTCTATATGAAGGAAAAAATCTTTTACATCAACATGATCCTTGTTGAACAACTTTGCTCTTATTTTCTCCCATTCACCCATTTCAATTTCTGGTCCAAGTGATCTGGATTAAACTCTAAGACCACAATTATTAATAAAACCCTAATTTTATTGTTTAGTTTTAGTTCCTGCCACTAAAATTTAACTTTGTTAAACTCATAAATATGATGTGATTAATATAAACTTGGATATTAATACAATTATATTTATTTATTAATATAATTGTTTTATTAATTTGCTATTTTATGGTCATTTTTGTTTATAACAAATGAATACTTATTTAGAAAATGGAAATTACTTTCTCATGTTAAACAACTCTCAATGTAAAGTAGTCTCTTAGTATCTATTTGTTTTTTTCTTCCAATATTCTTTGGTTTTGTGATAAGAATTCAGAAGACATCATCAAAAATACTATCATTGCCATGACCTTTTAAAAAAAATTCTTTGATTTTTTTTCTCTCTCTAAATAAATAAAGCAGAGCTATGGCTGAAGTGTTAAAGCACCAATTGCAAGGAAGAAATCCAAGAGAGGGCGAAACCCCAAGTTTGAACCACTACTGGCACACACACACAAAAATGAATAAAAAGCAAAGCAAGAAAGAAAAGCCTTATTGCTAGTATCAATCATGAATAACAACAATGAATGAGGAATGGTTTTGGATTTATCAACCCCTACTCGTTTTTGTTCCATCTTCCTCCTCAGTGAAGTCGGCATGAAGTTTAAAGAAAAAAATATAAATAAGTGGCACATAGGCTTTCAGTACATTTCTTCTTCTCTAAGCATGGTCCCAGGTTCTGGTGAGTATACATTCTTGAGCCCTCAACCGGAATTGATAGGAAGGGTGCTTGACAACAACTTCTAGTAGTGTCTGAAGGGAACACCACCAACTGTTTGGATCCTAATGTGTGAAGACAAAATTTAGGGAATTACAAAAATAAGTCAATAGCTAGAATTCAAGTCTATTTTAATGAAAAATAATTTTTCATGTCTTTAAAGAGTATGTAAATATTCAAGTTTTACTTATTGTTTGGTCAAATTCTGCATATTACATGCCAAGTATCAGCATGGCATTAAAATGTATGTTGTAAAATTTAAGGATATTTTTCACTGCTTCTCTGATGTGTGGCATACTGACATGACTTCATCTTTCCCACAGCCCCGGGACTAAAAGTCTTTTCTCTATTTTCAAAGAATAATATTCAAGAAGGCAAATACTATTCATATTCTGATCCCTCAGGGTTATTTGATAGAGATAAGCTCATTTCTACTTATTTGTGTTGGCTCTTTTGATTAGAAGCAGGAAGGATCACAAAGTAAGTGCATCTCAATCTTTTAGAAATGTGTATACTATTATGTGAGTGTATTTTTTGGAATAAGACATCAAGATGTGGTGAAAAGGGATGAAGATAATTAGAGAGAATATTTGATTATTGGAAGTTAACATCTCCTGGAAACTCAGCTAAAATCCTGAGGTTCACTAGGTGTGCATACCCCTAATTATAGTACTGAATAAAGCCAAAGGAGCAGCTCTTTGATTTTAGAGTTTTTCCACTTCAACTGCTATCAATTAAATTCTGAAGGATGTCTCTCTCTTCTACAAACCCCACCCTCACTCTGGCCTTGAACTCTCTCTTGCTCTTGTTTTTGATTAGAGCCACAGGCCTCAATAGTTTCCATGAGGCCAGAAACTGATCGTAGCAGTGCAGCTTAACTGAGCCTCATAAAAAGCTTTATTGCCATCATCCTTTGAGACTGGTGGAGAATGTGACCCATCTTCCTGTATTTCCCATCAGCTCAACAAATTATATTTTTCCCTTCAGGAAGAGCAGCAAAATGCCCAGATGCACTTTCTAAAGGACCATTTGAAAATAACGAGGCAAGTGCTGGACATAACATCCTCTTGACAAAGTCCACAGAGTGGCAGTTTGTGGAAGAGAATTCATTTGACAGTGGTTGTTCCTGTGGCTGCAGCTCGCTCATGTCTCTCTGGTTGTCCTACCTCTCCAATTTAGAAGCTACCAATGCACAGATCAAACATTTTACTCCAAAATGAATGTGGTTATTTTAGAATTTCCAATACCCCATGGCTTTATTCTTGGATGACAGAAAAGCCAAGGGAGGCTAGCTACTTAAATTGTTCACATGAAGTTTTTGATATAAATTGCCATCATCTTCCCAAAACATATTGCTTCATTTTAGCTTTAAATAAATAACAGGTGTCATGTTCCTTAGCTGCTACAGGATTATATTGAATATTTTTGTGATACTTAAAAGATCTTGTTTACTAACAAATAAGACAAAAAGCTATGTAAATAGGTCATACAGAATTAAACGAGACAAAAAGTACATCATATTTAAAAATAAATTACTATTTATTATGTTTTTTCTGCTAAGACTCAGACTTGGAGACTTATTCATGACTAAGAAGACCTCAGCACCAAGTAATAAAAAGTAATGCAGGAAAGAAAGAAGCCAATATGAAAACTCCCCAGAGTGTGATTCTTTTTTCTTTGGAAAAGGCAAAAAGTGCAGACAAATCAAAGATTTCTGGGTAAAGGGGGGAGAATGCTGAATAGGTGCAGCACAGAGAACTGTTAAAGCAGGGAAAATATTCAGTATGATTCTGTTGGATGTGTATCATGATACACTTGCCAAAGCTCATAAAATATACAAAGCAAAGACTGAGTCTTCATATTATGAACGTAGAATGATGATCTGTCATGCTAGGTTCATCAGTTACAACAAATGCATAATTTTAGTGAAAAATATTGATGATGGAGGAGACTGGCAGTGACATTAGACTGGTTTAATTTTCTTATGGACCTACTACTATTCAAAAATTATGGTTTCAGGATGGAGGAAACAACAACTACCATTAGTCATTTCCTTCCATGCTATCTGGAGGTTGTGTTTGATCCTGTTTGAAGACTGTGCCTACATTTCTACATTGAAACACCTTAGAGTAGATCTCCAGTCAGTTGTGTTCAATATCACATAGTAGTTGAGAGTGTCTGAGAGTGAGAATATGGGGAGGGGGATGCTGTTTGCAAATCTTTACCATGCTGCCAAAAACTTTCTTAGCTCATAGTTATGAGTATCTTAATACACTAAAACTGATGTTAGACATGAGCCACACAATATCAAAAGGCAGAGATTTATCCATGCATACATCCATACATAATACATATATACATTCACATATCCAGGCCCTCACCATCAAAATGTCTACTTTATATTAGGCAGTGTTCTAGAAATGGAGAAAGGTGACTGAAGAAGATAACAGTGATTCTCTGCTCTCATTGAGCTTAAAATTGAATAAAGGAGACAGAAAACCTACATGCAAACAAATATAACAAAAAGTACTTATTAATTTGAAGGAAACAGAATTTGTGTGCTAGAAAATGTCTGGTTTGAATAATTCCACTCAATCTAGAGACCTAAACGTTTAAGTTTTAGTCTACATGACCATAAGGAGGTAGCTATGGAAAACCTAGAGAAAGGTGCATTCTGAGAAGGATTAGGAAAAATGGGAAGAGACTGGAATTTTTGAGGAATTTCTAGCATGAGAATGTGGTAGTAGACAAGAAGAGTGATAAGAAGTTCAAAGACATGATTATAAGCCAGAGCATTATAGGTAGACATTGCTGTGAGTGCTATGAGAAGTTTTTGTAGATAATGAATGCAATGATCTGGTAGAGTTTTTGAGTGTTTTTTAATGATTCTAGATGGAATTTTAACATAAAAGAAACCCATCATCACATGTAACTAAATGGAGGTTACTATAGGATT
The DNA here is from genome assembly GCF_024711535.1 of Dipodomys merriami. NCBI lineage: Eukaryota > Metazoa > Chordata > Mammalia > Rodentia > Heteromyidae > Dipodomys > Dipodomys merriami. Next base: position 43,912,009 of record NW_027202271.1, on the reverse strand, counting down.
CTGAATAAGGTATGATGGTAGATTGGACCAATGTAAGAAATGGAGGGAAGTAAACCCATGTGTGCCTGAGCTGGTGAAGGAAAGCTATTGCTTCTCTCAAAGGGTTTACTGTTGACATTCGAGGAAAGGGTAGAACCACAGATGATGATAACTCCTAATGGTCAATGACCAAGCATTGCAGTTGAGTAGGTGTCAGTAGGAATGACAACCAAGGTAGCTTCTGATCCTTACCTTTCTGACCCCAATTTAGAATCTCGGGCACTTGCTACTTAGATATGTGAACAGATGGTTCTCTTTTCCTGGACTTTCTTTTGGTCATGTGGCCCACTGCTTTTTTATTTCCTCATCTTACTGGCTTTTCTCAGGCCAATTTTCTACTATTTCTCAATTTTATGAGCAATGAGAGACAAGCTTCCTAGCTTCTTAGCTTCTTGTTCTCCTACTCATTTCTCACTCTCTCACATCTCCTCCCTAACCACAAATTCTTTCATTCTTTTGGCTTCCAAAATTTGGTTTCTCCTATGAATATGACTAATTATATAGAGGAAAAGAGCCAGGATATAGGAAAAAATCCACAAAAGTATGCAATAACATACACATGCACTTTTATTTCAAAATCACCGAGGGATGGGGTCGTTGCTCAGTGGGAGAATGCTTAGTCTGTCATTACTCCTACTTTTACTGTTTACTAAGTTTTAACTATCGCTTGGCCTTGGTCTTTCAACTTTTTCATCCATTAAGTAAGGAAAATAGAATTAACTAAATCTATAATAACAAACTATCATTCCATTACAAATTCTGGATAGAAAGTAATATTCATTTGTCACCTATATTTTCCAGAATTTCCAGAAAAAAATGCAGTAGACTGTGTGAGTCTATCATGTGATCCTTACTGAGATAAAGACCTTAGTTATGCATTTTAGAAACTGGGAGCCATTCTGAGAATAGTAGGACCTGAGTTGTTCTATTTTATCTAAGTGTACTAAAGGTAATCACTGTGATTGACTAGAGATGAGACATAAGGAGGTGAGGAGAGGAGAAGAAAAGGAGCAGAGAAGTAAAGATAGAAAGCACATATGCATTATAATTATTCCTATTACACATAATTAAAACCTTTGCTGGGCACTGGTAGCCCAGGCCTATAATCCTAGCTACTCAGGAGGCAGAGATCTGAAGAGTGTGGTTCAAAGCCAGCGCAGCAGAAAAGTCCATGATGATACTGTTATCTCCAATTAACTATTCCCCAAAAGTCAGAAGTAGATCTGTGGCTCAAGCAGTAGAGCACTAGCCTTGAGTAGTACCGCTCAAGGGCAGTACCCAAGGCCTGAGTTCAAGCCCTAGGCCCAGCATAAATACACACACACACACACACACACACACACACACACACACACAAACACACACACACACACACACATACATACACAAGTCACTTATTAGATATCAATTATAATTTTTTAAAATTAAGAACATAAGTGACAGAATATTGTCTGACTTCGTGGATCTATCAGCCACAGCAATCCACAAATAAGTAATTACTGATGTATCACATGATTCCTCCCTACATAGGAGAATGGAACAACTGGATGTGCTAGTGTACATCTGAATGTAATACCCAGTTCCTGGAAAGTGGAAAAGGAAAATTGAAAAGTTGGAGACCAGACCTTTCTAAGCAAGTGAGCCCCTATCATAAGAACAAATTAAAACTCAAAGTGCTATGGGTGTTAATCAAATAGACCTAGTGCAAAGCCCTGAATTCAATCCCTAATACTGGAAAAAGAACAATGAAACAGGGAGGACTGGAGAGGAAGTGAGAATAGGGAGAAGGAGGAAGAAGTGTAGAAAGGGGAGAAGGAAAGGAGAGGAGGAGGAAAACGGAATGGAGAATGAGGAAAAATTAGAAAAGAGAATGAAGGAGGTTTGCTGTAGTCAATAATGTTATTTGATATCAAGGAATTTTTCATTATGGAATTAACTGAAGTCTATTTTACCAAAGTTGGAATAAAATATGCCTGGGCAAACTTGTCTGCCCAATGCCCGTGTGTGTGTGTGTGTGTGTGTGTATGTGTGTGTGTGTGTGTGTGTGTGTGTGTGTGTGTGTGTGTGTGTGTGTGTGTGTGTGTGTGTAAACATGTGTTCCTTATATATTTATGATTCCAAAGACAGTTCCACTTGCTGGATACAGCATACTCAGTCATCATAAACTCAACATAGCATGTAAAATAATGTGTAGTGTTGATGAGATGAGGAAGAAAATTATCTTGTAAACATTGACATTTCTAAATCATACAATTCTTCCAGTTGATGAAATTGAATTATACTACCAAATGCAATAGTAAAAATTTGAAGCCATGTGTTGGGAAAAAACTGTTGACATAGCCACTCAGAGTAGTCTAGAAATATGAGGAAGGTGATTGAAAGTCTGATAACCACGTGTATCCTCTGTTATTGGAGACATTCTGGTGCCCAAACAGTTGATAGAACTTCATTTTTTTTTCACACTAAAGGGATCTTTTGAGATTTTTGAGATGTTTTCTTTAAGATAGCTTATTCTGGCTCTATGTCTTATTGAAATGATTAAAGAAAATCTTGTTCAAATTTGCTGGAGACTTGAAATTCAAAATATCAATTGTGTTACAATTCCAAATAAAGCAAGGGGAGAAAGTATATGGATAGATTTAATGAACTGCTCATTTAATTGTTTCCTTGAAAATTCCTCAGTTTAGAAGACTAAGGAATTTGAAGTTTTCATAGATAAGCAGTCACATGATATTGAATATTAGGAGGGAATTTTGAAGTTATCAGGGTCAAAAGTTTTGGGGTCAAATTTTCTATATTCTTGCAACTCGTACCTGAAATCATCTACTACCACCCTCTACTCCAGTTACACAAAGGTCAAGGCTTCAGTACATCATATTTCAACAATATTAGACCTGAGACTAATTTCCTATAATGAAGTATTTTGTCTTTACAAGGTCCCTCCCTTGAAGATGTCTCAAATCTTGAATTAACCTTTGCTTGATCAATGTTTAATTAAGAGGAAATAAGAATTTAAGGAAATATTAGGAAATTCTCAACTTTGTGTAAAGAAAGAAAAAGTGTTTCAATGTGAATATCAGTATTAGGGAAAAATAGACGTCTAGTATGACTCATCAAAATGCAAAAAATAAAGCTCCCCTATGGCCCAGCAATCCCACTTTGGGGCATTTACCCTAATGAAAACAAGGCCACACTAAAGCTACCAGCACAACTATGTTTATTGCAGCACTACTCACCATAGCTAAGCTATGGAACCAACCCAGATGCCCCTCAGTAGATGAGTGGATCAAGAAAATGTGGTATATAATGGAATTATATGTTTCCATCAGAAAGAACGACACTGCCCATTTGTTAGGAAATGGAGAGATTTGGAAAAAATTGTATTAAGTGAAATAACCCAGTCCCAAAGAAATTTAGGTCCAATGGTTTCTCTTATCTGCAATAATTAGTATACATATAGGATAATCTTATCAGATGAGTCAAAAAGCTCAAAAGCTATGTACATATGTCCATATAAGATGATGCTAAGTGAACTGAACCCCAAGATATGGACACAAGAGGTCTGTCTTTATTGTTATTGTTTTAAATGTACTATGTGCTTTCTTTTTTGTTTGTTTCCTTCATATGTTCTTTCCACTATGGCACATCCCCTGTTATCACTGTACTTGATTTTGGTACCCTGCATCTTGCATATACATTTGTCTAATCTGGAGAGGGAAAGGAGAAAACCAAAACACTGAAACAAGGACACAGAATGACCCATTGCAACAAGGATGCCCACAGGACAGTGTATTGGAAATGAACATTACAACTTTGTGCAGGGGCAGGGGCAGGGTGGGGTGAGGTGGGGAAGAGTGTGGGAGGTAGGGGAGGGAAGGGCTAGTGAGACAACAACAAGGGAAGGGGTAACAATGATCCACAAGTCATGTACACATTGCCTTACTCATGTAACTGTCACCCCTCTGTATAGCATCTTTACAATAAAATAAAAATTTAAAAAATAGCCCTGAAGGTATATCAGAGGCAGATCTTAAAAGAGAAGCTGGGAAGAATGCAGATTAGCTGTGAGACTTCAGGTCTTGCTACTCAAACTGCCTCAAGTCTCTGCGCCATGTTATTTGAGTGAACCAAGCTATGGCTCAACCTGACCTGCATGTTGTTTTGGCTGCTGTGTATAAGTCATAGGCCTGGAGAGCATCCATGAGCTGTGTATACCTGGCTACTTCCTCCTAGATTTCAAAGCGAGGCCTCAGGCTGAGAGGCTCATGACCTGAGCAGAGCAGTGAGGAAATGAGAGTACCTGCTAGTACAAAGCTCACCAGAGCCATGAGTTAAGACTATCTCATGGGAATCAGTTTTCCTACAAGAGCAACTTCTGGTGGAGTCATGGGGCAGGGCTGCCCACTGTCCCCTCTGATACTTCTGAACCGTACAACCATCAATTTGCAATCTTAGCCTAGGGTGCCATTCACCCCTGACCAAAACTCCTGAGAGCTGACTTGTTTCTGTGCACAGCAAAGTTGTATGGGTGGAGCTCTCTGGGGGACTTTTGGCATACAGTCCTTGCCCAGTGCATATAAAAAAGAGGGACATGAAGTCAGATTATTCCCAATCCTCCAGATACAGCTTCCCCCTCAAAATAAGTAAAATAGAAAGACAGTAATTCCTTGGAGTGAGTAATTTTTAGCCAATGGTTATAGAACTATTAACACTAAATACACAACACAAAATTGAAATGTGTTTTTAAGTGAAGGATTGACTGAAAAGAACTACATATACTCCATGGAATGGGTTATGCAATTTACTAATGAAGATGGGGAACTGAGCATGACTGCTGATAGAGTTCTGTATTTTTACCGTAAAGGTCACTAGATCTACAATATCCTTTTATCAATATTTCCTTCACACACTGGAGTCAGTTGCACCCCAAAACCATGGGAACATTTGTTCTTTGTTGAGAGCTTATTTGACTCATAGAAGGCAGAGCCATCCATCAGCCCTGCCCTTAAGACTTTCATTACTTTTTCTCATAAACCTGGCCAAGAACACTTTGATTTAACTAACATCCTCCACACAAGTGCCAGATCTCTACATAGACACTGCATCTACATCTCTCTATTCCAGGTTTTCAGAAGCCTAGACACCTGCCCTCCCTCACACACTCGATATTTTCTTTCTCCCATTAACACATTTTCACACCATACGGCTCTATAGCATGTTTATATGAAGCAATGGAGTTCCAAAAATGAACAACATCATTATATAATAGTCCCTATGTTGCTAAGATGATCATATGTACTACTATTTGACATTTTTTCTTCCTGAAGAACTTAAAACCTTATGGTTTTTTCTTGGAACTCTATGTACTTGTTGCATACTTCTTTTTGCTAAAAGAAAATGCAGATTGCAGAAAAATAAATAGAAAATTGTGTTCAAATTTCTTAAATAAGTAGATGCGTTGACCTTTAGAGGTTTAGTATCAGAACATGTAGCCACATGTCAAAGTAATCTGAGTGGACAGCTATCCCAATTTTGATGGATAGAAAGATGTAGATACCATTGTCATAAAAGCTCAAAGTCCATTGAAAACACAAAACCTAGATTTAGCTCTTTCTTCCCTGATCCATCTGACAGGCATTTGGCTAATGTCAGTGTCTTGATAATACATTTAGTGCAATCTCTTCCTCAGCATGATTAACTGGAATGAGGCTTCTGTTGAAAAGGTGTGCTTAATGTATTGTAAAGGGTCACAGATGGAGAGAATTAAGGCTAAGATGCCCAGCTTGCTAGTCTATGAAAGACATAATCCGTATTTAATATCCTTTCTCATTAACAGTAACAGTCACATATAAGTGATTTCAGTTAAGAACTAATCTAAAGCTGTAACAAAGTTAGATGGCATCCCTAATTACTGAAGGTAAGGCTGAATTTGTCCCACCCACTGATGGCCATTCTCCAATGTTGGCAGAAGTTAATGTGGGCCTTAGAACAACAGGGTGCCTATAGCAGATATTTGATAAATGGTTATTTAAGAAAAAATAAGAGGATTAAGCTTATTCCACACTGTCAGCCCATTTCTTTTAAAAAGCATCACTAAAAGTCATCTGACTTCAAATGTGTTCAGTCTTTTCTTTTTTCTTGGATTTAAATGTAGCAGCTATTAGAACAATTGTATTCATTATAAATGAAATCTCTTTTAAAATAGGTTCTTAGTCTGGCTTATCTGATTTTGTTTAGTAAGACTAATTAAATTTACTTTATTTCCATCTGATAGATGCTCTGTTTTTGGACAATATATCATGAAAAGGCAGAATGTATTAACTAATTTATAGTCTGATCAGCAATCTATAACCCTGAAAATATTTTTCTCAAAGAAAATACTTCATGGATGAATCATAATGAAGGCATGCGTGTGTGCACGTACATGTCTTGTTAGTTCATGTTTTATAGGAATTTTCCACATAGGTTTGAGACTTTGTGGTTGCAGATTTGCCAGCTTCCTACCTTTTCTCTCTGTGTGATTGATAGTTCAGTGCACATTCACAAAGTGACATTCATGTATTCAACTGGCATTCATTAATCCCAGTACCAGTTAATGTGATAAAACTAGAGATACTGTTTACAATATAGATATAATTAGACACAATATAGATATAATCTCTACCTTTATGTTCTAATCTAAATAGTCTAGTAATGAATGTGAGTCAACAATAAATAGAAATAAATAGAAACTCAATGAATTGTCATGAGTGTATGTAAGAATAGTTTATACTAATGTCTGATTAGGACTCTGTGGCAATGTTTACAGTGCACTGGGGTCAAGAGGGCAGAATGTGGAAAGCCTTTTGAAGAAGTATATTAAATGTGAGGCATAAGATGAATTAGAATTAATTGGACAAAATGGAGGAGACCTTACCAAAGTTAATATGTGCATGTTACATACCATTCTGGAAAAGGCAGAGACAGAAAGTGTTCAGCGTAGGGAAGAAAGAATAGATGCAGCACAGAATCCTAGAGTAATGAATGTATCTTGTATGACATTGAAAAGGTAGATATATGTCTTTATGTATATGTACATACCTGTAAAATGAGGAACAGCAAGATAAGCCCCAATGTAAACCATGAATCTCGGTGATCATGGTTTGTCAGTGTACATAGGTCATGGACTGTAATAAAAGGTTGCCCAATGGCATAGAGCATTTATATTGGAGGAGGTTGGGTCTGTGTGAAACAGACACCATAAGAGAATTCTCTGTAATTTTTGGGGGGGGGCTCCGGTCGTGGGGCCTGAAGTCTGGGCCTGGGCGCCGTCCCTCAGCTCTTCAGCTCAAGGTTAATGCTCTACCACTTGAGCCACAGCGCCACTTCCGGCTTTTTTCCTTTTGCTAATGTGGTGCTGAGGAATCAAACCCAGGGCCTCATGCATGCAAGGCAAGCGCTCTTCCACTGAGCCACCTTCCCAGCCCCAATTCTCTGTAATTTCTACTCAATATTTCTGTGAAGCAAAACTGCTCTAAAAACTTGGGTCATAGAGCATCTTTCTAGCAAGGTAAAACCCTGAGTTCAGACACTGATCAAGATACATTGTTCTCATGAGTTGACATGCTGAACTGAAACTGTTCTTTTCAACTACATAAAGACAATAAAAAGTTATAAATTTTAAAAAAATTTTAATAATAACAATAAAATTAATAACATAAAATCCTAGATCAATTATAATTTTTCTTGTTTACTTTCGCAAAAATATATGTGAATATATATTTAATATTCTTGATCAGATTTATTTTTGTCAGTTGTGGAGCTTGAACTCAGGGCCTGGGTGCTGTTCCTGATCCTCTTTGTGCTTAAGATTAGTGCTCTACCACTTGAGCCACAATGCCACTTCTGGTTTTTGAGTGGTTAACTGGAAATAAGAATTTCATGGGGACTTTTCTGCACAATCTGGCTTCAAACTGTTATCCTTAGATCTCGGTCTCCTGGGAAGCTAGGATTATAGGTGTGAGCCCTCAGTGCCTGGCCTGATCATATATTTTTGAGAGATTGTCTCATTATATATCCAAACTGTCTTGAATTTATGATCTCCCTGCCTTAACCCCTCAAACACTGGGACCACAAGCAGGTCATACCATGTCCATCTTTATTTACTAATCTATTATATGTAAGAGTTTTATTATTCTTTGGTTTATGACTTCTTTATACTTTCTATAGATTGGTACTTTTCTGGTTTTGCTTTACTTTGAGATATTATTACCTGGAGTTTGGAAAACTGCCAAGTGCAAAAGCTGCCAACTGGTCAATTGTAATGGCAACTGTCAATTTGGAAGAATTCCCCAACTCAGGTTGCAAGGACTTACTAGATTCACTGAATACCATTATATCAGAGCCATGGTTTACCCTAGGAATAGGAAACAAGGAGAGCCAAGCAAAGGAAGACATGAATGAGAAGATTCTAGAAGGGCTCCCCATGTAAGGGTCCTGATATCCTCAGGCTATTACTATCCAGCACACATACATGGAGTAGTATTGACTTGCAGCTTCACCAGTCTTTGATGTCCAGGGTTTTTATAAGGGGTCATTACATAGATATAATTGGTTTATTGCCTACATTCCTGGGCCTGAACTCTACCTCTCAGTCCTTCCTGGAGGTCAAGATGATATGATATATCACACATCCAGAGTAGTACATAAGTCACTAAGTTAACAATCCATCGGGTATGTTCTAAAGGGCTCGCCACAATCACAAGACACACCACTTAACCCTTTGTTTAGCTATAACATCCCCAAAACAAGGGCTGAAGACAAGCTTCTCTTTGGGTGGGTGAAACAAAATTCTTCACAACTTAGCTCTAGAGTCATTTTCAATAATAAGACACAGCTTTGTAATAATTCCAATGAAATAAGACAGTTCACATGCTAAGTAATTTATCAGCTTTAACACAATAAGGTCTGGCAAATGGAGAGCAATGAAGAAGAGGAAGTATTGATGTTTATCTCTAGCTTTTACTGTATAGGGTCTGTATATAATCTCTGGTATTCAACTGGATATATATTTTGAGAAGAAAGAAGACAAATACCAAGGGTATTTAGCTAACTGTCATTTGCATCCAATGTAATATAAAGCCCTGGATATGTGTTCAAATCTTTAAAACTTCTGTTTGATGCTGTGGTTTAATTCTATACAAGTCCAGAAAATTAGTTTAGATCTTAGCCAGGGAAGATTTTCAGGTCATTGTGTTACTTCTGGTACTCAGAAGTGAAAAGGGACTAGTCTGAGTTATAGCTAAGGCTGTTATGAGTGTGAATTGTATAAGGTTGTTTTGGGTTTGTAGAATATTTCATTGACTGCCCAATGCTATATTAGCCAAGACAAGCTCATAAGTTTTATATGCTTCCGATTTTGAAAGAATATGAAGGAGTGGGAAGGAGCAAAAGATGGAGAGAGGGTGGGTTCTATTATTTTACAACTTTATCTTATTTTTAGATGAAGCATCTAAGAAGTTGCTATTTTAATTTTAATACAGAAACACTGTGTTGCTTTATGATATTTGTCTGTATGAATCATATTTATATAAAAGCTAAAGCCTAAAACATTTAGTCTAACTCTACCAAAGCCTACAGCAAGATAATTTCTGAATGACACAGTTTAAGAATGAATGAACAGGAAGATGATACAGTCAGAGAAATAAGGACAGCACTAAAAGTTCAACATATGTGCATATGTGAGTAGTCCTAAATAAGATGTGATTGATAATCAAAAGCAAGAACTCTGCCTTTTATTTACTGCTAAATAGGAGCTGAGGAAAAGCTACAGGTGTGTTCTGGATGTCTGACTCAGATGGCACAAGTGGCTCAATGGGGAAGAGAAATGAAATTCATCCAAGCATTCAGTGAAAAAAAAATGTAGAAAATCACATCCTGTGAAGCATAGAGAATAAAGAGCTATTGATCGATGAATCATCCAAGCTGTAGTTTTTCAGAATCTGGTCTGTGCAAAGTAATATGCTAGATACTGGGGAGAGAGCACTCCATAACATTAAGAAATCCCTGCCCTTGGGTAGCTTATATTCTAGAGGGAGAGGTATACAAAATGCAAATCGTATGTAAATAATTGTCATTTAAATACATCATTGAAAGAAAATTATAAATTGCTAAATAATGCTTACTGGGGAAAGTTGTCAAGAATTCATACATTTGTGCATATGTACATATGTAAAGCTAGATGTGATTTTACTGGGGAATTGATCCTTTGATCATTGCTGAATGGATCAGTAGCTAGTAACCATGTAAAACAAAAAGAAGGATGGCAAGAACAGCCAACAGGTAGAAACTAAGTTTTTATGAAAATTGGCATTAATCAGATGACATAGATCATAATACAACCTGTGGATAATGGTTTGAGTGCTTTTTGTCACTAATATATGGAAAACATCAGCATCAGCTGAGATGCTGTTTTTAAAATATCACTTTGTCTATAGGACAGAGATAAATCAAGATGAAATGGAGTGTACAAAGGTATTTATGCTGTAGATTTATTTATGATAAAGCTGCAGTAAGGGATTGTGGACATAGTCTGGTATGTACATCATGTTGGTTTTGATCTCCAACCTCAGAAGAAAATAAACAAACAAGCTATAATAGTAGCTTGGACTACGCTGGTGGAAAATACACTGATAGAGGTAGGCAGATTTGGTAAATATTGTAGGAACTAATATTGAGGTAACTGACAATGTAAAGACTGAGATAGGAGGTCCCCAAAACAATTTGTAAGCTTCTTGTGCCACAGTTTTGAACTTAATCAGTTCCAAGAACAAAACAAGATAACTATTTTTAAGATGGATATATAGAGAGACTTTATTAACATACATTAATTATACAAAGGAACTTGACTCTGACAGTTTTAACATGTATATAATATACATTGGTCAAATTGGTCAAAAATCTATATATCTTTCTTAGCTTCACTTCCTTATCCATTTTCTTTTTAACATTTTTGGTGAGTTTCAGTATGTTGTATTCAAATATATATGTATATTTATGATATCTACTCTGATATTGGTGAAGACGCTTTTTGATAGAGTATGATACACTGTTGGATGATTTTTATCTTTCTGAGTGCGATTATTTTCTTTAAATAGAGGCAGGAGTGATGGTTTCCTCTTAGAGAGGAAAAAGAACAAAACCATGGTTGGGTGGCAGTGATGAAATACATTCAGATAGCCAGTTCAGTTGTCACTTGACAGTGACCTATATTGTGAGAACTTGCTACCATTTCTGACAGCTTCATTAGACAAGTCAGGTTCAAGGTTGTCAAGAGAACTAAGCATCTTTCCCCTGAGTCTTAAAATTTGGTCCAGAACTCTGTCCTGGTACATGCTTGTTACTCATTGCAAAAAAAGTCCAATGTGTTGATGTTCGCCTTCCCAGCCTTCAAAAGTATTAGCTAATAGACATTTTTGGTTATAAATGACAGCCTCAAGGGTTTTGTCATAGCAACACAAAATAGATGAAAACGCAAGCTTTACTGTTAGAGAACATTTCACACATGGTGATACAAATGATCAGCTGAGAGTATTAAGAATTTTTCAGATGAATCTATGGTCTTGTAGGTGGTCCTCTGAATTTTGTCCCATGTGCCTTACAACTTTGCTTTCTTTGATTTGCCTCCTTTGACTGTAGCAAGACTTACCATGCGTATGACTATAGTCTGAATGAGTCTTGTGCATACTTAGAGGGAATCATCAACTATTAAGAATGGTTGGAGATCCCTAACACACCACAGTCTTAAGGAAGTCTATCTTGCTATTATCTTAACATATCCTTATAAAGAAACAGTGGCTATGAATGATTGATACAGTGATATTAATTTAGAGATTATTTTGGACAACTTTGAATATAAAAACATGCCTCCCATACATCTTGACTTTGTCAGACTTGCCCAAAAAAGAAAGAAGAACCAGAATCCTAATTGTGCATGAGACCATCTACGGGAGAATAAAAACAAAATATGTCACTCATGCACTTCCTTTGGATTTAATTTCTTTTTATTTATTTATTTAATGATTTTTAAAAATACATTTATTATTGTAAAAATACTGTACAGAGGGGTTACTGTTACATGAGCAAGGTCATGAGTACATTTCCCATTGTTACCTCCTCCTTTGTTTTTCCCCTCCCCTCCCTTCCCTCCCACCTCCATAACTACGCTCCCGCCCTCCTTACTCACCCTCTCCCTGCCTAAAGTGCAAAGTTTGTTTTTCAACATAGTGTCTTGTACATAGCGTTGTTACAATGGGTCAGCCTGTATCCCTATTCAAGCATTTTGGTTTTTCCCTTCCCCTTCCCAAGTTAGAGAAGTGTATATACAAGATGCAGGGGACCGACATCAAATACAGCAAAAACCTGTTATACTGTATGGGAGGAACATACAAAGAAACAAAAAATCACATGGTACATCATAAATACATTAGGAACAATAGCAAAAAACCACTTGTGTCCCTACCTTGGGGTTCATTTCGCTTAACATCATCTTTGGATTTAATTTTCATTAAGGTTTCCTTGTGGCTTGCATTCCTGATTTTCACATTTGTACTATAAAGCTTTTCCTCCAGAAGGCTGCATAGTCTTCCCAGTGGTTTTTTAAATGCACGAAGCTGTCTCATCAAAGCAATGATGAACTGAGCAAGTCACCGGAAGCAGCAGCAGAACTGATGCATACTAAGAGCTTTGAGTGTCTCAGAAGATGGAGTAGCATCAATAAGGTTGCCAGCCCACGTGACTTGGGTTTGAATTTTGATTACGGGATGACTCAGTCTTTTCATTTTGGTAATCAGAGGCCTCTTATAGCACCTTCTCTGGGTGGTCCAGGGTTCTCATTACTTTTTGAAGATATTATTTTGCACAAATTTAGTACACACTTGCTATTGCTCTGCTTTATCAAATTCGCATAAAATACCAATAACATGTCCTGTAGATTTTTCTCCTTTCCCCCTCCGGAGCCATCACAAAGTTTGTAATTGCTGGTTATTATTTTTTAGTTGAAACACACTATGCACAATATCCTTTATGCATATTCCTTTGTCCACCTCAACCTAGCCCATGATTTAATTGTGTGTGTGTGTGTGTTTCTACTAAAAATGTCCTTAGATGAACATAAATCTTATGTGTGAATATTAGCCAAACTGTCTCCTAAGGTAGTTTTGTTTTGTTTTGATTTTGTTTGTTTGGTTTGTTTTTGCTCATTCTGTGCTTTCTGAAATGTTGAAAACGAAAGCTAAATATTTGCCAAGAGGTTATTTCCTGGAGTGATTGTAAGTCTGTTCAACATACTGACTTAGACTCACAGTAGTGTATGAAGTCAGTGCTATTCTTACGTTCACTACACTGATGAAGAAGAAAAGAAGGAAAGGCATTGAGCAACCTGGCCAAAATGGCAGGTGGACCCTTCAGCCAGCTGGGATGCGAGGGCGGGTCGGCTTCAAAGCAGGTGCTCTTAGCCTCTGGGGTTTTATGTCTGAGCATCCATCTCTTTGTTCTTGCCTTCACTGCCTCGGTAGCAACTGTCCCTTTCCATCCACACTTTGTTCTCTTCTTTGGCTTTCGCTCCTGACGTGCCTTGTGCCATGCGCGCCTGTCGCGCCGTACTCTTCACCCATGCTCTCTCTTCCATGAACAGTTTTCACAGTCTGATAAGCAGCCTGAGAAACACCATGCTAGTAGCACAAGCACTGTCATTGCCCCTGGGGCTGAGGCTGTGAACAAAGTGTGAAAGATTATTTCTGTTTCCATTGCTTCCAATAATTTAGACTCTGTTCCCCAGCACGAGGAAGGGTAACCACATCAAAATTCTAGATTTCAACCATTAAACAATGCAATTCCAACACACACACACACACACACACACACACACACACACACACACACACACACACACACACACACACACACACACACACACACACACACACACACACACACACACACACACACACACACCCTGACAAAGCAGGGCCTGGCTTTTCTTGCCCAGTGTCAAATCTTACCTTCAGACTTTAGAACATGTCAGACAGTTTTAAATTCAAGCTGTTAACTTCCAGCAGAAGGCTTTAGCACATTTTCCCTTCCAGTGAAATTACATAATCCTCATTAAAATGTTGTCTTATGGTTCCAATGATTAGCAAGACTGTATTCTCTGAATCCAAGAAGCCTGGCATTTGGAGAGGTGAATAAAATTGTACCCCTCCATGTTTTGCTAAGGAAAATCTCCCCAGCTTAACAGCATGGAATTCTATTGTTCTTTTTGTAATGATAAACTTCTGGATGCTTCTCAATCATGTCATACATACTGTTCTCTGCCTCAGATATGAAAGGTATTTAAGAAAAAATTGCCAAGTGCTTACTGTAGTACCATCAGTTTTTCCATTCTTTGGAATGTCTGAGATAGGACTTTCATTGGTAATTTTCTGTAGGTTTACAAGCATGGATTTTTCTTCCTGTAAGTGACAACTATCCTCAAATGTTCTCCTCTCTTTTTCCCAAGCAACTTTTCTAATTCATTTACCGAAGTGTTAATTTTATGAATAAATTAAAGAAATCTGAGCAGAAAGGAAAACAAATTATAACTAGTGGCAAGACCACCAATCTTATACCTTGTTTTTCAGAAAAATTAATTTCTAGTGAATTTGGAAGTGTTATGGATGGATTGATGGATAACTGGATGGGTGGAATCAACATTCAATTTACTTACATGATACTTACTACTTATTACAGTTCCAACTCTCATTCCTCTCACTGACCTCTGGATTCATTGAGGTGTGTCAGCTTGGATGGGCAGGAGCTACCTCAAATGTTACATCTCCAAGGAGCCTTAATATTTTACTCTGATCATCTTGTTTCTTACTGTTCCACTACCTATCAAACCTATTCTTTCTGATATTCCTCATAATAGCTAGTTCTTTCAACATTCATTTAATTCACTGCCTAATTCAAACACCAGTGTATTCCCCAAGATTCTTTCCTTCCTTCCTTCCTTCCTTCCTTCCTTCCTTCCTTCCTTCCTTCCTTCCTTCCTTCCTTCTTTCCTTCCTCCCTCCCTCCCTCCCTCTTTTTCTTTCTTTCTTTCTTTCCTTCTTTCCTTCTTTCCTTCTTTCTTTCTTTCTTTCTTTCTTTCTTTCTTTCTTTCTTTCTTTCTTTCTTTCTTTCTCTCTCTCTCTCTCTCTCTCTCTCTCTCTCTCTCTCTCTCTCTCTCTCTCTCTCTCTCTCTCTCTCTCTCTCTCTCTCTTTCTTTCTTTCATTTTGTTGTTGGTTGTGGGGCTTGAACTCAGAGCCTAGGCACTGCCCCTGAGCCTCTTTGTGCTCAAGGCTAGCACTCTACCACTTGAACCACAGCACCACTTCTGGTTTTTGAGTGGTTAATTGGTCTCATGGGGACTTTTCTGGCTACTTTCGAACTGTTACAGGTGTGAACCATGGGTACCTGGCTTCCAAAATCTAATGTATCAGCATATTCCTGAGAGCTTCATCTCAAAAATGTACCTAAAATTTTTCACTATTTTATAGTTTGTTAAAATCTCTAAACATTAGCACTTGTTCTCAGATTCTACTCTTCCTTTCTATACCAATTCTAAAATAGCATAAAATAGATCTCTTCTCTCCCACGCAGATTGAAAACCTTCAGTGGTTTTCGATTGCAGGTAGAAAAACTTTAAATTTCTTTTAGCGGCCACTAGGATCCCTCTAATCTCTGGAACCTGCTTACTTTTTCATAGTTGTCTCTTACTAAGCTTGGCTTTTTTTGCCGTAGGCAGATAATTGTCCATCATGCTAAGTTTTCTCCTAAATCTTTTTACAGCTGTTCTCTGTCCAGAAAACTGTCCTCCAGCTGTTGTCAGTCTAGCTCCTTTCAATGTTTTGTACTTCTATTCAAATGCTTTTTTCTCAGAGAGGCCTCTTTTTACCCATTCTATTTATATAGCTATCGTCATCTTCCTTTCCATTACTTCATTTTATTTTCTTCAAATCAGGTGTTATTATCTGAAACTGTAACATAATATATGAGTTTATTTGTTCAATATACTTCTCCCAGTAGAATGGAAAAACTTCAGGAGACAGGATCTTTGTCTATTTAATTTTCCTTCTGGTCTTCCAGTACCTAGAATATGAATGCCACAAAACAGGAGTGTAAATAAAAGGTATTGAATGAATGAAAAAATGAGTAAATATCTCATATTAGATAATCTGCACAGATATCTTGTGAGATAGGGGTCATCATTAAAGTTCAGAGCTATCAAATTAACTTTGCAGAATCACACATGGTTAAGCCCTGAATTTCTGTTCATTTCCTTCATTGTCAATTACTCCAAAGTTTTACCACAGGAGTAGACAGTTGGATTGATGTTAAATTAACCTATGTCACTCAGTATGCCTCCATCTACCTTAAAAAGAAGTCAAATTTCCAGGTGCCTTCAAGATCAAACTATCAAGCTATGCTAGGAAGAAGACTGGTAGATGTATTACTGTGATGCACAATAAGAACAGTCCAAGAACTGCAAGTTAATAGGGTATAATTTTGGTTCTGCTGTTCTCAAGAGCCCTTCTCTGAAGGAAAAGAAAATAAATGAGGAAAATTGTAACGGAAAGAATCAGCTTTCAGCTGGACAGGAGGCAAGTGTAATGGGCAGTGTGGGCCCAGGCCCATCCCTTTGGGGGAATTTCAGAGCCTAAAGGCCAAGAATATTCAAGAAATCAGTTGTTTCTGTAAAAACTGAGAATTGTGGGAAAGCATGTTACTGCATGTCACAAAATCCCTTTGAAACTTTCTATCGAGTCTAAGAATGTAACAGGCATTTATGTAATTCATTAATGAATGTCTATGATAAAAATCTTGGACTTCAAATAAAGTTCTAAATCTGTTCCTGTGATCCTAAGAGAGCAAGGATATAGTGCTCTTCAAAAGAAAGTATTTTTATTTGGAAATATTCTTCTGGTAAACACAGTAGGGATTTCACGAAAGAACAAGTGATGTGTTGTACTATAGACATTAAAGATCATGATTGTCATGAAAAACAATATTTCATGCTTAAGAAATTCTTTTCCCTCTCTCTTTCTTTCCCTCCCTCCCTCCTCTTCCTCCCTCCCTCCTACCTTTCTTTCTTTCTTTCTTTCTTTCTTTCTTTCTTTCTTTCTTTCTTTCTTTCTTTCTTTCTTTCTTTCTCTCTCTCTCTCTCTCTCTCTCTCTCTTTCTTTCTTCCTTCCTTCCTTCCTTCCTTCCTTCCTTCCTTCCTTCCTTCTTTCTTTCTTTCTTTCTTTCTTTCTTTCTTTCTTTCTTTCTTTCTTTCTTTCTTTCTTTCTTTCTTTTCTTTCTTTCTCTGATTAGTCTCAGGCAGATATGCTAGATATGTTAGGCAGATATGCTAGATACGTACCTCTAGTTCTCTGACTTTCAGTTTGTTTTTGAGATAAGGTGTCATAATTTTGCCTGAGCCAGTTTCATACCATAGTCTTTCTATAGTTTACTTCCCAAGTAGCTTAGTTTTATTATCTTTAAAAATTTTAAAGATTAAAAAAATGTAACAGTTTTTAAACTTTTAAAATTTACTTCCTGCTGTACTGGGGTTTGAACTCAGGAACTTAATGTTTGCTAAGCAAGTGCTCTAGCAATAGGGCTATGATTAGAGCACTATTTAAGAAATCTTATTTGGTGGGCTGGGAAGGTGGTTCAGTGGTAGATTGCTTGCCTTGCATGCCTGAGGCTTTGGGTTTGATTCCTCAGCACCACATAAGCAGAAAAAATATTTCCTATTTCCTTGAGCTGAAGAGCTGAGGGACAGTGCCTAGGCCCAGAGAGCTGAAGAGCTGAGGGACAGTGCCTAGGCCCAGAATGCTGAAGAACTGAGGGACAGTGCATAGACCCAGAGTTCAGGCACCACTACTGACAAAAAAAATCTTATTTGGGTTCTCAGTATTTTTTTGATTTGTATTTTCTTTATGGTGAGATATATTGAACATTTCTTCATGTGTCTGTTGCTATTTTTACTTCTTCTGAGACGTCTGTCTTTAAGTCATTAGCCCTTTTATTAATTGAGTTGTTGTTTCTTGGATCTCATTCCAATTAGAATGGCTAACAATAACAATAGTATACTAATATTACACTGTTGGTAGGAATGCAAGCTTGTTCAACCACTCTGGAAAAGATGTGGAGAGTCCTCAAAAAATCAAATATAGAGCTATCCTCTGATCTGGCAATTCTACTCCTGGGCATTTACCCAAATGACCACAAACCAGCCTACACTAAAGCCACCAGCAAAACTATATTCACTGAAGCAATATTTACTGTAGCCAAGGTATAGAATCAGCCCAGATACCCCTCGAATGGACAAATGGATCCAGTAAATGTGATATATATACATATATATGTATATACATACTTCATCAGAAATGATATTTTACCATTTGTTTTTTTAAATTGTGACAATACCGTACAGAGGGGTTACAATTACATGGTCAAGATAATGAGTACATTTCTTATCAAGCATTGTTGCCTCCTCCTTTGTTTGCCCTTCCCATCCCTTCCCGTTCCCCCCAACCCCCTACCCGACCCTCCCCACCCCCACCATACTGTTTGTAAGGAGATGGAAAGAACCAGGAAATATTTATACCAAGCAAAGTAAGCCTGACTCAGGGAAGCCTAGTTTCCCTCAGTTGTGGTAGGTAGATGGTATCTATAATCTACAGGTAAACACACTGGGTGGTAAGTAAGGGGTTACAAGTGAATTAACTGAAGTATAATATACTCTATATAGAGAGAAAATAGTGTAATTCTTTAAAAAGACTAAGTCAAAGCCCAACAAAATAACTGCCAGGGATCCATGAAGTAGCCCTTTGTTCCTGTGCAGGGCTGCTTGACAAGTAGATTCTAAGGAACTAGAATTGTGTGTGTGTGTGTGTGTGTGTGTGTGTGTGTGTGTAAAGGTGTAAAGGGTATCTTTGTATACCAACATGTAAAACTAAAGATGAGGAATGTGTATTTGACCAGTTTATATTTTTAAATTGGTCAGTACTAAATCTAAAGCTTCTGTGATTTGTATGTCTTAACTTTGTTTACACTGCACAAAATAAATTAAAATAAAAACAAAAACAAGAAATAGTGGGGAGAGTGCAGTAAGGGCTTAAAGAATAGAAGAATGAAGGGGAAATGCAGGCAAGAATTCATTGTATAGATCATAGAATTGAGAACTATAAGGGAGGAGAGGCAAAGGGGGATAAAGACGTTGAAGTGATGATCAAGATGTTTTGTTAAATGAAAAAAAAATCTAACACATAACCTAAAATTAAGATAAGTAAGGCAATGTGTGGATTAGAAGGGGTAGGTGAGAATGTTGAAAGAGGTGACATTAATCAAGATGCGCTATATTCATAAACTTGCTTTGGTGAATGGCAAATCCTTTGTACAACTACTTACTATCTTTAAGTGGTTGTGTTACAGTATTTTAAAAATAATAAAGAGATCTTGTTTGACCTTAATACCACTAACCAGTCAGCTTCATTTTTGTTCAGTGAGCAAGGGGAAAATAAATTTATTATATAATCTGTTAGGGATATTGTAATCTCTGAACAAAAATAAAGTGCTTATCACCCAACTTCTTTTCGAGAAATTCCTCTGGTGACTTGTTGCGTCCGAATGAGTTTTTATCTTCTTTTATTTCACAGGGGCTGTTGTTTCCCACGGATTCCCTTAGCTCCCTAATGTTCTATAGCTTAAGTTATGAAAAATCAGTTTCTGTTTGCCACTGAAAAAAACCCATTTACTTTTATAATAGTTTTCCTGAAAAATATGAATTTGAAATTTAAAACTCAGAATGCTAAAATGCTGCTTATCTTTTATCCCTGGAGACTTGAGAAATATACAGAGATAGAAAATAACATAAAAAAATCCTTTGGTATTTTTATTCAGAGCAGAAAGGCTCATTCACCAACAATTTTAGCATGACTAAAGGCATCTATTAACTATCTATTGTATGCCAGATAGGGAAATGAGATTTACTTTTTTTTTTAAGAGAAAGACTATAATCCTTGTTTTGAGATACTTAAAAGTGTCAAATTTATTCAAAAACTGCCAGAAACTCAGAAAGTACTGATCTTCACCAATCCATGAAAAATAATTAATCAAGAAAATAGTGAAAGCTTGACATGTAAGAACTCTTGCTCCTCACTTTGAACATAAGAAGTTTTGCATTGTGTTGTGAGCTCAGGATTTATCTTCCTGCTACAGGACTCGCTTGAGCCACTACAAACAGGGGAGTTGGTTGGCATGAGGTGAAATGCCACTTCCTCATAAGCCACAGACACAGATGGGGTCAGGCCAAGGGCTTCCAAATGAGGGGAATGTTACCAGTGATGTTGGTGTACATTGTCTCAGTGAGGGGCCAGAAGGTTATGAATGTGGTATGAGTGCACACTTGCAAAGCAAGGTGGTTCCTCCTGACACACACCTGGCTGCTGAGACCAATTTAGTCTTCTTGTATTACTGCAATAAGGTAAATAGCCCCCTGTCAAGAAACCTTAAGGAAATGCCAAATCCAGCCATTTGTAAAAGTAGGAATGTACTTTTAGTCTTGCCTTAGGGCATCTAGAATCTCAACTTCTTTGACATTGGAAAAACCATAATTGTATCACTTCATCTTGAGTAGTGTCAGGAACAGAAGCCTCACTTTGGTACCATTTACAGCTTGGCAGGCAGTTAAGAACAAGGGCATGCTACTCTTCTGTAGGAATCAGGCAGCATCTGCTTTCTGTATCTTTGCTAAGCTGACCTTACCCTATTCCATGGCAGGATGACAGGTCTCCACCAAGCTATACATACTCCTGAAAAACAGCTTATTTATATGCCTTACTAAAGCTTCAATTAAATAACACTTTTACCAAAATCTCAAGTTTACTTCACAGTGCTATAACTAATATACTAAATAATTAACAAAGATTTGAGAATAAGTACAAGCATTTTACCCTCTGGATCTTACTTAGGAAAACAAATAGAAACTTTAATTGATCTGATAGAATATTCAGACATTTAATTCTATGTTAGATATAAAACATTTGGACAAACATCAATCTTCTGACATATGTCACTCTTGGTTTTTAGCAATGTAATTATATATGAAAAATATAAAGAAAAAATCATCTAATTGTAGGTGAAAGTGGCCTTTTCATAAAATACATATATTAGCTCTTTAGATATGAGAATCACAGAGCTCTTACTGGCCTGTATTCTTAGTACAATCATCCTAATCATACTTTTCAATTATATACTACTTTAGTATTTACCAAGGGCTCTCATACTTTCGAATACTACATTCTGTTCTTTAGAGGGATAGACCTGGTGGTGTTTATAATTTTTCTTTCATAATGTGAAATGGTTAAAAATAGCAACACATAGTAAAAATATATCAACATATGGGAAATGGGTAAGTTTGTTTGCTTGTTTTTTGTCTCTTAAATTACAGTTTACAAGCGTTTCAGATTCACAACACACACAACTCACATTTGTTAGCTGTTATTACCGTAGCTATTATGCTAATGGATAAACAGATGGGAACCCAACATAGGGCTTTCTGAAACCTGCTTTCTTTAGTTATTCCTTCTGTACTTCTAGCTGTGTTGAGTTTAAACAATCAGACTGCTAGACACATCTTTATTTCAGTGATATCAGGAAGTATTTAGTATTCATTTCATAGCAAGTCTGCCTTAAAAATAACTTATTTGCTGTTGAATTAAATCTTCTCAGCAGTGTTGAGAGGCAGGCATTGCTTTGGTGCTGTTCTTAGGGAAACTGAGTCATGAAGGTCACCCCGCTTAGTGGGAAGCCAGTCCCCAGATCCAAATCTGTTTAACTACCTACTCTTGCCACTGCTTGCTAAATATTAATTATTTTTTATAAAATACCCCCAAAGGCAGAAGAGAGTGAATATACATCTCTAGGGAATCTGAGGGTGTAGTTCAAAGGGAATCATAGTCAGTGTGAAATTTCTTTGAAGTTTCATCTCTTATCGTTAACATGCATACAAGTCTGCTCTGTAATGTATTGATATTTGTTTTAAAATGAAATGTGTTTGTTTTCCTAAGTCTTCAGATGAAACTGAAGTCCCAGAAATATGCATTGTGTTTATCCTATGGCTTCTAAATTCCCCTTTGGGTATCCTGGTATGAGAAGCACAGCCATTCACAGTATAGTCTCTAAAAGGCTGAGACGTACAATTCTAGCTCTATTGATTTTAATGTGAAATCTCAATTTCCCACAGTGGTTCTTTGGCAGTTACTTTTAAATCACCCCCCTTCTAAGCTCCCACAGCAAAATCTACTTCCCTTTTATGCCATTCATATTTATAATTACTTCACCCCCAGAAGACTACAAATTCTGTGAAGTTGGTATTGTATATTCCTAGCACCTGTCTTACTACCTAGAAGATAATAATATGAAATATTTTTTACATAATAATTGGTACATTTTTATAAATTAAATCTTCCCATGCAGGTTTAGAATAAGGAATAACAGCAGGTGAGCTCTACCTGATTTCATTACTGAGTTTGTATAGATTTAGTTTTAGGGTATAAGTTAGAAGCTTAACTATGACTTTTAACTCTGCTCATAGAACTGATTTATTTGGTGATCTTAGGTAGAGGCAGAAGTAAGGAAAGAGGTGTCAACCCTCTCTCGTTTCATAGCCTTATCTAGGATATGTATAAGCTCAGCTATGAGAGTTACAAAAGCATAGGGATTTACCTCTGAGGAAGAACACAGGCTCACATTTGGATTGATAGATGCTGGTTAAATATTAGCTATACTTTTCAGAGTTCAAAATCAACCTATAACAAGCTGGTTATGCAAACAACTTACAGGCTCAGAAACTGTGTGTGTGTGTGTGTGTGTGTGTGTGTGTGTGTGTGTATACATGTAGCTGTAGATGCATGTATGTGTATATATGTAGCAGCAATAATAACAAAGTGAATCATGTGCAGGCAAAAACAGAAAAAGTGATTATTACTATAAAAGATGACTAATATAATTCATTAGGTGAGAACAAATACTAAAAACTAATTAAAACTTAAAAGATGATAGACCCTCTGTATGTGAAAGATTTTAGTAAGGCTAAAACAGAGATCCCTTAAATTAAGGCTTGAGCAAGGACTTTGCTTGATTTTTTTTCCCAAGGAAATAATTGAAATTCAAAAACAAGATAAGCATACATATTTTATGTTAGGTATAAAATATACTTCTAAATATTAGAAAGTTCAGTAAACCATATATAGTTCATTTTTGAATATGTGGGCTTCTTTAATTACTTTGGGTTCATCTTTTTTGTTTTCATTACAGTAAGTCTGCACAACTATGGGAAAATAAGTGTCTGTTTTTTACTCTATTATATTTTGTTGTAGCAGCAGGAATTAAGATATACGTCTCCAAGCTTCTGCAGGTATTCTTTATAACAATAAAAGTCTACTTTGCAATTGTTTGTTTATTTGTCTTTCTCCTCAATTAACTTCATATTTGAGCATAGTCCTCAATTCACTTTTTAAACTTTCCAATAGCCAAATACCCTTAAAATTAAAATTGCAATTGAATTAAATTTAATATCAGAATTTGGGAAAGAGGAGGGCATAGGGTCTGATTTATTTCTCAGTTAGAAAGTGAGTTAATTCTATATAGAGTAGTAGTTTAGCAAAAATCAGTGATAAAATATCTTATTCAAAAGAACACAGCGATGTGTGTATCTCATTTTTTTTAATAAAGTCTTTGAGAAGACAATGCAAAGCCAATTTTATCTGGAAGAACAATAAACACTCTTACCAATTATTTTTTTCTCTGTAAAAATACCATATTTTTTAAAATAAAATATGTATCTTAATGGACTTTTCCTAGGAGTAGGAGTTCTCCTAAACCCGAGAAAACAGAGGTTACAACCTCGTCTCTCTGGCATTAACAAATATCTGCCATGTGGTAGAGAATGAGCCCAAGTTTTGAAAATCTTAGATACTATTAACATGCTACCTTTTCTCATAGGATTCATGATATTTCATCTGAGTACTTGCTACTTTTTATTTTGTTCATGAGGACATTGGTGACTACTCAAAAATACAGTAACTTTTATTTAGCAAGATTACTATAAAAAGGCCTTTATGACATGTCATCAGTAAGTTTAGCTGTTCCCTAGAACTAGTTATAGAGAACAAACCATTTCAAGTGCCAGGATGAAGGCACCAGCCATATTCCTGTATGGAAACCTACCTTTGAGCTGATTCTCCCTGTCACATGTCATTGCAGCCTGCACACAGGTGGTGTTGAGTATATGTTTGTTGAAATTAGCTATCATTTGAACTCATGGCTGGAGAATACATCATCAATTTATGTAGCTGTGTTGACAACTCATTGATCTAAATGAGAAATAAGCAGCTTGTATCCACACCTGCTCATTATATCTTGGGAAAAGTAGCAATCAAAATGCACTATTTTATATTTAAATATTTTTTCCAAAGAGGCCAACAACTTGATGCTTTTCTGGAGTCCATAGTTAATAGTCAATAATTGGAATAATTACTGTCTAGTGATTTTATCTAGGTGGTTTTTCAGTAGCATATTTAGTTAGCAAGGTCTTTCTCCTTCTAAAAAATTTATGCTAATTTTTTGTCAGTCCTGGGTCTTGAATTCAGGGCCTGGGCACTGTCCCTGAGCTTTGGCTCAAGGCTAGCACTCTACCACTTGAGCCACAGCACCACTTCCAGCTTCTTCTGTTTATGTGGTACTGAGGAATCAAACCCAGGGCTTCATGCATCCTAGGCAAGCACTCTACCATTAAACTACATTTGCAGCTTTAGGTTAATTTGTAATGCTTCAAACCTGGAATATTTCTTAAATGACTTTATCTCCCCTTCTCTCTTTTTTCCCCCCTGTTTTCTGTCCCTCTCTTCCCCTTTTTGTTAAACCCTTCATCTCTCTATGCTAGGCCGAGATAAATGCCTTTGTCTACATCTTCAACAATGCAGCCAAAATGAATTTCCAAACTTGCAAACATGATCTAAATGCTTATTTACATAAAATGTGCATGGATTTTAATAGAACGGCACATAAAAGCTTCCAATTCTACTTTTTCTGTAAGATACTCAAGATTTTCCTTCTCTACAATTTTATCAAAAACCCTTTGTTCCCAACTCATTACCTTACATAAAATACTTTATTTCATTTATATTTATTTGAAATATCTTTATTTCTTAGGAATACCATACATTGTGAGTTTTCCTTGAACCACTATACCTTCCAGGTTCTGTTTAGCTAATTTCTTTTCAACTTTTAACTGTGTTAACTGTGTGTGTGTGTGTGTGTGTGTGTGTGTGTGTGTGTGTGTGTGTGTGTGTGTGTGTGTGTGTGTGTGTGTGTGTGTGTGTGTGTGTGTGTGTGTGTGTGTGATTCCTGGAGCTTGTACTCAGGACCTGGGCATTGCATCGGAGCATTTTTGCTCAAAGGTAGCATTCTATCACTTGAAGCATAGCTCAACTTCTGGGTTTATGATTGTTAATGAAAGATAAGAATCTCAAGGACTTTCTGCCTCAGGTGGCTTTGAACTGTGATCTCATATCTAAGCCTCCTGAGTAGCTAGGATTACAGATGTGAGCTATGGCGTCCAGCTCAGGTATTACAGGATTTCCCTACCATGATTCCCTACTTCCAAATCTAAATTGAGTCTTGTTATGATACACTGGCACAGATCCTGTGTGTCTTTACTAGAATTTAGGTTACAATTATATATTTTTAAAAGTGTGTTTAGTATTTCCTTAAATTTCCATTTGGTTAGGGGTCATCAGTCTCCTTTCTGGCACAAATCGTCTATTTAGAGAAATGCACACACTTGATGTGTGACTGAAGCAGTAAAAAAAAAAAAGGTTAGCACAGAAAATAGAAGTTATTATATCCAGGGAGTGATTGAACACTTCTAGAACACAATTACAGAAAGAAAACAATGCTCACTTAAATCCTAAGCTAGAAGCAAACAAATGCTTATTGATCATGGCAAGAAATGCTTACATTAGCTAAGGCAACCTTAATAGTTCTTCTTTAAATCTATATATATTAAAATGTCAAAGCAAGACGTTCTGAACACAACAGAAATGCATAATTATGGGTATTATTTTCTGAGGGCTTACTGTACTGAATATGTGCACTCATTAGTGCATGCCATGCTTTCATGGATCATGTGAGACAAGAGCTCTCTGATATGATAACAAGGAGCTACAATGACCAGAACTAGGGCTTGACAACAGATGAATTGCAGGTAACAGCAGCTGTAGGTGGAGCCAATGTGGTTGGGAACTAAACAATAGGCATAGATATATAGACAGATTCGATTAATAGATGATAAATAGATAGATAGATAGATAGATAGATAGATAGATAGATAGATAGATAGATAGATAGATAGATAGATGATAAATGTGAATTAATTCCATACAAGGTAAAAAGCACTTACCACCCTCTGTAATTAATTGTATGAATATGTTTTGAGGATCTAGAAGAGTATACTTCTCAATCCACTAGGCCCTCAGGACTCAGCAGTGATTAGAATAGATATAGTCTTCCTTTGAAACTCTTGCAACTTGGATTTGAGAGTTCCCTACAGTTACTAAAGTCTATAGATTCTTAAATGCCTTGTTTAAAATGGCATAGTATCTAATATAACCTACACAAATCCTCCTATGTACCTAAAGCAATCTCTATTTAATAGACTGAATAGTGGTTGGAGGCATGGCTCAGTTGGTGGAGGGTTAAGGAATGAGCAAAAGCTTTTTTTTTTTTAACTTCAGTCATAGACAACACCCTAATAAAAGACCTAATACATTATAGCTGTAATGTAAATCATTATTTTACTGTAGGTTATAGAAACATTGCAGTCCTTTTTTTTGTCAAGTTTTTTTGACCTGTCATTGGTTAAATCTGCAGATATAGAACCATGGAGACAAGGGCAAGCTGTTTTCTTATGGTTCTAAATGCAGACAGAGAAGTATTGTACATTGTGATCATCATGAAAGGTAGCACTTTAATATACAGTGAATGAGATAGGAGAATCATCTTTAGTTTGGATGATCAAGGTAGGGGTGTCTAAGGGGTTGAGGTATCAATGATAAGAAGGATCATTCAAGTAAAGATCTAAGGAGAGGCTGGCAGAGAAATCCTGGCAAGGACAAGAAGCTAAGAAAGTTCAGGATCATGAAATGTCATTGTGGCAGTCTCTTAAATATTTTGGTATAGACTATAAAATATATTCTAATATGCACAGTTTAGGATAGAAGTCCAGTTTAGGATAGAAAAGTCATAGAATCTGACTTTTTCACCTTTAACATCTTCATCTGGTTGTAGAATCTCCACTGGTAAAATAATTTTGTATAACAATTTTGAAAGCATTGACATTTCATCTACATTCAATGTGAAGAAAAATTTAGCTGGATATGAATATGGATTTATCATTCCTGGACCACCAATCTTACACATAGAGAGGCTTTCCTGAGATATAGATATGTATATATATTTGCATCTATCTATCTATCTATCTATCTATCTATCTATCTATCTATCTATCTATCTATCTATCTATCTATCTATCTACCTGAAAATATCTTGGAGATTTTGACTCATAATATTATGCATAACAGTATTGCAACTAAACTAAAATAAGTTATTAGTAATATCTAAGTAAATTAGAAAATAATAGTTATATAATAACCTAAAAATGTAGGTTATTGTGAGTAAAACTATTTCTTTGTAATATGTGATGATTCTACATTGGTAAAAGTCCTTGTGTCTGCCTGATGCTCTCAAGCCACATAATTCTCTAAATTTTTATCCTAAAGTGAATTTACTCTTCAAATGCAGGGTACTGTTTGGAACTGTTAGAAACATTTTGATAGATCTAATAATAAATGATAAATGATATATCATTGAAGGAAAAAACTCCTTTAAGAATGGAAGAAAAGAATATCCTCTATGTTTCCTATTTTACATTTTATTTTGGTTAATGGAAAAAATGACAAATTCCTTAGGAAGTTATGGAATAGCTAAAAATAGAAAGCAACGTTAGCTAATGTAATAAAGTATAATCTATGAATAATTATTGAACACATGCTCCTGAATTAGACACTACTGGAGGTAAGGGACATCAGCAACTTCACTGAGGGAGAAAATTGAATTTACCAGGCATAAGGTCCCTCCAGTTCATGACTCAAACTTGACTGTAATAATAACATAATAGCCATCATTTATTAAGTGCATACTATGTGTCCAGGCCTGTGGAGTGATTTACATACATTATCACATTTATTCCTGGCTGAGGCCTTCAAAGGAAATCAATTACATTAACTCGGCTAATGAAGAAACTGACACTTCCTTCGTGGCAGCCCATGTTCTCAGGTCCATGTTTCCATCCCTGGTAAGTAACAGGACTGAATGTAAACACAAACTATGGGATTAGAAAGCACATATGCGCAACCACCGTACCTATAGCTTCCTTTTCATGGGTGAGTGTCTACCTGCTTCTAACAGAGCTTTCCCTTAGTCTGTAATCATTATTGATTCTGCACATTTCTGAACTCCAATATTTTTCACTCTTTTTCAAAGCAACCATGGCCCTCCATGGAATGATCATATAAATAACAGTACAACCTGGGCGCTGTTCCTCAGCTCTTCAGCTCAAGGCTAGTTCTCTACCTTGAACCACTGTGCCACTTTGGGTTTCTGGCGGTTTTTTGGAGAGAAGAGTCTCAGGGATTTTTTCTGCCCGGGCTGGCTTTGAACTGCGATCCTCAGATTTCAGCCTCCCGAGTAGCTAGGATTACAGGTATGAGCCACCAGCACCCAGCTACATCATTACTTTGAACACAAAATTTCTTGGCTTCGATTAGAAGCTATACTGATCACTTGTTCTATACAGTTGGGAAAATAATCACTCCAGGCCTCTGTTTCCTCATTTAAATGTAGAGAATGTGATATGTATGCTATAGAATTGTTGTGAATAAAATAATACATTTTATTGAAATCCTCTATAATAATTTGTAGCACATAGTATGCTTCAATAAATGTTAACTATCAATATAATTTACTATAATTTTATGAATATCCTGAAATTTAGATGTAAATAAAGCATTTCAAGTATTTAATCAAACATAACATTCCGACAGATATATAAGTAAAGAAAAATAATATTTTAAATCATACTGGTATATTTTTAGGTTCTTTTTAATCCTTTTTCTCATTTGTAACATCTACCTACTTTTTCTGCTTTATTTCTTTGAACTTAGATAAGAAATTAAAGGAGTCATTATTATAGTAAAACTTTGTAAGGGTAAGTATTTTTTCTCTGTCGCTATCTCTATCTATAGATAGATATAGGTCTGTATATATAGATGGTGTCTATATAAATAGATCTGTGTAAGTATATGTTAATCATACATATATATCCATGCACAAGAATGTTTACCTTTGATGTTGAAATATTCTTGCAGCTGTCTAAGAAAGAGGAACCAATTCAATCTTTCAAGGTTTCCCCAAAGTTGTTGGCAGAGACTTTTTAGGCTTATACAATAACACCTTCTTTATCATTTCATAACAGTATATAAAGAAGTCTACCATTATTTTATGTATTCTATTGTCCTTAAAGTATTGCATTCTATTGATAAATAGTTATGTCAACTTTTTAAGTAGTTCTTAGAAATTCAATTTTCCTTCAAAGTTATAGTAAATAAATTTGTACATATAAAATATATACACATGTATCATATCTATACATATACACATACACATAATACATATATACATGTATATATAAATATATATGATATATAGTACCTATATATCACATATACATGCTATCTGTAGGTGAATTTTCTAAAGAAGCATTTATATTTGTTATTGTGATAGTCTTACCATATGACAATCTCATGATTTTATATCCATTAAAACTCCCCTGTTGACACTGTTTCTTATTTTGGTACCCTGTGTCTTGTATATACGTTTATCTGATTTGGGAAAGGAAGGGGAATACAAAATGGGGAGAGAAAGGACAAAAGGTGATCCAATGCAACAGTGAAACAGTGATACTAACAAGAGACCATGTTGGAAATGAACTTTACAACTGGGGTGGGTGGAATGAGGGGGGGAAGGAAAGTGGGAGAAAAACAAGGGAGTGGGTAACAACATTCAACAAGAAAACCATGACCTGACTTATGTAACTGTAACCCCTCTGTATATCACCTTTACAATACAATAAGATAAAATTTAAAAAAGAAACAAACACAAAATCAAATTTAAAAAATTGCTAATCATATATTCATTTCTTTTTTCTTTTGCCTTCATTGGTATATCATCATGCGCTGTCTAAATAGAAGGTGAAATATTATTTCAGCATATATTTGGTTAATATTTCCCCTATGATAGTTTTTTTTTCCTTGAATATATCTGGTTAGTAAATGAAATTCTCAAGATGTCTTCCTAAGATTCTCATTCCTGTCATAAAGAAAAATCTAATCAAACAGTAATTGAGGTATAGTTGTGAAAGCACTTTTCAGATATAATTAATGTTGCTAATCTGCAGATCTGAAAGTAAAGAGATAATCCTGGCTTATCTGAGTGGGCCCAAGGCAATCACAAAGTCCTTAGAATCAGAAGAGGAAGGCAATGAGACAGTCAGAGAGGTACATACAAGAGAAAGACTCTGGGGAGGACTCTGGAAGATAAGGCTTATGCAAGACTGCTGTATCATAGCTGGTTTGAATATAGAGGAAGAGGCCCAAGTGTCAAGGCATTCAGGAACCTACAAGGGGAGAAACTCTAGTTTGCATTCAACAAGGAAATGAGGACCTCAGTCACGCAATCACGGGAAACTGATTGCTGATAACTTCATGTGTTTGGAAGAGGTAGATTGTATATGAGAAAAGACAGCTTATGAACATTTTAATGTATGTAAGTTTTATATCGATAAGAAGAACTTAGGAAAATGAATATGTAAGTTAGAAAGCAATAAAACAGGTTTTATAATAGAAAAGAAATATGAGGTGGATTTTTATATCTTCAAATGTAAGGCCATTGATAATCAATTAAATGAAGTTTCACACAGGAATTACATCTGGGAATAATAGATCTGTGAGCATGTCTTCAGGAATCTATTAGGAAATAAGCCTCTATTAGGAAATAAGCCTCTGCCATTGCTTATCATCATAAGATTTGGGGATATGGATTAAATGTTGAAATGTAGAATGCAAAAAAGATAACGATAAGCTTTGATGGAATAATATGCTATCATAATTAGTTCTAAGAAAGAAGATACTCTACAGCTAACAGAAAATTAGAGAAAAGAAAGAAATTAGTGGATAGTAGAATAGCTTTCTGATATTTTTATAATTATTAGTATGAAAGATAATGATACAAGTTGAAATTTACAAACTAATAGAAGCATACCTAGGATAAACTAGTAAAATGAAAATTATGTCAGTGATTAAAATTAGAATTGAGAATGAAGCAAGCAGAGAGAAGTGAGAAAAAATGCAAGTATTGGCTAATTATAATATATCAATAAAAACTGTTTCCAAAGAAAGGGTTAGTCTAAGGATATTATAACAATCTTTTAGTATAAAGTAGCAACTGAAACAAAAATATATATGTTCTAAATCCTCAAAAAATATCAAAACCAAACTAAACTGTGAAAGAAATAAAAATAATATGAAACAATATTTAAGAACTAAAATTAAATCTATTGTTCGTATAAATAATGTGACCTTTTGTACATATTAAAAGAAATTGTTTTTCAATTTGGCTAACAAAGCAAAATGCAACTCAAAACACCCATAACATGAAGACAGTGAGGGAGCTTAATAGAAAAAGGTTGGTGAAGAAATGGTAGGCAAGTACAAATACAAAGAAGACAAGAGTCATTATGGTAAGAAAGATAAGATATATTAGAAACCATCAAAGATTTCCTTTGGCTCCTCTAACCAATTTCATATGTAGAATGAAGTTCTCTTTTAGTTCATAATTTTAACTGCTACTTGGAAACAAATTTTAAATAAGATATGTAGAAAGATTAATTAAACAAATTAAACAAATTCACAGGTAGCCATTTTTAGCTTCAACAATTTTTCCCATTTTTGTTTGATCTATACTCCACTCATTCCCAGTTTCCCACTTGATTATCAATTATGTTGATTTTATTTTTATGAGAAAAATGTGTATACACTTAAATCCACAAATTGGAATATATAGTTTTAACAGATGTATATATTTTAATACCCTCATATTATTAAAATATACATTTCTATAACTACAAGAAGTTTTCCTCCAACCTTTATCATAGGATTGTCTCTGGGGAGAGACAGACATTAGTTCAAATTTTGATATATTCTGATTTTCCTGTTAGAAGTTTTCACTAATTGAATCCTTTACTTTCTGAAGTTTTACATTCAGGATTTGTGTGTGTGTGTGTGTGTGTGTGTGTGTGTGTGTGTGTGTGTGTGTGTGTGTGTGTGTGTGTGTGTGTGTGTGTGTGTGTGTGTGTTTCTTTTTTGTTGTTGTTGTTTGCTTTATTTGCTTTTTGTTTTTGATGCTGTCCTGGGACTTGAATTAAAGGCCTGGTTACTGTCCCTGAGCTTCTTTTGTTCAAGATTAGTGCTGTATCATTTGAGCCACAGCTCAACTTCAACCTTTTTTGGTAGTTTACCAGAGGTAAGAGTCTCATGGACTTTCCTATCAGAATTAGCTTGGAGCCATGATCCTCAAATCTCAATCTCCTGTGTAGCTCATATTATAGGCATGAGCTACTGGGCTCCTGGCTGCATTGAATGTTTTTTTTTCTTTTACTTTTTTGTTATCTAAGACACTGAATGTTAGGTATAGTAATGTGTTCTTTTTGAGAGCCTATAATGTATGTTATAAATACTCTTTGCATATCCTTTCTTTGGTGAAATATAAATACAACTACTATCAGTTCTTTAATAAAATTTATTTTAATTGATATTTTGCATTGAATATTACATTTAGAGAAAACTATCAAACCTTTCCTCCAAGTAATCATATCTATGTTCCCACTAACCATATTGAAGTCTGCTATTACATATCCTCCTATTATTTGGAGTTGTCAGTTGTTTAGCAGACAATTTGAGGTTTTAATTTATATTCTAATAATTACCAATTCTGAATTTCATGTACCCTTTGAAATATCTTCTCTCTCTTTCTAGTTATTTTACTTAATGTAGTTATAGTAATATTTTCAAATGTTAGTAATCCATGAACTTCAAAAGTCTGGAAGAAATGGGGTAAGATGATCTCTGGGATTCTTTCCAGTTGTAATTTTTGTTTCGGTGATGGGACGAGACAGTTTTGCTTCCCACCAGTAGTGAGGATACATGAATGCAAGCTGCCATGTGTCATAACAAAGATGTGTTCTGGAGGCAGAGCCATGGCTTGGTGAGAATTTCTTTTGCTTGGCCTCCCAAAGGCTTCGAGGCCTGTGTCTAGCCTGGCACTCTAGAGTCAAGACACAGTGCTGCTATTGTTTGTCTCATACAATCCCTGGAAGGAGTTTAGTTCTATTTATTTGAAGTAGCAGAACAAAGCTTCTTCACCAATGGCTACACAAACTGGCAGAGCCTTCAACTGATTTGATAGTTAATTATACATGGATGTGTTTGGAGAAAAAGAGAAGGGATGGTCACTGTCCTATTAATATTAGATTTCAGAGTCACATAAATCTTCAGTGACATTTTGGCAGTTTTACTTACTGGTAACACTTGACAAGGATTTATTTTTGAGGTGGTTTTGAATAACAACTTCCTCAATGCATTTCAAATTTCTCCGCCCTCAAAAATTTGCTTTTAAAACTTTAGATACATGCCAGTTGTGTGGCACATATATATGTATATCTGGGGCACTCTGAATCTGATATTAGTAATAATATTTGGCAGAATAAACCAAGTTATTTCTGTCTTGAGATACAACTGGGCCATGTACTAAAGTGCAGATATGCCCAATCCAAATTCTGAAGTGATTTATCTTCAGAAACATTTTTTATCATGATTCATAAAATACTTTTACTTAATATGTTTTATATGAGTAAGCATATATATGTGTGAATACATATGAATGAATATATGTATATGTGTGCATATATGTATATTTATATAATACACATATAAGTATATAAATATGTAGGTAAATTATATATAAGTGTATAAAGTGATAGATAATATATAACCAACATACATATATACAAAGAAGTTATATGTACAAATAGGCAAATATATCTCTGTATTAATTAATTATCCTGATGCCTTATACCTCTACTGTGGGACTTAACCTATTTCTCGGGCCACTAAGTGTTAGTGTACTGTTATAACTCAGATGTACCATATGTTAACTATGATTTTCTCCCAACCTAAAGAGTCATCTACAGACATAATATCTTTTTTATCATTGGTGTGTACTGTTTCAAATATACATCCATGATGTATATTCTCAGATATGTACTATATAAATGCACAAATGTACTCTTATATGAACTAAGTATGTCCCTTTAAGAGTAGGTGAATTGTGTGTGTGAGTATATGTATGTGAGTATGGTATATAACCCAAACTAAAAACACATAGAGAGCAAATAGGACAATTACCAGGAGAAATATCTATTGTTCCTTTTCCATATGGGAAGCATTTGCAAACCATGGCTGGGCTAAATCACCCTCCCAGTTCTATGGAGAACATTTTGTTTACCTGGTGCTAAACAGATTGGTGAGAACCTACCAGACATTTCTACATGCTCTAGTTAATTTGCTTCTAGTTAATTTACTAACATGTCAAGCAATTCTGAGATATTTTTAGGATCACTGCTTCCAAGAAGCCAAAGTCTATTTCAGATTTTGTGTTACTTATGCCCAAGAATTAAGCACATTTTGCTCCTTAAGACAAAGTAAGACAATTTTATGTCTTCCTTCCACTGCTGGGGAGAATTGTATTTATCACCTCTTCCAAGGTCCTCTAGCCTACTTTAGGATAATTAGAATCTTGAATAACTGGTGTTTTCAAACTTCTGTTTTCTGCAAAAGAGAACAATTTCTGATTCAGAACCATGTGTAATGTTTTAATCACACAGATATCAACTGCATGTTTTCTTTTTCCTCTCATCCATAGCACAGGGCTATGTCTCTTTACTTTCTCCAGCCCTGACAGTGGTAAGAGGAAGTGAAACCATCTTTCATGGAGTCCTACTAGGATTTTCTATAGGTTTATTTCACTTCTAATGTCTAGAGAAGATGTTCTTTGCTTAATCTGAGCATTGGTTTTCAATTGCAAGCCTCCCCCGTCCCCAACCAGCATGTCTGTGCAGTTACTGACTAGGCAAGTTACAATAAACTGAATCACATTACTGAAGTAGAATGGAGACCTCCTTCAGCACATGTGTGCACAGATATGCCCTTCTATGGTGACTGATCTGAGAGAGACCATTCTTATACAAGCATTAGTACAGTTGTGCTAAGTCCTTGAAGCAGAGAATAGACAGGAGATTCCAGAGGAGCATATACAATGTATGAGGGTGGATGTGGAGCAGTCAAACAGCTGAATGGAATGGAGGATTCAAATAGGAAAGATAAGTTTTCAACCAGTGGAGTATAAGGATAAAAATATATGGTCAGGACACTTTGGCATTGGAATTTGAATACAAGCTAAGGCTGTCAGTCTAATACCACCCATTATAATTTTCTGTTATAGTGGAAATAATCTCTATCTGAGCTGGACAGTATGGTAGCCAGTAATCACATATGGCTATTGTACACTGAAACAGTAAACAAATAAATTGTATTTTTAATTCTACTACTTTTAATTAACTTTATTTTTAATATGTAAATACATGTGGCTGATGGTTTCTATTTTAGATAGCACAGTACAACATTACAGGGTTAAGTTATTGGACACTGTTCAACTGAAGGTGATCAAATGAAAACTGTTTCCAAAAAAAGTGAATTAAAGTGTCTGGTATATATAAGCAGTGTACCAACTTTAGGATGAATCAAATGCAGAAGACAATGAATTTGTTTAGAACAGTCTAGAACACAGATCGTAGTTAAATCATGAAAGGGAAGAGTTTTCATTTGGATACAGACTATATCCCTGCTCCAAATAGAGTGTTTAATTCCATCATTGTTCTATATAATCTAAAAAAAAATCAAAAGGAAAAGGTGCAGCTAAGGAATATCAATGATACAGAGGTTGAAGAGGATGACAAATGAGAAAAGCAATTCTGTGTTTGGAGATCTATTCAATTACAAAATATATGGCAATCTCAAGAACTGTGAAACATGTTGCTATTGTTCATTGCAAGAATGCAATCATTATAGGAGTGAGCTTAAGCTCCTCCAGAGCTAAGATGATGGGCCATTCATTTTCAGTATCTGGAACCTAGTTGGCTTTGAGCAATGTATGTATAGAATGAATGGTCTTATTTTTACTCTCTACAATTCTTAATATTTTTCTTTCCCTTCCTTTATATGTAAAAGACGAAATGCTTACCAAAATCACTAAGTTAAATTAATGATAGAGGTAGATATCATTTAATTGGTAGCATATTTTATCAATGGCAGCAAGACAATTAAATCTTATGGGTTACTTACCCATATCTTGTTCAAATGCTAATCTGTTGCCAAGGTCAATCCTGACCATTCTGTTCAAACCTACTCTTGTTTTTCTGACTATTTGCTCTGTTTTATTGCTTTCCACAGCACTTCTGTCTTCTAAAATGTTCTAGCATCTATCTATTTGTTGTATTTCTACTGTATTGTTCATGCAGAATATGAGCTAGATAGAGCTCTTTTCTCAGCTTTGTACAGAGATATATTCCAGATGCTTTCAAAAGTAACTGTGATTAAATAGAGATTTAAAAAAAGATATGCTTTTCAATGAGTTCAAAAGATACAGCTTTGAGGAGGCATAAGAAAATAAAACAAAGCAACTTTTTTTTAGCCACAAAGTTCAAGTGGGATTTACATGTATACATAATTCTAGAGTTTTAACTTTTTAATGTTATATAATCCCTGAATCCAACCAATGAGAAGAATATTATTAGTACTGCCACTGCTTCTTGGTACACTGAACTATTGGCAGAAAATAACTCTAAAATATAATATATGTTAACATATGTAAAGTGGATAGTGACTGCTTTTTAAAACATTATTCACACATGTATGACTTTAATTAGGATGTCATAATAAATGCAGTATGAATTTTCATGAAGAAAAACAAATCAGCATCTGGACTCTATACAAAGAGAAATGTGTGTTTCTTCTTCCTTTTCTAGAATGTATAAAACCTAGGACTCCCTTCAGATAGAATTTCCTCAAAAATAGCAACATGAAACTTCACAACATCAAGGCAGTAAATTTTCACTAGAAATTTTAACATTGATGGTAATGTTAAAGCTCATCAAGAAGTACCACAATGCCATGTTTATTTTCTCTCAGAACTACATATGAAAATATTTTTCTCTAAGTTACTCTTTTGTGCATGTAGTTTTCAAGATAAATATTTATTATGACTATATCTGAAGACATTCATATTTTGTTTCATTTAAATTATTACCAGCTGTAAACCTTCCCAAATTTATTTCTTTAATGTTAGAAAACACTTTATAGAGCATTTTAAAAAATTATTTTATTTTATTTTTATTGTGAAAATACTGTACAGAAGGGTTACAATTACATGGGCAAGATAATGAGTACATTTCTTATCAAGCATTGTAGCCTCCTCCTTTGTTTCCCCTTCCCATCCCTTCCCATCTTCCTCCTGACCCCCATTTTTAAATAAAAATTAATTGAAAAATATTTCAAGCTATTATGATTCTATATTAAATCTTTATAAAGATTTTATAAAGGGTTTTTTACCTGTATAAATATATTTATCCACTTAGAAATGCATAAAACAGCCATATTAAATTACTGATATCTTCACTTCTAGAGTGTATATAGTATATACAATCAAATAATCACTATATGGTTTGTCAGTGTTTCATCTTTCACATTTCCCCAAGAAATATGAAATCACCTTGAAGAAAATAATGAATAATATTTTTTCTTTCCTTCTTTTCCATTAAATATAACAGTAGCATTCAAAAATATTTGATTAAAGGACTCAAAATTCATTCAATGCAAATGGCTATTTTTGTATTTATGCAAAAAAGAATTAAGTCGGTAGTTATTACTCTCTAGACTCAGTAAATAAGTAAATGTTTTAAGAAATTAATAAACTTTTTCCTTTTTAGTGAGATATTATACAATACTACATTGCTTTTATATAATTTCCTAAGAATAAATATATTGATTAGTCATATATGTGTACATACATATGTATATATCTATCAGTTATGAAATGCACTAGAAACATGAGTGTAGATTCTCATTTTACAGTATTTTAAAGTACTCATCATATTCATATATCGAAGAGAAAACTGAGACAGCAGGAAATATAATTAATTATCTAGTATCTTTCTGAGAGTCAAATTAAAGTTGAGATTAAAATGCAGGTAAGCACCTACACACACACACACACACACACACACACACACACACACACACACACACTCACTCTGAATTAAAGACCATTTCAGCCCTTTTCAAATTGTCTTCTACTTGGGACAGAGAGATAGTGAATATTTGTTATGACAGGAAGGATTATCTTAATTAATCATCTAGTCATTGTATTCACTTGAAATGGCTCCCTCTCTTGAACTGTAAATTAATAATATTTATAATTTATTACCTAGCAAATCAAAGATCCCATTGTCTAAATTTAACTCTACTATGATGTTCAATATTTGTCATGTGCTAGGCATATGAATGATATTCAAATATTTACCTTACTGAGTCAAGATTGTATGATGATTTTTCTCTGAAACTAGACCATTAAGTCATTTAAAGTGTTCCCTGAAAATACTGGGAGTTATAGTGCTGACTTGAAATAGGCTACTTTCAGGTTGCTCGTTTTTTCCTTTGGTTCTTTGGTGACTGATTTTTATTGCACCGTCAGCAATTAGGAACATCAAGTCGATGTTCATTTGTATATAATCATGGATGTTTGTAGGTAGCCCCTCTAATAAAATATACAGGTGTCACAATTCACAAACCCCTCCATACAAAGCAGCACTTGTGAGGTAGCAGTCTAGAATTTGTCCCAAATCACAATTGTAAATGCCCACTTCTGGGTGTGCTCTTTGGCCATTAGTAAATGATGCATCCTTTCATAATCTTTGATTTGTCTTCTTCAATTCTGAGAAAAGAAGCACCGAAGGGGGTCCGCTTTATATCCCTAGAAAGGAACAATGGCTCTAATCTGCAATCTCCTATTTTGTTTCAATTCTTCAGTGACCAATTTCAGTTTAACGTGCCTGTATTTCCTTTCTCTTGGTACAAAGCTGTTTTGATTACGGGAGTGGCGAGGTGATGGTAGTGAGTTGGTGTTGGTGTTGGAGTGTGTGTGTGTGTGTGTGTGTGTGTGTGTGTGTGTGTGTGTGTGAGGGTAAAGGAATGGAAGACAGCATATATGGACTCTATTTGTCAATCTTATAAACCTATTTTTCAGCTAAAATTTAGCCAATGTTAACTGTACATGCAGAATCCACGCTGGGAAAATCTCCTTGAGGGAGAAATAGATGGTGCAGGCTGCCTGTTATGTAAGATGTTTATTTTCATCCAATGCAACTCACCATAAGCAAGATGGAAAATAGGCCAGCTCTTCTGACCAGTGACATCATCTTATCATCAGGAGAGAGCAGAATGGCCGAAACAGCTATTGTTTATAAAGGGGATAAATTTCCGTTCACAATTGTTTTCTTGTGGAAATCTTTATTTCTGGAGACAGTGATCTCATCTCCTTTGGATGCTAATTGTTTCAGTTTCAGTGATAACAAGGAAGATACCTAGTTCCTATGCAATGTACAGAAATATTTATTGCAATATTTACCTACTGTCACCTTAAAGGATTGGATTATTTTCATCTTAAAGAAATGATAGACAGAATAATCGTCATAGTATTTAGTCTTAGGCAGAATTTTATCTATCATTGGATAATCTGCATTGCCCAGTGCCTTCTTTATTTAGGCTGCTTTGTACATATTTTCTAGAAGATAGGTATTCTGATTATTTCGTGCATAATAAAAATTAAATAATAAAAATTAAATGCACAGCATTTAAAAAGTGATTTAAGAAACTCATCACATACTATATATAATTTAGGCATCCTCTGCATTTTCAATGGATATAGTCAATGAAATTGTGCATGTTTGCATATTTTTCTTTATTCTTGTAATTCAAAATGAAGGGAATTGAAACTATGCTCCCGTTTAAACTTGCGGGGATGAGGTAAGTCCTGCCAGCGGGTCATTTAAGGCCTATAAAATCATTTGATACATGATAGAACAGGCATGTAATTTCTCTCCACTGTCCACTTCCATTTGCCAGTATTGATAATTTTCTATGGCTCATAATGATGTTATAAATATCTAAATGGCCCCTGGCAGAGTAAAGATTCCCCATCAATATAAGGCTAATCTAATTATTTAGAGAATATA
Source organism: Dipodomys merriami (assembly GCF_024711535.1). NCBI lineage: Eukaryota > Metazoa > Chordata > Mammalia > Rodentia > Heteromyidae > Dipodomys > Dipodomys merriami. Next base: position 43,871,342 of record NW_027202271.1, on the reverse strand, counting down.
CTTTAATAAAAACAACCACTGAATGGTATTGTTTGTGATATCTTTAGCAAAATGACTTCTTTCAGTTAAGGGACAATTGTCTGCATCATTCTGATTACCCATTTTCAGTAAATACTGGATTTGCTGATTCTTGTTTCATTCTCCCTCTAGAGGAAGTCAATAGGTATTACAACTGAAGCAATACAGCAGTTCTCATTTAATTACAAGCATTAGACTATTTTTAACTTCCTAAAAATTATTATCTTAAGTAGCTCTAAGTCTGAAGCATCTTTTCTATGATACAGGTGTATAGTAAGGGTTGTGTATTTTTGTTTGATTTTACAAAACCAAAATCTTAATTCTAGTAGTGTAGTACGGTATCATTAGGGAAGAAACATATCACAACACTAGAATGTCAGTTTATAATGTAATGGCGTGCTGTGATATGGGCAGTGTAATGGGTAATATAATCAATAGTGTGCATTTGCACCTCCAACACTGTGATTTGTGTGTTCACAGATTCACATCATATCTGCTATGTGGTCATTGGAGTGAGTATATCCAGGATGCCATTTAATATGGAAAAATTGAATATCACAATGAAACATGACCTAATAACCAGCAGATGTGACAATCAATATTAGTGCTTAGGCAAAAACATTCATAGACATTTAGTCCAAAGATAGATAAAAGGTAAAATTCCCTTCCTTATTTTCTAGAAAGATAACTGAACTGGGGATATTGCCTATGAGTCAGAGCCTATTACCTCCATCAGTAAAATGAGAACAATTATCTCTCACCATATAACATATAGAAAGTCTCAATTAAGTGACTGGATAAGAAACAAAGTACTAGATAAACCTTGAGATATATATATATATCTTGGTGCACACTATTTAGATTTCAGTATCATGGCATGAGGTTGTCTTCAAAATGTTGTTGTAGGACTCTTGAAAAAATGTTAGTCATGGGTGGACAATTTAGAAGACAGAAATTTGTGATTTTATTTCTCCATATAGGATGTGCTTCTGTTTTGTGGGTTTGTGGAAACATGTAGAAGGAAAGGGAAAAGCAGACAGCCCTGCTTTTTTAATGTAGAAAAAAGTCTTAGCCTAATAAGTTTTTAAATGTTGAACTGCATCACTGTGATGTCTATTCTATCTGTATGTTAAAGCCTGGACAATTACTTATGAACCTACATACCCTTTAAAATATTTATACATGAGATTAAACAACTGGGTGCCAGTAGCTCATACCGTTGATATCTGAAGATTGCCATTTGAAGCCAGCCAGGACGGGAAAATCCATGAGACTCTTATCTCAATAAACTACTCAGAAAAAAGCCAGAAATGGCATTGTGGTTCAAGTGGTAGAGCTCTAGCCTTGAGCACAAACTGCTTAGGGACAGCACCCAGGCCCTGAGTTAAAGACCCAGGACTGGCAAAATTAATTAATTAATTGATAGATAACATTTTTAAAAACAGATTAAGCAGAACTTTATAAATTTTTCCTTTGTACTGCTTACCTGAAAATATTTCAGTAGATAATTTAAATAGTAAAATTTCGTAAGATGAAAGGTCAATATTCGTCCCATTCACAAACTCCAATATTTTAGTTTTCATCCCAGTGAATCACCTTCTTTAGATTTTTCTATTATGATTATATATATATATCCAAATATGAATGAATGTAAATATGTACTTTATTCCCTTTATTTCAATTTTTTCATAGATTCTTTGTGACACTAACAATGTGCCTATATCTATATATTTTCTCTTCTGGACTTGTTATAATAATCATATGTACCCAAGCAATAAAATATATTTCCTTTTACTATGAGGACAGAAAAGGAAGGCAGGTTCCAATGGCCCATGGCCCAGGCCCATAACATCAGGAGTCTGATACCTAAAGGTTTGAGGTTCAAAGTCAGCTTGTGTAGAAAAGTCCATGAGACTCAATCTCCAAAACTAACCAGTATAAAGCAGGGTTGGAGATGTGGCTCAAGTGGTGGTGAGCCACCTGAGCAAGTATGTGATTCTGAATTAAAAGCCCTAATGCCACCAAACAAAAAGAGAAGAAGGGAAGGAGGGAGAGATTGACTTTTATCTTTCAGTTAATGCAAAGATTGCTTTTTGGTATACTTTGATAAATTACTTCATTGTTTACATGTAAATTATTAGAATAATATTTTAACACATTCACTTTTTCAGACTTATGAAATATAAAAAGATGTATAAATAAAGGAGTTATATGAATCCTTTAGGTCCACTAATATACAATGTGTCCAATAAAGATCATCTCAGTTAACTAATTTCTTCATTATATTTCTAACTTTCTGATTCTTCCTGCCTCCAAAATTCTTGGAAGACAGACATGCTCCAGTTCTTCCATTCACAACATCTACAGAACAGATTATTACTTTACTTTTTATTCATATGTTTTTTAGAAACATTCATTAATCCTTTTACAAGCACTCAGAAAATATGTGGAAGTTTTATTTAGCAATATGAAGACAGTAACCACAGGAAGTGAGCTGAGTTGCTTCTGCAGAAAAGAAGTGCTTGCTTGGAAACTTTCTGCACAACTGGGGAAGGTTCTAGAAAATCAAATGACTCACTGTTATTAAGAGAGTCAAGGAAGAGAGCAGCTGTGCAAAATTAGTGCCATTATCATCCTACCATCAATTTAAAACTTTTTAAAAGATTTTTTTTTCTGGTCAATTCCTCCTGAGAAGGGCAACCTAATCAGACATAATCTTTGCTTTTTAGAAGTTACCATGGTGACTGGACAGGACAGACTATCTTCTCTCAGCATCATGAACACACATTTTTATGATGCTGCAAAAACCTGAAGACCATCAGAGTTTTGCTTTGAGTGATAAAACATACAGGAGCCATTGAAATAGCTCACAAAACCATAGATGATATTTCCCTTCCCGCCCCCACCCCCAGGTTCTTTTGACTCTTTCTATGTGTGTTCCTTGTCTCTTTGAAGTATACATCCAGGGTATAGTACATATTGCAGGAAGTCAAATAGGTTGAATCTTTCTTTCTTTTTTAAATATTGACCAAGGGAGTAAAAACATTACCTTTTTTTTTATGTTAAGTGAGTAACAACTTCTCTTACCAAGGCCATCAGATGATAGAGCATGTATCAATCAGAAATTAAAGATAGCTAAATGAATGTGAAAGGAATAACTAACCAGTGAAGTACAAAAACAATTCACAATAATGTTTGTAGCTTTTATCTTTATTTGAAAATTAGCACATATTAATATTAAGAGTTTCATTATGATAATTCAATAGATGCATAGTGTACTTTGAGTAAGTTTATCCTCTTCTATTATATCCCCTATGGCCACTTCCTCTCCATTTGTCTTTTTCAAACAATATCTGGTATCTCTCTATCTATCTATCTATCTATCTATCTATCTATCTATCTATCTATCTATCTATCTATCTATCTATGTCTATCTATGTAGGTATATGTGTATATATATATGTGTGTGTGTATCTTTATATATACACACATATATTTAACTTGCCACTTCTCCCTTTCTCTTTCTCCTACCCTCCAACTAATCCTAATACTCTCCCTTCTTTACATTTTATGTCTCATAAATTATCATCATCCTCATCATCATTACCATCATTTTAGATCTAGATTCCAGAGATAAGTGAAATATGTACCTGCTTTTTTTTAAATAAGATTTTTATTGTGAAAATACTGTACAGAGGGTTTAAAAACACACAAGCATAGTAATGAGTACATTTCTAATCAAGCATTGTTGCCTCCTCCTTTGTTTTTCCCCTACCATCTCTTCCCTCCCATCTCCACAACTACATCCTCCCCCCCGCAAATTGTAAAGTTTAGTTTTTTTTGAAATAGTGTCTTGTACATCTCATTGTTGCAATGGGTCAACCTGTATCCCTAGTTAAGCAATTTGTTGTTTTCCTCTGCTCTCCAACTTATACCAGCATCAAATACAGTGAAAACAGGCATTATACTGTGGGTCAGGGCCATACAAAGCAACAAAAAATCACATATGTACTGTACTTTTTGAGCTTGGCTTATTTTGTTCAACATGATGATGATGATGATGATGATGATGATGATGATGATGATGATGATGATGATGATGCATTTTCCTGAAGATCACATAACTTCCTTTTGCTTTATGGCTGAGTAATTCTCCATAGACTATACCATATTTTCTTTATCCGTTTATCACTTGTTGGGCACTTCAGCTGACACTGTTATCTTAACTATTTGCTTTTAGTAAAAAAAAAAAAAACTAAACTAAAAATTAACTGTATTTTTAGAGCTGTCTTGCTTCCTAATGAAACTGACTGGGAAGCAGAGTTTCCATATATTCCTTTTTTTCCCTCCACAGCCTTTGTAAACACCATGCCAAGCCAAAACTAGCAAATACTTTATAATTGGTAAGCCAGCCCTGACACCATAATCCTCTACTGTCTATAGTTTTCATAAGGTTGACTCTTGCAATGTTACAGTCAGTTATTTGGGATAACTGTATAATTAACAGCCCCTAACCATGAGAAGACCATTCAGAATAAGTTCATTGCCCTAAGTGTTCTCTGTGTTTTTCCTGTTTCTTTTTCTTCCCTACTTAAACTTGGGACACCACTGACTTTACTGCTCTCTTTATAGTTGTGTGTTTTCCAAAATGTCACATAATTGGAACCAAATACACTTTTCATGCTTAATTATTCTTAAATATCATTTTGCTTCTTTTAAATTTTTGTTATGTTGATCATTTCATTTTTATAATGAAGTATACTAATCAGAAAATCCGAAGTGTGAAGTAGCTCAGAATTTGAAATCAGTCTCTCAGGTGAATCAAAATGTACACAAAGAGACAGGAACAAACACACACGCAACCATCGTCAGAGAAAGAAAAGGCAGAGAAAGCAACTGATTTGAGTTCTGACATAGTCTCTAACGTAGTCACTGTCCTCTTATTAAAGAGATTAGGAATAATTCTCCCAAATTGTCCAGAGAGTAGAAGAAATAGTGCTTTGTGACTGTTCACTCTCCTGCTAGGCTGTAACTCAATGCTTACTTTGAAATCCTTCCATCCCCTAACTAAAATTAATCACTTTCTCAATGCACACAAAGGTTTTTGTTGTTGTTGTTTATGACTTATGTGAGCAGATTCATCATTTCAAGTTTTGTGTTACTGTTATTTATATTCCTATCTTTCTTCTTCACAGCACTGCAGATTTTTCTAGAAAGGACTCTTAAAAAGAAACAAAAATGTATATTTTCAGAGTATTCCAAACAATAACTTTTCAACAAATATTGGTTAAACTAAACTGAGTTTGATTCTATGATGCATGATATGTTTTCCTATAGTGTATGATATCTCCTGCTGCCCCACCTCAGCCCCAACAGCAGCAAAAGATTATGTGTAGACTCTTTGATGTCAAAGTCCTATGCCACCCACTGTGCTTTAACAGAAAGGATGTTTGTGAAGGGAAAAAATAGTGGGTGAATATTTTGAAATGCTATATATCTTACCATTCCTCAAACTTTCCACAAGTCTTCCTACATTTTGATTTATACACACAAACAAAATCTACACCCTTAAAAAAGAGTTTAAATAGATTATGTGGAAGTAAACTAGCTCACACAAAATAATGTCTTCACCCCAAAGCCTATATGTTGAGATGGAGAAAAATGAAAAGAAAATAGAGAGGCCGGTGCATCATCAAAGAGAAGAAAGAGAAGGAGGAGGAGGGGGACGGGTGGGGAATGAGGGGGAGATGATGATTCCAGTATAGTACTGCTGGGAAGGCCCCTAGACCCAAGGAAAAAATAGTGATAGAAATGTGACAGATGGCCACCATGTGCACTACGGTTAGAAGAAAAAGAAAGCTATCTCTGAACCATGGCTGAGAACAGCAGAGAAGGCATAGATCTGAGGGCAACCAGCAGATGGGGATAAAGGATGTTCCAGGGAAAATCACACTGATGACAGACTGTAGAACAGATTGCTTTCCCCTCCCCACCTGAGTTCTTCACCCTTCCAACTCTCCTGCCTTGTGTCAGATCCTGGAGCTGAATCTACAGTATGACCAAAGGGAATGAATCCTACAATGTCATCCAATGAGCTTCACATTATCTCCATGGAATAGGGGGTGGGGGGATAGTCTAGGTGTGAAATTAAGTTGAGCTGCAGCAAAAAAAAAAGCAAGTTTTGTTTCTTTTAATTGTATTTATGGACTGAGATTGATACTGTTTAGGGACAGGAATTAACTCTCACTCTTGAATCCCAACAAAGAGAAAGAGGTAATTGAGCCAAAGCTCATTGGAAATACTAAAGTCAATAGGATTTAGCCATAAACTACATAGTTGCATTAGCTAATGCAACTCAAAATGTATTTCCCTTTAGAATTAGAGAAAATGGTTAAAATAAAAATGAAAACCAGCTCTGAATACTACTACCTGTACTTTTGTAAGGTCCAGTATTTTCTAGGAGACAGTTTCCAGCTCAATAAAAAGATTTGAACTCATTATCATAAAAGTTCAAAGAGGAAGATATCACTAATTTGTCAGGCAATTGCTCTGGCACTTCTTTTTAGGGGGTGGAGGTTACTGGATAGCAGAATGAAAATGTTAGCAGTTCCCTTTGGACTTTTTTTTTATTCTACTCCTTGGTGACTCAAGAGAATCAGGCACTGGACACAACTGTTGCAATTTGCTCTTATCTTTAAGCACACTACCTCAAGCTATGTTTATAATTATCTACTGGTAGAAAGAGTGTGGCCACCTATTCTGGTTCCCATGATTATAAAGAAATGTTCATGTAGATTTTGGTCTGTAGGGAGCCGAGGCGAGACTCCGCCCACTCCCTTGCAGTTTTGAGGATTACCACTCCAGACGGTGCTTGGCGGGACGCCTGGGCTGTGCGCGTGCGCGAGCAAGGTAGTGTCCCCAGCCAATCCCATGACACCTGGTGACGGTAAAAGGCAGGCGACCAACAATAGAAAAGACCCGTGTTCGAATTCCCTATATAAGCGGCTGTGTTTCGGGTGCACGCTCTCTCGCGCCCAAGCTCTCCTACAACTAAAAGGCTCTCCAATAAAGCGTGATCTGAGAAGACTCCTGGAGTGGTGGTCGTTTTTCCTCGCTGGTCGAGTAGGCGGTCACTACAACTGGTGCCGAAACCCGGGAACGAACCTGGGACGGGACCCGCGCGAGAGGCCGAATTGGAGCCAGAACTCAACACGCGGAGAGGAGACGTTGGTAAACATCCCCCGGTATGCTGTTCACTGTAGATTTAGATATTTATTGGTTGCTTGCATTGCTTCTTCCCTTGTGGCTTGTCTTTTTGATGGTGCGCACTTGCCTCGAGGAGGGAGGGTTTGATTTAATCCAGGAAGGACGCAAAGTACTAACGCAGCATCAGGATAGTCTATCAGAGTCAGTATACAGTAATGGGGAGGAAAAGAGGCCTAAAAGAAAAAGGGAAAAAAGACAGAAGGATCCTAAAGAATTGAAGCGAGAGGGGCTGCAGCCCTCACAAAAGGAGAAGGGTTTTAGGGAGGGGGTCTCAAGGAGACCTCCGTGCCCTTCTTTAAAAGCAAACCGGTTCTCAGCCCTACATGTGGAAGGGCGGGACCAAGAATATAGTAATCTTGTGAGTGACTCAGAGGAAGAAATGTTAGAGGAGGAGGGAGAGCAGCTCGATCCAGCTGATAGTGAAGACTTAGAAGAGGCTGCGGCGGAACACGTGGCAGACAGATATGGAGGGTGGCGCCCCCTAGGGGTGGGAGTACCGCAGCAGCCAGGGAGAGGAAACGGAGCTGCCCCTCACCCGTCGGCCCCCCCCGCTGTGCCCGCCGGCAGGGAAGAGTCACTTTATAAAAGGCAGCACCTGGTCGCCGTTAGCGGCCGCCTTTCCAGTTTTTGAAAATCCCATTACTAATGAGAGAATTCTTGAGCCGGTTTCCTACTTCCAGCTTAAGGATTTAGTTGAGGCAGTCCGGACTTATGGAGTGACGGCCAATTATACCACTGCCTTGCTTCAAAGGCTAACTATTAATGCTATGATTCTGTGGGAGCAAAAACTGTTCAATATTTTCCTGAATTAGTGGCTAAACAGGCAATTTTGATCTGAGAAAAATAAAAAATAAAAATAAAAAATAAAAATAAAAAAAAATAAAAAAGAGGCAATTTTAGGTATGAAGTATTGTTTAATGCACTTTGCAAAAATTCCAGATAAATTAATTATTCCATATACCCGTGAGCAAGTTGAAATTTTAGGTTTTAAGTTTTTCCTTTTTTGTTTTGTGTTGTGTATTCTACTACTGACTAAATGGTTCTAAAATACTGGGCATATCTATGCTAAAATTTTCATCACATCTAATGAGTTTTGTCATTTCAGAATATTTGTTGGTCAATTCTTGATAAGAACCAGGTAAGCTCTACTTATTCTACTTGATCTCCATGTTGCTTTAATTGAAAATAATAAAGGGCTTTTGTGGCAAAGATTTCAGTTCAAAGCCAGCTCGGGCTAAAAAATCCCTAAGACTCCATCTCCCAGCTAAACTCTGCAAGTGGTACTATAACTCAGTGTGGTAGAGTGCTAGCCTTGAGCGGAAGCGCTCAGGGACAGTGCCCAGGCCTTGAGTTCAAATCTTGAATACCAACTGGGACAAGCCATCCCAGCAACGAGCACCTAGACTCAGCCAGTCTAGGGAACAAGGGAACGTGGAAAGGAGTAAGAGGAGATGATGTCACATCAGCTACTTTGTGCCTGCCCTTTCAAAATTAACCTGAGCCGGGAGGTCAGTAGAAGTAAGAAGCCTGCCCATCCAATGTCTATACCTGTCTACCTATTAACTGAACAAGGATTTATATTCTTGCCTTTGTCACCTGAATTCTCTACCTAGTCGCCAGATGTCAGAAGTAACTAGGGACATTTCTACCAACATTTTCAGCCCCAAGTCCTTCCTCTTGCCATTTATTTGCTCTCTAGTATTTTTTTTTTCCAGCCCCTCAATGCTCATGAGACTTCTCCAGATTTCATCTAAGGACTCACGCAACCAAGGGACAGCTGCTGTTCACTACCTTCTCTGGGAGGAGACCAAATTCCAGCCTTTTACCCCTATTGTCGACGCCCCTTGTCAACAGGAAGTAGCCAGAGAGAATCCTCGCCCTATTTCATGATTATTAAAAGGCTGGAATGTAAGGTCCGCTCCTGGATGGCGAGCAAGTTGAAATTTTAGCAGCCACAATGGATATGTGGGCAATTCTTGTTTGCTCATTTCCAAATGTAATTGATAATCATTATCCTAAGCATCCTCTGCTTGCCATAGTTAACAAAAATTTAGTGTATTTTCCTGTTGTCACTTCAAAGGAGCCCTTGGTTGATGCTCTAACCATCTTTACGGATGGATCAAAATCTGGACAAGGTGCCTTTTTTGTTCAAGGACACAAACAGCCGGTAGTCTTTAATTTTCGGCCGAATGTCCCACAGGCTGTTGAATGTTTAATTGTGCTTGAAGTTTTTAAAAGATTTGATCAACCTTTTAACTTATTTTCTGATTCATTATATGTTGTAAATGCCGTTGCTTCTCTTGAAGTTGCTGCTTCAGTTAAGCAGGCCAGTACAATTTCTAATGTTTTGTTACAGATTCAATCCCTTATCTTAAACAGAAAACATCCTTTTTATATTGGACATATTCGTGCCCACTCTATGTTGCCGGGCCCGATGGCAAAGTGTAATGATTTGGTGGACCAGGCAACTCGGGCTATGGCTCTGGTCGCTGCTGATCCTGTAGAATTGGCAAAAGACTTTCATAGATTGTATCATGTACCTGCTAATACCCTTAGGAAAAGATATAATTTGTCCAGGCATGTGGCAAGAGATATTGTTAAAGCCTGTAAATCTTGTGTTACCTTTCTTCATCCTCCCCATGTGGGGGTAAACCCCAGGGGGTTGAGACCAAATGCCCTATGGCAAATGGATGTTACTCATCTGACGGAATTTGGTAAGTTGAAATATTTACATGTGTCTGTGGACACCTTTTCCGGTGTCATTCATGCCACACCTTTGGCAGGAGAAAAGGTGTCTCACGTCAGAATACACTGCTTAGAAGCTTGGGCAGCTTGGGGAAAGCCCCTTAGACTCAAGATGGATAATGGCCCTGCTTATACTTCCCATGGTTTTCGCGCCTTTTGCGCACAAATGCAGGTTGCCCACACCACCGGATTGCCCTACAATCCTCAAGGACAAGGTATAGTGGAAAGAGCTAATAGAAGCATAAAAGAAATGCTTCAAAAACAAAAAGGGGGAGTTGCTGAGTCCGCGTCCCCCAGGGAAAGACTTTCTCTTGCGCTCTTTACCCTTAATTTTTTAATTCTAAATGACAACGATCAGTCTGCCGCAGATCGGCATATGACAAGAGACTCCATGGATACTAAAGACATGGTTATGTGGAAGGATGTTATTAATAATAAATGGTATGGACCGGATCCGGTAATAACGAGATCCAGGGGAGCTGTTTGTGTTTTTCCACAGAGTCAAGAAGTACCTCACTGGGTGCCAACGAGACTGACCAGGCCAGTGGAGACTGCAGAAAAACCCCCTCTTGAAGATGCAGCTGATCTTCTTGCTGTTAGCAACAGTGCTAATAGCAATCCCTGTGATAGCTAAACCGATGATGCTGTGGGCTGTCACAATTTACTGACTGGATTGCCTCTGCGGTGTCCTTTGTCAAAGAGCGGGTGGGAGTCGGAATGTTTTTAGCCTGCTGCTTGGGAGGATGCGTGGTCTGCCTATGGTTGGTCTGTCGCCTTCGAGCCCAAACCAGAAGGGACAAGGTTGTTATCTTGCAAGCATTAGCCGCTTTGGAGAGTGGATCCTCACCCCAGATTTGGCTGTCGGCCCTGAGAGGCAGTTAAGCCTTACCATCCTGCATAGCCTTAGCACCCCGAGGGATCAGGGGATCCCATTGCACCGGGACAGGTATGCAATTTGCAATTTGGGACAGGGTGCAAGGCAAGTGCACTGCACTTGAGGAGATGGTTCTCATCTCCTCAAGAAGAGCATGCTGGGTTGCAAGTGGGTTGATGCCCAAGATCCCACCTCTGCAAAAAAGGCATCGGACGGGCCTGGTCATCACTGGGGAAGGCGCCCCTCAGGCGAAGGCCAGTGCAAGGTCCTCTCATTAATGTCTTAGACAGAGGCCCAACCTCTACTCTTACCTGTTGCCATAAAACAAAGAAGGGGGAACTGTAGGGAGCCGAGGCGAGACTCCGCCCACTCCCTTGCAGTTTTGAGGATTACCACTCCAGACGGTGCTTGGCGGGACGCCTGGGCTGTGCGCGTGCGCGAGCAAGGTAGTGTCCCCAGCCAATCCCATGACACCTGGTGACGGTAAAAGGCAGGCGACCAACAATAGAAAAGACCCGTGTTCGAATTCCCTATATAAGCGGCTGTGTTTCGGGTGCACGCTCTCTCGCGCCCAAGCTCTCCTACAACTAAAAGGCTCTCCAATAAAGCGTGATCTGAGAAGACTCCTGGAGTGGTGGTCGTTTTTCCTCGCTGGTCGAGTAGGCGGTCACTACATTGGTCAACAATAAGCTACATGAACCATGGTGGTTCCATGAGTTTGTATTGTTCAGTGATGTTATGTTAGTTTGTAAAAACACTCTTTATAAAGTCTGCAAAAGAAAAATCGCCAGTATGTTTGTGAAATAGTATTTCTCCATTGTGATGAATGACTAAATAGATAGATAGTCAATACATCTTTATTTTATATATATACATATATATATATATATATATATTCGTATATATTCATTCACAGACAGTAAGATTCCTTCTCTTGGGTCATCTTCAACCTCTTAACTTCAACTCAAATGCTTTATTATGACAAATGCAGTTAATCGTTATCTCCTTTCTTCCTCTATTTTCAAGCCCAGATGACTTCTGGTACTTGGTGCTATAATTATATTGGGTAAATTCCATTCTTTAATTACTCATGTGATCCCATGTTGCTATAAGCCCTTTCTTCCCCTATGGTTCCTAACTTTTCTATTTTGTATTAGTCTTGATGTACATCTGCAACTCAGAAAAACTGAATAGAGCATCTTTTTTGTTTGCTATTTGTTATCTAGTCTCTGACAAGTCATATGTCAAAAACGAACTTTACAACTTTGGGGAGGGAGGAGGGTTGGGTAGGGGGCAGGGGGAGGATGGGATGGGAAGGGGAAACAAAGGAGGAGGCTACAATGCTTGATAAGAAATGTACTCATTATCTTGCCCATGTAATTGTAATCCCTCTGTACAGTATTTTCACAATAAAAAAAATGCCCGCTTTCTCTTTGTGCTCCACTTTGTCTGGGGTATATCATTTGTTCATTCCCTTATTAATTCCTTTAGATAATGTCTACTCTAGGCCTAACACTGTTCTAGGTGCTCATACTGATGAAGGAGGCCCAGGTTCTTTGTGCTCATTACATTCATGGCAGCTGCAATTGGACTGTATCCTCTATTACTTTCAAGATCACTAATGATAGGTACTGAATAGTACTCATTGATTTGATCCAACTACTGCACCTGAAGTCTGGAATGAATAAGCATTAAGTAAATATGCAGAATATGAGTTTTCCTCCTGACATCAATATTCCCTTTGAGTTTTATTTTTAATAACAGACTTAAGAATCAAATGTATTTTGTTATGAATTCAAATGTGGAGAAATGAAACACTGAATGACAATAAGCTTTCCCCTACCCTAAAAAGCAAAAGAAAATATAAAAACTATAAGAGAATTTGAAAGCACCTCGGGCTGGTGAGTCAAGAATAAAGATATGATTTGAAGAGTGTTCACCTGTTGATCAGCTGCACTATTTCTAAAAGTAGAAACTAGAACCACCCTAGGGAAACTTCAATCCAATCCTCAAGTATCAAGTTTTGGAGATTTTCCTGGTACTTTTGCAACAGAATTTGATGGCAAATATCTACAATGCAGTAAGGAAGCTAAGTTATGTTTAGAGTCTTAAACAGGACCTAAACACACACACACACACACACACACACACACACACACACACACAATTTACATTAATATTTGTTGAAGCACTGTGTGTGTCTGTCTGTGTCTGTGTGTCTATGTATCTGTGAGTCTGTGTCTGTGTGTACATACACTGATCCTGAGGCTTGAACTTGGGACCTGGGCACTGCCCCTGAGCTTTGGTGCTCATAGCTCACACTCTACCATTTAGTCTCGGCTCCACTTCTGACTTTTTTGTGGGTAACTGGAGATAATAGCCTCTCAGATTTGTCTAACTAGACTGGCTTCAAACTGTAATCCTCAGTCCTTAGCCTCCTGAGTACCTAGAGTATACAGGCATGAGCCACCAGAGCCTGGCAGCTGTCCTTTTCATATATGGATTTTCCCACATGAAACCTCTACAGATAAAATATATTCCTACCTGTCAGTGTTATGAATAATTTCTATTATTTCATTCAATTTTCATAATCCTCCCCATATAGATAAAAACAGTGATGGTGTATGCATGTAAGTAATATGCTAAGAATGATCATTTTCTTAAGTGGCAGACTGAGTTATTAAAGGGATCACATGGTCAGAATCGACAATCTATTAACACCAGCTTATGATCAGTTATCTTATGTAGCAACATACACAACCTGTTATCCATGGGTTCTGTGTCTGAGGATTTGACACACTGTGGATTAAAAATATTAGTTAAAAATAAAATTTGCATCTTTAGTTTACACTCAGAAATTTAATTTCTTCTCAATCCCTAAAAATACAATTAAACAATGAGTTACATATCATAAGGTATTATAAGTAATGTAGTAATTATTTAAAATTTAGGGTAGGATATGTATAGCTATATGATTTTTATATAAGGAAGTTGAATATCCTGGAATTCTGCTGTCTTCTGAGAGTCCTGGACCTAATTCTTTAGAGTTACCGAGAAAAGACTGTGATGACTATGGCAAATAGTCTTGTGGCTTTCATACCCTGTTCTATTTTATTTAATACTCTGACTACCTAGTACTCCAAAATATTTAAAATTTTAGAAAAACTGTTATATATATAGTTTTAGATATGCAGTTATATAACTATATACAACTATATGTGTGTGTGTGTGTGTGTGTGTGTGTGTGTTTGTGTGTGTGCGTGTGTGTGTGTCCATTATGGGGCTTGAACTCAGGGCCTGAATGATGTCCTTGAGTTTTTTACTCAAAGTTAGTGCTCTTCCACTTGAGCCACAATGCCACTTCTAGTCTTTGAGTGGTTAATTGGAGAGACGAGTTTTATGGGGACTTTTCTTACCAGATGGCTTCAAACTGCAATCCTCAGATCTCATCTTCCTGAGTGGCTGGGATTACAGGTGTGAGCCATCATTCCCAGTTTAGAGAAATTACTGCTGTAACTATTGTATATCATAAAGCTAAGATGAAGCTAAAACTCAGAGATGTTTAGGCAACCTTCTTCACATTCAGTATCTAGTGAATGTTTAGAAGAACAATGCTTAGGTCTTCTGAGATCTAACATACCACTCTATCTTCAGTACAACAAGAAGTTTTTGTGACAATTCAGCCAAGACTTCCTTAGCAGATCGTCAGGCTGTATTAATAGCATCTTTACATTCACATTAGGGAAATAGGGCATTGATAATGACCTGATTGGTACAACTGCCTGGCCACAATTCCAGGTCATTTTACAATGTCATTGAAGAAACCCAATCTTGAGACCACTGTTAGGAAATCAATATTTGGGAGTAGAGTTTTCAATAAACTCATTTCATTTGAACCATCTACAGAGAATTCAGTTTTCACTCTAATTTATACTGGACATCAATGCATAAAATTTCTAGAATTTGTATCTATCATCTTCAATGGGACAGGGAGATCTTGCTTAAGTAATATTGTGTCTAATTCAAAAAGTTACTTGAAGGCCTTCAAGTGTCAGAGGAAGGAAAGAACAAAGGGAGGGAGAAAGAGTAGAAAGGAGGAAGGGAGAGGAGAGACACATTTTCCTCTGCAGAGTGTACAGCACCAAGGAACTGAAGTTTTACAGTCTTTCTTCCTGCTCTTCCCATTGAGGAGCAATCACCTGTCTTTCAATAACAGAAGCTGACTCTTCCTTTTCATTCCTGTCTATGGGAGCTTTCTTACTCAAAAAAAGTCTTACTCTGCAGTCCACTTCTTTGTCAATTCTAATTTGAGAATTTGAAGTACTAGCTTTGTGTCTTAGCCACCTTTTTACATACATAATAACCACTCTCGGATCTAGACAGTTCTGAAACTCTTTCCCACTTTCAGTCTGAGAGGTGGTCTGAGTCTTTCACGTCTATTTGTCTGGAGCCTGCTTTGTGTTGGTTGGTGAGCCTACAGAGTTTTATATTGTTAATTCTGTGGCTCTCAGACATAAAGCTTTCTGTCTCCAATATTTATGTCTCCAATCGGAGACACAAAGCTTTCTGTCTCTAATATTTTTCTACCAAAATGTTTTCTTTTATCACATTTTCCCATAGTTTTTCCAGAAGAGTATCTATTGGAATTATTTTTTACTTGTATGACCAAAGGATTCTGGGACAGAGTAATCAAATAAAACAAACAAAACACTTATTGACAGCAACATGTTAGGGAATTGAAGGGAGCCTTCTAGTGGTAAAGAGTCTTTTTTTTCCCTACAAGTAACTCACTACCATCTGTTCCCATTTCACACAAATCAGTACTGAGGGAACAACATGAAAGAGAAAACTAGGTCAACATTTACATTTCAAGTCAGGTTAGATTTTGCTTTGACAGTTTCTTTAGAATGGAAATTGAAAGGTTAAATTATTTTAGGTATGGAGTAAACAAGCTAGCAAATGGATCCTTCCAGGTTGCTCTCAAACCCTGCAAGACCCAAAAGATAGGCAAAAGGAAATTACAGGGAGGAAGTAATATTTTTCATAAACTAAGTCTGCCTCTAAATTTCTGAGATCAAATGAAGGAAAAATCCTTCTAATTCATACATGTATGTATATGTATATGTATATGTATATGTATATGTATATGTATATGTATATGTGTGTGTGTTTGAATAGCCCTTATTTGCTCATTTTGCTCAGTCCAAATATGTGTCTTAGGTGGTATAGTAGCTTGTAGGGTTATTTCTATCCAGACTTATGGTCTGGATAGAAATCTAGTACTTAAATCTAGTATTTAAAATCTAGTGTTAAAAAAAGAGAAATCTCAATGCACATAATATACCTGAAATATACTACCTCTACTTTCCCTTTTGGTATTAAAGCAAAAGGTTTTGCAAAATTATAGAGTGACCCAACTGTGTGATCAAGGGAGACCAACAAAGCGAGTAAATCACAGCCACCCTACAAGAATATTTTCTACAAGAATACCCTGGAAAATTCTGAACGAGAGAAAAGATCTACTGACTTGGTGCCTTCTCTTTTTCTTCCTCTCTCTTCTCTGCCCTCTTCCCCTTCTCCCCTCTCCTCTCCCTTTCTCTCTTTTCACTTCCTCTGCCTCTCCCTTTCCCTCCTCTTTTCCCTCTCTATCTCCCTCCCTCTCTCCCCACCCTCTCTCTCTCTCTCTCTCTCTCTCTCTCTCTCTCTCTCTCTCTCTCTCTCTCTCTCTCTCCCTCCCTCCCTCTCTCGTTCCTCCTCTTCCTCTCCCCTTCCTCCTCTTCCTCTCCCCACCCCCCACTTTCTCTCTGCCTATTCTTTGAGGGTAGTGACAGGATGGTAGAACTTTCTGTGCTTCTCATTCAGAGTTAGACCCAATACATATCTAAGGATCCATTCTATAAATGTTAATTTTACATGATAAAAATAATATGATGCTGATAACTTTTGGTTTGATTCAGTTAGTGTGGTTAATTTCATTAAATTTTGTCAATGTCTTTGATTGGCTTAAATATACATATTTATCTTGAGTTAAAAGAACAAACTGGTCAGCTCTGTGTGTGTGTGTATGTGTGTGTGTGTGTGTGTGTGTGCGTGTGCGTGTAAGATTTTTCTCCTCTATAGAGTTTTCTACCTTATTCACTCCCTACAAATATCTATTACTTACATGGTGAAGATGATCACTTAGGTCAATTGTGTAATAGGGCTGAATTTTTACTGAATTTTACTGAATTTTTTGCACCTACTGTGCAAGTCCATATAGTGTTGACATAGTAGAATACCTGAGGCTAGGTTATTTATAAAGAATAAACATCTTAACGCTTCTGGTTTTTGTCACTGAACAAGTTAAAAAGACAGCAGTGGAATCTAGCAGGGAATTGCTTACTGCTTCACACTCTTCAGAGAGCAAAGCAAGTCAGAAAGTGAGAGCAGGCTGAATTCCCCCTTCTGCCAGACCCATTTCTCTGATAACCAAGCTTCCCTGACAAGGAAGTTCATCTATTTAACAGGGCAATTAATCACCTCTAAAGCTTCATCTTACCAACTTGGTTGCACTAGAGATAGAATTTTCCACCCACTTGATTTTTTATTTTATTTTGTTTCATTTGGTGGCACTAGGGTTCGAATTCAGGGCCTTGTGCTCACTAGAGAGGTTCTCTAACATCTGTGCCACTCCACCAGCCCTTATTTTCTGTCTGAGGCTAGCCTGCACTAATGTACTTGATCTTGTATGTAGCTTGACATACAGATGTAGGTACCAGCTTTTTGTGTTGAGAGATGGTCTCATTACCTTCCCCAACAGACCCCAGGACTGGCTTTCGATCATAATCCTTCTAATCTCTACCTCCCAAATAGTTGGGGTTACAGACATGAGCCACCTCACCTTGTCTATCACAAAAACTTTTAGGGACACTGACAATGAAAGCATAGGACCCACTTTAAAAAAATTACTGTGAATTAATAAATCTCCAAATTTGACTTGATTTTTTTCCCTCTTCTGACTTTTTGTGTAGCTGTTTGTTAGCTATGAATACATTCAGAGAGTTCATGGCTTCTCAATGGATTTATCTTATATTATCATGAAATACTCTTTTTATCTGGTAATATTTGTTGTCAGAAAGTCTATGATAGCGAATTTTAATTTACCTACACCTTCATTCCTGCTGTTAGAATTATTTAAATTTGAACATATTGTTCTATATATTTAAAATGTGGTTTTTGAAAGTATAATGATTGCTTTTATTCTTTTATTCAATTCAACTTGAGTAAAACTCAAGTATGTAGTTTAGTTCCAATTGTAAGGGTATTTGTTAAGCCATTTTATTGTGAAATATTGTTAGATTCATATAAACATTAGAGCCGTACAGTGATTTTACCTTGATACTCCTGATTTTACCCTAGATAATCACGCCTATTAAAATCGGGAAGTTGACATTTACTTAAATTTTCCCCGTTTTCCTCTTAATATTTCTCTTGCTCTGGAGGCCTCCAATTCAAGATCTCACAGTGCATTTAATTATTAAGCCCTTTGTTTTCATTTGTAATAGTAGTTACTAATCCTCCTTTATTAATTATAAACTTGACACTTGATTAACATAGACCAATTAATTTGTAGGACACTTGGAGTATAATTTTTTCATCACATTGAGATTGTGTAATTTTTTAAAATAAGAATAACCACAAAAGTCCATGTTCTCAACACATTCCAGGGAACATAAGATTTTAAAATGCTTTATTACTAGTATATTAACCACTAAGTCTCTACTAAGAAGTTAGTATATTTATTTTTATAAGTGATCAATATTTTTAGGGAGATTCTGTGAGAGTATGCTAATATCCTGTTTCTTCGCAAACTTTTGTCCATTTGTGTTAACATCCATTTGGTGATACTATCTTTTAAACCTATAAATATTGCTCTGACACCTTTATTGGATTGCCTATAAGACTGCTGACTTTGAGTGAAGTCAGAGAAGAAAGATCATTGGAACACTTAAGTACAATCATGTCATGTAACCTAGAAATTGAAGAAGACAAAGAACTGATGCCCTGGACAAGTACCAATACAATCACTGTACAGATCTCTCAGACCATGAAATAAGATCACACCAGTATAGCAGGGAATATATGTATCATTTGAAAAGCAATCCTTTACATGGTACAGGGCCATGATAGAAAAATTGAATGTGAGATCATGAAAAATCTACACATCTTCATGTGTTGTTTATTTTGAGACCTATCAAGATATAAAACAAGCCAGACTGGTAGCAATGGATCAACATATGGCCAATTGGAATTGAGCAGAATGGAGTTTATAGTAAACTGTGCAAGGAGGTGACATGGATGTGATCTCACAGCCTCAGGTCACACCAAAGGTGTGACTGAATGACAGAGAAGGAATATGCCCAAACTGAGTGAACACACCAACCTAATATATTGCTGAAAGATATATTTAGTATTCAACATGGAGCTTCACAGTATTCTCCATAAGTGAATTTTTAATGTATTTTATAGTGAAGGGTTAGCTAATAAAAGAAATGTTGCAAGATATAACACTAAACCCTTATGATGTCAACTCTTTACCGAATCGCTTTATTTTTTTTATTGTTTCGGAAATGAGATCATCTTTCCTTTCTGCTTCCACATTAACTAGATTTGTTCAAGATTAATGCCATAGGGGTGGGCTACTGCATGGGTTCTGCTAACTGAGTTGTAAAATACAGCCGTTACCCTGCCATGGAAGGAGATTTGATCTCATCATGCTGTAAATCACTTGTTTTCCTTAGGAAAGTGGAAATATGCCAGACAGCTGTGCTTTATCAATGTTTGCATTTGTCTACACAACTTTCTCATGTCAGAATTCAGAAAGAGAAACACTATGGTTAGGTAACCAAGCATATCCAATGTTCTGAAAACGAAGTCATTGTTCAAATGAACTGATGGATTAAAAGGGTTGCAGGGGTGGTACAGTTTTGATCTGCATATATTTCTGAAGGGCCCTCACTCTTGTCAAATCCCAGTTACTTTACACAAAGCAGCAAGGCAAAGCCCTACATCAACAATTTAGTAGTTGAAAATTACTCTTGCTATTTTTTTGATCTAGAGTAAATTATCAGTATTTCCACACTAGATTTATTTTCCATTATCCATCAACTGCATTGCTTTGGGGCCACTGAAAATGAGACAGGAGAGTGCTAATGTGACAGAAGAGCACTGAAATAATTAAATAGCGCTCAGTACAAGGCTACTATACATCTCTTTGACTAGCCATCCTTTGAAAATGCCTCAAATGCCAATTAAATTAAGACTACTTAGTGATGAACATTGTTCAATGCCATTCTTCCTTTTGGCAATGTTGGCCTCATCGATGGCACTTTCAAAAAGATAAATTAGTAGTTTTCTGTAAGGGTGAACATAATGAATGCTGTTTGGTTCTTTAGTTCACTGGTTAGCCATTCATTGGATGAATAGGATCTATACATATAAATATTTGAGATACAATTTGTTCTAAAAATTGGAAATATGAACACTTTAGAATACGTTATCTGCTATTCACTTATTTACTTATTTATTCGTTGAATAAATAAATATGACAAAGAAGGCACCTATAAAGAATCACAGTGGAAGAAATTCATTCTATGGATGTCTACCATAGTTGTTCATGATTCATGTTTAGAAGCACAAAGAGAAGACTTCTAACCCAAGGGAACAATACCAAGCAAGTCTCCCTGCCACAGATGAACCCATGAGCTTCATAAATAAACTCAAGCAGGGGAAAAATGAGATGAAGAATAACCTGGAAAGTGAATGGTATAGTGAGATGAATGAAAGACATCTCTGGTAGAGACACATCAAATGTGAAATCCAAAGGGTGCAGCCTAGATGGAGAGATTTAGAAGGAAATTCAAAAGAAATGAATTTTTGAAATGACAAATCGTCTGTATCTCTGCTGAAATTAAAATCACTTTTAGTACATTTTAATTTGGCAACATTTTAGATTTGTAATCCTTTCATTTGAGTGATGAAGAGTAGATGAGGATAAGATTGCTTTATCCCCCTCCTATACCTAAACTTGGCATTTGATTTGGGTAAGAAATAATCCACAAATGCACAAATTCTGAAGGTAGCAATCCTGGTCCACATGTAGAGAACCATGTTGAAGACTTTTAAAGGTTGACACCATAAATCCATTCTGCCTCATAGGCCAAGGATTTTGAGGATTTTTACCATTTTACCTCTCATTATTACTGGATTTCGATAATTTTTTTTACTATTTTACCTCTTATTATTATTATCTTCAAATAGTTGTACAAAGCAGATTCAATTTCATGGTTGATTTATGTGTTGAATTCATATTAACCACAGTCAATACCTTCTTCATTCTCCCCCCATCTGCCTCATTTTCATATATTTCCTCAAGTTTCCTAGCTCCGTTTTCACATATGTATGTACATTGAGTTATGGTGGTATTCACCCACTATTCCTCTTACCATTTATTCTCCTCCACTCCTTTTAGCCCTCATATCAGTTCTACATTTTCTCTTTTTAGGCTGCCTGTTAACTCCACAAAGAGGTTATTACCATGAAATGTGACTCCTGGATATGTCATACTATAGTCAATTTGATTGTGTATATGTGTGATATCCATATAATCCTGTATGTGATATTATATGTTTATATTTGAGAGAAAGCATACCTTTTGCTTTCTGAGACTAAATTACTTTATTTAATGATTTTCCCTCAGTTCTATCCATAAATTTCCTAACTCTAATGTGTAAATTATATATATTTATAATTTATATTACTATATTGATTTTATAGTTAATATATATATTAACACACAAATATACTCACATATGGGGTGTGTGTCGGGGGTACATATTCCACTCATTGATGGTAGAGCATATGGACATTTTATACCTAGTGGCAATGGATAGATAGGGGCCTTTATTGTTTCCTGACTTGCCATCTTTCAGATAAATGCTCAAGAGGGGTATTGTTGAATCATGGATAGTTCAATAATTAGTTTTTTGAGGTGTCTTCATACTGATTTCCCTAGCAGTTGCATCAATTTACATTTCTACCAGCAGTGTATTAGATTTTCTTTTTCCTACTTCCTGGCCAACATTCTCAATTATGGCCATTTTGGCTGGAGTGAGATGTTTTGATTTGCATTTCCTTTATGGTCATGGTTATTGAACAATTTTTCATGTGTTGATCAGCTATTTGTACTTTTGAGACCTATCTATTTAGCATCCTTACCCATTTAGTAATTGGATTATTGATTCCTTTAGGGGGTTCATTTTTTATGTCCTTATATATTCTGGTTATTAGAATCTTGTCAGACATTCTGTTGCATGTCTTTTTAGCTCCGTGACTTTATTCTTTGTTGGGCAGAAGCTTTTTAGCTTGATGCAGTTCCATTTGTCAATTCTCTCCCCTATATTGATGAAAAAGGTTTTAGCTGAATGGGAATATGAGATACCTACACAAAGCAATAGTTCAGTGCTTGTTTAATGGTATTGAATCCTAAGGCAGAGATATGAGAACTATGCTTAAGTAAGAGAACAATAGGTAATCTAAGTCATTACATTCAGGATCTTTTAATACAAGCAGAGGTATATTGTTCCATATTGTTATTTTGACCATGATGATTTTTTCCTTTTCTAATGAAACATGCTTTCCATAAGTACAAAAAATGTCTAAGGCACCTTTCCATAGATGATAAAACATGTGAATAAATCCAGAAATACCATGTGCCTAGTACTGTGCTTTCTTCAAATACATGATAATGAGTATATCATGAAATACATGTTGCAGTGCTACCCAAATAACCATAGTCAGATGATGAATAGGTTAAAAGTATCAGGAACACAGATTTATCCACTTACATGTTTTATAGATGTTTACTCAACAAATGTATTGGTCCTTGAGCACATTGAAAGACATTTTAAGCAGTGTGTATTAGGATCAAATTATTCAAAATTTCTAAATCTCAATTTCCCTTAACTCCCTTCCTTGATTTAACAACTAAACTCTTCAGGCTTCCTATTCTAACTTTACTTCTCTAAATATTTCATTTGCCAAGAGGCCTCCTGTCCTCTTTTTATCTGTGTATTTATCAAATACCCCCTTATGCTTAAAGAGAGCTCAAGTCCAATCTGATTGCTTTTTAGCACTCTTGCCGATCACTTGAAGCATGTCCACCTCTACTCCAGCAGAGAACAGTCATATTCACCATTCTCTCTGCATATCCCAAGTTGTTGTGCTCTTTGTATCTAGAGCATTCTGTTTCTAGTTTGAAAATGTCCTCATATGTTGTCTATTACTCCAGAAAGTGAGTTTTCTAAGAGTTGAAAAGTACTATACTTAGGGAGATGGTGGCTATGAAATGCACCCCAGAACCCCAAGTGTCTTTGAAGATGCAAAGACATGGTGGAAATGAACAAGGGATGGTGTTACAGAAATGTGAACTGTCCACTACAAGGAAAAAAGATTGTAAAATAGAGGTAGATGAGTTGATCTTCACTTTTTTTTTCTGTTTCAGGACTTGGTATTTTCTATCCAGTTGATTAACCTTACAGACTTAGAAAAGTCTTAAATTAGATAATATCTATTCTGCCAATAAGTGCTATGGGCAACCTATCCAATGTTTCTGATGCCAGAATTTGTTTTTACACATTATAAAGAATACTCTTACTTCTATAGTGTGGAAAGCTTTGAGCAAATTTCTAGATATTCAGTCATCAGAAGCTTTTATTATAAATACCAGGAGTTTAAGGAACAAGTACCAGACTCTTGAGCAGCTTCAAAGGAGTTGCAAGAAATTGAAAGTCAACTTTGTACTGCTTTGCAAATACCTATAGCCATTTGAAGTATGCCTAACAATTTTTTACATAAGCAAATCTAACATGTACTAAGAATATATAATAATGTATATTATTTCTTTTGGGCTTACTTCTGTAAAGTCATATACCTGTCTGTTGTTAGGTTTATGAGGAATTTCAGGTTGATACCACATTCTTTTTTTTCTTTTGTCAGTTGTGGGGCTTGAACTCTGGGCCTGGGCCCTGTTCCTCAGCTCTTCAGCTCAAAGCAAGTGCTCTACCAATTGAGCCACAGTGCCACTTCCCGATTTCTGAGTGGTTTATTGGAGATAAGAGCCTCACAGACTTTAGTGCCCAGGCTGGCTTTGAATCTTGATCCTCAGATCTCAGCCTCCTGTGTAGCTAGGATTACAGGCATGAGCCAACAGCGACCAGCAATACCAGATTCTTATGACATAATAACTATAAAGGATTTGGAAATAGGAGAGAGGGTTCAAGTATTCAGACAGAAACAGTGATATGAAAGGACTTTCTCAATTAATTGTCAAAGTGTTTCATACACACACACACACACACACACATTCCAGAATAATTTTTATGACATAAAATTCAAATATTGTGTTGAGACATATCTATTTTGTTTGTGTTTTTTTAATGAATTTTAAGATTAATCCCTGAATTAATCATAAATTAATCTACAGTGTCATGTTTTTGCTTTTTTATTAATACGATTACACTTACTATATCAAGCTTACTTTTTTGTAGTAACTATTTCATTTTTTAACTTTGATTTATTGTAAAGGTGATGTATAGAGTGGTTAGTTACATAAGTTAAGGTAATGAGTGCGTTTCTTGTCGAAAGTGTTACTCCCTCCCTCATTTTTCTCCCACTTTCTCTCCCCCTCCCCAGCTTTTCCCCCCTCTCAAATTGTAAAGTTCATTTCCAACATAGTGTCTTGTAAGTATCACTGCTGCATTGGTTCACCCTTTGTCCTTTGTCTCACTATTTTGTTATTCCCTTTCCCGTCCCCAAATCAGATAAACGTATATACAAGACACTGGGTATTACTTTTCAGATTTATTGTTTTGCACTGCAATTACTCTTTCCTCTTTGCCAGCACACTTAGCATTCAGTCAAGATGGTGTCATTTCACATGCAAGCTTCAACACCATTTCAGGCCCTTTGACCCTTCTTCAAATAGCTAATTCCCTGGGGTCCAAGGGTGGTGGCAGAGATGGCAGCAAATGACAAGGTGTTGAAAATTCTATTGTGTTCATTAGCTCCTTAGCTGTCAAGCACTTTATTCCTATGTGGGACTGACTGAAGCCAGTATAGTTTGAATGAATTGAAATATTTTATGTGAAAAGTAATCAAAATTTTGATTCCCGAGGACTATTCTGGTTAACTGTTTTTAGTATTTGATTTTTACTTCTGCCACATTAAAGAGACTAAAATTGTGTTGTAATAAGGAATAGCCATGTAAGTATCAATATTATCCAATAATAGTATATAATTAATGGTCATTTTGGCACAGTCTGAAATTAAAGCTAGTTGCAAGGAGGTTATTTTCAGTAATCTTTGTTAAATGTGTGAATATTAGTAGGAAGACTTCTAAAATAGCTTCTAATTTTTTCTCTTGTAAAGTCTGTTCTTGAGCAGTAGTGGATCTCATGATTGTATTATGTTATTTGTCCAAGAGATTTTGTACACAAACATAAGTATATATGTCTTTATCCATATATATATATATATATATATATATGTATATATATAATGTATGCAATGCAAAACCTGACTCAATAACATTAGCCTTGTAAATGTGGGAGTAGAAGTACAGAAGCATAAAAATTTGATAAGTAATTGCTCACCTGAAGATTGAGGGAGCTTCACACTAAGAATGAATATGGGAGACCCGTAAGATGTAGCAGCTTTATTCATACAAAAACGAAGGAAATTAGTTCTGCCAAACTGGATTTCCCCCCACTAGACAAAAAATCAGCCCAGCAACAAGATGACTTAGCTTTGTGATGTCCTAATGGCAAACTAGCAATGCTGTACCATACTTCTAACATGAAGAACTCTGAGATAATGAATGTTAGTTTAATTGCTAAATCTATGCTACATTTGATCCAGCAATAGAAAACTACTATCCCTCTTTCTACTTTCATTCTAAATTAATTTTTTGTTGTAGATGTTAAAAACAGTCTTTTCATTTTTTTCAGGTATCATCGATTTGGAGAAATCCATTTAGCTAAACAGGGAACTTTCTGTAGATGTTCAGACAGCATTTTGTTTCATATAATTTGGTCTTGCAAAATCCACTGATGCAAGGAATGGATTGAAAGAAATGTGTGCAATTTAAATTTCTCAGTGTTAAAAAAACCCTGATTGAAAAATAATAAAACTTCATGGCTTTCTTGGACATATCATAGTAATGATAAATTTAGCTGAAAAGATTGAGACTAAAAGTAAACAGTAACGTGATTATAAGCAATTTAGCCAAAATGGAATCACAAGGAAGATTGTCAGTATTGGAACATGAACTTCAGGGAAGATGGTGCTTTTAAGATATTATCTATTATCTTTTAAACATAGGGAAATCCAAAGAACTGCTTCAGGGGAAATACTGCCTAGCTTATAATACGTGTGTTTCTATTTATCTAATGCAAGAGAAGAATGGCATTCTAAGGAACCAGAGTGGTTTTTGTTGTTGTTTTAGCTGAAGGGAAATTAAAAGAGTAATTTTCCTTTATACAAAATAGCTTGGACAAGACCAGGCAACCTGCCAAGTGATGGTATAGAAGATAGGACCTGCTCTTGGTCTATTGGTAATCCTCTCCCAGTTCCACAGTGTACACTTCTATTTTGTAGAAAAGAGAGCAGAAAAAGGAGCACTAAAAACATTCTTCTGTACTGTTAAGTTTTGATTTAATTAGTAAAAGAGCTATATGGAAAATAAAGCGAAAATTTGGCAATGCCTTTCATCTTATAACTTCTAAGTTAAAAAATATAGCAATTGACTAATGAGGTCAAGATTTATTTACTGCAGATACTAGCTCTGGGGAAAATGGTAGCTTTTTTTTCCAGGGCAACACTAAGAGCCCAAAGAGTATTCTTAATATATAACACAAAGGAGTTGTACAATGTGCCACATTAAACATTTTTAAGTATGTATCAGAAAACTTTTGAAAAAGAGTTTCAGCAGAAAAGCTTTTCCTTGAGAAAAAAAGTTCATTTAGACCCATTTTTCTGAAGATTAGTATTGCATTTACTTAGCAATATATGATGTTATGTTTTAGCAAAAGAAAATATTATAGAATCTAGTTCTTACAGAGACTAAAAACCCCCAGTTTTTTTCCCTGGGAATCTGACTGCTCAATTCACGGTAGTGAACAGCAAAGGGAAAGCCACAGAAAAACAAATAGAGAGGAAGGAGTTACTGGTTGTCAGATACAAATGAGAATTTACAAGATGTGTGCCTATCAATAGCAGTATCTAAATATTGAGAACAGATCAAAGCTTGAAGCAGAAAGAGAAAATCAAGACTGAAGATAAGTTCTTGCAACCCAACATTTGACTTTCTTCATAAAGTTTAATGATAAAAATGACTGGATGAGCTGGGTGCGCATGACTCACACCTGAGTAATCCTAAGGATCATGGTTCAAAGACAGCTTGGGCAGGAAAGGCTGTGAGACTCTTATGCAATAAACTACTCAGAAAAAGTCACAAGTGGTGCTGTGGTTCAAGTGGTAGAATTCCAGCCATGCACCCAGGCCCAGAGTTCAAGCCCCAGGACCAGCCAAAATAAAAATTGTGACTAGCAGGGTACCAAAATCAAATACAGTGACAGCAAGGGATATACACAAGGGGGAAGAACATACAAAAGAAACCAAAAATCACACAGTACATTAAAAACAACAACAACAAAAAATGTCTTGTGTCTTAGAGTTCATTTTACTTAGTATCCTCTTATATGGTCATATAATAGCCGTTGAGCTAGTCTGCTCATCTGCTAAGATTATCCTAGACATATATTGATTTTGGTACCCTAGTATTGTATAGACATTTATTTGAATTAGAGAAAGGAAGGGGAACAACAGAATAGTGAACCAATGCAGAAGGGGAACCAATGCAACAGCAGTAGACATAAGACAATATGTTGATCTGTACAACTTGGGGGCAGGGGTTGGAGGGAGGGAAAGTAGGAGAAAAATGTGGAAAGGGGTAGCAAGTTTGACAAGAAATGTACTTATTAGCTTACTTATGTAACTGTAACCCCTCTGTACATCACCTGACAATAAAAAAGGACATAGAAAAAAATTGTGAATAGCATAATGGCTGGAAATGGAACCATGCATTTCACCATGTTATTGCCAGACTGAGCTTACATGCAGCATTCTGTGCCTGTCAGTGTAGTTGGAAGACTTCATACAATACATAACATTGAATCCCAGATTCATTTCAGAAGTTGCTGAGACCTTCTCTAAATGGATGCATAACATACACAAAATGGACTGAAATGGGCAAGATCTTAATATAAAACTGAAAAGCACAAAATTGCTAGAATAGAGAATAAAAGAAAATCTTTGTGACTTTGGGATAAGAAAGGGTTCTTTGACAACAGAAAGAACATGAATAAATGAAAAATATTGAACCTCATCTAAGTTGAGGACTTCTGTTCTTCAAAAACTGTACTGCAAGTATGAAAAAACAATGTCCAGGAGAAAAGATTTGTATCCAAATGAATAAATCACTCACAATTCAGGAAGAAACAAAAAAATCACAAAACAAAGAAGGGGGTAATAATGCTTGATAGGAAGTATACTCATTACCTTACTGGTGTAACTGTAACCCCTCTGTAAGTATCTTTACAATAAAAAATATATATTAAAAAGAATAATTGCATTGCAATAGGCATTTTGCTAACAGAAATATATTGATATTAAACAAATATATGAATTTTAAGATACCCAACATCATTACACACAGTGAAATAAAAGTTAAAACTACTATGATATACTAGCACACATCTATTAGAATGTTTATAATTAAAAGACTAATTTTTTTCCATCGATATATGTTTAACATATGGAACTGTCATACATTATTGTGAAACCACCAAGACTGTGTGTGTGTGTGTGTGTGTGTGTGTGTGTGTGTGTGTGTGTGTGTGTTAAACTCATTAAGTGAATTATGCCTTGTTGACACTTTTTTATTTAAGGAACAAAATTTCAGCCTCTGGAGTAACCATTCTTCAGTGTAAATCTCTGTTCTTTCTTTATATGAGCTCTGTGATCTAGGGAAATACTTTTTATGCCTCAGTTTTGCTATCTTATATGGCTAATGGGTATATGGGTATATAGGTAATACTCCAAGCATTTATTTAGGGTATTTTTGAAAGATTAAATAGATGTCTGTGTGTGTGATGTGTTTAAGTAGTGACTATTAAAAAATATAAGCTCACAGGCACCAGTGGCTCATTCCTGTAATCCTAGCTACTCAGGAGGCTGAGATTTAAGGATCATGGTTCAAAGCCAACCCGGACAGGAAAGTCTATGAGACTCTTACCTCCAATAAACCACCAGAAAACCAGAAGTGGTGCTGTGGCTCAAGTGGTAGAGTGCTTGTCATGAGCTGAAGAGCTGAGGGACAGTGCCCAGGCCATGAGTTCAAGCCCCATGACCAACCAAACTACTAACTAAATCAAATAATAATAACATAAACTCTAATAAAGTTTTTGTCTCTGTTATCAGCAATGCCAGCAGCAGTAGCACCAGAAATCTATATCAGAGTAAACAACTCATAAACAAGAGGTTTTTCTTTTTTTAAGTTATAGCACTAATGATAAATGTTCTGTTTATAACTTGTTTTTTTCTAGTCCTGTTTTTTTGGTGGCTTATTGTAAATAAGAATCTCAGGACTGTCCTGTCTGGGCTGGCTTCAAAATGGATCCTCAGATCTCAGCCCCCTGATTAATTCGGATTACAGGCATGAGCTACCAAGGTTAGGCTTTGCACAGGTCTTTTCATTTTTATTTTTCAATTTAAGAAGTTGTGTAAAGGAGTTGACATTTCACAAAGCAAGTTATGGATACGATACATCTTGATCAATATCACCCCTTTCCACATTCTCGTCCCATCCATTCCCTACCCTTAAATGTGAAAAGTAATATGCATGCATTAAAAATAAAGCACTTCTCACTGAGAGCTATTGAACAATAGGGGTTGGGAAGGAGGGGGTGAGATGAGGGAGACTGATGAAGCAATCGAATATCATCCAGGTGCATTGGACGCATATAGAGACATGTAAGAAAGAAGCCCCTTAGTACGACTAACTGGTGCTAATGAAGATGTGGAAAAATACACAGCTATACAACCACCAGAAATTGTATATGGAGAATGTTATTACAATTCTGGAACTCTCCTCTGGGCTTTTTCCAGTCATGGAACCATGCCTATTATCATTATCCTTCTGAACAGAAGCGCTATACATTATAGTTTCCTGTTTTTCAACTTGAGAGAAGTTTTCAAGTAGTACTCCATTATGTCTAACTTAATTTCTCCAATGGATCTGTATAATATCATCATCATCATCATAATCATCATCATTAAATTGTTAGTTTTTGGCAGCATTGAAGTTTGAATTCAGGATTATGTGCTTGTTAGGCAAGTGCTCTACACTTGATCCACACTACCATCTTCTATATATACTATTTTTGCTAGATTCTTTCCATATTATTATTTACAGCTTCTAATAGCTTGCTAATAACATGCCTGGATGTAGATGTTATGCATTCTATTAACACAGAACTTTTTGAAACTATGATTTGATGTTTTTTATCAGACTTGGAAAATTTAAATCATTATCCTTTTTCTCCTGAATGTACACATTCTTCACCAGACTCCTAGTCCCGCCTGATTATCTTTATATTAAACCTTCCATGGTGCAGCATGTTTTAATGTAATTGAATCCAAGTCAGCTTACATTAGTCTTGGATTCTCCTTTTTAATTATTACTTTCAACACATACTGTCTTTATTCCAAGTGTTTTTCACTTATTTCGTTTTCAATTTTCTAGTACTCTAGTGTGTTTAATCTGTTATTATAAGCACCTGTCATATTGTCAATGTGCTTTATATTAAATCCTGTGCTTCATATTTTATTTTTAAATAGCTGTCAGTTCTTTGTTGAAATTTGGTCTTTTATCCATTCCCTTTATTATAACAGTTTTTTTCCCCTCTATGGCTAGATCTTATGATAGTTGATCCCTCTTGGCATTTTCCTTTTTTTTCCTCTGTGGTCATTTGTTGTTTTTGGCGTGTCAGATAATTTGTTTATTGAATTCTGGGCATTATGTGTAAAACTATAGTTTTCTGATTCCTTACTTCATGAAGACTATTTTGTTTCTGGTAAGCAGATGGCTATAATTGAATCTGAGCAATCCAATTGAAGCTAGCCTATTTCTGGTTTGTTCTTGGCTCCAGTGTAGCCTTTTCAAGTTTTTACCTACCGTAGGCAGGTAGGTAGGTGGATAGCTCTTACAAGAGCTCTTTCTCTTTGATGAAGTTTTAGCAGCAATTTTCATCTGTCCAACATCAAGAGACAGGCTCTTTGTTGTTTTTAAGGAACATCTGCCTTTTCTGCTTGTCTATATAAACTCTTAGCAGTTGCTTTCTGCTTTTTCTATCTGCGCATTTGCAATTTAGAAGCAAGCAATTGCCTTCAGGAAAAGTTGACAGCAGATGACTGAGCTCACCTCAATGCATTTTATTTCTCTCTAAGATTTTGGCTTCTTTAGTCAACTTCTTTAGCAACTTCTGTTTTCCACGGATACTTTTGGTCTCTTCATGAAGATGTTGGTCTAACAGGTATAATCATTTTCTGTGAAATGTCATTCTCAATGGTTACCACATGTATAAATTACAATTTATTTCCAGATGTTTTAAACCTATTTCTCCAAATATAATATAGAGGACATGTTGATACTGGTGCTTGACTATTCCATTTAATTTAAAAAAGTGCTGTCAATGTAAATATGTGAACCATGTGAATAACTTGTAAACTTCAATACATGAAAAAGTAATGAATAATGATAGTCATTACTTAATTATAATTAAATGTATTTTAAATATCATTTCAGCATGTCATATTCAAGATGGCATGTATACTTTAAGTTATAGCTCATCTCACTCCTGTTAGTCCTCATTTCAAATGCTTAAGAGCCTTAGATGACCTAGGGCTACCATGTAAGGAAATACATCTTAGAGCTGTAGAATACAAGGAGAACATGGCAGAGCTGAAGACAAATATATATTCCGTGTGGATAATGAAGATTTTAAAGTATTGAATTATCTTCTTAGAGAAAACAAAAGATCTATAGTCATACAAAATATTTCTCCAAAATAGCATGGCACAATTGATGAAGAGTTATTAGAAAGATTCAGACTTTTTCCAGTTAAAGTGTTAGTCCAAGTTGAGTCCAGTTTGGATGGTAAACAATGATGCAGCAAAAGCAATATGAAGTGCTCAGTCTGTTTTCCCATTATCTAAAATTCCTAACAGTTACGTTAAAGAATTAAAAATATATATTCAATTAAGTTCTTTTTTTAGATTAGTTTGAAAATCTCCATATAGATTCAGATTCCAAGAAATATAAAGAAGAGGGCTGGAAAGGTGCCTCAGTGACAGAGCGCTTGCCTTGCATGCATGAGGCCCTGGGTTCGATTCCTCAGCACCACATAAGCAAAAAGAAAAAAGCTGGAAGTGGCGCTGTGGCTCAAGTGGTAGAGTGCTAGCCTTGAGCTGAAGAGCTGAGGGACAGCTCCCACGCCCAGAGTTCAGGCCCCATGACCGGACCCCCCCCCCAAAGAAAAGAAAAGAAAAGAAAAGAAATATAAAGAAGATAAGTATCAAGATAAAATAATAATTTTGCCTCAAATCTCCTGACTTGATTATTATATTTAACATGTGACTCCCATAGGCTTTGAATTAACAGAGAAAATCTTCATTTGAATAGCCAGATATTTGGGCTCGGTGACAGTAATTATAAGATAGATTATCATTAGACAAAAGTATCTGGATAAACTAGATGAATGTTTTCTCTTGTGGGCCAAATCACTCCGTGTCAACTTGACCATTATAATCAATTTCATGCTGTACTCCTAAGCTTGGATGTTATTAGACTTGAAAGTAATTTTATTGTCTCATCTTGAATATCTATCTTTCCTTTACTGTTTCTTATCTTAAACAAAGATGTCATTGTTTGTGAAATTGCTCCAGCCTTAAATTTGGTTCTTCTAGCTCTGCTATGTCATCCATTTATTTAAGTAAACACTCATAAATACTACACTAGAAAACAAAGACAACACAAAACAACAAAATTCTAGTCCAAGTATTGCTCTGTGTTTCCAGTAAGAGTTTTCACACAGGTGACTCACACAATCCTGAAGCAGATTCTTTTTTTTCTTCATTTTTATTTCTTTTCCTTTGGGACAATACTAGTATTACACAGCTAAAGAATTTTCCAGTTGTATTCTCTGTGTATCATTTTTACCTACCCTGTGCATCCGTAGCCGCTGTACAGCTTTTCTGTTATTTAACTTGTTTTGCATGTTTATATATCTTTTATTCTTTACCATACCTTTCACATTTTGTTTATTTCAATTGTCTAAGGAGCTAACTAGAAATTATCCAGTTTAGAACCTAACTTATTCTATCCAGTCAACATTTGTATACCAACAATATCAGCTAAACTTTAATCATTCCAGACTTATATTAACTTGAAATGGCCCCATTTCCTGGATAGTATGTTCAAGGCTTGAAAGAAGATTCTATTGAGTAACATTTGTTGTCCATTTTCCTCTGACTGAAATCTGGTTTCCATGAGTGTCTCATCTCCTGTTTGTTCATGACTCTGTTCTTGGTGGACCTATTTGTGGATTATCCATCTTCAATTAATTCAACATGCCATCCACACAAATCACTTTTAGTTACAAGAGATTTTACTGAGAAGTTTACATGGAAACACTAATTCTCCAACTATATAATATTGAGTGTTAAGTATTCCTGTTCTACAGAATCTTTTGGCAGTCCAGCAGAGCTTTGTCAGAAACCTGAGTTTCAAGTTCTCTAGACGTCCTTTCATGTCTATTTATCTTTCTCTGCTTTTGGAAATAGTAACATTTGTCTATCTGAACTCTGGTTTTTATTTCCTTATAAACTCCTTCTAAATTTTTGGACATAGAAATATATCATCTTTTTCTCTTGTAGAATCCTTTCAGAACATGTCCTCAGGGCTCACACATCTAAAGCAGAATATCAAGGTATTTTCCTAAACAAAGATAGTTTTCTCCCTAAGGGGAACTCTGATCCAGCTGTTAACATTACAAGTATCTTGACACTCTTGAGAAAAGAAGAAATTGATGAAAGTATTTTAGGATTAAACTTATCTAGGGAAAGGCATCTATGACATAGGAATATTATAGTATGATTATTTTCTTTAAAGGTGTTGATTATGTTGATCTCACTCTCTCTCTCTCTCTCTCTCTCTCTCTCACACACACACACACACACACACACACACACACACACACATATTTCATACCATCCTGTTAAAGAAGACAAGATTCACTGTAACAGCAGTACACATTTACTATTACCCAGTAATAGTCATTTGTAATGGTCATGTAGTTGCCTTCTTCCAAACCTGAATCAGTGTCTTTTAATTTTAATTAATCATACTCACATCTCTTCATTTTTCCTCTTTATGGCAACTTTTCTTGTCCTATTAAATGTGCTCACTTTCTTCTATAAACTAATCAGGTGGCCTTCTAAAATTGGACTAATGAGTAAGTAATGCTGTAAATGACATGTTTCTCAGCCAAGTCCTTAGCCTATGACAGCCAAGTCATGCTGTTCATTCATTGAAGCTGTGTTTTCTTGGTGTGCTCAATAAGTCTGATTTTTTAAAAAAAAAATCAATTAGGTATTCCTAGGCCTGTCAATTTTGCTTCTGTCCCTCAAATCCAAATTTAGAAATGCGTAGGCAACCATATTAGTAAGTATAAAACCTCACTAGAAGCAAAGACTTGTACAATGAGACATGGAAGATAAGCCAAAGGATGTGTACACTGTGCTACTCTTGTGCTTGGAGCTGAGATGCAAGGAAAAACAAGAGCAAGTGCCCTTGTATATGCAAACCTATTTTAGTTGCTTGTGTACATATTCATATCTATGTGCATTTCTAGAAATAAGCCTATGATAGATAATGAAACTTCTGTCTTGCTAACCTAATCTCTTGCCACAACTAGGCAGTAACATTGAACAGCTTGTGGCTCTGCTTCCTGTCTCTATAACATGCACAAACCATCTTCTACTTTAACTCCATGGCTCTTCACTATGTCCCCTTCTTCTCAGAGTAGCTCCCTCTGAGATATTTCCCTCACATTCTCCTAAAACCTGATTGAGGAAACACATAGACATATAGTCATATTAATCCTTGAGTTTTAATTTGTCCTCTCTTCAGCTAAGACATGTCAGGTTCAATTTTAAAAATGATCTATAATTTACTAATCAGATTAGTGAAGAGCCACCCATTTTCCTTCTCATGACCACCTTTGTTTTTAGAGTAAGCAGCTGTGAAAATGTCTCCTCTATGTGTTTTCTCTCTAGCCTTTCTTCCTGATGCCAATCATCATATCCTTTAGAGCTCACCATTTCTAACCTGGTTTGAGGAAGGAAGTGGGGTGCTGAGCTATACGCTTTTGTTTAAAAATGCAAATTAATCAACAGTGGGTCCCAGAATACAAATGATTTCTCTTCTTTCCTGTGACAATTCCTACAGGAACTCAGGTTCTTTCTTTCGGGGTTTTATTTTTCATATTTGATTCCCCAAAAAGAGTGAAAGCAAAATTGAAATGTGTGTGGCTCTTGTTGTCTTTACTGAATTGTAGCTATTTCTATAAGCTTGTGATGTGAGACTGGCACAAAGTCTAGGTATCTTCCCAATGCATGGCATGCTTTATTTTTGCTTTATATGAGGTTCTTAAAATTCATTCTCCCATTCTTTTGGTACATCATTTCCCTCCAGTGAGGACCTTAGCATAAGCTACCATAAATAAACAAGACTGTGAGGATACAAATACAAAGAGGCACACACAGAACTCACTGGACAATGTTTTTAATACTTAAGGAGTTATACGTTACACAAATACTGTGCAAACAAATGAGAGGCTTTCTAAAGGACTGAAGTTAATGTAACAAAGGGTTCAAAAATGTATTTCTTACGATTCCACTTGTACACATGCACACCCACACACATATTAAAGATGCAGATCAAATAACAAAGTTACCACTGTATGTGTGTGTGCGCACACATGCCTTATTCAATTACTAGCTGCAAGCCAGTTCCTCAAATTACTCTGATTCCTATAGAACTAATTTTAAAATGAATCTCCCACTACCTTCAAGGAGCTTTCATCACTTTAGGATGAAGCTTTAACACAAGGGCTTGCTACCCCAGAACTGTGAAAAATCAAGTCTGTGTCAATTTAGCTCAGTTGTGTTGTAATGACCCCAAGTTCTTTCCTGGGAAATCTTTCAAAGGATTCTCAGTGATAAACTAAGAGAAGAAGATCCCCAAGAACAACACCCATATCACAAATGAGATATCTCTAACACACAGTTCTGTTTGTGTGTGTTTTAAATACAGAATTCTTTGTGTATAAGACTTATACCACAAGGACGTGAAGGCGATCTGGCTGCGACATCTGTCACCCATTGATTGCCAAGGTTGATTCAGCTGATCTGGCTGGCTAGGCGGGTGTCCCCTTCCTCCCACACCGCTCCATGTGCGTCCCTCCCGAAGCTGCGCGCTGGGTCGAAGAGGACAATCATCCCTGATAGAGGAGGACCGATCTTTGGTCAAGGGTATACGAGTAGCTGAGCTCCCCTGCTGGAACCTCTAGACAAGATCTTAAGATTTATACCACAAATATATATAACAAAGCACATACGTTTACAAGGCGCACAGTTCAGCTGTAGCATTATGAGAAAGAATACAGGAAGTTGCTTTAAGCTGAACATTTTCGCATCCTGGAACATAATAATAAACTCTAATCCAGGGAATTAGCATGCTTTTTAGATTTCTAGGCAAGATCAAGAATTAGTCCTAAGAAAAAATGTCCCCTCTACACATGAACAAAATTAATTGTGGCATATTTTTTAAAAGCTGCTGCAGAAATGTGGAGGCAAACTGCAGCAGCATTCTTTGTTGATCAAATGTAATCGGATTATGTTCCTTGAAATAGTTCTGGTCCTTCAATCTCCAAAAAGTAAATTTTCATATCCAGTAACAAATTAAGAATGGGGTAGTGTTTTGTACAATTTTACAGTTTAGCCTAATCCTTTACTCTTCACTATCAGATTCTTCCATCCCTTCCTTCCTTCCTTCCTTCCTTCCTTCCTTCCTTCCTTCCTTCCTTTTCTTTTTTTTTTTTTTTTTTTGTGCTAGTCATAGAGCTTGAACCCAGGAATAGCATCCAGCTATGCCTGACCTTTCTCGCTCAATGCTAGTATTCTAGCATGTAAACCACAACTCCACTTGTGGCTCTTAGATGTTAATTGGAGATAACAGTCTCATGGACTTTCTTACCTGGACTGGCCTTGTACCTACAATTCTCAAATCTCTGGCCACTGTCAGGTTTCTGTTCCATATTTCATGTTCTTTCCTTTCCATGTTTATATTCTGCAAAGTCTTCAGTAGAGAAAGCTTGTTCATTTCTCTTTGTGGCTTGTTCATTTCTCTTTCCTTCCTTCCTTCCTTCCTTCCTTCCTTCCTTCCTTCCTTCCTTCCTTCCTTCCTTCCTACCTTCCTTCCTTCCTTCCTTCCTTCCTTCCTTCCTTCCTTTCTCTCTCTCTCTCTCTCTCTCTCTCTCTCTCTCTCTCTCTCTCTCTCTCTCTCTCTCTCTCTCTCTCTCTCTCTCTCTCTCTCTCTCTCTCTCTCTCTCTCTCTCTCTCGCTCTCGCTCTCGCTCTCTCTCTTTCTTTCTTTTTCTTTTTTGTCGGTCGTGGGGCTTGAACTCTGGGCTTAAGTGCTCTACTGCTTGAGCCACAGCGCCATTTCTGGTTTTCTAGTGGTTTACTGGAGATACGAGTCTCACGGACTTTTCTGCCTGGGCTGGCTTTGAACCGCGATGCTCAGATCTTAGCCTCCTGAGTAGCTAGGATTACAGGCGTGAGCCACCGGCGCCCGGCTTGCTTCCTGTTTTCATTTTCTGATCTTTCTCCATGCGCACTGCACTCCTCATTTCTTCTGCTCCTCTTCATAAAATTGTCCCCATCCTTTCTGTCACAGACACAAATTTTTCTGCCATTCCTCACACCTCCTCTAAACAACAGAAGTAGTTACATCAAATATTCAAATCTACTTTACCTTCTTTCCTCTCCTCTCATTCTAGAGGTAAAACATTAATCAATAGTTACTTGGATTTCAAAATCCATAAAATGTTTTGACTTTTACAATGTTAGCCTTTACAGGATGTTAAAGAGCTATTACTAGTTACTATTATTTTATATGTGAAAGTAAGAATAAGAGAGATTTCCATACAGCAAAGAACAAGAGGGTAAATTTGAACCTGTGCATGCAGGATTTCAGACTTTATTGCTATCTACCACGTCTTGGTGCCTTGTTTAACCAAGTTTCATAGTATTACCATGCTAGGGTAATTATGTAGTAAGTACTCATCCTATCAGTGGTCATAAAACCCCCATGGAAGTATTAATAAGCATAATCATTCTAAACAATAGATCCCACAGTTATTTATTATATCAATAGTCATGACTAGATTTTAGAAACATGAGTCAGAAATTTGTGGTTTTGCATGTCATCATATATCAAATCATAGAAGAAATTAGAACCTAAACTTGACAGATTGGAATTCTACTCATGACCATTGTTGATTAAAATCAATTAAGTAGTCTGTCTTTCATGCCAAAAGTGGAAAATTTAGATGATACAAAACTTCTTTTAGGATGACTTGTAGCAGCAGGAAGTCTCATCATATTAGATTTTAAATCCAGACCCTTTCCTTGAAATAGCCATGGAATAAATTGCCTTCCAAAGGGTTTTTGCATTATTTTAATTTGCCTTTTTATTGCTATTAATGGACCATCTGTACCTGTGGCTTTCTATGACATTTTTAAATGAGCACACTGAGAAAGTCTTGAAATTTAAAAGCTGGAAACATAATTACATACGCTATGTCAAGTAGAGTGTTTAAAAATATAGTGATATGTTTTAAACATGCCTTTTATTTTCTGATTTGGGGTTCCATTTGTAGTGAGGTTTGAAGAGACACTCTTTTTACTAAATATTTTCCTGTGTCATTAGAAAAAACATGTTGATTATTAATTGAGACATATCTGAAAAACCATAGTAAAGATGCAGGACATGGGAGGGAAGCTTAGGATTATAACATTAGTTACTCAGGATGCAGAAATATGAGCATTTGTGGTTGGAAGGAAGCCTGGGCAGAAAACTGGGAGACTCCATCTCCAAAACAGCCAGCTTTTGAGAGGTGAATCAAATGGTAGAGCAATGGAAGTAAACAAGAAAGCCAGACAGGCCCTGGCACTGACTCTCTCTCTGTCTCTCTGTTTCTCTGTCTCTCTGTCTTTCTGTCTCTCTCTCACACACACACGCACACACACACACACGTACACACACACACACAAGGAATTTTCACAAAGAATCCTAAACATCTAGTCTTAAATTAGATTAAATGTCCTCACTCACCCTTTTTATTAGCTTATTGGCAGAAGGTATTTGCACATATAAAACCTTCAACTTTTTTTTCCTAACCACCTGTTTTCAGACACATTATAGTCCAAATTTCTGCCCACATAATTTGTTTAAAGCTGTTGTATATTTGATTACTTGAGAAAAGTTGTTGAGTAATTATTAAAGTAGTTAGTAATTTATTTGCTCATTATCTTCTTTTCTATACTTAACCCAACCTAACACATACAGGTTTCATCTGGAATATTTCTTGTCAATTTCTTGTCAATCCATTTGCCCTTAAGTACTGGCGTATTAGTCAGATTTCCTGTGAACATATTTATCCATCATAAATAATCTTCATTAACCAAGTAAAGTAATGGCACTTTGTGGACTAACTTCTTCTCTTCCTCTCATTGCCTTTTGTATAATTTACAACTCCGCTTGTATTGTAGTGGTATTCTACAGAGCCCTAGAATTCTGTAAAGAAGCCAATGCAAGAGAGAGGTGGGGAGTTGAGTCACTTTCCGAGCTTTCTAAATCCACTTCAGAGATAAAAAGCAAGGCATTTACCATTGTTTTGCATTAGAGCTGTGCTGAAGATTTTCTTTGAAGGAAAGATTCTGCTTGAAACATATTTTCAACTCAGAAACCTATGAAACGTTGTGCTATTATTTCTGACCTCCTACAATTATTCACATCGTATGGAAAAAATTAAAAGAAGGAAAATACAAATGCCAAATGGAACATCCTGTGCTAAGCCCAAATAACCTTCCTCTAAATGATTCTCTCCAAACAAAAATACAATGTTAATTTTCCATGTTGCCCTTTGAGAGCAAAGCATGTAAACAAGTGAATAATATCCCAAGTTCACCTTTCCAAAAGTTTTGTATTTGCAAATAGTTCAGCCACTGTTAATTGATCAACAAGGTTGATAGAAGCATTGGAACAACTTACACTGCTATAATAACCATCAACTGAGGTCTAATCATAATACAAAGCCTCACTAGTCACAAGGGAAAAAGAAATCGTGGCCACAGAATAACTTTTTAACACTTCTACTGAGTTGGTCACCTCAACTTAAATTCTATTTCATACATTTTTTTTTAATTTTTAATTTTTTTATTGTGAAAATACTGTACAGAGGGGTTACAGTTACATGGGAAAGATAATGAGTACATTTCTTATCAAGCATTGTAGCCTCCTCCTTTGTCTTTTTATACATTTTTATTGTGAAAATACTGTACAGAGGGGTTACAGTTACATGAGCAAGGCAACTAGTACATTTCTTATCAAGCATTGTTGCCTCCTCCTTTGTTTTTCCTTTACCATCCCTTCCCTCCCACTTCCACATTGTAACGTGTTGCTGTTTTCCATATGAGCAGAAACAAGTTCATATTTTTTAGCATTACACTATTTTAGCATTACACCATTAATGTGAGTACAATATTAAGGAGCATCATGTAGATACATTACCACTTGACCTCTATTGCTTCAAAATGTCCTTGTTGGGTATAAAGAACAAAAACATATCATGAATTTTGGAAAGACATAATTCATATTATGCTTGTTTTGTTTTATGGAATAACTGAATTTTTTCAGTTGATCCCCATTTTGGGCAAGAGCAGAGATATTTAGAAAACAATGGGAAGTTTACACTTTGAAAGTATTAGGGCATTTATTTTACATAATGGAGCTTACTGTAGCTACTGTATTTTTTCTTAGTCTTTACTCTGTAGATGGAAATAATGAGAAAGACCTAGACAGAAAGGCAGGATGCTTGTATTTTTCACCGACAGATACTGGTTTACTCATCTCTAAAGCACTGTTCTTCCATTGGACTTTCTACTGCAATTCACTTTGGTGAATATTTTAACTGGAAAAGGTTAATGACAATAATTCAGAACCTTACAGTCAGTTATCAAATAAATATATTGAAGACTGCTAATATTTTTTCAAATATTTAAAAAATAGCTGTTTAATGCACAAGATTGGCAAAATATTTTAGAACCTGAGATTTCCCATTTTAGATTTCTGTTATGTTCATCTTTTATTGCAAAAAAAATTTATTTAAATGTCTAGAGTCTATCAAAGGAAAGCAACACTTGTATAGCTGTCCTTTTCTAAGCCAGAGGAATTGAAAAGAAGCTAATGAAAGTCATTGTTGGTTCAGATGGGTAATGTTTTTCTTTGATTTGTTCTATTAAAAGGGCATTAAGAGATCTGGAAATCTAATTTTACTTGTTCATAAAGATTCATATGCCAAATTATATTTTAAATAAGTAATGCATGATGTTTTAAAATGGACAAGCTCTGTTTTAGAATGGACAATGATGATTAAATAACACTAAATTGTTTTTTATCTTCAGAGGAGGGTTATTTAGTACTATTCCATCATAGTTTTTCCAGGGTTTCACATTAAAGTGATATTCAAACTCAGCTAAATGCATCTCTCCATAATGCTCTGGGCAGCAAACACTTGGCTTTTATTTTCTAAGACAGTGTTTTGAAATGGCTTAAGGCTTTTGTTTTAATTTTAATTCCTGAGGCCTTTAAAATAACACTCAGGAGTAGCTGGTTTTGTACTTGAACAATCATTTTCTTTGGAAAAATCCCAGGGCTGCTGCTTGGCATTGAGTAGAATAGTGGATTTATACACAGTGACTCTTTAATGTACTCTATATTCTTTTACAGCACATAAAACATACAGGATCAATTGTTACAAAATCAGCAAGGAGAGATTTTATTGATTTTTTAAAAATGATAAATACAGCTTTGAATGCTACCTGGAGTGGACCCCTTTATGTATAGAAAAACAGGCCCATTTCTTCAAAACTTATTCCTAAAAGATATAATTTCCCCTTTGGTTGCCAGTCTTGTATATCATTTCTCTTATTTGAATGCAAAAGTTTAATTTCTCTGTACTTCCATTATAAATTTGTGGACATAAATAAATAGGTATAAGTAATATATTTATATAGCGTTATACCTGCCTACTTGAATGCATGTGGTTTTGAGTAATTACTATTTTAAATCAAAATATATTTTTGTTTTATTTGCATGTATGAAATAAGAATAAATGCACATTGAGTCAACCTCTACTCATAAAAGCACATGATTTGTGTAAAATCTTTTCCTCTGTACACTGAAGAGATCACATGTGTCTTCTGTATTCTGTGTTTATAGTGCAAGGTTTGTCTGAATAAAGCATAGTTGGTCTCAATTTTACTTTGAACTGTAGTCTGTTTCAATTGTTTATTCAACATGTGATATAGCAGGATGACAATAAAAAATTCTGACAAAAAACACAAGTACAGCTTATGAGAAGTTCTTTATTTTTAAAGATGTAGTCTCTTACTTTCTTTCCTCTCTGTCTCTCTAAACACACACACACACATATATAATATCTATCTATCTATCTATCTATCTATCTATCTATCTATCTATCTATCTATCTACCTATCTATCTATCTAAAACTCAGTCTAGACTCAAACTGGTGTTGAACTTGTGATTTGAGTGCTGTGTTTATAGGCATATATCACCACACCCAGCTCATGGCAAGTTTTGACAAGACAGTAGCCCAGGATTGGTAATGGAAAGATTGTAGATGTCTAAGTTATTTCATTGCTCACTATGATATAGGGACACAGCACATAGTCTCTAGGAGCATCAGCTTCTACTTGGTAAAACTAGGTACACAAGTTATAGGATGCATTGTACACCGGTACTTAGCTCAAACTAGAAATCAAGGGGGCTTCCAGGTTTGTCGAACTATTCTGTCTAGTGTATTAGCTCAAAATTCCTGGCAAATTACAATACTTATTAAATCTAAAATAGTTCGACTATGAACAGTAAATGATGTAATCAAATGTACTTTACCTCGAGAAGTACCCCAAACAAAGACATGTAAAAGCATCTGTGTTCTTTTCACTATTACCTGATACTGTTACTGACTGTGGATATGAGCTTCTATGTAAACAACCTACATTCATATAGGATATTGACTTTTATGGACCCTCCTTCTCATAGACTAAATATGACTAAGATGATGTGTTTTCTTAAAATACAATATACATCTATTGTATAAAATTTTGTTATACAAGTATGTAAGAATAAAACTGAAAATGACTATTAGAATTGACCATTATGAACATCTGTGTATATTTTCCTATTTTCTTTATGAGCACATATATACATATAACTGAGCTCTTCCTGTAGATAATTGTAAAGTCTAGTTCTCATCAAAAT
The DNA here is from genome assembly GCF_024711535.1 of Dipodomys merriami. Classification (NCBI taxonomy): domain Eukaryota; kingdom Metazoa; phylum Chordata; class Mammalia; order Rodentia; family Heteromyidae; genus Dipodomys; species Dipodomys merriami. Next base: position 43,827,594 of record NW_027202271.1, on the reverse strand, counting down.
ATCAAACACCTTCTGAAGGTATAATCTGAAATCCATGTAAAATTAGCTATAAAACCAAGTTAGTATAATTTAAATGCTAACCTAATTGTGGAACTTAAAATTCTTTCCACCTATTGGCTTTATACAATGATACAATGATCAACAATGTTATTAAACTATCTCTGTGTCAATGGATTTAAACATTTTAGTAATAATGGCAAATGTTATTAAATAGTCTCATGAAAGTAGCAAAATATCTGCACATGAAAGCAGTTTAGTCTCATTGGCAGTATTTGAACTATTTATCATAGTCCAGAATTGATTATTATCATCCTCTCTCTTTTTCTCTCTCTCACACACACATACCAATACTTGCAAATATAATTTTCTCCAGGGGGCTGGGAAGGTGGCTCAGTGGTAGAGCGCTTGCCTTGCATGCCTGAGGCCCTGGGTTCAATTCCTCAGCACCACATATGCAAAAAGAAAAAAGCCAGAAGTGGCGCTGTGGCTCAAGTGGTAGAGCACTAGCCTTGAGCTAAAGAGCTGAGGGACAGCGCCCAGGCCCAGAGTTCAGGCCCCATGACCAGACCTAAAATAATAATAATAATAATAATAATAATAATAATAATAATAATAATAATAATAATATTCTCCAATATTATTCAAATCAATTAAACATAATTTCACTTTCCTTACCAATGTTTTGTTTCATCAATATAACTGACTTTTTGATCAACAAATGAGCAGCACCTCTTAGTCCTTTTCAATATGATATATATCCTTGATTTATCTAACATTTGTTTAAAGCTATACTGTAAGTTGTCAGTAGATGCCTGAGGCTATCAATATGTAAGCTGTATTTCTAGATGAGTTCTAATATAAATTTTGCTACTACTGGGATTTTCTGGTCAAATTAAGCAGAGTGAAAACTGGAATTAAATTACTATGTAAATTAGGATAATGAAAATTAAATTAAAGTTTTGGAATAGCAACAGTGAAAATACCTTCCTTCGCAGCAAAACAGAGTCCCTTAATAAGAAAGATTTCAATAGACAGGCTAATATTCCTCCTCACAGGGTAAATGTATTTAAATATGCTCATATAAGAGTCTGTATTGTTCATTTCCCCATTTGTTAGGAAATGGAAAGGTTTGGAAAAAATTATATTAAGTGAAGTAAGCCAGGCCCAAAGAAGCATAGGTCCCATGGTTTCCCTTATTTGCAATATCTAGTATAGGTATGAGTCAAGCGGAAAAGGTCAGATAATGTGATGTTAGGAAAATGAACCCTTAAATATGTATTTTAATGTTTTCGTTTCTTTCATGCATGTGTTTCTAACGCATTTATAAGATTATTTCTTTGTTGCTTTGTATGTCCCTCCCCCACAGTGTAACCCCCGCTTTCACTATATTTGATGTCAGTATAACATGTGGAGGAGATGGGGACAAACAAGTCGTTTAAGGATTCAGGTGGACCTGTTGCAACAATGAGAAGTACAAAATGTCATGTCAAAACCAGCTTTACAATGTCGGTGTGGGGGGGGGAGGGGGGTATAATTGGGTGGGGGGAGGGGGGTAAAATTGGGTGGGGGGAGGGGGGAGGCGGGGAAGGGAAGTGAAGGGTAAACAAAGGAGGAGGCTGCAATGCTTGGTAAGAAATGTATGCATTATCCTGCCCATGTAATTGTAGCCCCTCTGTACAGTATGTTCTCAAATAAAATAAAATACAATTAAAAAAAAAAAAAAAGAAAAGCATTAAGCTCAAAAAAAAAAAAGAGTCTGTATTGTTGGAGAGCTAGTTTAATCTAAGCATACTCAGTCTCAGAGAGTGGAACTGGAACACATACCTCAATAATTGAACTTTGGGTTGATTATTCACTCTTTGTGATTATAGTTATCTAATTTGTCTAATTCTGTAGTTTGTTATCCTTTAAGGGAATAGGATAACTTCTTTCCAGAATAACTAAAAGACGATTTTTTATAAATGCATGCATATGTATATTGGATAAAATAAGTATATAAAAAGTGATTTTGTATGAGACTTCGTTTTTCATAGAGTAATGAAAGCATCGCTTTAGGCTTCTGTCCTTCCTTCCTTCTCCCTTCTTACTCCTCTCTCTTTCTTTTCTTTTTTTTTTTTAATATTATTTTATTTTATTTGAGAACATACTGTACAGAGGGGCTACAATTACATGGGCAGGATAATGCATACATTTCTTACCAAGCATTGCAGCCTCCTCCTTTGTTTACCCTTCACCTCCCTTCCCAGCCTCCCCCCTCCCCCCACCCAATTATACCCCCCTCCCCCCCCACCGACTTTGTAAAGCTGGTTTTGACATGACATTTTGTACTTCTCATTGTTGCCATAGCTAAGATATGGAACCAACCCAGATGCCCTCAGTAGATGAATGGATCAAGAAAATGTGGTATATATACACAATGGAATTCTATGCCTCCATCAGAAAGAATGACATTTCCCCATTTGTTAGGAAATGGAAAGGCTTGGAAAAAATTATATTAAGTGAAGTAAGCCAGGCCCAAAGAAGCATAGGTCCCATGGTTTCCCTTATTTGCAATATCTAGTATAGGTATGAGTCAAGCAGAAAAGGTCAGATAATGTGATGTTAGGAAAATGAATCCTCTCTCTTTCTTGTACTGAGGTTTGAATCATGGCTTCATGCTTTTTAGAAGGCACTCTACCACTTGAGCCATGCCCTAAGCTTGGGAACATTTCTTTAAAGAAAATTATGTTAACTAGTTCCTAGGCTAAAAATTTCAGGAATATTGGTTCTTCATGAATTGCAGTTCCTCAATCATTCTTTTTTAAATTGTATTTTATTGTTATTGTAAAGGTGATGTACATAGGAGTTGCAGTAACCTAAGTCAGGTAATGAGTACATTTCCAGTTGAACAATGACATCTCTTCCCTCATTTTCTCCCAGTTTTTCCCTCCTGATCCCCCTTCACAACACTTTGTATAGTTCATTTTCAACAAAATATGTCTAATGAGTATCTTTGCTGCATTAGTTCATCCTTTGTCCCATTTCTGTGCTCCTCCTTACCTTCCATCAAACAGATAAACTTAGGTATAAGACAAAAGGTGCAAAAATTAAAAGCAGGGATAAAAAAGGGGAAAGGCAGTTGACAAGAAGCAAAATAACATAAGACCTCTGTTTTCATTTCTTGAAGTTTGTCTCAATAAACATCATTTTATATGATCATATGTTCACAGCTATTGAACCTTTGTGATCCTCTCCTAAGAATATCCTCCTTTAATACCACTATGTGAATGCCTAGAATCCTGTAAAATGTATCATCTTCAAATGTATTTCTTTGTTGTTTACCATCTAGGGTGTTTGCATGTAAATTTATAGGCACAGTCTAGTTACAATAAATGAGGGAAACCATGCACCCTATGGTTCTTACTTCATGTAATATAATTATTTTCCAAGTCTTTCCATTTCCTTGTGAATGGTACAGTATCATTATTCCTGGTGGAAGCATGAATTCTATTCTGTATATATACCACATTCTCTTGATCCTTTCATTCACTGAGGGGCATCTGGGTTGATTCTTTATCTTGGCTGTGGTGAAAAATGCTGCTATAAATATGTTTGTGCTGGTAGCTTTAGTGTGGCCTTGTTTGTGGTCTCTTGGATAAATGCCCCAAAGTAGAATTGCTTGGTCATGAGGAAGCTATATGTTTAGTCTTTTGAGGAACCTCCATATTGCTTTCCGTAGTGGTTGAACAACTTTATATAATCCTACAAATAGTGCAGTAGCATTCCCTTTTAGCTACAACCCCACCAGTATCTTAATTAGAGTTCTTGATAATGATCATTCTAATTGTGGTGAGATAGAATCTCAATGTTTTTTTGATTTACATTTCCTTAATGACCAAGGATGTTGAACGTCTCATCATCTGTCTATTGGTCATTCTTATTTTTTTTCTAAGAAGTTTCTCTTTAAGCCTTTAGCCCATTTATTAAATAGGTTGTTGTTTCCTTGAAGATTTGTTTTGGATAGGTTTAACTGTTTAAACTCTAAGTATATTTTAGATATGAGGCCCTTGTCTGACATAAAGCTAGTAAAGATATCCCATTCTGTGGGCTTTCTCTATATCTTGCTAGCTATGTCCTTTGCCATGTAAGTTCTTCAGTTTGATTCAGTCCCATTTATTCAGTCTTTCTTTTATTTGTTCTGATTCTATATCTTTACTTAGGGAGTTTCATCTTATGTTTAGAGCCCTAGTGCTTCCCCTATCCCTTGATTTTCATGGCCTCTGGCCTTACATTGAGGTCTTTGATCCATTTAGAATTTCTGAACAATTTTTTAAGATAATAAAATGCCACCTTTTTCTATAAATCTGAATTTTTCTAGTTTTATGATCAGAAACTTTAATTTCTTTGCTTTTAAATTAATTTCCAAGATAGTGAAGACTTCTGTAACTGGCCATTTTCTACGTAGAATTGAAAAATCAAGTATGAAGCACTGCAAAAATGTAAATTATGGTCAAGTCTTTTTGTCTTTCGAGTTGATGAGTCTTAATCTTTGCTATAATCAAGAAGCCCTTAAAATGAACACTTGGCTGAGGTTTTTTTTCAAATTTTGTCTACAAACATAACATTTAAAATTTCTTCCCTTTACATAGAAAATGACATGTTAAAAACATAAAACATTTAAGATAAAGTTTATGAAGAATACTATGATTCAACTGCCAGATGTTCATGATGATTTATTCCCTCTTCTTCTTGCTTACAGTGCTGGAACATGAACACAGTCTTGCCGTTCTGTGCATTAGTTTGGAGCTCTTCACATTCAAGCTTTCTTCAGTGGAAATGTGGTGCCTTCAAAATTCATGGTCAGAATATTCTCTGTGAAGTTAGAACATTAAAAGTAACAGTATGATGAAAAGAAGCTTAAATTGCAACTGGAAGAAATTAGGTAGGACAAAGTATTTTTACCATATGTTTTGTCTTCTAAACAGGGGTGTGTCATTGTTTAGAATCATTTCAGCAAATCTTATAAAAATGGCCTAGATAGACCTAATTTTTATCAGAGAATGATAAAATATTAATGAATGAATGCCTTAATAATTTCTTTTTCATTTTTAAAAAACCCAGCTGGTTAACTTGAAGGATACTCTGATTTGTCCTTTCATCATTACTGGGAGTATTCTTGAACTATATTAAAATGATCTAAAATACCCACTCTCATTCTGTCAGTGAAGGTTACAATTAACCTTGTATTTCCAATACTACTTACTTATAGAAAATCTTCTATGATGGCTAGATTTTGATAACTTTATTCTTCACTAACTATATAACTGTACTCATAATTATATGTCTATTTGCATGATATGGTATCATGTTATATACTACAAAGTTCCAAACAAATAAACAATACATCATAGTAGACACCTGTAAGTGAAGATATATTCAGATTAAAAATAATAATACTTTCAGATTCATTGCATAAGGAAGTAAATCAATGGTCAAAAATCATGAGATCAGAGCCTGAAAAAAATGAAAAACAAAAACACTTACATAAGAATGATCAAGGTAAGTGGTTCAGAAATAAATGTTTTACACAGTAATTCAGTTGTAGATATATCTCCATGATGCTAGATATGTAAGATGCTTAAAAATACACTACATAGTAATATCAAAGTAGAACTATATATGTTATTAAGTCTTTTAAAATTTGTATTTGGACACAAATATATCTGAATTTCTACTTCCTACTTCTTAAAATTTTTATCTTTGGTTTCATTCAAACCTTCTTGCTAACCTGATTATTTTTGGAGTATATTAATAATGAAAACAATCAAATAATTTTAGAGCTAGGGTCTGCAGAATATTGTCTTTATGGAGAAGGAAAAATATTTCTGACAGAAATTTTTTATAATAGATTAAGAAAATACAATTTCAGGGTTTGAAAATCTTCAGAAGGGCTGGTCTTATTTCACCCTTATTTTAGAATGTAGTCCTCCAAAGTCCCTGAGAAACTGTACTTTTGGCAAACAGTATTTGTCTTTTCTGTTCCATGAGCTGCTACCAAGAGTTCTCCAATTTCCAAAAGTCTTAGTCTTAATTTTTGCAGATAGTAGCAAAATAAAGGAAAAACAGCTAGGTAACTACATAGATATTGATAGACCTGTACATTTGCATCAATTATTATCATCTATTATCTATTTGTCATTTATCAGTCTACCTGTCTGACTATAGACTATCTAATCATAGATGATAATTTTAAGATGTTAAGTCTCTGCAGTCTTGAGTCATAAAGACATTTTTATGCTTATTCAATGTTATGGTATTTTGCGGCCTATGTTTTACAATTTTAAAAACAATTGTGAGATTATATTTAAACTTTATTCTTTAAGACCTGTACTAAAAATGCTATTCCAGAATTTCTGTATTCTTTTCAGTAGTAAAATGCATAGGGTACAACCAATCTGTCACAGCAATCTAAATCCAATTCTTTGTGGAAGGTTTGCTGGATTTCTTAGGTAGTAAGAATTCTGAATATGAATACCAAATAATATTTGCTTTTTCCCCTCTCCAAAAAACTTAAGGCAAAGTAGACAAATTTCTTTCTCTATGAACTCTTTTTTTTTTTTATAATGTGTCAGAGTTTATCCAAGAGCCTATGCGTTTGAAATTTTTTGGGTTTTGTTGGTTTTTCCTGTCTGGCTTTCCCACTTTGAGGAGACATAAGGATTAAAATGTTTGTATTACATGGACATTGAAAACTGAGATTAGTGGGTGCTGGTTTTAAAGCTTAGTGATTTCTCAGCTCCATGCTTCTATCTTGCCTTTAATTTCTGTAGAGTTGCCATCTAAGTCATGAATTTATAGAATTGTTAAAATAATACTTTGTGCAGCATTTTCTAGTGTTTTGTGAAGGTAAAATATAGAGATTACAATGCCAGTCTCCATTCAGTCCTTTAGCACTGCCTTTCTAGAGTTTTTCTAACAGTCTTGTATATCAGTGATGGGCAAACTTTGGTTGGAAACACTAATCTGCCTTATCACCTATGTCAACATAGCCACTCTCATTTGTGATTAGCTTTGGGAATATGTGCTTTGCACTTTTAATTTTTTTGGAAGTGCTCTTCTGTAGTGTATGTAAAAGGAAGGATGGCAGGTTGATTTTTATCTTCTTGGTTTTCTATTTCTCTTTTTCCCTCACCTGACCTTCTCTAGCCAGGGCCTCCAAACAATTCATTTCTTAGTTATTTTCATCCTAAAGGCTGTGACAAGTATCAAAGATGTAGCCACTGGGTTTGTCCATTTCAAGACTGTCCCTGTTTCCTTGCCTCTGTGGACATGCATCTTGCCTAGTACACAGCCCCTATCCTGGCAGCAGTCTTTATTTTCCCTTTTTCCATAAGGTAGGGATTTCATTTCACTGAGACAGGTGGGCTTCTGCTCTAATGCCACAGGGAATGCTTTTAATCTTTGCTTTGGCAGGAACTAAGCTTTTGGCTCCCACTGTTTGCTTCTGGATATAACCCCTGATGATACTATGGCACTGTTTCTAGCTGTGCATTCATCCACTTGTCATAGACCAGCTTATCTTGCATTTCAGCCCAGCCATATCATTTTTATATTTTACTCATTATTACCATATGTTTATAGCACCAAGGGCTATCAAAATAGGAAGTTTCTGCATCATTTGTCTGTAATTTGAATTTAGGTCTGGCTTTAAAAGAGAGAATATTTACCCAGATGTGATTAGAAGATTCTTACTGGCTTATTTGGGGGAAAAAAAAGAATTAAAAGTAGAGTAGATAATGGGAGCATACTTGTGCACATTCACACTAAATGGCCTTGAAATATGACCTATGAAAATGGAACTGTTCTTATTGTCAGAAACAAATTGCTAGGCATATTCAGGAGTACACCTAAGAATGTTAAAATGGTTATGATCCTTGAGTTTTTAGGATACTTTGAATGGAAATGCAAACATGTGGAACTGCTGAAGACATATTCCTAGTGGAGTAGGTGGTAATCAGCATATGTTCTGGAAGGAGAGAGGGGGGAATGACAAAAGCATGAAGTGGAGCAGTGGCTTCCTGGCAGGGAAGGAGTGAGCTAGGTGACAAGTGCTATTTCCTTGGTCCTTCTCAAAGCAGGAAATGACAGCGCTTGATAAGACTGCAGGATATATAACATGGCCTGATTCCTCTGTGAGCTCAAAGATTACCTCCTATTTGTGCTTCACTTTAAAGGAATAGTCTAATAAACTGTGAAAATGTGTCATCCTCTCTCATGAGCAGGGAGTGTATTAAGGAGTGCACCCAACTGAATTAGGGAGGCAGAGATTTTATTTCTGAAAATCTTACACTGCTTAGCGGTATGCTTGCGGCAAACTCAGTACAATTCTCTAAGTATATTTTCTTATCCATAAAAATTGATGGGTGCTGGACTTCTTGATGGTCAAGGTCACTTCCAGCTTTATGGCTTTATGCATGTGCTTCCTATTATCAAGTGTCAACTTAAATAACAAAGATCACATTCTCCAGTTATTGCTCGAAACATTACCTGGACAAGTAGTTCACAGAGTGTGCTCAGAAGAGGCCTTGGGGCCCTCTGACAGTTGCCAGGGGCTACAGAAGTGGCTAGAAAGGAAGGCCTGAACAGTTACCTTTTCTACCCCTTCTCTCTTGATTCTTGCAGACACATTCTGTTTCTCATCACATATTGAGTTCTTAGACAAATAGTAGTTGTAGAAAGCATGATTTTGTTTTCATTTTAAAGTATGAAAACTGCTGATCAAAGGTGTTTGGCAAAAGTGGGTTAACGTTAGAAGTCAAAGGATTCTATGAGGGATGCTTCTTCGAATGTCTTGATATACAACTAAGTTATGAACTCTTGATTTGATGGCAAGATCAGTGACAGACAACTTTGGCCTGTTGTGGAAGATATGATAATATTAATTCAGTCATTTATATGGGTCACATAAATTATCTTAAACAATATAACAGAAACAATTGTACTAATTTCAATAAAGTAGGTAGTTTTGTATTAGGTAAAAACAATGTGATACCCTGAAATTTTCTATTAAACTATTTTGAATTGGTCACTCCAAATATTGAATTGAATATATATTCTTGAGAGATGAATCTTTATATTAACCTAAATCATCCAAGGTTCTGCTGGTTTTCATTGTACTTTGACATGGACATGGCTACTCATCAAACGGGGTACTACATTTGACATTTTCATTTCCTTATCTATAAAAAGAGGCTAGAATATTTGTTCAAATAATTACTAAATGATTTAAATCATACTCAAAACCATATTATGGTTTAAAACAGTTCTTGGCACATAGAAAAAGATACATTGCAAATTTCTCATTACTTGGAAGTTGATTTCAACACCACATTCAAAACAGTACATTAAATAGATTTTACAGCATGATCAAGCTGGTTTTTTTCTTTTCTTTTCTTTTTTTGTCAGTCATGGGGCTTGAACTCTGGGCCTGGGCCCTGTCCTTGAGCTCTTCAGCTCAATGTGAGCACTCTACAACTTGAGCCAAAGCACCATTTCCAGTTTTCTGGTGGTTTATTGGAGATAAGAGTCTCACGGACTTTCCTGCCCAGGCTGGCTTTGAACCATGATCCTCAGATCTCAGCTTCCTGAGTAACTAGGATTACAGGTGTGAGCCACCGGCACCTAGCACAAGTTGGGTTTTTTCTATAGACACAAGAAGGAATCAACAAAACAGCAAAACAGTAAGCATAAGACAGGAAATAAACTGAATTTTAAAAGTGCAAAACTTACATAATTACCTTAGACAGCTCACAGAGTCTTTGAAAATGTTACTCTAAGGAGTTGGGCCCAGTTGGAGAAAGTAGGTTACAGAGCATGCTCTGAAAGATACACCTTGTCCCCCACTACTTCCTGTCTCTCTCTGCTTCCCAACTACCATGAGATGATCATCTTTGCCCCATGATGTCTGCCAGGCTACAATCTCCAAGATGTTCTGCCTCATTGTAGGCCCATGGAAATGGAATCAAACAACCAGGAAATGAAACCTCTAAAACTATGGACCAAAATTAATTATTCTTCCTCTTTTTACATGGCTTCTGTCACGTATTCTGTCATAGCAATGTAATTAATATGAATATATAAAACAACAGCTTTACTTAAGCTGCAGCATAATTATTTAAATGACTTATTCTATCGATTATGTGACATAGTGACTATTTAACACATGGCCGTGCTTTAAAAAAAATCACCTAAAGAAAACCTATTCAGTATAAAACTATTTTGTTTTCCTTCACTATTCAACTTTGTGTTTATATTTTGACTCAGAATCAATTATGCATTACTTTTATTTGTCTATAGTTGTCAGGTATAAAGACATTTCTTCAATGTTGCCTTCTTCCCAATAATCTCTTTAATAAGAACAACTTCTTCAAAACTTACAGGAACAGTATATTATTAAATATCTGGCTTAGGCGTACCTTAAATGTTCTTTGAGATATATACTGGGCAGACTTAGAATTTGACAGGTTCACTAAATAAGGGAAACACTCTATGGATATTTAGAATAATAACAAAAGTACTTTGCATACACATTTTTACTGAGAAGTACATCAATCAATCACAGAAGCAGTGGGACAAATGATGAACCAAATGAACAGTGATATTCACTAGACACTAGAACTTTACAACTTGGGGGATGAGGGTGGGTGGGAGGGGAAAAAGTGGGAGAAAAGGAGGGAAAGAGTAACACTGTTCAAAAAGAAATGCACTCATTACCTGATTTATGTAACTGTAATCCTTCTGTGCACCACCTTTACAATAAAATTTAAATTTAAAAAATGGTATGATTTTATTTGAGTAATTAACAATGCTGGGAGATTAAATAGCAAGTACCATTATTTCTATTTCATAGCCCAGGAAGTTGAAGGTCAATAGTAACATTCTTCACTGAAGGACACCTAAATCATTATCCTATGGTAATATTGGTGTCTGGTTTATGTCTCTCCTGTTTGTTCACTGCTCTGCAATTGTATCCACTGGAGTTGTTAATAATAGAGGGATATATTGTATATCTAAGTACATGTGCAATTACATATTTGACAGGCAAGAACCTTTTGATCACTTTCTAATATCAAAATCTGTAGAAGCAGAGAGCATCTAATGACAAGGGCTCATTGTCTTAGTGATGTCTGCCCCTTTCACATCATTCTCTAGTGTTTTCAATTATGTCCCTGATAGATGAATGCTCTGAGCCTTCAGTATTGATAAACTGTTTTCAAAACTACAATTATAGCAATGTTATGAAGTACCTTCTCTTCTTTGTTCCCTGCTTTTGTTAATGATGGTCCTATTCTCCCTGTCACTGAAGATTTCAACTTCCATGTAATTTTGAAACCCCTTCTTAATTCCCTTTGACATAGAGAATGGATTAAACTGGTTTCATTGTTTTTCTTACACTGTTGCTTGATGCTGTCCCTTCTTCTTTCTTTTCTAAAGTACTAATCTGAAGACAGATACTCCGTTAGAACATATTTATGCTCTCAGAAAAAGATTCATCCTTTCCTCTTTCACTATTGTCATCTACAACAACAGGTTTGCTAAGTTTTCTCTGCCCAAAGTCATGTGTTCACATCTCATTGAAATGGTTAGAATAAATTAATGAAGTGTTTACTCCACTGCTTTAATGCATCATTTATAATCAGGACATAATTATTTAAATCAGGAATTTTATTTATATAAAAAGATTATATTCTGACATTAGAAGTATATTCTGTTATGCACGTTCTTGTTTTATCCATAGAGCAAATGGTTTTATAAATAGACATGGGTCAATGAAAATCAGAAATTGTTTTCCTATGATACCTAAGCTTTATAAATTTATTTCCAGATGTTCCAGCTATATACAAAGGGTTGATGTCAATTATCTTTAAGTGTGCAAAGAAGGTTGTGTCAATGTTTATGCTGCTTCAGTGTGTGCTACATTCTTCTATGGTCTTCTCAGAACTCTTTGCAATTCCATTTCCTACCTGCCTCGTGGCTACTTCTTCCTTGGCCTCTAGAGTTTCCGTCATGGGTGGCACCACAAAGCCATTGTCACAGAAAGGTACAGGCATTCTGCCTTTTGCCTTCTTAGTGGCAGTCCCTGTTCAATACTTTTACCCAACCAAGTATGTTCTTGGGGAGCAATAGTGGAAGGAGATCCATTCCAGCACTCCCAAGAAATTGTTTTCATCTTCAGCACTGGTCTTGCAGGGACCATGGATAAACATTGAGTATTCACTATTCCAAAGCCCCAAAACATCTTATGGCATCTTGAGAAACCTTAAGGAAAATAATATATAAATAGGATTTCTGGTTTGGCTGAAATAACTCTTTTAAGAATTTTTGTTGGTTTTCCTTGTATGCTCTGCTGCATGTTTGGCCCAGGTAATTTATTTAACTACTTTCATCATTAGTGTGCATAAGAACTCTTCTCTGATTTATTTATGGTGTGTGTGTATGTGTGTGTGTGTGTGTGTGTGTGTGTGTGTGTCTGTCTGTCTGTCTGTCTGTCTGTCTGTCTGTGTGTCTGTGTGTTGCTGTATTGTCCACTACTCTCTGACACTGTCTTTTCCCTTCTCTATGTGGTCTCTACATAGTTGATAATGTGTTCTCTATATTTGATGTACATTTTGCTGTTATAACTATGTTTTCTAATCAAGTATCATTTTAAAGAATGTGATAATGTCAATTTAATAAATATATTTGCATTGTTTCTTTACTTGTCTTGACATTATACATTCATGTTTGATACATGGACATCTTATACATTGTTTTTTATTGCTATATGATGTTCCAACATGTGTAATCATGACTTTAACGTATTCCTTTCCAGTGATAGACACCCACACTGTTGCCAAGTCATTACCAGCTGAAATAATATTGCAACTAGCACAAAGGTTCAGGACTCCTATGGACTTATGTGTGGATTTATTTGTTTTCTTTTATTTATATCCTATTTCTGGAAATAGTATATTACCTTACCTTCCTATCCCTTGAATTTAGATATGGCGAGATGATTTTCTTTGAGAGTAGACTATGTACAGAAGTGATATGAAAGCTGATAACGTGAATTGTCATCATGCCTTCCCTTGACAATGAAACCAATGAAATTGTGGACATCAAATCAGTCTTAAGCCAAATAAAAGATAATGTTGGGTCAGACTAACTGATTGGCATTATTGTTATTTCAGCATAAACTATCCCATTCTGACTCTGCTCTACAAATGCAATTTTTCCTCTATATTAGGCATAGAGTAATACAATATTTTGTTATTTCAATTTACATTTCTCTGATAGTGACAATGTAGTTCTTAACTGTATTAATTTTCTTCTTCATTCAGTTTATAATTAATCCTCTTTGCCCATTTTCTGCTTTTTATTTTTAAATTTCATTGGGAACAATTTTTCTATGTTCTGACATTATTTTTCTTGTTAGTCTTTGACAATCCCAATGTTTATGTTTAATTTCAATCAATTAACTCTATCCAAGTATTGAAAAGAAATCACAAATTTTGATGAAATCATTCTTTTATACTTTCTGCTCTTGAAGTTTTATCTAGGAACTCTTCATTTTTCACTATTATAAATACATTTGCATGTATTTTCTTCTAACATTGCAGATTCAATTTTCATATGATATCTTCCATGCTTCTGAAATAATTTTTGTTTAGTTCAGATATGCAAAAAACTTATACCAACAGCACACATCTGCTCAACAAAGGACCATTGTTTTGTGATTGTATGATTATACTCTCAGATTTGTAGGGTACAAGCAGTTCTGCTCTCTGTCTTTAGAATTATTAAAACGATTAAATTACTTCATGCTGAGACTCCCAAATGATTTGGTTTCCTCCAAAATTTATTTTGAAACTTAACCACCAAAGTGACAATATTGTGGGGAATGGAGGCATCTTGGAAATGTTTATATCATGATGGCTCCACCACCAAGAATAGATTGATGCCATCATAAAATGGTTAGATGAGGAATGTATAGTATCCTCTTTTGCTCTTCCACACTTTTACCACAAGAAGACCAGAGTCTTTTATCTCTGAGGCATTAACTTGGAAGTAAAATCCATCTTCTTATAAGACAACAAAACTGTAGGGCTTTGCTCTTTCATACTTACCTACCAAAGGTACCAGAACTGTGAGTAAAAATGACTTATTCTTTATAGACTACCCAGTCCCAAGTATTTTATATAATAACACATATAGGCTTAGAAAATATATATGTCCTAATCTAAAAATAGCTTTTATACTGTCTTTTAGTATAAAACTCTCCAAAACTAAAAAATATCCATTGGAATTTTAAATTAAACTGAGTCTATTGATCACTACAGAGTGACTGGCATCTTTTGAGAACTGAACCTTGCAATGAAACAAAATGAAATACCTCCCTATAAAAATCAATAAAATAGATTAATTTGATTAGGTTATTCCCTAATTCCTACATATTTTATTGGTTCTGTGGCTATTTGGGAAGGTAGTTTATATTTTTGTAAGTGAGCTTTAATCTTTGTTTCTTTGAATTGAGATAGATGCTAACAGAAGTAAATGTCATCATATTGTTTTCAGGATCTCCAGTCCATTGTGAAAATAAGAGCTTTTCAAAAATTGAGTCAGTTTGTTGTGCCTGGCTATATGGTTCTTTATTTCCAAATTTCTTTCATGTCATTCCTTTCACTAGATTTATATTTTAGGACCTCTCAAACATTTTCCAGATGACAGCAAATATCCTTGAACCTCCATCACTGGACAGGGACCTGGCTCAAGATTAAATCCCTTTTAGAAATCTATAATGTACCCACATTTCTTGTTTTTTTATGATACAGTTAAATGCGTATTTTCTTCATGGCCAAGCTTATTATTTCCAGCATCCAATAATATGAAGTATTGTATTAGAAAGATGTGCTCAGCAAATTCCTGTTATATACAGGGCAGCATGACCTTTAGCTAAATGAGCTAAGAAAATGAGGCTACTTGGGAACTTGCATTCATTTTTACAATTTTCTGCTCCTTTTCATCTAGTCGTTCCTCAGATAAACTTCTTTTTCCCGTCTGCTTGTTGCATCATGTGTTCTGTCTCTCATTCCATCAAAGCAGGAGGAATCATGGTGATTTTCACTGCATGCTTTTCTCATATCCTGTCCTTGATTAAACCTTTTGTCTATGCTGTTCTGAATTTGATGTGATTTGCTAAACATGACAAGTGAGATTATTGTCCTTGGGCCTAAAACAATTCAAACGTTTCCTAAAGGAGGGACTTAGATGTCACCTCTGGATAAAATGAAGAGGCTTCAGTGTCAACATTTAATGAGCTGATTTGAGTTCATAAAGGGTTACATTTACCTTTAAAAAAAAACTGTACTGAGGTCCAGATATGTTCCAAATACTTGAAATTATACTCAAAAATGGTCTTTAAAATAAATGCTGCTGTTATCTTAGCAGAGTTTTAGAAAATTGTTGAGAAATTAAGAGACTAATTCCTTTGAGATACATGGGATTAAAATCTACTAGAGCCTGGGCACAAGTGGTTTATACATGTAATCTTAGCTGCTCAAGAGGCCAAGATCTGAGGATCACCATTTGAAGCTAACCTGGGTAGGAAAGTCCCTTGAACTCTTGTCTCCTATTAATCACCAAAAAGCTATAAGTGGGGTGTTGTTCAAGTGGTAGAATGCTATCCTTGAGCAAAAATACTCAGGGAGAACCCCCAGGCCGAATTCAAGCCCTCAGATTAGCATTCTTATACACACACACACACACACACACACACACACACACACACACACACACACACACACACACACACACACACACACTTGTTCTAGAGAATATAAGAATGCTTTAACTAGGCCTACAACCCCATCTATAATAAGAAATGGCAAGACAACAATTACCTTTTGGTCCCTTTTTCCTCAAACATCATCCCATACTTCTATGTTAAAAGCCTTTAGCATTTTTGTAAATAGCCCTACATTTGAATATTCATAGACAAATATTTTAAAAATATCCATACAGGCAACTTTTTATTTTACAGAAGAAAATATCCATACATATTGATACCTTTAGTCTGCTTTTGAAAAAGAAGTAGTCTTATTTTATGAAATTATTTTTCTGTAGCACCCAATTGAGTACTTCTTAGTGTGCCAGCAAAATCAGTTTTTAATTTAATACTTGTTTACCCATTTGGGAATTTCATCTTGTTGGAAATCTTGGTTGTCTTTTCAATAATTGTGCTTTTCCTAGTGTGGCCAGTGTTTGCTTCTCTCTGAAAGTTTGTAAGAAGTTTTATATTAGGCATCAGGAGACAATTGATACAGAGGTGCTATATCAAGACAAATCTTTTAGTTTTAAAGTGCCATCTTTTTATTAAATATGTTTTTTATTATGAAAATACCATACAGAAGGTTTACAGTTACATGAGCAAGGTAATGAGTCCATTTCTTATCAAGCATCAATGCCATCTTTACTTAGGATTCTGCAGGGCTATCACCTTGCATGCTAAGAATTTTTTCCTTCATGGAAATGCTGGAAAGACATTCTTCAGGATCAGTTTATTGAATTAGAAAAGCAATAGATGGATCCACTGTGCAGCAGAGAAAAGGGCTTCCTGGTGCACCGCAGAGAAGAGATAGTAAGAACTCATTCCAGCAGAGGTTCAGGTACTTAAGTAACACCAGTGAAGGAAAGATAAACCTAGTTCAGGAGCCATTACTTCCTCTCAAACTTTCTCCACAGCACACTAACTGTGGGTTACATTTTAGGTTAATGCCTTTCTTCTGAATTTATGAAGTAATTTCACATTGTTACTTCTTAGATTCTTTTCAAAATGATCTTTTCTGACCTATATTATTAAGAGAGGGACTGAGAGATCATCTATCAAGGTGAAAAAAAAGTGGTAACATTCAAAAAGGTTATTTGTGGCTTACTTTGTAACCTTATTTATGCCAATACTGACTCTAGAACTTTCTATGGCTCTATTCAATTGATTGTGAGTCTGTAATAGCAATTGGAGAGAGGGTTGTCAGCCAGGGGACTGACAGCTTAAGACTTTATGCAGCCAATCAAAACATTCACTAAGAAAATTGAACCTATGCATTATAATATTTTTCATATGGTCTGCCCTAATTGCATGCTTTAATATTAAGAACTTGGTCTTACTCAATATAAATATGTCCAGTATGGCTTTAGATACTTTCATTTAAATTGGGACAATTTTCTTATGACCACAGTCTACTTTGTCCAAGCTTATGTCTTTCCTGCTTTTCTTCTTCTTTTTTTGTCAGACATGGGGCTAGAATTGAGGGCCTGGGCTAGGCCTGAGCAATTTTGCTCAAGGCTAGTGCTCTACCACTTTGAGCCACAGCTCTACTTCCTTTCTTGCTTTTGATTCAAGGTATCTGTTACCAAGCTCAATTCTCATTTCTGCTGACTCTCAAAACACCTCCTAGAAATTTTGTATATTTTCTGCTGGGAGCTTTGCTTCCTTCCAGTGCATTCATTCTGCAAAAAGTTCTCACCGGGAGCTGGGAAGGTGGCTCAGTGGTAGAGCGCTTGCCTTGCATGCATAAGGCCCTGGGTTCGGTTCCTCAGCACCACATGAGCAAAAAGAAAAAAGCCGGAAGTGGCGCTGTGGCTCAAGTGGTAGAGCGCTAGCCTTGAGCTGAAGAGCTGATGGACAGTGCCCAGGCCCAGAGTTCAGGCCCCATAACCGGACCCCCCCCCCAAAAAAAAAAAGTACTCACGGACTTTGATTCATAAGCTTTCTTGCTGCATTGGTTCATTATTTCTGATGAGAATGCTATTTTAAATCTAATTTGTCTTGAAAAGTTCCCACCAAATAGTGGATTCCTCCATTGTGCAAAATTAAGTCACTGTTATACTTCCTTTGTCCCCTTCCAGCTGCAGTCACTTAGAAGTAACTCCAAGGAACTGATGGTTTAATCATTCCTTGTCCAATATCACTTGAATTACACTAACATAATTGTTTTCCTATCAGATGGTCTTGTAATATAATCCTACTGATTTCAGTGGCTATTTTGAAGGCAGTGTCTATACAACAATATACATCTGAACAAAGAGTAGGGAATCTATTTCATTGCCAAACAAAAAGCAATCAAATCTGTGTTTGAAATGATTTATGAGTTTATGCTCCTTCCTAAATTAGTTTAGCTTAGATAAAAACTAAATATGGTCATATTAACATTAGGCAAATTAGATTGAGTGAGCATCATGTGGTCAAAAGAAACAATTCAACAATTGTATCTTACTTGTACACTTTGTATAAGGAATCCTCCTGGTAAAAGCCATGATCAAAATATGTTCCTTCTAAACATCAATTTTAAAAAGTCTGAAAAGCTGTGCATCTTAAAAAGCAAAACTGGTGCTGGTCTGTAATTCATTGGTTCTCTTTACTTTTGTCCTTTATCAGTAACTTCAGATCAGATTTTTAAATATATGAACATCTGGGACATATACAATTTTTTTCTTTCCTTCTTGTTTCATGGACATCCCATTTATAGCAATCAAATCAATAGTTATGGCTAGTAAGAGTGGGGGTTACTCACAAAAGTTATTCTAATTCCTGAACCTCTTATCCTCCTATGACATTTTTCTAGGCTAACCACTACCTCTTCTGGGAAGATAATTTTAAGTTATTGCTAGGTTTAAGGATAAGTTTCCTAACTGATGGAAAGAAGCTAACACCTAGGGCTAAAATGCAGAATTAGAATTCTGATTATATATTCAAATAGTTCTCCATCTCTGCCTACCATCTTCACAAAATATTCCAGGTCCACAGCAAGGCAAATCTTTTTTTTTTCTCCTATCTTACTCAGGACTGAACATATACATATTCATAATTCCTGTTCAGCAACCCCATGTCCTTCATATGAGTACATAATCTATGCTATCACATCAAATATTCTAGGATCTATTTATGCTTCCTTCCTTGAAAATCCCCAGTAATTTGCATTTACAGTCAAATTTTGTGCACTTTTCTTGCTTAATGTACCTTAAAGTTTTGCATACAAACTAGAATCTCCTAATGTTTAAGAAAGAGGCGGAAAAGAGATACAAGTAGCAACTAGGGTCCCTCTGTCAGGAATGTCATAACTAATGAATGCAAATATTCGTTAACGCCTGAACATGTAACTGCAGAACTATTTTCAAAGAAAAATGTGTTCTCTTTGTAGAAATACCTTTAAAAGTGCATTAGGAAGACATTTGTTTCCAGTAATTATGGACTAAGAAATTCAAAGTAATCCTCCCATGGAGGACAGCCCAGAAAAATCCATAAAAGTCAAGAAAATAATCTCCTTGAAGATATAAAAAGCTAAACAGTTATTGAAAAACCAGTTTGAGATCAGAAAGAAGATAGGTATATATAGGTTAGATGGGTGTTTTGGAGAGCTTGTCCCCTGTGGTTATTTGTAACAGGGTTAATGCAAGTTTGGAAAGTTAAGTGTATTGTAAGTGCTGGGATATGGATTAAAAAAATTGGGGTACCAGATGATAGAAAGTACACGTGGCACATAAAAAGCATGCAGGCTTTATAGTTTGCTTAGGCAGACATGTATGTCCAGCTTTGCAATAATTAAATCTCTAAAATTAGGTTTAAAAGACTGCAAATTTCTAGAGATACACAGCTGAAAGAAATACATGCACATATTTGATATTTCTTGGCCAAATGATAACCCTGTTTCTAAACATTATTTTAACACTCAGGAAGAATATGCACATTCGTAGTGACCAAAATTGGATGATAGTTTAAATGTCAGTAATAGTCATATGGATAAATAAATCATGCAACATTCATTTAACAAAATTCTCTGTTTAACTGAGAAAGAACAGAGTATAACTTTAAATAATAATAGGAATAAATCTTAAAAATAAAATTGGGTAAGGAGGGAAGCAGGCATAAAAATACATATATAACTTAAACAGGAAAGGTTAAATTTTGTTTTTGAAATCATGGTAGTGTCTGGAATAGAGATTAATAGGAGCATCTGGGTTCCAGTTTGTTTTATTTCTTGATCTGTTTGTTAGATGAGTGTGATGTTTCCTAACTATTCATATATCTCTTAAGGGGAAAGTGTCAAACAATAATCTTCTAGATAAGAGATTAAAAAAAATACTTTAAAAGCTTTAAGAAGAGATTACTTAAACAGGATAGAAAAATAATAAAAGATTATATTTTTATTTGTTCTTATACTGAAGAGCTATTTACCTCAGGCTGTCTTCAAACTCTTGGTTTAACCTCCAAAGTTCTAGGATTTTAAGAGCATGCCACCATGACTGTTCTAATTAGAATTAGAATGCATATCAAAGTAAACCAGAAAATAAGAGAAAAAAATCATATTGCTTATAATGACTATGGATCTTGTGTTCCGAATATATATATATATATGTGTATATATGTATATATATATATATATGTTGTTAGCAGCTCATGTCAGTAATCTTGGCTACTCAGGAAGCTGAGATCTGAGGATCTTAGTTTGAAGCAAACCTGAGCAAGAAAGTCTGTGTGACCTTTACCTCCAATTAACTACCAAAGCATTAGCAGATAGCAAAAACGCTCAGGGACAGGGCCCAGGCCCTGAGTACAAGTCCCAGGATGACAAAAACAAAACAAAGAAACAAAGTGAATACCTTCATTTCAATAAAAAAGAAATAATCAAAAGAATAATATGGAAATCTGTAACAATAAGAAGAAATAAACAGGTTAAATGGTACTCAGTTTAGTAATCAGATTATATATTAATATATAATATGTATATTTTATTATATATTAAAACTAGTTTATATAATATATGTTATATATTATATATTAAAACTAGTTTAAATATGTTTACAAAATGGACAGAAAGACTTATATTTAAAGTTTGATTAATTGTTGACATTAGCAGAGCCATTTAGATGGATGTAGCTATTTGAGCAATTTGTTCTATATTGTTACTTGCAGAAGGCAAATATGATATAGTCTTCAAATATATTCCTTTATTTTGACCTAATTCCTAAGCTACCTTTTTACATGGATAAGTTATGAACACAGGATATTTCTTCTACAACCATAATTCCCTAATAGAGAATTCATCTGAGTTCTGGGCCAGTCTTAGATTACTGACCTCTCCAGATTTATTTGACTTCTTGATAGTTTGCTTCTTTCTAGCTCTTATTAGACTTGCAAAATTAGAAGCTAAGTAAACTGTCTCCAGATTACCCCACAATGATTTAATATTACAATTTGTTGTTGTATAGAAAAACATGTTTTCCAATACTGAAGCACTCAAATCTTCACTTGTAAAGAGTGCTTACATTTTGCATTTGAAATAAAATTCCCACAATTTCACTGTTGGAAACATTCAGCAGTTAGAATATTAGAGGCTCATTGCTTTTAACTTATTAAGAATGGACCTAAGAAGGGAAATTATTCAATAATCACATTAATTTTGGATGAAGTAGATACATATAATTTTTCTTGGCTTTGAGCTAGCAACATAGCATTGTTCTTACATACCTATTAGTTTGACAAGCATTAATAAACTACCTATTTTTGTAGTTTTAAAAACAAAAAAGGTAGAGCTTACATTTACTTCTAGAAAGCCATATGACATTAGGATAATGAGAGACAGAAAGAACACTAGAATCTTTAAGAAAAGATTGGATAGATAGATAGGAATGTTGATATATGTATATATTCTGATATATATATCTATATGTATAGAGAGATTAAAACAAAATGTTAATAAATTATATGAAACACTTCATATACTCCAAACTCTGTTCACAGATATAGAGAAGTAAACAAAATACCTAAAATAAGTAAAAAGCCTAGCAAATTTAGTGACTGTCATAATGGAAAGTAGAAATTTTTCAAGAGACAATGTGCTGGCTATATGTTTTAGAAAAACAAGTCAGTCCATTTACCTAAATGACTTTAGAAGCCACGAGAAACCCAGTGGTGAACCTGACAACTCATTTTTTGGTTAAGCTTGACATCAAAACTCCAGGAGCAAAGAAGACCAGGATAGATGCAGATCCTACATAGATAGTCATATTTGCAGGAAGCAGGGCTTCAAGTATGTAAGACAGAAGCAAGGACTCTGCATGGGGGCATTCTTTCAGTGCCAGTCTCAGGTGACTCAGGGGAGCAAATGCTAAATAATTTAGATACACAATCCTGAAATCTGTGCAGGATTGTTGATAACCATGGAAATGATGCTGGCTCTCCATTTACATAAATTACCTACAAATAGTTGGTTTTCAAAAGACTCACCTGTTTCAAAAATGAGTCAGACTCATTAAGGAATAATTACAAAATCTCTCAGGAGTGAGTTGCCACAGTGATCTAAGCTGTTTCAGGTTTTCTAAAGCAGAGGTGATGATGTTTCTAACAAAAACATCCAATGTGATTATTGGTAATGTCAAGAGTGCCATCTGCCATATCTCTGCCATGAGATAGATGTCAGCAGCAGTGGCATCCTGGGGGTTGGGGGGGAGGAAAGGGCAGTATTTCTATAAATGATTTTTGAAGCTATTCCTAGCACTGTCACTTTTCTAACTGCTCTAGTCTTCTCAGAGTTCTTGAAGCATCCAACATTCTTGAATATATTCTGTTTCTTTAACTTAAAAATAGGCATTCATATAGCGCTGGGAGAGCAAATAGGGCTAGTCTATTAGCCAACTCAATTGATTGTGTGTGGTCCTATGGGATAGATGAAACTAAAAGGAAATGCAAACATATAGTATGCTGGTGACTGACATTTGAAAGTCATGGCCTCAGGCTGGCCTTTCATGGTGATACTAATTTTAATTTACAGTGGTTAAATCTAACTTGTTTAAATATTCTCATATTGCTAGCCCTGTTTTTTTCCCCTTAATTTCATGTTGATAGAACAACAACAAAAAAAACCCCACGAGATTTGAGAGGAAGATGGCTGAGGAGAGGCTGGGGGCTAACCAGTATTTGTATTCTAGGGGAAAATCTAAGGCTAGAGAGTCACACCAAGTGTGTCATTATAGTACAGAGAATTTGGCCAGAAAGGAAAAACTCAGGCAGCTAAGTTAAAGACTTGATTGGAGCAATCCTGATTGGTGGGGGAAACTACAGCGACTGCTGCAGATGGCTGCCATATCAACAGAGAGCTCCTGGGACAAAGGTGCCAGAGGTGGTGTGTGAGCAGATTCTACTCACCACCAGCAAGAACTGACAAGGAGTGGAAATCTTCCTTCAGCTGACCACAGTTGCAGACTATGGACGTGGACAGCCCAGACACCAAAGGAAAGCTGTGAATACACCCAAGACATCCTCACTCCTTCTCACTGAGCAGCTGTGGGAAGGTAGCCCCTCCAACACCCCGTCTTTGATATTGACACAGACCCAGCTAGAGCAGCTAGCATAACTCAGCCCTTGGAAGAAGACAATAGGAGCTATTCAACAGGTCAAAAGGATCTGACCTTTGGCAGGGCTCAGCTCCACCCCTGGGGAGAGTTGCCCCTCCTAAGTAGAGGAGGTAAACAGAGCCAGAGGCTACACTACCGAGATGCTGCACTGGAAGCAACTCCAGCCCTAGAGCAATTGGAAACTTGTAATATATAAATCCTGAGATTGGCTCCAGGCTGGACTGATTGAGTCTCTCAGGAGCTAGCCCATCACGGTAAAGCTACTGATTACTGACAGGCCACAGCCCTACCTACAACCTAGCACCCCTCACAGCAACTCCTAGCTAAAGGAAACAGCCACCTCACCCTCCTACTGAACTAGCCAGGGAGGAGGGACATAAACTCCTGAGCTTCCTTCAGCCTGCTCAAACACAAGCACACCACCTAGAGACTGGTTATGGACACAGGGGAGACAAAAGATCTACCCCCGCCCCCTCAAAAAAAAATTCAAAGAACTTTTTTTTTTAACCTATTTTTTTTAACTGTTGTCTATTTTTTTTCATTTTTATCTTAGGTTTGTTTTTTTTTGTTATTGTTCTTTTTTTTATTTGTTTTTTTAATATTCTCTTTATACTCTTTTCCTTTTTGGTCCTTTTTGGTTTGAGGTTTTTTTCTTTTTTCTTTTTTTGCCTTCATTGCTGTTCTGTTCATCCCAGATATATACCTGTCTTCAATTATTAGACCTTTATCCTTCATTGTGTGGATACTTAATTCAGATATTGATTACTCGATTCACGAACTCCCAGCCTTAACTCCATTAATTGTAGACTTATTTCTTTATACTTATATAATTTTTAAGTGTTTAATTTTAATTTTTTAATTTTTCCTTTTTCTTTATCTCTTGTCTCCTTTTCTTCTATCCCTGCCCTCTCTCTAGATCACTCTCTCACTTTCCCTCCCCACATTCCTCCAATCTTATTTTCTTCTCACCATTCTCCCTAAACTTATTAATTTCTGCTCTGCTAACTCTTTCTTTGATTTTTCTTAGTCCGTTGGTCCCTAGCGGTTTGTTGTTAAACTAGATTGTACCAGACTAGATTGTATCTGTACTCATTTTGATTGGATCAAACAATCTGTGCAACTACAGGGCTCTGGTTGATGCTTGCCTTAAAATAGTGTCCTAGCTCAGAATCAGTTTGGCTATCATACACAAATGGGCAGAACAAACAGAAACACAAGAAAAATGGCAAGTCCAGGTAATTCAACTCTCACTCATGACAATCAGGCAACAGAGCAGTCAATAAATAACCCAGAGAAGAGTTCCCAATAATGCTCTACAAACACTACTGGTAAACATGCTGAATGAAAAGATTGAAAGCCTGCAAAGGTCTTACTGTGAGCATGATAGGGAAATGTGAGAGTAGGATAGGGAAATGCATGAATGTGATGAGGCTAACCAAAGATTAATACAGGAATATTGCAAGTGTGATGAGGCTAACTAAAGATTAATAGAGGAATTGCGTGAGTGGGATGAGAATAGACAAAGATGAATGGAGGCATTCATGGAATCCACAAACAGACAGCTAGAGGAATCCAGGGAGGCCACAAAGGGAATGCTGAATGAAGCCCAACAGAAGGAAAGGGAGGCCAATGAAACCATAACCAATCAACTAAGGGATTTGAGGGCAATCATTGAAAATCAAATTGAGGAAGTAAAGAAGTCCATACAAAATCTAAATCAAAGCTTAACAAAGAATTTGAAGCCATCAAATCTAACCAATTAGAAGGAAAAGAAATAAAAAAAACAAAGTAGAAAGTCTTAACAGTAGGTTAGACCATGCAGAAGATAGACTCTCTGTGATTGAAGACAGCCTAGATATTATAGAGAAAGAACAGACAATTGTTCAAGACAAATCCAAGAAATATGATACATCTATTCAACATCTAGAAGACACCATCGGAAGGCCTACTTTGAGGATAATGGCTGTAAAGGAGTTAATGATCTAGGAAATTTATTTAACAGAATCCTAGCAAAGAACTTCCCAAACATGCAAAAACATAGGTCTATGCAAATACAAGAATACTTTAGAACCCCAAATAGACCAGCCTAGAACAGGACATCCCACTATCACATTGTAATCCACACAGGTTCAATTCAGACCAAGGAAAGGGTCCTTAAATCTGTCAAGGAAAAAAATCAGTCACCTATAAAGGGAAACCAATCAGAATAACTTCAGATTTCTCAGCAGAGACAATTAAAGCAAGAAGAGCTTGTAATGGTGTATGCCACACCCTAAAGAAAAAGAAATCTTAACCAAGAATACTATACCCAGCAAAATCTCCTTCATAATGGAAGTCAAATAAAAACCTTCCACAGCAAAGAAAAGTTGAAACAATATATCTCCACCAAACCATCCCTACAAAACATGCATAAAGATGTCTTACACATAGAAAACCAACAAGAGCACAATAAAGACTAAGAAACAGACCCCAGAGAATCCAAGAAGCATAGGAAGAATGCAGCTGACACAGCTGCCAAGAAGGTGGATAACATGGCAGGAACTAACAAACACCTCTCAGTCCTATCAATATTAATGGACTTAACTCTCCAATTAAGCAACATTGACTGTCTAGTTGTATCAAAAAGTAAAATCCTTCTAGCCTCTGCCTTTGAGACACACCTTGCCCACAAAAACAAACATATTCTGAAAGTGAAAGGCTGAAATAAAATCTACCATGCAAATGGCCCCCATAAACAGGCAGGAGTTGCAACACTAATATCAGATAAAATAGATTTCAAATTAAAATTAGCAAGAAGAGTTAAAGGACATTGCATGCTAATTAAGGGATCTCTCCTTGAGGAAGATATTACAATTCTTAACATCTATTCATCAAATAACAGAGCACCCAAATTTATGTAAGAAACACTATTTTTCTTAAAATCACACATAGATCCAAAAACATTAATTGTTGGGGACTTTAACACACCACTATCCCCACTGGATAGGTCAACCCTGCAAAAACTCAACAGAGAAACCTCACACCTAAGCAACTGCATAGATCAACTAGACTTAACAGATAATTACAGAATATTTCACCCAGCAGTATCAGAATACACGTTCTCAGCAGCACATGGAACATTCTCCAAAATGAACCACATTTTAGGTCACAAAGCAAATTTGTCCAAATTCAGAAACACTGAAATTATGCCCTGCATTCTCTCAGACTGCAAGGGAATAAAATTAGAATTCAATATAAAAAGCCACCAAAAAATCCTGTAACACATGTAGGCTGAACAACACACTGGTGGGTCATAGAAGAACCACCGGTGGGTCATAGAAGAGATTAGAAAGGAAATTCAAATGTTCATGATATTTAACAAAAATGAAAACACAAATTACCAGATCCTCTGGGACACACCAAAAGCAGTTCTCAGAGGAAAGTTTATGGCTCAGAGTTCCTACATCAACAAATTGGAGAGATCTGAACATAACAATTTAACAAGGTACCTGAAGATCTTTGAAAAAGAGCAACAAGCTAAACCCCAATCCAGTAGAAATAATTAAAATTAAATCAGAACTAAATGAATGAGAGTCCAAAAATAACCATAGTAAGAATCAACAAAACAAAAAAATTAACAAAAAAATTAAAATTGGCAGACCCTCAGCAAATCTTATTCAAAAAAGAAGAGAACACACCCATATAAACAAACTCAGAGATGAGCATGGAAACATCACCACAGAAACAACCAAGATTCCGAACATTATAAGAGAATACTTCTCAAACCTTTGTGCTAATAAGCTTGATGATCTGGAGGAAATGGATGAATTTCTAGCAAATGTTGACATGCCCAAACTAAATCAAGATGAGTTAAACCAACTTAATAGACCCATATCAAGCATCAAAATAGAAACATCAGTAAGAGACCTCCCACCCAAGAAAAGCCCAGGACCAGATGGATTTACAGCGAAATTCTACAAGGTCTTCAAAGCAAAACTCACAAATATTCCTCCAACTCTTCAATGAAATTGGAAAGTTCACTATGAAACTCCTTCAATGAAGCCATCATAACCCTGATCCCAAAACCAGGCAGAGACTCATCAAAGAAAGAGAACTATAAACCCGTTTCTTTGATGAAAAACTTCTCAACTAAATTTTGGCCAATCGACATCAACAACTCATCAAAAAAGCATACACTACGATCAAACAGGAATAATTTCAGGGATGCAAAGCTGGTTAAATATATGTAATTCAATTTATATAATTCCTCACATCAACAAGAGCAAGGATAAGAATATTGATAAGGATAATCTATTGATTATCTCAATAGATGCAGAAAAATCATTTGACAAGATTCAACTCCCTTTTATGATGAAAGTTCTGGAAAAACTAGTAATTCATGGAACATTCTTCAATATAATAAAGGCTGTGTATGACAAACCTACAGCCAGCATTATACTTAATGATGAAAGGCTAAAGCCATTTCATTTAAATTCAGGAACGAGACAAGGATGTCCACTTTCTTCACTTCTCTTCAATTTAGTAGTAGAATGTCTAGCTACAGCAATAAGACAAGATGCAAACATAAAGACGATCCAAATAGGGAAAGCTGAAATAAAACTGTCCCGCTTTGCAGATGACTTGATCTTCTATTTAAAGAACCCTATGAACCCCACTACCAAGTTACTTGAGCTAATTTGAAACTTTGGAAAAGTAGCAGGGTATAAAATTAACCCTCAAAAATCAATGGCTTTCCTGTACGCCAATAATGAGAAGAACATGGCTGCAATCAGGAAAGCAACTCCTTTTGTAATAGCCACACAATAAAACAAAATACCTAGGAGTTAACTAAATTAGTGAAGGACATTTATGATGAAAACTTTAAAAACTGATAAAGGAAATTAAAGCAGAACTAAGGCAGTGGAAAAACCTCCCATGCTCCTGAATTGGGAGGATTAACATCATGAAAATGGCAATACTGCCAAAGGCTATCTGCAAATTCAATGCGATACCTATCAATATCCCAACCTCATTCTTCAAGGAAATAGAAGAAGCAATCAAAAATTCATATGGAACAATAAAAGACCCTGAATAGCAAAATCAATCCTTAGCATCAAGAACAATGCTGGAGGAATATCAATACCAAACTTCAAACTCTACTACAAAGCCATAGTAATCAAAATACCTTGGCCCTGGCACAAGAACAGACCTGAGGACCAATGGAATAGAACTGAAGACCCAGAAATGAACCAAAATAACTATAGCCACCTAATCTTCGATAAGGGAGCTAAAAAATAGAATGGAAGAAAGACAGCTTCTTCAGTAAATGCTGCTGGCAAAATTGGTTAATCATCTGTAGAAAACTAAAGCTAAATCCCTATATATCACCCTGCACCAGATTCAACTCCAAATGGATCAAAGACCTCGAAGTCAAAGCAGACACCCTGAAAACATTACAGGAAAGAACAGGAGAAACTCTAGGGCTCCTTGCCATAGGCTGAAATTTTCTTAATAAAACCAAAAATACATCAACTCAAAGAAAGGTTGGACAAATGGGATTGCATGAAACTGCAGAACTTCTGCATAGCAAAGGACATAGTTAGCAAGATCAATAGAAAGCCCAGATTGGGAGAAGATATTCACTAGCCGTAAAACAGACAGGGGTCTCATATCTAAAATATACTTGGAACTCAAAAAATTAAATCCTCCAACAACAGATCCTCAAAGAAACAACTGCCCAAATAATAAGTGTGCTAAAGACTTAAAGAAAAACTTCAGTGAAGAGGAAATAAGAATAGACACATGAAGAAATGCTCAACTTCTCTAGCCATAACAGAAATACAAATCAAAACAACATTGAGATTCCACCTCACCCCAGTTAGAATTGCTATAATTAAAAAAAAAAATCTAATAATAAGAGATGCTGGCAGGGATGTGGCCAAAAGGGAACTCTACTCCATTGTTGGTGGGAGTGTAAACTTGTTCAACCACTTTGGAAAGCAGTATGGAGGTTCCTCAAAAGACTCCACATAGAGGTCCCCTATGACCCAGCAATTCCACTTTTAGGCATTTATCCAAACGATCACAAACAAGGCCATACTAAAGCTACCAGCACAACTATGTTTATCACAGCATTATTCATCATTGCTAAGTTATGGAACCAACCCAGATGCCCCTCAATAGAAGAATGGATGGAGAAAATTATATATGTATATATATATATATATATATATATATATGTATGTATGTGTGTATACACACACACACACACACACACAAACACACACACACACACACACACACACACACACATATATATATATATATATAGGAATTCTATGCCTCCATCAGAAAGAATGACACCACCCCATTTATTAGGAAATGGAAAGACTTGGAAAAAATATTAAATGAAGTAAGCCACACTCAAAGAAACATAGCTCTCATGGTTTCTCTTATCTGCAATAACTAGTATATGTCTAGTACAAGCAGAAGAGGTTAAAAGATATGTATATATGACCATATAACCTGATGCTAAGCGAAATGAACCCCAAGATAGGGACACAAGAGATTTTATTTTTTTTGTTGTTCTTTTTAATGTACTTATAATGTACTATGTAATTTTTTTGTTTCTTTGCATGCTTTTCCCCCATGGTACAACCCCTGTTGTCACTGTATTTGATTCCAGTGTCCTGCATCTTGTATATACATTTTTCTAATTTGGTGGGAGGAAGGAAAATAGCAAATAAGGATACAGGATGACCCATTGTAACAATGAGGTATACAAGACAGTATGTTGAATATGAACTTTACAACTTTGTGGTGGGGGGAGGAGAGAGGAGTTGGGGAGGTGGGAAGGGAAGGGATGGTAGGGGGAAAGTAAAGGAGGGGGTAACAATGCTTGACAGGAAGTGGACTCATTACCTTGCTCATGTACCTCTAACCCCTCTATATGGTATCTTTACAATAAAAAATATATATTAAGAAAAAAAGAAAAAGAACACTCTGATCAATTATATAAATCTTTGCCACACTCTCTCCTTGCCTTGCTTGTTTTTCTACATTTAGAGTTCTGATTCTAATTGATGAAGTGATGTTATTAGATGAACTTCCTTACTGTTTCATTTTTTAAACCTGAACAAAATATAAAATGAAAATCTTTAGAGGTCTTGGAAACTCATTAAGGTAGTTAGATACTGGAGGTATTGGACCATTTATATGGAAGGAAGGAAGGAAACTAGGTGACTGACACAATGATCTGACTTTTCTCCTAGAGTCTGGAGAAGCACTGAACTTTCTTAAGGTACTAAGGAGAGAGAAGTTGGAGTTGAAAACTGAGAGGCACAAAGTGAAAACAATACCTTGAAGAGAATAAAACCTCAAGAGAGTCCAAAATTTTCATATTAATTCTCATAAATACATTGATAAATTTGCATGAATCCAATAAAAAAGAATAGAAGGTAGGAAACTTGCATTCCACTGAAGCAGATGAACATGATAAATACAAGGGTCTACACTGAATTCCAAGTAAGGTTCATCCCCAAGTAATAAAGGTAAATTGAAAACATTACAGCCTTTATAAATATCTAAAGCATGAAAGGATTAAATTAATCTGACATTTTACCAGACTTCTATAAGAAAACAATGTTTGCAGAAGGAAGATAACATTAACCAGAGATTATACATTTTTTTAATATTTTATTTTATTTTATTTGTGAACATACTGTACAGAGGGGTTACAATTACATGGGCAGGATAATGCATACATTTCTTACCAAGCATTGCAGCCTCTTCCTTTGTTTACCCTTCACCTCCCTTCCCAGCCTCCCCCCTCCCC
Source organism: Dipodomys merriami (assembly GCF_024711535.1). NCBI lineage: Eukaryota > Metazoa > Chordata > Mammalia > Rodentia > Heteromyidae > Dipodomys > Dipodomys merriami. The sequence goes on along the minus strand of NW_027202271.1, from coordinate 43,796,354 downwards.
CCCAACCCAATCCTTCCCCCCACACACACCGACATTGTAAAGCTTGTTTTTGACATGACAATTTGTACTTCTCATTGTTACAACAGGTCCACCTGAATCCTTAAACAACTTGTTTTTCCCCATCTCCTCCACAAGTTATACTGACATCAAATATAGTGAAAGCGGGGGTTATACTGTGGGGGAGGGACATACAAAGCAACAAAGAAATAATCTTATAAATGCGTTAGAAACACATGCATGAAAGAAAAAAACATTAAAATACATTTTTAATCACCATGGCTGATTTTAAAAATTCCAATATCAACTGGAGTTACTAGAAATTTTCAAATGATCACAGTGATATAATTCAAGAAAGTAGAGGAAGACAAAGGGGAGACTTCAGCCAATACTACAAAGTATAGATTCTATATAGATTCAAACAATCCCCTAAAAACTCTGTCAAGTAGAAATTGTACCCATGCTCCAAGTCATTTTATGGTGAGATTGAGATTAAGAGTATATTGAGTAGTTTGATAATATACTAGAAGTAGGAAAACAAAATAAAATACAAAATAATTAGCAGACAACAAGATAAAGCCACACAAAAGCTCCAGATCATTGCCCAAAGGTGAAAGACATCCAAAGAGTTGAAAATGCATGCAAATTGCAGGTACCTGGCCTATAAATGCTAATAAAAGAGGTAATGGTTGCAGAAATATTGGTGAGAATTTCCCCAGATGTAATAAAGATACCAATCATGCATTCAAGAAGATGTACAGCACCCATGTAGTAGAAATAGAATGAAAATCACACATAAGGAGTATAATAATGATGTCACTGGAAACCAAAGTAGCTAGAAGCAGAGGAATACAGTTTGAGAAGGACCAATTAGTGGGTCAAAGAGTTTGTGAGTTTTAAAATTATACTGTGAATCCTTAATGAACTCACTAAAAATTGTGTTCCTTTTTCCCACTCCCTAGAATCCTGGTGTGACTTTGACATTCTAAGCACTGGAATCTTTAAACTCTTTAATATTTAATGTGTTGTGGGTTCTGAACGGTGAGTGAAGCCACTGGAATTTTTTTAAATCATTCAGCCCTTGTGAAAATCTTCATGGACTTTGACTTTTTAAAAATTACTTAAGTACAGTTTATATGTAAACTTTACTTAATTCTCTTCTGTGTAATACGTGTAATACTGTCTTTATATAGTCTCCTAAGGTTGAGTTTATAGGATGCATGTTCAGTTATTTCAACAAATTAAATTTTAGGGGCTTGTCACAGTTTGAATTATGTGCACATATGCCTGCATACACACACATGCACACACACACACACATACATGACATACACAAGTGTATTTGTGTATATTTGTATATTTAAATCAAGTCACATTCATAGCCCCAGTTTATGCGTTGCAGTTAGTTTGTAAGTCATTTTTATTTTATTGCAGCACTTCGTTTCCTAATGTGCCTTCAGGTGTCCTTGAAAGAAATGCTTTCATCTGTGTATTCAAATACCCTCCTTTTACTTCCATGGGCAGCAATTAAGGTGTCCTGTATCATCAGGTCTTTTTATACAGCCATCCTGGTGGAGCTGAGATGCAAAAAATTCTACCCCCAGTGATTTAGGTCTGGCTATATTCCAAGCTTTAATTGATGGAGACTGCCTTGTATTTAGTATGCAGCACAGAGCAAAGCTTCTCTGATGAAATTGTTCCAGGAGATGAAAATGACCTAGCTATTACAAGCCTTGCAGCCAAACAGAGCTACCTTCTGGGTGGGTCTGAGACTATGCCAAATGGACCAGTATCCCGGAACAATTAAGTGCCCTAAGACACCAACTTAGGCTCGTTTTAAAAATATAAGATCCTACTAAATATGTGCCATAAGGTGAAAAGGCAGGTCACCAAGCGTGATGCACACACCTTAGAATTTTAAACGAAATCATTTAAAAATTATGACAAAAGCATGGAAGGAGCTCTACCAAAATAATAATATTGGAGTGTCAAAGTAATAGGATGTTATTTTTCTTTTCATCATTTTTTGCATTTTCTAGGTTGTACTTGTATTACCTTTATAATTAAGCAATGAATTCCCTTAAAATGATATTAAGGCATCTCTCTGACAAAGACTTTGACAATCTTCTTTTATAGCCTGCTCTCCTTTGCAATCAACCAGGAATTAGAACTCTGTAATGCCATAATTAAGATCATAACATGTTAATAACCAACATGGTTTTTCTGACACTATAACTTACTTTTTTTGGCAATGCACGCTTTAGCACCTGTAATATTCAAACATTTTAATTACATTCTGTATGAATATCAAGCACAATAATTGCAAGTAAATTTCCTTATATACATCTTTCTTAAGCTTGACGTTCTCCTAGCATTCCAAATATAGTGGAGACACCACCTTAACTTTAGCAGCCAAACAAAGTAGTAATTGTGATTTCACTCAACGTTACCATCTTTTTAATCTTCCTAATGCTTTTAAGTAAAATTAATTTATCAAAGTTGTGTTTACACCTCATATACCCTCTAGCAAACCTTTCAGATTACAAATGGAAAAAACAAGAAAATTAAAAATTAATTAGAATATATTTTCCCTGCAGATGTTTTGACTCTAAAATAGATTTTAAAATAGAACCAAGATGTTTATGCACATTTAGTCTCTGTTTTCCTGATACTGTTCTTTTGTATTGTCTGTATAACTTCAATGGCTACAGAAATTTTTTACATTAGCATAATTTTCATCATTACTTGAATAGCTAGAAAATTACTCAGTTATCATTAAGCTAAAGTAAATATATTTTTATTATAAATACTAGTTCCACAAAAATATGTCTTTTTTTAAAATTTATGTCCTGGAGCTTAAACTCAGGATCTAGGTGCTATCACTAAGCTTTTTTGCTCAAGGTTAGCATTCTGCCACTTGAGCCACAGCTACCCTTCTGCTCTTTTTTTTTATTGTGAAAATACTGTACAGAGGGGTTACAATTACATAGACAAGATAATGAGTACATTTCTTATCAAGCATTGTTGCCTCCTCCTTTGATTCCCCTTCCCATCCCTTCCCATCCCCCCCTCCCAATCAAAGTTGTAAAGTTCGTTTTTTGACATAAGGACTTGTACATCTCATTGTTGCAATGGGTCCACCTGTATCCCTATCTAAACGGTTTGTTTTTGCCCTTTATTGGTAGTTAATTGAGATAACAGTTTCATAGACTTTCCTTCCTAGGCTGGCTTGAAACTTCAATCCTCAGATCTTAGCGTCCTGAGTAGTTAGGATTACAGCTGTGAGCCACCTGTGCTCAGCTAACACATCACTCTTTCTATTTTTATTTATTTATTTATTTTTTGGTGCCGTCGTGGGCCTGACCTCTGGGCCTGGGCGCTGTCCCTCAGCTCTTCACCTCAAGACTAGCGCTCCACCACTTGAGCCACAGCGCCACTTCCGGCTTTTTTTTCCTGCTTATGTGGTGCTGAGGAATCGAACCCAGGGCCTCATGCATGCAAGGCAAGTGCTCTACCACTGAGCCACCTTCCCCGCCCTAACACATCACTCTTAAAGGGGCTTTAATCAGGACCTCTGACAATGGCTACCTTTGAGGATATAATAACCAATTTATTTCTACTCTTTAGTAAGGCTTAAAAAATACAGTTTTGATCTCATGGAAAGTTTATACCAGTTTTCAAGATTAATTACAAACCCATTATCAGCATTTCAAATAAAATATTTTCCACTTGCACAAAAACATTTTTGTATTATTATTGTTATTATTAGTATCGTTAAGTAGTTGAACAAGAGTTGCCATTAGACAAAACAGTTTATGAACACAGTGTATCTTGATCAGTGTCACCCCTTTCAACATTTTCACCCATTCCTCCCAACCCACCCACTATTTATTTGTAAAAATATTGCTTACCAAATAAAGTAAACAAAATGGTAATATTAAGCAAGTCTCTATAGGTTATGACTCCAACTTTGCACCATGCCAGAGAAAGAAATGTGGATTAACTTCTACTGCTTTGGGCTTTTGTAATCCTGGACAACTTTATGGAATCCTATATAAGTAGAGTCAGAAGAAACTTTTAGTACAGTGATTTGAAAACTGAGTGTTGTCTTTTTTTCTTCTTTCAAAAAATGGTCTTTAGAGAGTTGTTGATCATCTTATCAGAATAATAGTCTTCAGAGTAGATTCCAAACCAAGAATCAAATTCCAACTCATTGTATATTACAGGCATGTCCATACAAATGGAAAGAAATGAAATAACTCTGAAAAGATTATAGAATACAACACTTTGTATGTCCTAGGTTTCAAATCATAACATGCCCTGGTGAATATTATATTATTAAAAGAAGAAAGAGCTTCAAATCTAGGGCATTTTCCTCACCCAAATTATTTCACTTGATAGAAAGATTTCCTGGGTTGTCCCAAAGTATTCAAAAGGAAGTATAAAAAGAGAATGTTTTGCTGGGCGGTAGTGGCTCATACCTTTAATCCTAGCTACTCAGACGGCTGAGATCTAAGGATAGCAGCTGGCTGCCACTGAAACAGTGAGTGTTTCATTATAAGCATTATCCCAGAGTAACTGAAATTTTTCAGTTGCTTTCTTAAGAACAAGAGCTCTGGTCAAGTCTATCCATATTGTTGTTACCTTCAATATAGAGAAGGTACAGTGTAGATGATCCTTAAGTTCAATGTTACAGAAATTATCAGGTATATGGAAAATTCCAAAACATCTTAGCTATCCTGATGATTGAAACTCTCTGTGTTTTGTAACTTTTTGCTTTGACTGTATATTCTATTAAAGAGTTGAAGACTGTATCACAATGAAAAATATTGTATACTATAAATTATCTCATAACTCAGGAGTAATGCAAACAATGAACCAATGAAAGTGAAAGTATCAGATACTAGGTTTGATTCCCAGTTTCATACACCAAAAAACCCAAGCTACTACAATATGAAAAAGAATGATCATGACAACAGACAATGAGATTTGTACAAAGGCATTAAGAATTCTGTTAGACTTCAGAAAATCCTCTGAAGTATGGAAATTAGAAGAAGGGATAACAAATTTGACAAGGAATGTACTTATTACCGTACTTATGTAACTGTAACCCCTCTGTGCATCACCTTGACACTATAAAAATATGTAAATGTATTTAAAAAAAGAAATACTAGGGCTGGGAAGGTGGCTCAGTGATAGAGTGCTTGCCTTGCATACATGAGGCCCTGGGTTTGATTCCTTAGCACCACATAAGCAGAAAAAGCCAGAAGTGATGCTGTGGCTCAAATGGTAGAGCACTAGACTTAAGCTGAACAGGTGAGGAACAGCGCCCAGGCCCAGAGTTCAGGCCCCATGACCGACAAAAAAAAAAGAAAAAGAAAGAAATACCTTCACTTACCTAGAGAGCAATAGAATCATATACAAGTACCTCAGCTGGACATTAACTGAAAAGGCCAATGTTGAGAAGTTTAGAAATCTGTTGAAAAACAAAGTTTTCATATATACACATATACGTATGCACACATATGTAAATGTATGTATATGTGTATATATATACATATATATGTATGACTAGTGCATGCCCTTTTCTCTCTCAGTAAGCACAAGACATCTTCCCATTATCACACAAAAATTGGAATGTATGGCAAAGTGGGAGATTGGCATATTCCTGATCTGCCCCCAGTTCCTTACTACCTTCAATTTGGTATGTGTTCTCAAGTTTGTGGCCACAGGGAGAATGGTGCTTGACTCCTGCCTGAATGATGCTGAACACAAAGGTCATGCAGGGAAGGCCACCGTGGCAGGAGTGGATGATAGATACAGTGAACCAGCCTCACTCCTGGAACACAGTATGTAGTGTGTGTTTACACATGAATCGCCTTGATATAGAAAAGGAATGAGATTTGAATATTTTTGAAAGGAGTCAGATAAGGTACATGCCAAGCAGAAAAAGGCGGGGAGCATTTTGCTCTCCTTCCAGAGTAGTATGGGAATATAAGAAGTGACTGAAGGGGCCCTTTGCCTATGTCATGAAAGGCTTCAGGACCGAGCTACCCAGAAGCTGAGGTGTTTCCTTTGCCTCTGTACTTTTTACCCACCTTAGCTCTTAGTCATAGCATGGAAGCAGAGTTAGGATGAAGTATATGAAAAGCTTTTAAGCACAGCAATGACAGGGAGAACTTTCCTTTCCTCCAGTCTCTTTATATAAGCTCTGACTTGGCACCAATGAATAAAGACAGGGAAAGCATACTTGAAGTCAGCAGGGAGGAGTGATAAATGGTCACTTTGTTTACTCGATTGAAGGTGGCCTACTTAGTTATACCTTTTAAAACTTGTGGAGTAGGGAAACAAATTCAGAAAGGTGATTGACCCAAAGGGGAAGAGAGAGAGAGGAAGCAACTGAGAAAGGAATTTTATTACTTGAGAAGCTGCAAAGAACTCAAACATAATATGTATACTCTGTGCTAACTTGGTCTTCCCTATTTTAATTGACATCCTGGAAAGATCCAATTAAAAATCTGTGTATAAGTATTCAAGCACTGTCTGGGTGATGGTGGTGAAGAAGTGTTTTCACTTCCCTAAATCTTTTTAACTTTATGAAGTTTGAAATGTGCAGATTTCCTATAGATGTAATCAGCTCTCAAAAACAGAAGAAAGAGCTAGGTACTGGTGGATCATGCCTGTAATTCTAGCTACTCAGGAGGTTGAGGATCAAGATTCAAAACCAGCTGAGTCGGGAAAGCTCTTGAGACCCTTATCTTCAATTAATTACCCAAAAGCTGAAGGTGGAGCTGTGGCTCAGGTGATAGAATGCTAGCCTTGAGCAAAAACGCTCACGGACATTGCCCAAGCACCCTCAAGCCTCAGGACAGGAACACATTCACATGCGGGTGCACGTGCACACACACATAGCAAAATAAATAAATAAATAATAGCAGCATCAATAGTAATAAAATAAAACATGAGAAAGAAGAAGAGGAGAACTGAGGAATGGAAAGTATGCAAGTGTAGATAATAACTTGTATTGCTTGCATTTCCTTATTATATACATCGAATTTGCTTCTTCAAGAAAGTCAGATAATTAAGACAAACTTCAAAGCATGGCCTTAATAAGGTGTTTTCTCTCCTTTCTTTCCATAATGTATTTTAGAGTTGTTATCAAACTGATGTTACAAGAAGAACCAAAATAATGTTAGGACCAAGAATTACTTCATTTGCTCTGATTCACTTCTTCTCTGATGTGCTTTTATTTTTTTTTTTTTTAATTGTATTTTATTTTATTTGAGAACATACTGTACAAAGGGGCTACAATTACATGGGCAGGATAATGGATACATTTCTTACCAAGCATTGCAGCCTCCTCCTTTGTTTACCCTTCACTTCCCTTCCCCGCCTCCCCCCTCCCCCCACCCAATTTTACAAATGTGGACAGTCAAAAGTCTCCCCATAAAAGATTCCCACAAAAAGAAAAAAAAACTGGCAATAGTAGTATGGACTTTAAAACACACAGGCAAAATGCCAGGGAGACTGGGAAGAAAATGTGATCTCAGTTGGGTTTGTTGCTGCCGTCTTCAGTCCTGTCACAATAGGTGTCATGAAGATGAATAAAATTGGTGCCATCTTCTGTTTTCATTATCATCCAAGGGGTTGGGATGGGAAAGGATTCATTTTGTGCCACTGTCATTTCTCATTACAATCTTTGTCATGAGAGTGAATTATAACAGCCCTCAGATGCCAGCTATGGCTTTGCTCTCATTACTGACTTTCATTCTTGGGATGAAGATGGTAATAAGAGTGGAATGTCCTGTAAAAACAGAGCTCACGTTCATGACAGTTGGAAATTGGTGATGAAAATGGGAAATGGCAGAAAAAAAATTAATCCTTTTTTTTCTATGGCAAAAAATTGTCCTGCAAACAGCATCTTTCACCCAAGGTATTCTGCAGAGTGGCAATGACATAGCCATGAAGAGGCAAACAATGAACAGCTTTTGAGCCAATGAGGGGAATTCTGAAAACATCCATCCTTCTTGGTGCTTTGGAAATGTATCCTTTAATCCTGAATAATGTAACATCCATTTAGCTCCAAAAGTAATGTGATAGGCAATTAGGAGCATCTCTGTTCTGCCTTCAGTGATGTGAACATCTCCATTATCCAGTGGCAGGCGCTACCAAATTTATGGAAGCCATTACAATTTCTATCTGAGGTACCTTTTGTGCACATGCACACATATATACAATCGAAAAATTTGGAAAGTTATTTAGCTGGCTCAATTATGTGATATTCAAAGGAAGGGCTTGCACCTTGTCTTATAAACTAGTGCACTTATCCCTCCTCTAGCTCAGAAGTGATAGACTCCAGCAGTACAAATGGGTTTCGACATCAGTTAATTATAACTGTAGAGTCTATTTATGGGTAACTCTGGATATATATTCTCTAATTAATATTGAAGGGCAAAGGTACCTCTCCATTCAATTTTTGAAATGAATCCTGCCCTTCTCCACTCCCAGCCTTTTAAAACACACTCCTTTTATTACTGCATTCCAACTGCAATGTTGTTGTTATTATTGGTGATGGTGGTGGTAGTGTGTGTGTGTGTACATGTGTGTGTGTGTGTGTACGTGTGTGTGTGTGTGTGTGTGTGTGTGTTCCTCACACACATCTTTTCAGAATGAGGGTTAGGTACACTAATGGTGGAATGAACTTGGTGTGAAATGGTCTTTTCATTAGGGTTCATTTAGAGCAGGCTGTTTAATGTTTTATCATTTTCCAGCATGTATAACAGATATTTAGTATTTATCCACATTCCAGCACATGTCATTGTTGAGAAGGGAAAGCAGGCATTTTAATATGCACACTGAGTGCAGAAACATTTACAAGGTGGCTATAGAACACAGACACATTTATGATGTGTACCTTAGTGTCTGGCATTCATTTAAGGCTGCTAAACACAGTTGCCTATGTTGGACCAATACAGTAGGGAAAGGAGACGGCTGCTATAAACTTGGAAAGAAAGCAACAGCACTGAAAGCAGTCACCTAAATTTTGGCTCCTTCTTTAGAGTGGTTCACAGCAAAGGTAATTTTAAATAGGGAAATATTTTGTATTTCATTTAAGGGGTCAGGATAGGGACAAAAGTGGCAATTGTTAAGGAGAAAAGCAAAATCATCTGAAGTGGTAGAAGAAAATTGTTTCAGTAGTGTTAAGGTTTGAACTCAAGTCCTCACACATTGCTAGTTCTGTTTCTAAATGTTCCTCAGGGTTAGTTAGATTGTCTTACTGTATTTTTAAAGATATTTGCAGATTAGATTTTTTTTAGATTTAGTTTTTATTTCTGGAAATTAAACCTAGAGCTTCAGATATGTTAGGAAAATGTTCTATTACTTGCTTAACTATATCTCCATCCATTTGATAACATACACATGATCAGTCTTTACCTTATAGTTTTCTGCTCGTATGTGCCTATAAGAATATTTGTCTGCCCATGGTCATAATTATTTTCCCTAACATTTTCTTTGGGAAGTTGCATATTTACTTTTATAAATTTCTTTTCTATTTCAAATTAACATTTGGATAAAATGTATAGGAAAAAGAGATAAGGCTTTTGTTTTGCTTTGTTTTTAAGGATATTTGATGATGTCTAGCACTTGTCAAAGTCAAATCCAGCTTTATCGAAAAATGACTTGCTGGGATCACTGGTTCTAATTCAGTGTTCCACCTAAAAATAAAATACTGCAGTACATATGTGCACAATTGACACATTGACATGATGTACCATGTCAAAACAATTCGACAGACATAGGTTTTGTTCATTCATGCTGTGGCCAGCACCATTTCCCGCCCCCCAAACATACATATTTTAGGATTATGGAAACTATTGGGAGGGATATGGAGAAGCACACACAAAAAAAAAAGAAGGAGAAAAGAGTAGAAACATTATAGTAGCTTCCAGCTGCTTCCAAATCCCTTGGAAAGAGGGTTAGTATAAATTCTTTCCAGAAAAAAATAGGTTCATTCAATAGCCTCAAACATTTTGTGCCAATCCAGTTAATATGTCAAAATGTTCTGCTTCAAGCAAGAAGACAGAAAAGCTTTGCCACACCACAAAGAGGCATCTTAATCCCATCTTGCCTCTGTCAGCCTCTGAGAAAATAGCATTATGTAAGCATCTGATTTGCATCAGGGGGGTGGCCTTGATTTCTGAGAAAGCTGTTTGCAATTCAATAAGCTCGCTGCACAATGTTGTCTTTTATGCGATTCTTTATGGTGCTGTTGATGATGATTATAATACACTCTTCCCCCACTGAAGAACACTGAGGCAATATTGAAAAATTAAATGTTAAGCCAGGGGACATATCAAGATCAAGAGAGCTGAATCTTCTATTTTACCATCTCTGACCCAAAATTTTTAGTAAGTTTTCACTAGTGTACACTAGGTCAGACAGAATTAACTTTGAATAAAGACCTTCAAATGAAAGCTAGAACAATTTGAAAAGGGAGGAAGGAGGGAGAAGGAAAGGGAAAGGAAAAGCAAAAGAATGGGAGAGAAAGAAAGAGATTTTTCAAACAGAGAAAGAAAGTGGAAAATATGAGCTGCTTGAGAGACTGGATAAAAAGACAGTAACTTTGTCACCTTTGAGAGAGTCAAAAGTTCATATCAAATTCTTCAAATATTCATTTTCATCATTCCCTCTTGACTTTCTGAGTGTACTGGTGATGCCATAGTATCTTGTTAAACCTTGGATTTTCTTTTACTTCTTATTCTAAATAGTTAAATAACAACCAAATCCTTTAAAGTCCTGTAAGAAGTAAATTACAGTGAATTTTAATCCAGTTTTCATCTGAGTTGAGCTCTTAAGAAGACAGTGATTAAGAGCTGTTGTCTGGTTTGGCTCGCTTACTGTTTGACAGAAAACATGTGAGGTCAGATACTTACCTGATAGACATTGTTGTGCAGTGCTAACGTGGACCTTGGAAATGAAGCTGCTATGATATGTGGTACTGGTACCAACTTCAAGTGCAGACAACTTGAAGATGACATATGAGACTTGGCTAGCAATATTGCAGTTTATTAAAAATGGAAGTAGCTCATGGTTTTGGAATAAGTGTTTTTGCTATGCCCTGACAGACCAGAAATCAAAATGGAGTCACACCAAACAGAAACGAAAATTTTACCTGATCTTTCTGGAAATATGGAGAGAGAAAGAGAGAGGGGAGGAAGGGGAAGAGAGGAGAGAGAGAGACAGAGACAGAGACACGGACAGAGACAGACAGAAAGAGACAGAGAGAGTGTGTGCACACAAAGAGCCCATCTTTTTTCAAATAAGCCAGTCCTGGTTGGCATTTGGCAATGCTTTCTCTGCTTAATCCTTACAAAATATAACCTCAAGTGATTTATCAACCATTCCATTATTACTTTATTGCTCTGCTTCACTGTCCTTCACATTGCAAGAAAAGAATTTTTCATTTAATGACTAATAATAGTCGTTTCTGTGTTTTTTTAAGGCCTGTCTCTTTCCTTAAAGCAAGCCTCTCCAACCCATTGGAGAACTTACTTTTTATACAAGAAAGTCTTACCTGATTAGAGAATTTGAAATAAAGCAAATCAAGGTCAAGATTTTGAGAACAGGGCTCCATGTGTTTGTGGAGATTACCACACAATCTTGTATGGGACAATTTAGTGTCATTACTATTCATTCAATGACATAAAATGATAGTTTTTGAGTCTATACATTTTTCAGTGTGCTGCTTAATGTGAAACAGAACCAGAATAATAGGTGGCTGGTGACAGGTTGTCTGATGATCTATCCACTATGCTTCTCCCAGAGTCATCTTTCTCAAAGCAAATCTTATCTGAATTATGAACTGAGGGTCAGTCAGGGTCTGTCCTTCACTGTGTTCCCTCAGCGTGGCATATAACCTTTCAGCCTCATCTCCAGTCACTCCAGCAATTGTATTTTCTTATCCATGTTACGCTATTAAACAATCCACAGGCAATTCCCTCTGCCTGGGCTTCTCTCTGTTAAGATTTCTGGTTCTGTATGCCCAGGTATGTCATCAGAAAAATAGAATGAAAATGGCTTTTCTTTGAACAATTCCCTAAGACTCAGATTTCACTAGGAGTTTGGTCTTCCAGCCCAGTTTGACAATCTTTAGACACTTTTAGAAGGAGAGCATATTTACCAAAAAGATTACTAAGTTTCGAAAGCCGAGGGATTTCATGTGCTGTCATTTTTGTATTGCCAGAACTTGGTATACAGTTGCCCTGAATTAATGCTTGCTGAATAAATGGTGTATGTATGTATGTATGTATGTATGTATATGGGTATGTGTATTGTGTGTATGTGTGATCTTCATTCACCTTCATCATTTCTAGATAATTGTGAATACAATTCTTTAAAATTTAGAGTTAAAAATAATATCCACTTTAAGCTTCGGAAGCACCAACATCATTAATAAGGTTGTGTCTCTGTGTATCCGTACACCTATATAAAAACTTTGCTTTTCTCATTCTCTCTCAATTCGTCAATGCTCACAAGCTATTCCTTTTACCTTGAATTTCATATCATAATACTTTTCTCAAGTGTATTGGAACCATTGTTTTGAACAATAAACAAAAGCATTTCAGGGCAATGCTGAAAGGTAAATGTTAGAAACCCCTGTGTGTTTGTGTGTTTGTGGTGGTAAATATTTCCAAAGTACCAAATGAAAGCTTCTCACAGATGCACTCATACTTTCCATCTCTTCCACCATATTTTGACAAAATACACAGAGAATTTTGTTCATACTTTGTGCAAATATCACAGGATTATATTTTTTATAATTGAAAGGGTTTCCTGTCAGGTCATTGTCTTTATATCATAAACCTATGTCAAAACTCAGTTTTGGATAGTTCACAGAATGTGGGAGCAAAAGGCTAAGTTCTTAACATTGTGCATTCTCCAAGAATCTTTTGGCAAAACAATGAAACACCAGATCTCCTCCCTCCTCTAGAATCCACTAATGTGACTTAGTCTTTACTTCCCCAGGGCTATACAGCCTGGATTGTTGGTTAGTTCTATGCACAATTAAACCTCTACTATTGATTAGTCTATTAGAGCAGTTGGTGATATCATTGTATTCTTCATTAGAATGTTAAAATTTAAGTAATGTTGACTACAAAGAATGGCAATTATTTTAGCATTAGTGTTCTTGATGGTGGTAACATTTTTATGGGGGAAAAACGAAATGTTGTTGAATTAGTTGAAGTGCTTGTGATATTTAGCTCTTCTGTGAGTGGCATTCCCAAGACAAGAGCTTGTATTTGAACTGAGATGTTTTTCCATAGCATGATGTCTTTGTTTTTGTGAGTGGACAAAGGAATGATAATTGATTTTTAAATAGATCATAAAATCTGAAGCTTAATAACATAGGAGAATGAAATTATTTACATCCACTATTCCAGTTTTGCTTATCAGATGTGAGGATGAGGTAAGAGGAATGGCATTTCAGCTGTCGATCTTTGTATACTGTTCCTGTAGCTTTATAGGTGCCTTCTAAAAGCTTGGGCTCCTATTTCTGTATGTACAAGAGTAGTTTCCCTGACTCTGAAACTTTAATAGATGTCTGGGGCTCCCATAATTCTGCTGACAAAATTTACATGGGCTGCTGTAAAATGAGCGCAAAGTAAAGCGAGAGACAGTTTTTTGTGCATGACTTATTTCTCATAATTAATGGGAGTTGAAAAGTAGTGCTTGTTTTCCTCGGGGAGATTTAAATATTAAGAACAGTTATATTTTCCATGAATTAAATAAGTACTTTATGTTTTTCTTTGGAATGTTAAAAGTAGTTGTGGTAGTAAAAGTTGGGCATTTTTATGTAATTAAAAATTTAAACTAAAACATAATTTAAAATGCTCTCTTCCAGGATCAGAATCTCAAATTTTAACATATTATGGATAATAGATTTTCTCATATATACTTCTATGACAATTTAAATATTAAACATTCCACTTAATTAGAATACCCAGAATCTTGGGGAAAATACTCAAACAAATAATATACATTTTTTAGATTCATACTGCCATTACCAAAGGAAATGTATGTAGTTTGTAATGTCCACTCAGAGCTGTCCTTGAAAGTTTACATGTTTGAATGATTACTTTGATATTCAGTATGTGTCTCTAAAATGAGCTGGTGAGTTATTGTTTTCTAACCTATTTTTATGAATAACTCAACTTCTATTATTGATTAGGCTATTAGAGCAGTTGGCAATGTCATTGTATTAATCATTAGAGTATTAAATTTTAAGTAATGTTGACTAGAATGGTGATTATTTTAGCATTAGTGTTCTTGATGGAGGTAACATTTTTATGGGGAAAATGGAATTTTGTTTTTATTTCTTTAACATATTCATTAGCTATACTGAGGCAATTTACTAGAACAAAGAGGGTATATCCCAAGGATGCTTCAACATTGAATCTTTTGCTTATTTAGATGCCTGAAGACCCTTAGAGTGATACTGGCCAGTTTATAGGACTTTCTGTAACTTAATTCAAATATCTCACTGATCCTAAAGATGGATTCAAAGCAGGCTATAAATGGACAAAAGCCCTAAACGCAGTTCTGTGATTTACTGCTGGTAGAGTATTTTGGTAAAATGTTTGTTCTTCCCATGAATGTTCTGATGTAACAGGCTACAGACCACACTGAAATTGTGGAGGTCGGAGCAGGGGGGGGGGGCGGGGGGGGGAAGAGGGGGTTGGAACACTGAGTCCAGTGACTTTCTGTGTGGTCTACAGGAAATATATTTAAACTTTCAGAGTTTTTACTTTCTTGCGTATGGAAGAGAAATAATAGCACTTGAATCTTTTGCAATGTGTTACAGTAATTAATTTCCCTGAAATGCTTTGAAATGAGCATCAAAGAGATTCACTTAGGAGATTTAGCTTTGATTTTATTTGTTAATGAGAAAGAACATATCTTGCATGGAAGAAGGAATTCTTGATGGTACAATGATAAAAATTCTATGCATGAAATTGAATTCCTGATGTTACATTTCATTAGTCATTACGGAAGCTGAAAATGTCCCTTCCTTTTTATCTGGATGTTCACAGAAATGGTCATAGAACTGGTCATGACCTCCATTCTGTAGCCAGCAGCACTCCTAACTAAATATCTGCTTTAGCAAGTTTTAATGTTGCAAGTCCTTTGTGAGGCACTTCAGGTTGATAGAATTGTTCATTTGTTTGAAATATATTTTGAATGATATAAAACTCATACTAGCCTAAACAATAAGAGACATTCATCAGTTCACATAACGGTAAAGTTTAAAGGTGACAGTATTCAGCAAATTTCAGATTATGACCATGCTATAGAAAAAAGTCCAAATAGGCAATAGCATACTCAAATGTTTCTCTGTGATTCATATTTCATGTCAGGAGAGGTTAAGTTCTGTTCCCTGTGTCTTCTTACTTAATCATTATGAAGAAAATAGACTTAAAAGAATTGGACAAAAATTCTGCCAGCTTGATGTATGTATGTATGTGAAAATCTCATCCAATGTAAGACCAATTTACAAGAACATTTTATATTGTGTATAAAAGTTCACCTTGAGAAATTAGAAGATCTTTGCAAGGAATGTTGCACTTGAGCTTTAGATTCAATGTGGATAACATTTCCACATGGCAAATCTCTAGGAGTCAATAGGAAAGTGTCTGAGGCATACATGGTTGTGTCTGGCAAGGATGTCAAGAAGGGAAAACACAAGAAGATGAAGGAGGCAAGTTAGTGCTGATGTCTGTCACTCAGATCTTGTATCATTAGTTCTTTTGTTTCCATCCCTGTGAAGGAAATGGCCCTTGCCTCTAATCAGCAGAGACTTGGTTCAGCTTCCTCTTTCTGCTACATATGAGAAAGGACTACATTCACGCTCTCTACAAGGCACTTCTAATATTTTTATCTGTTTTTCCACGTTCTTATCCACCTTATTTATGCTCCTATTTCATTATTTTTAATATACTAAGGATATAAATAAAAATATATACCTTTATTCCAAGGGTGTACCATTTCTACTGACTTAAAAGGAAAAAAAATTCCAAATGGATTTAATTTCATCCCTAAATTTAATTCCCCAAATGGACAATTAATAATGTATACTAGCTATGTTAGAGCAGTCCTTATTTAAATAAGAGCATAAAATTTATTTTTTCCAATTAAATTGTGCTTTGTCACAAAGTGTATGCATTATTTATTGCTGGGCTTGATTTCAGGAATGAAAAGAATTAAACAACCTCAGTATGACAGGCTTAGTGTTGGTTTACTTAGATGGATTCTGTCACTACATGTGACAGACATTAGAGAACAACTATTCTGCAAACCATTTTATCATCAACATATTAAACTTAAGACTTTCCCTGGGGTAGATACATCATTGCAGTTTTCTGTGTTGTTCCCCTTTCATTTGACCTTTATAATAAAATCTTCTTTCTTCAAGTTGAATTCTATTTATCATGGTTTTCTGGTGAATTTGAAGGATTTGCATGATATATGAAATGCATTGAGTTTCTAATTGTGAAAAATTATAATTGGAAAAAGGTTTGATAATCATGGATAAAAGTGACCTTTGTAAAATTCTTTCTGTTGTTCTTAGACTTGACTTTTTCATTATTACTGTTCTTGGTTTGTACTTGGTTTGTTCTTGGTTTGTGCTTAGTTTGTTCTTGGTTTGTCAGTTACTTTACAATTGCTGTATTGGTAGCAAACAAAGAGAATCTCTGGTACAGTTCTGACAACTGGGAGAATTTTCAAGATGGTCAGTGAAGAATCTGGTGCATGTACATCTCATCTGTGCAAGGGTTAATGCCCTAGATATTCCTGCATCCTGATAAAACACCCTGGAAGAATTATGCCAAGGAATATCTACCTTTTGTTATGATAACATCAAATAAAAACCAAATGTCTTTAACTTATATGACTAGTTAGTTCCACCTGGACTCCATAAGTCTGGTATAAAAACGGAATATTTAGAGATTATTCAAATCAAAATAAATAAGTTAAAGCCATGTGTCCTACATTGCAAAGTTCTGATTTGCATCATACTGACCTCAAGGTTAATTCCTTTCAATCTCAGTTTAGATCTCATCATGCAGAACTTACCAAAAATAAAATATAAAGATGAATGAGTATAATGATAAACTTTATTACTGAGAATTCTGTGTGATCACTGATAACATAAAATAGTGGAAAACTTCAGAAGTCCATTTGTGAACTTTAAACCTGAAAGAGTAAGCAGAAAGGAAGTGTATATTCAAATTTCAACTAAGAAAAAAAATGTGTTGAAACGAATCAGCAAATAGATGCAATAAGTTTACCTGTATGTGAATCTAAGAAATTAAAATTAATTGACAAATTCACAAGAAATAATAATATGAACTCAGATGGAAAATATTTATGGAAACTGCTAACAATGATAAAAGAAGTTCATAGATCTGTAGTATGTAAGAATTCTGTTTCTTTACAGCTTGCTGCCATTGGTGTTGCTAAGTATTGCAAATGGTGGATTTTATATTCTATGTGTAATCTTCTAGTATAACTATCTGCCAGCTAGTCTTTCCTCTCACTCCACACAAGGAATAAGATAAGAAATAAGATAATACATTCACCATCTTTGTGAAAAGATCACATGCTAGTCAAATTTAATTTTGTTTGCTTACAACAGGCCACGTAGCTAAATATCTTTAGGAGGATAAAATGAGGAAAATTCTGCTTCTATTGCCAATTCTTTGGATTTGCTTGTTTCTTTTTCTTGTTCAAGGCAATTTGTCTTTGGAAATTGTGCTCCAGGTGTTGATAAATCAGACATTCGAATGCAGGTGTTAAGTACTGGCTTCCAGGGAAAATGGTTGATGCCAATATCAGTCACCTTCTGACACTGTAACAAAATGCCTTAAATAATCAGCTTCTCAAAAGCAAAGATTTGGGTTCAGTTTTGTAGAGCTCTTGGCCCTATTGCTCTGGCTGAGTAGCCCTGTAGCATAATGGTGGAAATGTATGGTGGAAGAGGCCTGCTTAATTCTTGATTGGGTATTAAAAAGGGAAAGGAACAAGGTCCCCATATCCGTTCCCAAGGCATGCCCCCAGTGGCCTTATTTCTTTCCAAAAGGTTCTACAGACTTCCCCAAAGTACCACAGGCTGACAACACCTGCATTCCTAGAGGCCATCTGGGTAGATTCAACATCAAGTCCAGAACAATGTCTACCATATTATTGTCAGCCACCACCTAGCTCATTTCCTTGGGGAAAATTTCATAACGGTGACATTTCCCTTTCTTGTTTGTGAGAGTGACTCAGGGAGGCTCATTTTATG
Source organism: Dipodomys merriami (assembly GCF_024711535.1). Classification (NCBI taxonomy): domain Eukaryota; kingdom Metazoa; phylum Chordata; class Mammalia; order Rodentia; family Heteromyidae; genus Dipodomys; species Dipodomys merriami. The sequence goes on along the minus strand of NW_027202271.1, from coordinate 43,778,014 downwards.
GGCATTCTCTAGTGTACTTTTGTTTGTGTTCATTTCATTACCTTTAATCCTGAAACTCATTCAAGCTCTTTTCCACCCACTCACAATAACAAAGGGCAACCTGCTCATCAGCCTTCAACCCCCTGCTTGGCATTTCACTGTTCTACTCAGAAAAAGCTTAATGCCATCTGTAAACTGAGAAATCCAATTTAGAGAAGTTGAGCAAAAGGGAAATATAACTGTTCTTAACATATTTCCGGTAGAACTCAGCTTGTAACCCTTTATGTCTATGTGCATAAAAGCGATGGGATCCCTAAGTAATATAGTATTGAAATAGATTATAGTGTCAAGCAAATGAGCCTTATGTATTTTCACACTGGTTTATTTTTTAAACAATTTTAGTAGTTTAATACTCTCAAAATACTTCATAATCAAAACATTTTGGAACACATCATGAATCTAAATTTAACACTAATAATTTTCATTTACTATTAGAGTAGTGTTTAGACTTGATCTTTTTATCCAGGTACACACATTTAGTAAAAGACAGAAAAAATCTGAATACTTATGAGTTAACATCAGTATGACTGTGAGAGCACACAGAAATTGTTTAAAAGGCAATTTAGTCTTAGAAATCATAAACTTAGATTCAATGAAAGGAAAAGTTCCCCGTTCATCTTTTTATTCTTTTCCCCCCCTTTGGCTTGAATTCAAAACTTTGTATATGCTCTTGAACTAAGCACATAAATAGCCATGAGATTCAGCAAATCCTGATGAAGACACTCCATTGTGCAGATGATAGAGAAGTATGCAAACATATAGAAGAAACCAGTCTCTTCACAGTTTAAAATTGCTAGCCTCAAAACAGTTGAAGGATTTAATTACCTTCTTTTGAATCTTCTTGTATTATTCTGGATAGACCTAGTTTAGTTTTTATTATTCATCCTGTGTCTAGACAAGATGAAATGCAAGACTGAAACCATCATGCGCATAAAGAGCTAATTTAACTGGAGACACAGTGAAGAATAAAAGAAGGTCTTGATTTTCTTTTTGCCATATACAGAACTTAGAGGCAACATTGAGTTTTACCTCTTAGCTCCTTAATAGATCACCTAAAGGAACTCTTGGCCATTATGGCTCTATACCTGGATCCTACTATATACCAACTGTCATGAAGGTCCTCCCTAGAAAAGCCCCAAAGACGGGTCACAGAAGGTCAAAAACTGCTTTGAAAATCATGAAGTGCACTGGAGACAGAAGTTAATGGAAAAGTTAACTAAGAAGTGAAATATTAGGACTATTAAGACTATTTAAAATACTTAATGAGACTTAAAAAATAACTATCAAAGTAGGTAGAAGAGCTGAGGAGTCCTGACTCTTTAAATGTCATCTGAGAAAAAGGTTGAGGGGATGCTGAAAGTGTGTTTACAGATTTAATTTCCTGTATCATATCATATATCATACCATGTATCAACCCTGTTAAGGGAAAAAAGTATAGCCATAATTCTTTGTATAAAATTCACAAAATTAGCTGGGCACTGGTGACTCACACCTGTAATCCTAGCTACTCAGGAGGCTGAGATCTGAGGATCATGGTTCAAAGCCAGCCCAGGCAAGTCTGTGAGACTCTTATTTCCAATAAACCACCAGAAAACTAGAAGTGGCACTGTGGCTCAAGTGGTAGAGTGCTTGCCTTAGCTGAAATGCTCAGGAACAGTGCCCAGGCCCTGAGGTCAAGTCCCACAACTGACAAAAAAAAATTCGCAAAATCACTTTTGTTTCAGATTTCCAATTGTTCTTATTTTTTTTATTATCTTAAGCAGCTGTACAAAGGAGTTGCCACTTAACAAAGCAGTTTATGAATACAGTGCATCTTGATAAATGTCACTCCTTTCAACATTCTCATCCATCCCTTCCCAACCAACCCCTTCCTTTGCTCTTCTGAACTTTTTAGGATCTACACTGGATTTTTGACAACATTCTTCCCCGATATATAACATATCACATCATGTTGATGTGAGGCAGCCATCAGTAACTAATGTTAATACAGTCAATGTCTGAATGTTCTCATTAAACAAGATAAAGAGCACAAACAACCTCATTTCCGAGCAAGATTTTTGTTTCCCCCCAGCAAATCTGCTTTGAAGGTTCTCTGAATTTCACAACTGTATTTAAGAAGTTATGGACCCTTCATGGCCCAAAAGTTCTCCCAGAAGGCATGATATCCCACTCCTGTGAGCATTATGAATCATTTCTTGACATTTCCTATTCATCTTTTAATTAGTGTCCAGTATACTGTCTGACTCCCAGTGAGTTTTAATTTTAATTGAATTATTTAAGTAAAAACAGTCTCAAGAAGAGAACCAAAAATAACTTCTGGAGAATGTTCAGTATGTAGTGATTTCAAAACAAATTTTCAAACAAAAACATGAGGTTTTCCTCTTCTACTATAATTTGTCTTTGGGTTGAGAAAAAGGCTAATGTTTCAGACATGAATTTCCGTAAGCATTTATACCGCTCCCGCACACCATACAACTATTTAAGCAACCAAATCATATGCAATAACATTTAGGTTCACCTAGTCAATCCAGCTTAAGAATTGAAAGAACTAAAATAACATGAATTGTGTTTTATCATACTTATAGAGTGATAATTCCAGGAAGCTCTTGCTACTTTAGAATACAAGCCAAGCTTTCTTCTATGTTAAAACTTTGTAAGGGTTTACTATAAAACAAACTTCCACAACTGAAATCATTTTTTCTTTATTTAAAAGAATACTATTGCAATTTTCCTGTCTCCTATCACTTTAAAACAGTATTAGTCCTTCATTGTTAGCCTTTGAAGGTATTTGTCTAAAGAGTACTACTAAATCTTGTCTTGGAATACATCTCCAAAGGCAAATATCTCTAAATCTAACAAAACAGCTTAAACATACAGACTTTTCATACTTTTTTGGGAGACCTGCTTTCCCTGTGTGACAGTGGAAATATTCCTTCACTATCCCACATTCCATAACCACCAAACATGTCTTGGTAAACAGTAAATACCCTAGAAGTTGTTACCATCAACAAAGCCTAATGAATTTCCTCTAAAAATCTAGACCTTAGGAGTTACAAATATGTACAGAAAATGTTAATTTAGGGATTTACATTTTTATTTGCCTTCCTGTTTCTTACTGCTTCCAGATCATCTACGTGATTCCACCAGAATACTATTTCCTGACTCTGAATTCACAAATCCTGCTTGCTCTCTTATCATCAGTCTCCTTGAGTTTCCCTTGATGTAAGCATATCTTGTGATGTTTACTAGTATTGTGAATCACCTATGTAGTCTCATATCTCTTCATTCCTCAGTTACCCAAAGTAAACCTGAACTTGAAATGTGTCCGTTTCACTAATTTGCTTGTCATTCTAGAAACACCATTTTTTTCATTTTGTACCTTTGCATAGGGTCATACTTCATTTGTAATATTGCTGTGGTATGTCCCATATAAATGCTAATATCAGAGTGGTAGTGTTGAGAAGAACTGTGGACTCTTAAGACATTGGGCCCAGTGAGAGGTCATTTTTCTATCAAGATACCAATGTGGTATTCTCTCTCTGAGGTTTTTGAAGTACTAAAAAAAAAAAACCCATAACTAATGTTATACATATAATCTCCAAGCACAACTAAAAGACATTAAAAAATAATTGCCTCAGCAAGGCAAAATTTACTTCTGCAAGAAGGTAAACCATTAGCCAAAAATCTGTTAAGCAAGCACACAGAGTAGGTGGTCTACTCCCCTATTTATCCCTAATTCAGTAAACCCCACCACAGTGCTCTGACTGGTTGAGCTCATAATCTACTCAAGACTGGCTAGCTTGCAGAAGGTAAGATATATTTACATAAAGTGACCATCAAAAGACTGTAATCAGATTAACATTCCATAAGCAATCTCAAAACAAGCTCTTGCCCTCTGCGATTTCTAGAACAATCTGTTGTGTGTGTTCTTAGATTTGTCTACATTACATTTAGAACAACTAGTAAAGACGAAGCAGTTCCTCTTTGCCTTTTCTGTCCTTAGGTAAATAAAAATGCCAGATTCTCACATCTTCTTCATCCAACCTTGCTACGTCTATTTCATTACACAACTGACCACTAAAGAATTTAGTGTTCTTATGTTCTCTTCTTGAGATCTGTTTCTGTTTCTAACTTTATGCCACTGATTCCTAGTGTTGCCATTCCAGCCAAGAATTAATATTCTTTTAGGCAGACTCAGTTTTTATTTTTTTCCTAAGTAATTCAATACCATCTTTCCAAATTTTTTCCTTGCCATATTCAATCCCATGGACAATATTTTCTTGGTCCTGTCCCCGATTTATTTATACCAGCTGCAGGATCTAAGATGGTATTACAGGAAATAAAGTCAGTAGTACTCTGTTTTCAGGAAGAGGCATCTGACCCTAGGTGAAAAGTTACTTACACAGTGACTTATCAGCTTATTGATATACAACTTGTAAAGTTCTTACAACTAAAAGGTTCTAGACATACATAAGCAAACAGGACATTAGAAGGGAGCAACTAGTCAGGGGCAAAGATGGGATCACAATAAAATGAGAAAGTAAGTAAAAACTAGGTATGTGTCAGAAACAACATGCCCAGAAAAGCTTTCCTGCCCCAAGAGAGCAAAAGGGAACAAAAGCACTCTTCTAAAATCCAACCAATCCTAAGAAGTGCATACATTAAAATTACCCAATAGAAAATAATACTTTGATGATGTCTGACAAGATTGTGAATATTGATTTTTTTGTAGTTAGACATTTTTTCTTTTTTCTTTTATCATAAAGATGCTATACAGAGGGATTACAGTTACATGAGTAAGGTAATGAGTACATTTCTTGTCAAACATTGTTACCCCCTCCTTTGTTTTTCTCCCACTATACCTTCCCTCCCCCATTCCTCCCCTCCTCTCCAAAGTTGTAACATTCATTTCCGACATAGTGTCTTGTGAGTATCATTGTTGCAATGGGTCAGCCTGTGTCCTTGTTTCAGCATTTGCTATTACCCTTCCTTCCCCAAATCAGATAAATGTATATATAAGACGCAAAGTACCAGAATCAAAGACAGTGATTGCCAGGGATAAAACAATGGAAAGAGAAAAATGACATAAAATAAAAGGAAAGGCCAAGGTCAACAACCAAAAAAAGACCTGTTGTTTCCATATCTTGGAATTCATTTCAATTAGCATAATTTTGTATGGTCATATGTACATAGCTATTGAGCTATCATGATTATCTGCCAGGACTAGACATACACTAATTATTACAAATGAGAAAAACCATAGAGCCGATGTTTCTTTGGGTCTGTCTTACTTCACTTAATATGATTTTTTCCCAAGTCTTCCCATTTCCTTATGAATGGAGCAATGTCATTCTTTCTGATAAAAGCATAAAATTCCATATATATATATATATATATATACATATTACTATATATGTATATATATATATTTTTTTTTACATACATACCACATTTTCTTGATCCCTTCATCTATTGAGGGGCATCTGGGTTAGTTCCATATCTTAGCTATAGTAAATAATGCTGCAGTGAACATAGTTGTGCTTGTAGCTTTAGTATGGCCTTACTTATGATCATTTGGATAAATGCCCAGGAGTGGGATTGCTGAATCATATGGGAGTTCTCTGCTTAGTCTTTTAAGGAACCTCCATACTGCTTTCCAGAGTGGGTGCACCAGCTTACATTCCTACCAACAATGCAGTAACATTCCTTTTTGGCCACATCCCCACAGGATCCGTTTTTATTTGTTTTCTTGATAATGAAATTCTAACTGGGGTGAGGTAGAATCTCAATGTGGTTTTGATTTGCATTTCTTTTATGGCCAGTGATGTTGATCATTTCTTCCTGTGTCTATTGGCTATTCTTATTTCCTCTCCAGAGAAGTCTCTTTTTAATTATTTTTTATTTTTGTTTCCCATTGTTTTTATTTTTCCTCTGCATTTCACTCTTAAAAAGGTATTGTATTAATAAATGGGCTCCTCTGTGGTTCATATAAAATCATAAGTGAACTTTAAATTCCATTTTATACAAGCATGTTAGTCTTTTAACTCTTTATCCCACTTGTTAATGGGGTGGTTGTTTAGGGGGTATTTTTTATTGGGGGATTTAATTTTTTGAGCTCTAGGTACATTTTTGATATGAGACCCTTGTCTGTTGTATAGTTAGTGAAGATCTTCTCCTAATCTGTGGGCTCTCTATCTCTCTAGCTATGTCCTTTGCCATGCAGAAGCTCTATGACTTAATGGGATCCCATTTATCCAGCCATTCTTTGATTTGTTGTGTTTCTGGATCTTTATTTAGGAAGTTTCTACCTGTGCCAAGGATCCCTAACGTATCCCCTGTCCTTTCCTGTAATATTTTCAGGGTCTCTGCTTTTTACCTCTGGGTCTTTGATCCATTTGGAGTTGATTCTAGTGCAAGGTGATATATATATAAGAACTAACTTCAATTTTCTACATGTGTATAGTCAGTTCTGCCAACACCATTTGTTGAAGAGGCTGTCTTTCTCCCCTTTGATAATTTTGGTTCCCTTATCAAAGATTATGTGGCCATAGGTCCGTGGGTCTTCAATTGGATTCCATTGGTCCCCAGGCCTGTTCCTGTTGTCTGGCAAGATTGGACATCTCTATAGTACTTAGTCAATGAGCAGCTGGGAGGGGGAGGGATGTGTGCATTAGGAAATAAATTGCTTGTTGTGATCTCACAGGGTGTACCTCCTAGTAGACACCTGATATTGCACATCTTTTCAAGTCTAATTTGTGCTGCACTTCTTATCTCTGAGTCCATTGTTTGCTTGCATAGTTGAGTGTATTTCTCACGGTACTTTGTAAAATATATTCCAGAGAGCACTAGTTACCCAGATTTTTAATTGGCAAAACGAATAATAATAAAAGTCAAATACGAAACTGCCAAGTACGGATAGTGAACACAATTACAAGATTCTTTAATATAGAATATTTAATGTGTTAGTGTTTATCATGTATCATGTAATCAAACTTATGACAGATAGCAAAAGTAAATGACAAAAAATTCAAGTAAAATTTTGCAGAAACATTTAAAGTGAACTTTCAAAATTCCAGGATAGGGAATAGAGAAGTGAATCAGTGGTAGAGTGAAGGCTGAGCATATTGGACTATGGAAGGCCTTATGCTCTATCTGCAGCATGAAGAATACAAACACAAAATACTAACACCAAGATGTTGAGATAAGACCAAGCATGAGGCATGGCCTAGCTTCCCACTCCCTCAGATTTCCCATCTCTTCTGTTCGTGTATGGTTTTCCCCACTCCATCTTTGGTATTAAATTATATTCATGATTTAATAAAATATTAATTTATTATATTTTTCCTCTTTGCTGAATTATTCATTTTTGGCAAGAGTGGTAATGATTCTATCATTACAGTATCATCTTCTGTAACATGAAAGCTATTTTACTCTGAGCAGCTAATGAGATTACCTGTGGTTTAAACCTATTTTAAAAAATAATTTTGAAGAAGAATAAGGTTGGGAATGGTGTGAAGAAAGCAAAATCAATTCCACCTGAAGACTGACTTCAACCCGAGCAGCAACCTTAGTTTCCAGTTAATGTGACAGTCAGATAGCCAGCAATAAATTTCAGTGACTACTGGGTGCATTCTTATTATCTGACTTCAACCTTCTCACAGAGATCTACCAAAAGTGATTCTTCCTACCCCTCATGGGAAAGGCTGATTATGAAACCAAGAACCAAGAAGAGGGTAGAAAATAAGCATTCATTTAGATTGTTCTTTTGTGTGAAGAAAACAAACTGTAAAGGCAGTTCTGACTGACAAATGAGGAGGGATATTATGTTTCATTTTTCATTTGTTTCATTTAACAAATTTTCTATATTGATTTTTAACTTGGATTTTTCCACTCATCTGTTGCTTAATACTTAGTTGCAAAATAAATATGCTTTCAATTTAGTTTTAATATGGAAGGCATGAGCATTCAATCAATATTAAGTAAATATTAAAAACATATTTCTCTATAATACAAAATATGAGGTACAACACTGGAGGAAATACAGTTTCTCCCTATTAATCATTTAGATACTCAATAGTTTTGCTGACTTTGGGTGTTTCAATACAATAAAAATCCTTTCTAGTATTTCCTGGTTGCTTAGCCTCAATAAACTGTATAGGACTTAGACTATCTGTCATGGTGTAGAATATTAGAGCATTTCAGAAAAGTAATATACCACTCTTTGTAAAATCTTTTATTTTGATACGAACAGTTCTAAATACCAAAGGGGAAAAGATTTTTTTGTTGTAAAGTTAATTGAACATCCAGATTCTCAAAAGAAAATAAAACACTTTAAGAAATTAGTGGTTTAGAGCATATGACAATCAGTTTCATGAATCTAAATGAATAGGTTGTAATTTTCAGTCATTCAATTAAGCAGTGATTTTGTTGTTGTTTTGTAGTTATTTGGAAAATTTCATTAACATGAACACTCAGTTGAGTTTAAGTAAAAGAAATCATGCTCAGTAATTTGGATAGGCCTGATTTAATCAGTCAATATTTTTTAAAGTTTGAGGTTTTCTAAAATTCTCGCCCACAGCTACAGCTTCAATTCCTGCCTGACTTTCCAGCCAGCCAATTGAGTTTACACTTGCCACTAATCCCAATAATTTAACTTCTCTCTGTCTATAATATCCATACTAATGTAGACTATATGTATAATTTGTAATCTTTATGTGTGTGTATATATATACACACAAATGCATATACAATCACATATACACTCACATACTATGTGTGTGTGTTTGTGGTTAGAATATTTTGTGTCTGCTATTACAGTAGGGGATGGATGAGGTGATCAGAAAGTATGAAGTTACAGTAAGATGGAAGCCTGAAGTTCTTATGTGTTATTGCATAGTAGGATGGCTACAGATAACAGCAATATATTGTATATTTTAAAAAAACAGAATAAATGATTTTGAAAGTTATTACAGTAAGGAAATGATAAGTGAAAAGATAAAGTATACTTAACCTGATTTAAACATTATGTTTTATATATGTATGTATGTGTATATATATATATATATATATATATATATATATGGGTGTGCGTGAAAATATTATGTGATACTCCATTAATATTTATATTATAGATCAGTTAAAATACATTCAAAAAGAGTACTTTGTATGTACTTTTCAAATAGATAAATGCATGTATTTACTTTCTGTTGAAAGATAATAGCATGATATATATACTTTCTGTTGAAGGATAATGGCATGATGTATGTGTGTTGGTGCGTGAGAAAGTTAAAGAGAGAGAGAGATGCATTAGTATTGTCATCTATTACTCAGCCATATGCATACCAGTAGGTAAAGCAATTTTATGAGTGGTTCTCTTTGCTTGAGCCTCAGGGAGAAAGAAAACATTCAGATGGATTCTTAATGTGTGAAGAAGATGAGTTTTAACACAAGAGATTATATTGGCAGAGGCGTAGGACTATGCTGGTTATGAGTGTTAGGGAAATCAACTCATTTTAGAGTGAAGGATAAGGGTGGGAAAGGGCAGATAGGACATTATGTATGAAGCAGACTTGATTCTGGACTTGATTCTTGTGTAATGTAGGCAAACCCTAAACAGAGCCATTGACCCAGCCTTCTTCCTACTAGGTTGATGTCCATGGCTTAAAAAATTCAAATTTTCTCTAATATTTATTGTCCTTGGTGTTACTCCTTTGATAAATCTTTCAGATTGTGAAATTCATTAATGATGCACATTGGTTCATATTATAACAGCATGTCCTGTTATGCATTTACATTTTTACAGCTCAATTTGTACTAGGTGGGAGCAGACATATAATGAGAATGTGACCAGCTTGGGGCCCTACCCTCATACAGTCTATTCTGAAGTGAAGGTGTTGACACTGTAGCTTCTTAACTATCTAGTTTGCATATTTCCCATTTGCAGTGTGCATTTATGGAAAATTATAACAAGCACTGCTATCTTCAAGCATTCTTATCCCATACATAAACACACATAAACAAACACAAACATACACACACTCTTAAAACTGATTCTCCATGCATCTATCAGGATTGTTGCTTTCACTATATCTAATAATGGCCATGAAAACCATCCATCGACTCTTAGACCACATACTGAGTCCTACAAAGCACTTTAACGGCCAGACCTGATATTCTATGACTGGCCATTCTCCATGTATTTTATAGTTTTACCACAGAGATGTTCTGTATTATTCTATTTGTATGTGTTGTCCCCTTAACATTCCATTTCTATTCCATGAGGCAGAATCTTACTGACTGCTATAACCCAACCTATTCAGATGCCCCTTTGTCTAAGTTTTCCTTGGAAAATACTTGGTATGGTGCAAATTGCATTTTATAAGAGTTTGCTTAGACTCCTTGGGAGTCATATTTAGGAACTTGCAATGTCTAAAGAAGTCCTACAAATGTAATAGGGAATGAATAAATGTTTATTTGAATTGCTTTAATTTGAATTAAGACTATTGTTAAGAAACTTTGGTTTTAAATGTTAATGATGAGTATTAATCTTTTTTCCAGGCAGGTTATTAATTTAATTGCATATATTTGCCAGGTTCTCTTTGTGTGATGACTAGTCAGGATAGATCACCCTATAAGGATCATGCATAGCTATTCTTTGGCATTCTATTTGTTTTGGTTTGGATCAAAGACTGAATATTTGAAAATAAAATATGATGTAGGACAAGTGCACAATATTCTAACATTTCAAATATAACAATGTGATTCAAGTTTAAGATTTGGGCAAAACTTATTCTAGAGGCAAATGAAAATCTCCACACTCTTAAAATAGCTGAATGTAGGCCACTTCTGAAGCTGTTTATTTTTACATGACATACAATGAAAACACTATAATTAAGAATGGGTAAGCCCAGCTGTGCTTTGGGCTTATCAAATTTCTTAAAGTTGCTTTTCTATTTTATTTATTTTTTGACAATTTGGAGTCTGTAAAGACTAAAGCCTACGTTTCCAAGAATTTTCCCTCAATTTTTAAATCAATGTTTATTTTAAAAGAAGTTTAATCCATATGGTTTTGATTCCTCTACACTCAACTCATCCAAATGCAATTTTGTAAGAACTATTTAAAGTTGAAAGCTTTTTGAAATTTTATGAGCTTTTTTGCCTTTTCTTCCCTAGGAAAGGAAGCAACACTCTGCCAAGTGTAAACAAAGTTAATCACTAAACAGTTTTATATCCTAAAATAATGAAACTGGATTGGGTGCTAAATTTGACAAAAAATAGTTCTCTTATGCTCAGTGAAATTGTTACTTACACATATTGAAAGCCTGTATTTATTCTCTGAAGTACAGCCCTCAGGGATACCTGTGCCCTCCAGCCTTCCAGATCTTAAACAGGACAATTGCTAACTCAGTGTCCCAGCCAGGGCTATGTATTTTTATTTTGTCAAACTAGCCACTGAAGTATTAAAGCTTATGATCATATAAATTAGTCAGTGATCAGATCTCTAAATGGATGAACAGTAATGTTTTATGTGTGAAGGATCATTTCTCTAGAATGTCAGACATATATATGTGTGTGAATTCACACACACACACACACACACACACACACACACACACACACACACACATATATATATAACTATGAGTATGTATATTTGGAATTATAGTTTTACAAATAAATTTGGAAAGTAGGATTAGACAGTTTAAGACAATGGTTTATAAGAACAATGATGAGTAAACAGTTAACCCTGTTACAAAAGTTCTTTTAGTGGCTCTATCTTTCAGGAGCAATTGTTTCTTGCTCTATGTATCCATCACATTTTGCCAGTTCCCAGTAATGGTTGGTTTAAAATGAAGAAAGTATATTACCTTCACATTGTAAGTAGCAAGTGCTAATGTGTATTAGAAATGTCATTATATTAGTACTATTATAGTACTAATCATTTTAAAGATGAAGTAATTAAGGCATTAGAAGATTAGGAAATGTACTAAGTTACTCCATCTGGATATATTTTTATTTTTTATATTTTTGTAGGGTCACAAAAGATGTAGAATTTACAAATCTAGAAGCAATTGCTTGTTCAAACAAGCCATGTTCAGAAGAACAGTAAGAACTGAATATAGTAGAAGTATTCTTTCATTAATTTTAGTGTATCTGAGTCGACAATGTTGGATGGAACTGAAGTGATAATTAATGATGTAGTGGTAGAGAAATAGGAATACTCTGGTTATCACTACCAATTGCATTTTCCCAAAATGTAGACAATACATGGAATAGGAAAAGCTGAGTTCACCAGTTCTACTGCAGCATGCACAGCACTAGGTGCATGGTGATGATGTGTTCTGTCTCTGAAAGGAAAGACCACAACTCATTATCTACTGAGTTCAGTTTCTGATCACAGTTGATTTAAGGTAGGTCTCACAAGACAAAAACTGACTGCTATTGATGAAAGTTTGCAAGAATATTGGTAGACATAGTGAGGTAAGGGTCTATAGGCTGAGACAGTTGGTAAAATAAGTGGGCTGTTTGACATATGAGCAATCTATCATCCTGGAAGAACTGTTTTCTAGATGAGCAAACTGTTTGCCCAAATTGGTTTATATCAAGTTTCATTAAGCCCAGAGTGAAATTATTTATTGGCTATATTCTTTGTGGGTGATAATTTTCTCAGAACACACATATAAGTCATGTTGACACAGGTGGGCTCCATTTCCAGTCCTAATAATTAAGATAGGTGGATGTAAGGCAGCATCAGTTCTCAGGCAGAAAAAATAATAGATCACACTTGTGTCAATTCTCAGTCCCAAGATTATTCATTTATTAAAATCCCTTTAGGTATGTTACCCTTCTAATCAGATAAGTTGCCTTCAGATGAAAACTGAAACAAATTCATTCAGATAAACGATGTTGTTACTTAGGCCAAACCTGAAACAATCACTATTTTTAATAGTGTGTTGACTGAGCTAAATAACTTTTCCAGGCAAATCATCTCCTAAACTAGGAGACTTTTATATGTGTATGTTTTTTGATTTTCTAAATTTTTTAACAAAATTAATTGGGGATGATTCTGTTTTTGCATGAGGCAGCTGATTTATTTCTTAGGATTTTACTTATAATTATTAAATAAAGAAGTCTTAAAATAAATCATATATGTATGTATATAATTATACTTGAACAAGCAGGTATCAAAGGCTGGAAAACAGTAAGTTAAAGTCTCCACAGAGTTATCTTGTAAGAAGAAAATAATTAAAACTTTTTTATTAAGTGGTTAAATAAAGAAAGAAAGAAGGTGGGCAGATAGAGATAAATAAGATTATTAAATAAAAACTTTTTCAAAAGGAAAGACCTTTTAAAAAGTAGATGTTCTTACTAGAAATATTTTTGAGTTTGGAAAGTAGATTTTCTAACTCTTAAACATATTTATGCATAGGTGCCAAATATGTATCTCAAATAAAATTTGCTACAATTCCATAAAGCTGAAAAAGCAAGAAACAACTAAGAAATAGTCAATGGTCAAGATTGATTAGGAGTACAAATATATCTGTTTAAAATATATAGGATGTCAGGCATACGGGGATTATAAGTAAAATGCAGAAAATAAAGCCTCCCCCCTCCCAGTATTACTGTATGAAATGCATCTTCCTTGATTACTTAAAAAAAATCTCCTTAGGTAAAAGTTCCTATTAAATATGCATTTCCTCTCTGTGGGTGAGTGTATCAAAAGCAATATAAAGTGAAATGCAAATGAATGGCCCTTTGTTGGAGGAACACTAATGAGGAAGCTGTATTTTTTATGCTAACAAGAACCATAGACATCTGACAAGTCACTACCAATTATATATTATAATTCATGTTAAAAATAAATCACCCTGTCTATTGTGTGTATACATAGCACTTTATATCAAGTAGAGTAAAAAAGCAAAGCAAGCAGCCAGAAGCTGAAGTAGATCTCATAACTTGATACCAAGAGGCAAAAAGCAAACTACACCATGGAAGAAGATTATTTCTTGAGTGGCGACCTCACCCAAACACCTCTATAGTGAACACAGCCAACACCACGTGTCACTTCTCCCTGTATATCTGAGAGCAGCTTCTCAAAGGTCCCTATGGGCCTATCTTCCTGAGGGAAAACTCAGAGGAAGCTAAATTGGGTGAACTAAAACTCTCATCACTCAATTTGATCTTGTGTTTAGAGAACTAGTACTCATCCAATCTCTTGCCTCTTTGAGAGACTTAGTAGCTTTAGCTAATCTCCCCAACCTGAGCAATCTGAACCTTGTAAAATCATACCATTTTTGACATAAGTTGTTGCTCATGCCTATTGATACTTCTATTTGGACAAGGGATTGAGTAGGTGCTAAAGTCCACAACTGTTTCTCCCTAACCTATTGTATAAGATCAGGCCTAACTCTTCTTACTAAACAAAATCAATTACTCCTCCAAGACAGAAACATGTTATTGTCCTGTTTAATCCAAAAAGGCCCAATAAACTGTAATTTCATACTAGTCTTGCTGTCTTCTATTAAAATGCATCTTCCTCTACACCTTATGTTTTCTCAACGCTAGCACTACTAGCATTTTGAGCTTGACAAGACTAATAAGAATTTGCCTGTGATTGGAAAGATATTTAGTAGAATCAACTTCTTTGCTCTCTAGACAGTATTCCCCTCTTAGTTGTGATGGTAAGAAAAGCTACCTTTTGGGGGTGGGAAGGTAGCTCAGTGGTAGAGCGCTTGCCTTGCATGCATGAGGCCCTGGGTTCAATTCCTCAGCACCACATAAGCAAAAAGAAAAGAAGCCGGAAGTGGCTCTGTGGCTCACGTGGTAGAGTGCTAGCCTTGAGCTGAAGAGCTGAGGGACAGCGCCCAGGCCCAGAGTTCAGGCCCCATGACTGCCCCCCTCCCCCAACATCCCAAAAAAAAGAAAAGCTACCTTTTTTCTATTCCTTAGATTTCAGATTCTATAGTCTTCCAAATATATGCCAGAAACCAGTAACCTTATTGACCTGCTCAACTAGTAACTCCACATTCAAAACAAGAGCTGTGATCAGTACTGATAATTGCTTGACTTTCACTGGCCATGATCCATCTTATTTGAATCTGATTGATGTGTTATAATCTATCGGTTGATGTTAGTCTGATTAGTGAAACAGAACTATGATAGTGAACACCATTCTAGGTTTTTAGTTTGTTTTTTTTTTTTAACTGATGCCACCAATCTCTGCTCTGCTCTGTAGAACATAAATTTTCATGGTAATCTTGTTCATGTAGGATCACTTTTGTACATTTCCAATTGGCCCTTCTCACTATAGTAATTCCAGGACCTAGTATGGAAGTTACGCCAAATCCTCAGTGTATCAATTCCAATGATACAGTAAGAGTTAGAGGAAATGATGGCAGTGTGTGTCCACAGACACCAGGATCCAATTATGAGTTGTCCTTCGGTTAGTGCTGCATGATTCTTCTTCTCTGAACCTTCTACCAATGCTGATAGAAGGGCCACAAAGATGTTAGATCTCTGGCTCTCAATGTCTGCTCAATCCCTGTATCTAATATTCTGAAGTATATTTTCCCAATGTCCAGTCACTGAAACAACTGGGAGAATCATTGCAGTATTTACTTGCCACATGATGACAAAGTTCTTCCTACTGGACATCTAATTATGTCTTCAGTCAGTAGGTTCTTGATCTGAAAATTAATTCAATGATTACACAAACAAAAATGTGACTTTATCTTGGAGACTTCCTTCAACTTCCCAATCTACCTCACAATTGTAGGTTGTACAGATGAGTGAGATGCCTGTCTCCTTAATCAACTCTCTAGTCTACCTATGGATACCATGATTAAATAACAGCTTCTGAGATTTCAGGAGTATACACATATTTTGCTACATGCTTCTGATCTTGCTTATGATAATGTGGTTCCTCATCTTCTGGCAGTTGTGCATGGCCACCTAGTTAACTTATTTTGGAGCCTTATTGTCAAGATATTAATAAGCCCAGCCCCATTGTATAAAAAAAAAGCTAGGACTGAACTCATTAGTGATGCTATGTCCTAGGCACCAGCATATTCCTGATGGCTTGGAATATGATATTGTTTTGGTTCTGTGAAACATAGTACTCTGCTAAATCTTCTAGTCTCATATGTCCATTGCAGAAGGCCTACTTCCTTAGTATCTTTTTCCATCAAAAAAATCTCACTTGATTAGTGTTCACTGTCACTTGCAACGCTTCCACGGTCACCATGGCCCCAAGTCTGCCCCATGTTGGAGCCTTTGACATGGTTTTATACCACTTGTCTTCCAGTGTCCCACCGAGTCAGTGAGTTCTTGTGTCCTTGATCAAAGCCCTTCAAAGTCTACAGTGAATAAATAAAAGATTCAGCTGGGAATCAAGCAGAAAAGGTCAGATAAGTTGATGTTAGGGGAATGACCCCAAGATAAGTATTCAAATGTGTTTTTTTCTTTCATACAACTGTTTCTAACATATTTATAAGATGATTTCTATGTTGCTTTGTATGTCCCCCCCCACGGTATAACCCCTGCTTTCACTATATTTGACATTGGTATAATTGTGGAGGGGAAGGACAAAAGCAAATTAACTAGGGATACAGGTGGACCCATTGCAACAATGAGATGTACACGTCATTGTGTCGAAAAATGAACTTTACAACTTCGGTGGAGCGGGGGGAGGATCAGGTGGGGGAGGTAGGGGGTGTATGGGAAGGGATGGGAAGGGGAAACAAAGAGGAGGCAACAATGCTTGATAAGAAATGTACTCATTACCTTGCCCATGTAATTGTAACTCCTCTGTACGGTATTCTCACAATTAAAAAAAAAGGCTCAGCTGGCCTTCAGGAGGCATGAAATCTTCAAGACAACTGAAGGAGAGAAAATATTCTCTAACACATTCTGCAAGATCAAAATTACTCTGCTGTGATTAATTCTAAATTTCACATGAAAATAAAAAACAGATCAAATATAGTTTTAGAAAATGCACTTAAAAATAGTAATATGCTAGAAGAATTCATGGTCTTTTGTAAATGTACAATCATCAAGATAGGTTGAGCAAACAGACTAAAGACTTTGAGCTCAAACATCCCAAATAAGAAGATATGTGGTAGGCAAATAAACAGAAGAGAAAAAATATGTTCATGAATATAATAATAAAAATAATAAGCTTAGAAAATAAAGCCTACAATTTGGGCTGGGAAGGTGGCTCAGTGATAGAGTGCATGCCTTGCATACATGAGGCCCTGGGTTTGATTCCTCAGCACCACATAAGCAGAAAAAAAAAAGCCAGAAGTGGCGTTACGGCTCAAGTGGTAGCACACTAGCCTTGAGCTGAAGAGCTGAGGGACATGTTGGGTCTTAGCAGATGGTGGGATGTGTTCAAGAAAGGACAAGCATCCTCTGGGCACTCAGAGGTGTATACTCTACAGTCAGCAGTTGGTATCATGAGGGAAAGCCATTTACATGCATACCCCACTTTCTACTCCAAATCAAGTCTAGTTTGCTGCCCTTAGGTATATATAAGGTAGAGCTGACATCAGACCACATCATATAAACCACAAGTAAGTCATCTACACACATTAAGAAGTCATTTGGGTACCTAACCCCAGAAACTCTATGTTCAGTGACCAAACCCAGAAGTTCCTCCAAGACCTCAGTAACTTGGCTATTAAGTCAGAAACAATAGTTTGGGGTAAACAAATTTGTCCACTTAGAAATACTTTCTATGTCCTATCACTGCCTTCAAGGCCAAAATATCTTAAATGAAGAAATATGCAATGTATTTCAATTGCTAAAACATCTCATTACTTGCCACTGGATACACACACACACACACACACACACACACACACACACACACACACACACACACACACACACACACACACACACACACACACACACACACACACACACACACACAGGTAACGAAGAGATATTCAGGTCTTTCCATAGCTTCAAAGAAGTTTTCTTCTCAGTACATTTCAGTTTACACAAAAATTAAGAAATCATTTTCATTCATTAGGTTGATATTAATGTTATTTTTATTATTTTTAAACATTGAATAGTTCCCATGATTGGAACATATGTTTGTATCCTTCAACATATTTGTAGCTAGACATTTTCCCATTCAAATCAATTTTGAATGGCTTTTCTAGAATTCGATATATTTTGAGAGGGTATTAAAAGCAAGGAATCATTTTCTGCCAGATTTTTTATTAATAAATCTAATGTTCTGAATCTGTGTGCTACATTGCACAATTAAGAACTACTACATACTTAGTTGCAAAGTATTATAATAACATGTTACTCATTTTGATCTTTGAAAAAAACATAATGAAGCAAATATTGATACGTTAAACACATTAGGAAATCAAAATTCTTGACAGGTTAATAAAAATTGTCCAGAGCCCCACAGGTATTACTCTGACATCCACATCCTTCATCTACAATCTGTGCTCTAAACCTTATTACACATAAACTCTCTTGTTCTCAAGAAACTACAGGGCCGGAGTACATGTACATGTACATGTTATTTATATTTTTATGTTACTTTTTTTATTTGTTATTTCCATTTCAATTTGGCCCAAGGGTGGAGTTAGCCCTACGTTTGATTGCACCTGAATGTGGCCAAAGAATAACGTCCTTCATAAAGGCAAGAGAAGCTGATAAAATATCTCCTGACTTTATTGAATGTCTCAGGACTTCAAGTTTGATTTCATGGTTCAAAAGGAGAGTACACTCCCTTTCAATAGCCTTTTGTTGCACGGTGTTCCAAAGCAACAGTAAACTTGGAGGACCAGTGAATTGTACACACTCTGAACTAAAGCACATTAGTCACGTTCTATTTCAGAGGAAGAGCCAGGATTGGGGTAGGCGATAAGAAAAAGCATAATGGCTGTACCCACTAGCTTGCAGCATGTGAGATATGAAAAGTAGAGCTGCAGATTTGAACTCATAAAACGTAGCAGAATAAGTCTTTTCTGGTTTTTCCATTTGTTTTAAGAACAAGCACACATAATAGCTACTGTTTATAAGAACACTAGTTTTGTTTTTTCTTTTGTCTTACATTGTCAGTAGTTTTATTGTCATTTAGACCCTCTCTCAGGAAGGAATGGATAGATCAGTGGCATCTACCTATTTCTGGACCATGTATACAATTAATAGTAATGTTATAAACATTTCAGAATACATCTTTCAATATTTTGTATATAAACTATAGAGCTAAACAAATGCATAATTATAAGAATAGATTGTTTTGTTATCTTGTGTCATTGTACATTTGAATAAGACTATCATTATTTTGTGTGTGTCTGTGTATATGTGTATGTGTATTGGCTATGGAGCTTGAACTCAGGGCCTAGGCTCTGTCTCTGCACATATGTTGCTCAAGGCTGGCCCTCTACCTCTTGAGCCACAGCTTGACTTCTGGCTTTTTGGTGGTTAATTGGGGATAAGAATCTCATAAATGTTTCTACCTGGTCTGCCTTCAAACCTTGATGCTCAGATCTCAGTATCCTGAGATTGTAGCCATGAGCCACTGATGTCTGGCAAGAACACCAATTATTTTTTAGGAAGCCTGCCACATCTCTAAAATAACATCCTCCACCTGGGAGCATGTTTTGATTATTTATTTGAAAAGAAGAAAATATATAGTGAAAAACACCTTTAATACATTGCTACTAAATGAGTTTTAGATGCTATAAATGTGGTCATTTGGATACCTTGAAATAGGATAGGCTATTAGGAAATAAAGGCCAAGAAACCACACCCAAACTGAGAATCCAAGAGCCATAAAGCTACCAGCACAACTATGTTTATTGCAGCATTATTTACCATAGCTAAGATATGGAACCAACCCAGACGCCCCTCAGTAGATGAGTGGATCAAGAAAATGTGGTATATATACACAATGAAATTCTATGCCTCCATCAGAATTCTATGCCCCATTTGTTAGGAAATGGAAAGACTTGGAAAAAATTATATTAAGTAAAGTAAGCCAGGCCCAAAAAAACATAGGTCCCATGGTTTCTCTTATTTGCAATAACTAGTATATGTCTGAGACAAGTAGAAAAGGTCAGATAAGATGATGCTAGGCAAAATTAACCCCAAGATAAGAACACAAGTTGTATTTTCTTTCTTGCTATTTTTTCTAACATATTTATAAGGTGATTGTTTTGTTGCTTTATTTGTCCCTCCCCCATGGTATAACCTGTTTTTACTGTATTTGATGTTGGTATAATTTGGGGAGGGGAAAGGGAAAAAATTGTTTAAATAAGGATACAGGTAGACCCATTGCAACATTGAGATGTACAAGATGCTATGTTATAAAACAAACTTTAAACTTTGCAGGGGGGGGCATGGAGTGTAGTTGTGGAGATGGGAGGGCAGGGATGGTAGGGGAAAAACAAAGGAGGAGGCAACAATGCTTGATAAGAAATGTACTTATTACCTTGCTCATGTAATTGTAACCCCTCTGTATGGTATTTTCACAATTAAAAAAAAACCTTAATAAAAAAAATGTAAAACGAACTTCACAATTTAGGTGGGAGGGTAGAGAGGGGAGGGAGTGTAATTGTAGAAATGGGAGGGAAGGGATGGGAGGGGAAAAACAAAGGAGGAGACAACAGTGCTTGATAAGAAATGTACTTATTACCTTGCTCATGTAACTACAGTTACATGAGTTACATAACTCCTCTGTATAGTATTCTCACAATAAAAACTTATTTTTAAAAAAGAAATAGACTCCTCTCTGTGTACCAATTTTCTGACTAGAATGCTTGCTATAATAACAATTGAATATACAAGTTTTTTTCATGCAGCACAAAATTATTTATCATTAAGTAGAAACAGGAAGCCTGCTAGTAATATGGATGAGAAAACTTTACCTAATTAGGCAAGAGACCAGCTTTCATGAAGATCAACATCCTCACATCCTGGCAAATTAATCTCCCTTAACAGGAAGTACAAGGAAACTGAGAGGAGGATGCTCTTCTTATCTTACACAGAGGATTGTTTGTTTTGCGATGGTGGGAGATGGAAGGGACCAGGGAGGAGATGATAACCTGATGGCTGCCCTTTCATTTAACTGACTGAGAATTCGCTGAACTAAAATGCCAAATAAGATGCTACTTTTATGTATCTTAACTCAAGACCTTGCAGAAGTTATGAGCTTGTGGAAATGTGGTGTTTACATAGTGTGTATGTGTGTGTAGGGGAGTGGTGTAATTTGTGTTCAAACTGGGTTATTTGGGTTTCCCTCCTTAGAAAAATGAACAAAAGCTTATTTTTGCATTACAACAACCTCATAGCCATAAGAAGAAAACTTTCTGGTGTCAAGTTTTAGTTCAAGAAAACAAAGATGCCTGATGCACTTTTGTCAAAACAGGGCCTAAAACTAAAAGGACATTCAAAGACAATAAGGGTAGAGAAAGACTGAGGGAAAAATTATGTTCATTAGAGAGGAGTCATCGGTGACTTCTTTACTCTCATATTCATGGACTTACTTTGTGTTTGGGTGACAAGTTGAACTGAATAAATTGTTTAAACGACTTTGTTGTCTCGATGGAAAGTATTTAGAAGAGCCATCTCTGTGGCTCCTTTTACTACTCAGATCACTCTTCAAGGAAAACTTGTCAAAAAGAGCTGAGTAGATGACAGGCTGTAGGTGCCAGTACCTTTGATAAAAGCTTGAATCTGAGCCAAGGCTCCAGGTTTCTTGCCTATGGCTCAGCCTGTGAACCTGGCTGTAGTAAAAGAGGGCTTCCATTGGGGTCAGCGCAGGACTCTCAGAGCAGTCCTTCCAAGGGCATTCCACTGGAAGCTGAGATTTCCTCAGTGCTAGGATCCTCTGTTGTCTTTTCCTCCTTGATCTTGTGGCCTTTCTCTTTCCTTTTAGAGGAGCCAGACCTTCACCACAGTGAAAGTTTTTCCTTTGGACCTTCTTACCCAAATGCCTTTTATGAGTTCATAGGTATTGTTCCCAATCTTTTCTTGTTGGCATTTCTAAATCGCTCTTGGATTTTGCTTCCCAGAAGAACTAACAGACACCAATTGATTCTGGAAGCAATGTAGGATAGTAGCAAACAAGATGGCACTGGTCAGTGGATCATTTGCTATCATCACCATTCAGGGAGGGTTACTACCTACCGATGTGTAGACGTGGGTGTTTTCTGGCAGAAGACATGTAATTGCCTTTGGAAAATATCTTATTGGAGATGGATGCACCGTGTGGGACAGTTGTCAGAAAATAAATACAGGCCAAAGGACATAGATCATTGATGGAATTGGCAAAGAACGGCCCAATTGTTTTGTTTGGGATAGTAAGAATCTGAACGTGATTAACAATTGTTGAAATCCAAGTCCAAAGCATCTTCGGTAGCTTATAAAGAAACCATAACTACAGGACAAATGCAGGGCTGGCTATTTAAGGACACTGAGCAGCAAAGCTGACTTGTTCTTCAGGTTGAGAGTTCTCTTATAGTGAAATGAGTATCTGTCTGCTTTTTGTGTTTTATCTTGACAAACTATACTGCAATGAGGTGGTTTTCCAACTTTAAAAATTTTCATAAAGAATATTCTGGGAATTTTATCTATTTAAAATAACATACTTTTAAAAACCATCTAAAATATGCCATATAATGTCATGAAAAAATTGCAATAAATCATTTGAAAAATTGTTCTTTCTGTTGCCTTTGGAAGTTTATTTTTTGCTATGAAGTTCCTTAAATATATTAGCATGAAAGAAAGCACTCATTTAGAATGAGCAGCGGTAAACAAATATTTATTTAGCAGTAATTTAAAACACCAAAATAAACTCACAATTAGATGTAATTTGATACAATAAGGACAGTAACTCAAGTATAACCAGCAAATCTGTGCTTACATATGACAAACAAGAACATAGGAAGCATTCTAGAATTGTATAGAATATATCAACCAACAATAAATACATTTAATAATCTCAAAAATTATTGCCTACATGTGAAACTTAAATTGATAGGTATGTATATGTTCCTTCATCACTGTACAAATAAATCAACCTAAAAGTGCCACTGAGTACTTTGAATACTGTAATTTTTTCCCTGTCAGGACAGGTAAACTTTAACATAGTTGTTGTTCCAATGCCTTTCATCAGATAAAAACAGCTTTCTGCTGTCTTTGATTCTTCAAAAACTTGTGATCCAGGTTGTGGCTAAATCTCATATGTTTAAATTCTTCTTAAGAAGTTGAGAGAGAAATGATCAAACAAACTTATACATAATGTTCATAATATACTTGGAATTCAGACCTCAAAATCCATCCCAGCTGCTTGAAGTTCAGCTTGTGCAAATGTCCATAATCACTGCTCCGGGGGAATTTTTCTTGGTCCTTGTTTCCCTTCTTGGTTGTCTCCACAGACAGTCTTTTTCTTTCTGTACAAACCAAAAGAGGACTTACCATCTCTAAGAACAATCCTCCTTTTAGATCTGAATGTCCAGTGACCCTAGAAGTCCTTTAGGTATAGACAAACCAGGACAACTGGTTGGTCACCCTAAGCCTGATTCGCTCCAATCCAAGTTTTCCTATTGCTCAAATTATATTTTATAGTAGTGTCTGTAGTAGCATAAGAAGTAAAAGAAGAGGAAGAAGGAAGAAATGATGAAAGAAATGAGAATAGAGCACACTGCCAAAAAAATTAGGAATAGGAGAATAGAAGCAATATTCCACTCTCTTGGTGATTAGAATTCCTTCATCACAGGTAATTTTCCTCAATTTCTCATCTTCATTCTCATTCCTCTTCATACTTACAATTGTTCTGAGCAGTTTATCCCCCCATCCCCATTTTTACTACTTCTTTCTGGAATTGATCTTTGAGAATGCTAGCCCAACAGCTAAAATGCCTGGATTCAAATTCTGTTTCTATACTTTGTGTGTTATGTATTTAACAGCTTTGTCTTTATAAACTGTAGATTAAATCTATCCAACAGTATTGACAGGAATGAAGATAGAAAGTACTTCAAGCTGGACTATTCACCAACACTACCATTGTCCTAACCAAAGGCCTTCAGGAGATTCAGCTGTCCGTGTGCCAGGCACTGATGGGGTAGATTGCCCATGCTTCACCACATCATCGCACTGTTTAAGAACACAACTCATTCTGAAACAACTTACGAATCAACTTTGATGAAAGAACCTGGTCATAAGTGTGAGACCAGGTGGAGGTCAGATAACATGTATTTTGTACTTGTCATTCACATGCTTTGTTGCTAAAGCTGATGGTATCTGAAAGCAAAATTCTGGCATGAACTTTTGACTCATGCATTTTTAATTTATGGAATCAAAAGTTTGCAATAACATTTGAAGCCACAGATGTTTATCTGAACCAAACCCAAAATAATTTGAGCTTTTCATATCAGTTATAACCATCAAGGAAGTATAGTTGGAAAAGAAGAAAATCTTTACAACAATTCTGACTTATTTTTAATACTCATCTTGAGGAAAAACTATTTCTAGATTTAACAACTATAACAGATAGATAGATCGATAGATTCAAAAACAGTTTTTCCTTAATAGAAATTCGGTTTAAAATATAAAGCAAAATAATGGCTAGTCCCCCTAAAGGCATATACCCAATGAGATTTTGGGTACTTGTGATCTACAAAACTAAGGTTTCTCTTAGACACAGTTTTTTTAAATTTTTAATTTTACTGTAAAGATGCTGTTCAGAGGGGTTACGTTCCATGAGTAAGGCAACGGGTACATTTCTTGTCAATCATTGTTATCCCTTCCCTTGTTGTTCTCCCTCTATCCCTTCTTTCCTCCATCTTCCTTTACAACTTCCCCGAAGTTATAAAGTTCATTTCCAATATACTGTCTTGTGAGTATCATTGTTGCAGTGGGTCATCCTGTGTCCTTGTTTCAGCGTTTTGTTATTCCCCTTCCCCTCCCCAAATTAGACAAATGAATATACAAGATGCAGGTACCAAATCAAGTATAGTGACAACAGGGTGGCATATCATAGGGGGAAGAACAAACAAAGGAAACAGAAAAAATCACATAGTACATTTAGAACAACAACAACAAAGAAAGCCCATGATTTCCCACATTTGCAATAATTAGTGTGTGTCTAGGATCATTTTATCAGATGAGCAGAAAAACTCAAAAGCTATGTATATATGTGACCATAAAAGATGATGTGCTAAATGAAATGAACCCCAAGATACGGACGCAAAAGGTTTTTCTTTGTTGTTGTTCTTTTAGACACAGTTTTGAGGTAAGAAAGAGGTAACACCATGATACTTGAGTTAGTACTTGAAATAACAAACATGAAGGCAAGTTCCTCGAAAGCCCAGAAAATAATTCAGGATAAATCTAGTGGTAGAATAAAATAGGTTGCATACAACAAAACCTAGCTGTATATTATGTCCAACAGTCTTAAATTCATGGAGCACCATTTCACCAAGCTAAGTAAAATTTATTGAGAAAGACGGGCACTAAGACAGAATGACTCCAAAGAGAGGAACTCAATAAAATGCTCTGAAGACAGAGAAGGTGAGTTGTGTATTTGTGAGTAGGAGAATTTACAGATTGCATCTTCAATAATATTTAGGCAGAAGAAATCATAAACACATACAAACATAGACAATACAGCACCCAGAAATCAACCTACATAACTCTAGCCAACTAAATATTTTGAAAATGTTGCCAAAAAATCCTTTGAGAAAGACAAATAGTACCAGAAAAACTGGACATCCACCTTCAGAAAACTGAAACTTGTCGTGTATCTTATCACCTTGTACCATCAACTCAAAATGGATTGAAGACTTTAATGTAAGACCTCAAACTCAGAAATTCCTATAGGGAACACTTCAAGATACTGGCACAAAAATGATTTTCTAGATAAAACTCCCAAAGCACAGGAATCAAAAGCAAAACCTGGCACATGAAAAGCTTTTGTAAATGAAAGGAAACAACCAAATGAAGGTATAACCTACAGAATGAGAGAAAAATTAAAAGGGGGTAGAATATCTGTTTTGCTTGTAAGAGGCTCTGAGTTCAATCTCTAGAGCTGCAAAAATAGAAAGGAAGGAAAGAAGAATGAAAGAAGGAAGGAAGGAAAGAACGAAGGAAGGAAGGAAGGAACGAAGGAGAGAAAGAAGGAAGGAGAGATAGATACAAATACTCTATCTCATCTCAGAGACTGGTTGTGAGGATCACATTCTCATGTTACTGATTACTTGAATTGGTTTTTAATATGTACATTGGTTTTGAATATATGCACTCATTTTCTTTAGAGGAATGGTTGAAATTGAAAATCAATCAGACATCATAGACATGCATAAAACAAATTCTATGTTCATGGTTAGCCAGCGCATTTGCTTTGTAGTGACTTGATTAACAGTTATTACAGAAAAGTGGGACTTGGATATTTTCTTATTTGCCTCCTAAGTACAAGGGAAATAGAATTTGGAGTCTATACTTGAATGGAGAGTAAATGGGTAAAAATGATAATAATTATACTCCAATGGGAGAAATAAAGAAGGACCATATTGGAAAATCTGGAAAAATATTTTTAATATTCATCTTGAGGAAAAATTATCTCTAGAGTTAACAACTATAACAGATAGATAGATAGAAAGATGATAGATAGATAGATAGATAGATAGATAGATAGATAGATAGATAGATGATAGATAGATAGATAGATAGATAGATAGATAGATAGATTCAAAAATAGTTTTTCCTTAATTGAATCATCTAATCTATAGCCTATGTTTTTAATTTGGTTATTATACTTTTGGTTGTTTTCTAAATATTGTCCCGAAATTATAATTGCAATTGGTTATCTCTGGTTTCCTAGGGGTACTGAAAACAAGATTTCTTCTGTGTAATTGGGGATTCCTAACAATGTATGCAATTTATACTAAAATTTGATGATAATACTATGGTGCTAATTCTCTAGATTTCAGACTTACTCTTTTTTCCAGTTCTAGCTGTTTCGTGGGACCCTAGGTTATTTGTCTATCTGGAAAAATCACTATTTTAAGCTCTTCTTTAATCGTAACATTAACAAACAAAGACTGCACTAATCATAGTATTACTAAGCTTTAAGTCTTGGTGAGAGATCTCTTCATGCTGAGCATGGCTGTGGGTTCTTACTGGTTTACTTTCCTCCGGTTTCTAGCTTGTAACTTTCCAATTACAAGAGGTTTCCTCATGGCATCTCTAACTATTAAAACTCTAAATCCTCAGGTTATAGTTAATGACAAAATATCACTTCCAAGCAAGTATTCTATCGAAAGTCTGTGGTTCTGTTTCCAAAATGAACCAACAACCATGAGTGATACAGGTACTTCTGACATGAGAAGGATATTTTAACTATTTAACCCTGGAAAATACTTCAGTTGTCAACTTTGTTCTGGCAGAAGCAACAGAGCAAGAATATTCTTTGCTAAATCTTTCCATATAGTGTTTGTAAATCCTTAAATGTTATTAAGTAAGCCATGTATCATTGGTCCACGCAACTCAGGAGGCTGAGATCTGAGGATTGAGGTTCAAAGCCAGGTAGGAAAAGTCCATGAGATTCTTATCTTCAATTAAGTATCAAATAAAGCCAGAAGTGGAGGTGTGGCTCAGACTAATCTTCAGCAAAAAAGCTCAGCACCCAGACCATGAGTTTAAGCCCCAAGAATGATACAAACAACACACAAACACACACACACACACACACACACACACACACACACACACACAGTTTATGTGGAGATTGTAATAATGGAAAATCCCAAAGTGTTGTGAAAAATAGCATAAAAATGAGAATGGCTTGTTTGATTGCAAATAATAAATACTCCATTATAAAAGCATACTGAGTGCATCAAAACAACATTGAGATACCACCTCACTCCAGTTAGAATGGCTATAATCAAGAACTCTAATAACAACAGATGCTGGAGGGGATGTGGACAGAAGAGAACCCTACTGCATTGTTGGTGGGAGTGTAAACTTGTTTAACCACTTTGGAAAGTAGTATGGAGGTTCCTCAAAAGACTCCACATAGAGCTCCCCTATGACCTAGCAATCCCACCTTTGGACATTTACCCAAATGATCACAAACAAGACCATACTAAAGCTACCAGCACAACTATGTTTATTGCAGCATTATTTACCACAGCTAAGATATGGAACCAACCCAGATGCCCCTCAGTAGATGAGTGGATCAAGAAAATGTAGTATATATACACAATGGAATTCTATGCCTCCATCAGAAAGAATGACATTGCCCCATTTGTTAGGAAATGAAAGACTTGGAAAAAATTATATTAAGTGAAGTAAGCCAGGCCCAAAGAAACATAGGTCCCATGGTTTCCCTTATTTGCAATAACTAGTATATGTCTGAGACAAGCAGAAAAGGTCAGATAAGATGATGTAAGTGAAATGAACCCCAAGATAAGGACACAAGTGCTTTTTTTTCTTGCTTGCTATTGTTTCTAACATATTTATAAGGTGATTTTTTTGTTGCTTTGTATGTCCCTCCCTTACGATATAAACCCTGTTTTCACTGTATTTGATGTTGGTATAATTTGTGGAGGGGAAGGGAAAAAACAAATTGTTTAAATAGGGATACAGGTGGACCCATTGCACCAATGAGATGCACAAGATGTTATGTTGAAAAATGAACTTTACAACTTTGGCTGGGGGTGGGGAGTGTAGTCGTGGAGATGGGAGGGCAGGGATGGTAGGGGAAAAACAAAGGGGGAGGCAACAATGCTTGATAAGAAATGTACTCATTACCTTGCCCATGTAATTGTAACCTCTCTGTACAGTATTTTCACACTAAAAAACTTATTTTTAAAAAAGCATACTGAGGATCATATGTAGCAATAAATAACCTTGTTGTTGATAAATACAAAGTATATCTTTTCATATGATTTAAATCTTAGATATGCCAGAAATTACTTCTTTCATTATTTTTCTTAAACTAAACACCCTTTAATTCTAACACACTTCTCTAACATATTGCCAAACTAGAATCAAGGATTGAGGGTCTTAAATATTCCTAGGAACAGGGAAGCAACTCATCTCCCATCTAAAATCATCACCTTGGATTTTCTCACAATCCCTTGAGGTCTGGAAGCTCTCAGGTGCTTGCAGAATGGTGTCCAGTGGAGATCTTTGTATTGGGCACCTGGGTATGAAAAGTCCACGTGGAAATTTGTCTTCATTTAACCGCATGTTCTCTGAACTTCCTGCCTTCCTTACATTTATTCTGGGAAGCAGAACTGATTTCATGGCGTTGGGACCCACCAGCAGTGAGACTGTCTACATCAGAGGGAGATTACCTACCACACCCACACCCACATTGGCTTTAGCAAATCATTTCTTGTAGCTTTCCACAACTATTACTAAGAGGCCTCGAAACCAAAAGCCAGGAAGGCTTTCCATGGTCTGTATCTTGTCTCCCGAATTCATGACTTCTGGGGCAGAGTGTCTGTCTCTTACTACCTGGAATGACAATGGAGGGAAGGGGAGGGAAGCCTGGGAGAAATGGAAATCATAGTAATATTTCAAGAGCATCTGTTTGAAGTCAGGATCATGTGTTTATGGTGGTGATGACCAGCAATGGAAAGAGAGCTACTCTGGAATCCCTTGATCGCATTGGGCCTCTAGGAAGGCAAGGAAGATGGTTTCCTTAGAATCCTGCTTGAGCTGTACTGCCTGTGGGGAGAGGATACCTTTCCTTCTCCTACATCTTCTTCTCTTGCTAAGCATCCCAGTTAGGGCTGGGCTCTTCACAGCCTCTGAAGTAACCAGTGGACTTTCCTTCAAGCATAGTTGCAGACTCACATTTGGTGATGAATTCCTGTCACTGGCTCTAGACCAACAGGACTGCAAGGAAACAAAGCGCATACTCTTTCCCAGCATAGATGGTTGAAAACAACATAGAGTAGCTGGGGGTTTAGTTGTTTACCAATATAATTTCTGGTGGCTCTTGTTTCTCTCTCTCTCTCTTCTTTTGTACTATTCGTTACAATGGAAACTGTTATAAACTGAATGTAATTTTAAAAGGACACTATCATTCCAGTTTTTATCATATTTGCTGGTTGAAGCTGATATTCCACCAAGCAGCCTATCTTTGATACATCTATGGTTTAAAGAAAAAATACCCATTATTGGCTCATCAATGTGATTGAAACCCCAAATTTACCAAAACATGGTACTTTAATGACAAATTGGGTATATTTTCAAAATATATAACTCTTTTGTATCATTCCTTTATTATTCAGATTAGACAGCTTAAAATTACGGTTCTATTTTGCTGAGGTTGGTTGGTTTTCTAAGCTCTCCTGTGTCCCACCTGGAATAAATGCTAATTAAGATTTTATTTAGTAATCATTTATCATAAAAAACTATAAGGATAAAATGTGGTGAATTCATAATTTTCTTGGAGAAGTATATGTAAACTATCTTTTGCCACAATTCCCTCCCCCCCACACACTGTATATTGGACTTATGCAAGCTACCTATGCAAGAGGTCACAACATACGGCTGTGTGTGTTTCTTAAAAAGTGAAGACTGAAGTATCGTCACCATCTTCTAATTATGAGCCGTACAACGAAGCCAGTTTCAAGCCATGAAGCCACGAAATGGTTCATGAGCTCCTGTGTGTTATGTAACCACGTCCAGGTTACTGTAGCAACACCTTGTCTTTGATGGCATTTTCAGTTCCGTGTGAAGTAATCCTGTGTTGTTATGGGATGCTTTGTCCTGCGGTGAAGACCATAAACCATGCTTAAGGGTTTCAAACACTGACTCCCCAACTCCCTTTTGTCCTACCTGAAAGGCACCTACCAAGTCCATTTTCTCCTTTGATTTAAGATGAGAGATGAAACGGTTGGCTGGGGAGGTTCATCCTCTGTGCAACAGCGACCCCTACAGGCTAGAAGTCTTGAAGGTGGCCCAAACCTCAAGCTCTTGCCTTTTTCCAATTAAATCGGTTTTGTTGTTGTTTTGCTGATCAGACAGCGCTTCACAGCATTAAATGAGAACTTCTTTACTTTCAGAACGCATGCTGCTTTGTGCCCAGAATCAAGAGTTTCAGGAGAGTTATCATTTACCATGTAAGACAGATGTCTTTTGTTGACACCAAGGAACATCGAGTTGCTTTCATTCATCAACAAGCAAGCATAGAAAAAAACTTCCCAGAGTCAAAAATACAACGCCTTTAATTGCTTTTTTGTTCTTTTGTCTGGGTATAGAAACGCTTGAAAAAAAAGTTAAAAATCTCAGGAAGCCAGGAAAAAAAAAACACATCTGAGATCATTTTCTTTTTTAGGCTTCCAAATGTTTGCAGTTCAAGCACCCTGGATGATTCATCCCCTGGAAAGCCAAGCTCTGCATTTGTTTTGTAGAATTTCACTACCCGCCTTTGTTCTGCTTCAAACCTTTCAGAGGGCTGAAATGCATTATTACCTTGTTAAATCTCAAGCAAAATCATTTCTACAGCCTGAAGCTGTTTGGACGTGGGTTGAGCATCTCACACACAAAAGAATTGCATTTGTTCCCAGAAGCTCTTATTGGCTGACCGGCCTCTGCTCTGGGCCAATCAGAAGCTAGTTGTCAGGCTTGGCTGGCTATTTTTAGCCCAACACACAAAAACACTTGGTCTTGGAGCCGGGTGGGCAGGAAAATGAAAGTCCCCATAGTAAAAGCAAACAGCTGAATGCAGTTTGAGTGTCACGGCGTGTTTGACATTTTCTCTTTAATTCTTCGTACACTCTTACATTTGCATGCGTTTTTCTTTTTGTGAACAGCAAACTTAGAAAATAGAGCTGCGTCTCTCAGTTCGGAATTATCCGTTTAGTAAAGGGGAGAAGATCTAAGAAATAGCATTTTATCAAAAAGCAATGCACCATCTATGAACTTTACAAACAACCACCACAACAAAAAACACCAAAGACTGTGTACCATATAATCTTCTCTTTCCAAAGAATTTTTCTAGCTTTCTCGTCTTTTGTGAACATTTTCAAAGGCTTTGCTTGTCGAAAATAAGGAAGTCATAAAGTTGTCTTCCCACCTTGCCCTTTAAATACATATATAATTGTATAACGTGTAGATACATGATGTATAGCAATTAAAATCATAAATATTCAGTGTGTTTTATGCCTTGGGATAATGCATTCTTTGGAGCATGTTCTTAACATATTACTCAGTGGGCAAAAAAAGTATTTTTTCCTAATTGCACTTCAAGTGACAGGGCATTAAAACACACAATTTGTTAATTATCCAACAGTCTGAATGACAGGTGCCAAATGGGAAAATATCAGGACCCAAATTTTTCTTTCAACAGTCAAGCAGGAAAAAAAGAATAGCTATGTTAAACCAAAATTTCCTAACACAAACCTGACTTATGGACAGGAATTTTGATGTCCTGGGGGGAAAAGTATGAAATATCTATGCCTACTTATTTTTTAAAGTTTTATATTATGGGTTTTGTTGTTGTTTTGGTCAGTCGTGGGGCCTGAATTCTGGGCCTGAGTGTTGTCCCTCAGCTCTTCAGCTCAAGGTTAGCACTCTACCACTTGAGCTACAGTGCCACTTCTGGCTTTTTCTGCTTATGTGGTGCTGAGGATTCAAACCCAGGTCCTCATGCATGCAAGGCAAATACTCTACCACTGAGCCACCTTCTCAGCCCTTAGATTATGGGTTTTTATCAATATTTACTTTTTAAGTTTGGGAATATGACCTCATTTGTTATTATTTCTATTTGTTAAAATTTCTATTTGTTGTAAGATATGGAGATAGCATTTCCTACTAATAGGATATCTGGATTGTGGGCTCACTTAAAAGTTGAGAAGCTTTAAGAAGGAAAGATAAATGAGTGGAAACACATGATTTTTGACTGAGCTTGGCTTATCTTGCTCACAATGATGATGGCCAGCTTCACCCATTTTCTGCAAATGATATAATTTTATTTTTCTTGGCAAATGAATATTATTCCATGGTATGTATGTATCATAGCTTTAATCCATTCATTTGGTTTTGGTATTTAGCTGATTCAAGAATTTGGTCGCTGTGAATAGAGTTGTGATCCTCACACACGCACAGGAGGGAGAGAGAAAGAGAGAGGAGAGCATGGCTGTAGATGTGAGACTGTTTAGGGAATGAAGAAGAAGGAGAGAAGGAAGGAGAATTATGGAGGACATATATATATATATATATATATATATATATATAATATTGAATGAAATGCAGTATGTCTGCATATGAAAATAGCATAAGCTGTTGGACAAAGTAGGGCTAGAAGGCATGGATAGGGAGAGACCATAGATGTTGTTAAGTGTATGTGTGAACTGTCCTGGGGAAAGACTTGTTCAATTAATATGTACTAAAAAATTAAAAAATCAAGTACAGAAAATACAATGAACTCTGTTGAGGGGTGAGTGCCCATGGAAGCAGGGAGGCCAAAAAAAGGTTGAATGAGGGTAAATATGGTCTATTTATATATATATAGAGAGATGTATATATATATATATATATATATATATATATATATATATTTGAGACTAGGACAAAGAAACATCTTGAAATTATTTTAAGAAGCAGGAGGAGGATGAAGGATATTGATTGGGATGCATTGAATGCACATGTAGAAAATGTCACCATGAGGTACCTTTCTGTACAACTAATAATATGCTAATAAAATGTTTGAAAACCTGATCTCAGATTGTATTCTGGAACTGGAGAAGTGATTTTTGGTGGCTTCTGTGAGTAAAGATGGACGAAAATACCAAAGAATTCAGGAAAAGTGCTACCAAAGTAGAGGGAGGCCAAAGGAATTCGGGGGAGGAGAATGCATAATACAGCATTTGGGGGGGGGAAAGGTGTTCTGAAGGTGAATTGAAGCAACTGGTATCAAACATTTGGGAAAGCAGAGTCTTTGTCATTCCCATTTTCCTATTTGGGACAGATTTTTAAGAAGCTAGGCATGTCTTTTCACTGGTTACCAAAAGCATGAATCATGTACTAATTCATTACAGATTTAGATATTTAATAATTAAGGGGTGGGGCTGAGTGATAGCCACATTACTATGAGTTTCTGTTTTGTTTGTTTTTGTGTTTTAATTTCAAACGATTGTAGAGCTTTTAAGTAGTATGTCTAGGATAAGCGAGCAGAGAGCAGAACTTAACAGCAGAAACTGGAACAGTTAATAGTCCCCAACACAGAGCCTGCCTGAGGGAGCTTATTTATAGCTTACCCCTTCTCATGGTAACTCTTTATTCTTTCCTGCATCTTGAAAGCCGCTATAATTTCTAGGTGAGGATAATTAGTTGGTTCCTTCTGAGAGAACTACAAAGCAATGCTTTTTTATTCAAACATCCATTTTTTTTTAAAGGAAATGGGGAAAGGGGGGAAATCCTTTATTTTTGGGTGTGGGGGTGGGGATGGAATGGACCGTTGAAACACCTCTGCCCTTTTGGGGCATCTTTAAAAGTAGAACCACTGGAGTTTGTCTAGACGGGGGATGCCTTCAGTTGGTTTTAGAAGACCCTCCCTTTATTTAGGAGTCTGTTTTCCGTTCATATGAGGTCACTTGATATCCACACAAGGGTTAAACTTGGTTCTTTCTTACTGAATGCCAATGCTAGGCTCCTTTCCATTCGAATTATAAATAAATAAAAATTATAAATAAATAATACTTTGTACAACACATCAGGCCAGTGGCCAGAGCTGGTGCTGCGCCGGTGCATTCATCGAAGAAGCGTATGTGCCGTTTAGAAAATAACCTCAGGAAAGAGTTGTCCAAGAAAGTGTTGCCAAAAGCGCAAGCGCTGTGGCGCCTAGATATTGACTGAAGGGCGGATGAGGTGAACTTGGGGAGGGTGTGGACGCTTTGTGGAGGTCGCTAGACTTAATGCCAGTAGCAAAACACAACCCAAATTGATACGGGTGCAGAGTGTCAGTGCTAACAGCTGCTCCTCACGCAATGGACAACCCGGCCAACTTCTGAGACTAAATGTGTCCTAATACCCAGCTCTGACTTTCTGCACATGTTGCTGTTATCAATGAAGCCATTGGTGTTAAAATGCAATGAGGAATCACGGGGACCTAGATACACAAGCGTCTTATGACAGAGCATACATAATGCATAATACATACATACATACACACCTACATACAACATGGCATTCTGCAAGAAAGGGCAAAGAAATTCTGCAAGAAAGGGCAAGAAATGCAAGCTATTTATGTCCGTTTTCCAGCCTTTCATCTTGTATTAGCATTTGTAGACTAGTCATCCCAGATAAGGGATCTGGAAAAGAAATCATTGGATCACCACCACTGACCCAAATGAATTGTAGAACTTGCCCCTTCACCGTTTATATTTAACTCAATCATTCCCCCAGAGCAGCAGAAACTATGAAGCATATTTGCAAAGTGGGTTTCAGCTCATGAGTTCTGCTGCTCCTATCAAGTACAATCACCAGGAGGGCTATCAGCTAGTGCATCCACCCAGCCTAGAGACCACAGAGGAAGATTACTCAAAGACATTAGCACCAACATGTGAAAGGATTCTGCTTTCTTGTGCCACTTATAGAAGGGCCATATCCATGTGAGTATTGGAAATTGTATTCCAGTTAAGCTAGTTAACTCCTACAGGAACTAGGATCATAGATCACAAAGATGATGCAAACAAGGGACTGCAGGATAGGCGCTCAGACAGAAAGGATATCGCTTTGCCCAAATCCAAGATGTGGATGTGGGGATGCCTGCAAACAAATCTCTGTGGTGTACATGCTGCGCCATCTTGCTTTAGGTACTTGGACTGAAAGGAGGAATTTGAAGAACACTCAGAGGTGGATAGTAGCCAGGCACTGGTGGCTCACGCCTGTAATCCTAGCTACTCAGGAGGCTGAGATCTGAGGATCATGGTTCAAAGCCAGCCCGGGCAGGAAAGTCCGTGAGACATTTATCTCCAATTAAGCATCAGAAAAACCAAAGTGGTGCTGTGGCTGAAGTGGTAAGGTGCTAGCCTTGAGCTGAAGAGCTCAGGGACAGCACCCAGGTCCAGAGTTCAAGCCCCCATGATGGACAAAAAAAAAAAAAAATAGTAGTGGATAGTTTTCAAAACTCCTCAGACTTCCTTTAGGTCATTTGAAGTGTATTCTTGATAGTTATTGATTTAATTAACAGTAAAATATATAAAGATGAAAAGAACCCTGCTATCCTTTAGAGGTCCTTATGGCTGGGATATAGATTAATGTGGGGAAGTTTATGAAATAACCAGCCAGATGTTTCACTGAATCCATGCTTCCTGTGTCACAGGAGTGTTGAAGGAAGGGATTAAGCCAGATAAGACATTCCAAGGCTTTTAAGCTAACATCTGAAGGATCAGTAGGATCCAATGAAGGGAGGAGATAGCTGTGTGGGACAAACCTGGCAGAAGATGCAACACAAAGGAAAAACACTGAGAGAAAATAATTAATTAGGTATCTCTTATGGTAGGGGGTAGAAATGGCAGAAAACAAAGCCAGATGGTAAGGTAGAGCCAGACCATATAAAGCCTCTTATGTGATAATATAAATAGAGGATCTGTGTAATTATTGAACTTCTTGGTAATTTTGTGGAGAGTATGGCAGGGTGGCACATACCTGTAATCCTAGTGCTCAGGAGGCTGAGTAAGGAGGATTGAGTTCAAGACAGTCTCAGCTACATAGTGGGTTTTATGCTAGCTTGGACTTTCTAGCAAGACCCATTCTCAAACACGCCACATGTATAGTGCAGTAGTGTAGACAAAAGCATAACCTAGGAACATTTCCTTGGACAGAGACAGGGTTAGCTAACCATATGAAGTGTCTAATAAAGAAGAATTCTGAAGCTACTGCTAGGCATCTGCATTACCTGGATACAGGTGTGAAGACTAGATTTGATTTCAATATGGTAATCACCGAGAAGATTTAGAAAGAACTTTCCATTACTGACATGAATCTGAGAACCTAGCTATGCTCAGATGGCCGATGATGAGATCAATTAAGTGAGCAAATCTATGAGCAGACCCCTCGAACCATGTCTTACTTTTTGTAGGCTGCTATTACAAAAATATCAGAATCAGGGGCTGGGAAGGTAGCTCAGTAGTAGAGTGCTTGCCTTGCATGCATGAGGCCCTGGGTTCCAATCCTTAGCACCACATAAGCAGAAAAGGCCTGAAGTGGCGCTGTAGCTCAAGTGGTAGAGCACTAGCCTTGAGCTGAAGAGCTGAAGGACAGCACCCAGGCCCAGAGTTCAGGCTCCACAACCGAACACACACACACACACACACACACACACACACACACACACACACACACACACACACACACACACACACACACACACATATGAATTGCCCTGGCTTATATCCACCAAACTTTGATTTCCCAGTTCTGGCAAGTCCAAGATCAATGCTCTGATAGATTCAGTATCTGGTAAGAACCTGTCTCCCTGGCTCAAGGACAGCTAGCTATTGGTTCATCATGTTTCTGGGGGGTCTCTTTTCAGAGAGCACTAGTCCCATTTGTGAAACCACCACTTTGTGGTGGTTCAGATTTTAACATGAAGTGAGGAGCCACATATCCAGTTCTTTGAAGGTGTTGCTTTTCTCCTTTGAGTCATAAAACACAGGAAATGTTAGTGAACTAGTCAGAGAAATGCTATACTCTCTCTCTCTCCCTCCCTCTCCCTCTTTCTCTATCTATCTGTCTCTGTCTCTGTCTCTGTCTGTCTCTCTCTCCCTCTGCTTTTTCTCCCCCTTTCTTCCTTCCCCCTTTCCTCCTTCTTTCCCTCCCTTTTAAATAGTCCCAGAGCACTGTGGCTGAGTCAGTCATGTGCAGCCCATTGGGCCCCTCCCTGCATAGAGCTGACTGGCTGTCTGAAGTGTCCAGTGTTTGGGCCCAGGAGGTATAGGTTGGGCTTGGGCAGCAGGGTTGGGAATGGACGAATACATAATACATGAAGGCTTTAGAAAAATCCTCTCGAAAGTGACTGAGTCCAGAGGGAATGCAGCTATTTTGTTCTCCTTTGCACAATCTTCCAGCCACTGCCTGTGCAAGCATCTTTCACTTTTATTTCCCTGTCTCCTGCACGCTGATGTGTGATTTCAAGTTCTAGCAGAGGAGGGCTAATGGATCTTGGAGGCTCCACTGTGTTCTGTTTGTGCGTTGGCTCCCTTCTGTGTTCATTAGATAATGACTTCTTTTCCTAATGCTTCATTTTCACATCATATTGTGCATTTCTCCTTTGCAGCTATACATTTTATGACAGCTCCCTGAGGCAATATAACCCTAGCCAAAGTTCCTATAAAAAGGTTTTGTATATATATCACATCAATGTAAACAACATCCTGATTTTAGACACTTAGCCCTTTCCGAATGAGTACTGACTCTCCTGTTACGTATTTTTAAATTAGCTTTGGTACAGCAGAATCTTTCAAAGCACACTCTTATTCTAAACAGTATTTTCATTCATTCAGATCTGATGTGGTTATTTGTTGAGTCTTTTTTCATGTTCCTGGCCCTGGGCAAAATGTAGGGCACACATGGCAATTCAAAAGATAAAATGCTTCCCCCTGAAGAGTTTACGGTTTATTGGTGGTAAGATGTAAAAAGTTCATAGAATAAGCTATGTATTGGCAAGGGTCATTCTCAAAGGGTACTCAGTACCATCCACATCTCAACAGTATGTCCATCATAGGATACCTTGTCAATGCACATTGTTGAACCCACCTCAAATCTGTTGGGCCAGAACCTGGATGGTGAGCCAGCAGACTTTGTATAAAGAGCGCTATGTGTATCTCTGGTAATGCTCCTGTTTAAGAACTATGGAACTCTAATATGACAGGGCCTCTGTGTTGGGTGGTACCAAAGACATGTGGAAAAAAGCCCTGAATCATGTGGAACTAGAGAAAACTTCTCAAATGACTTCTTTCTAAATGGAGGACCAAGTAGGGATTACCCAGGCAATGGGAAGTTGAAGGTAGACATAAATGAAGAGCAGATATTGAATCAGGCTAGAGGCAAAACATGAGAACTCCTTCAGAATTTAAGTCATTCAATCCACGGCATTTTATCTTGGCATCTATCACAATCTAAGACGTCATCTTCCCCCAAAGAGTCAGAATCTGGGCTCACCCACACTTTCTGGGTTGTCCTCTGGGCAGATTCCTGCCTGTCTCTTTAGATAGATTTCTAGATCCTAATTTCACCCTGTCAATAGTTGCGCTTTCCTCCTTCAGGGTATTCTGACTTGCTAGACTTCCCGATGTGGAAAACCTATTGACCACCTGACAGCAGCTATTGTCACAGTCTCAGGAGTTTTGTCTTCCCTTTGTGAGAGAGGTTACACTCCACACCATGTAGCTCCAAGCCCCTCTAGTTTTCTGACCATCTCAAGTCAGATTGTTACACATAAAATTAATGTCCCAGAAAGGAATCTCTAGGATTTTTGGAGGGAAAGAAAGAACAAATCAGGGCTGGGAAGGTGGCTCAGTGGTAGAGCACTTGCCTTGCATGCATGAGGTCCTGAGTTCGATTCCTCAGCACCACATAAGCAAAAAGAAAAAAGCTGGAAATGGCGCTGTGGCTCAAGTGGTAGAGCACTAGCCTTGAGCTGAAGAGCTGAGGGACAGCACCCAGACCCAGAGTTCAGGCCCCACGACCGGACCCCCCCCCCAAAAAAAAAAAGAAAAGAAAAGAAAGAACAAATCAGACATAGACATTGTTAGGTGTCAACAACAACAACAACATCAACAAACAATATTCTCTTAGAGGCCTTGGTTTTAGTTAGCCAGATCTTTCTGTTTTTCCCACACATTGTTCAAAATTAAGACAATTCCTAAAAAAAAAAAAAGACAATTCCACAATGTGTTAGATGTGTGGCTAAAATAATATGTAAAAATAATTGCTTCAAAAGTTGGTTCTCATGTGGCTCAGACTAAGTTTGCTACTGCTGGTGGGAAAAGCAGGACTCCTTCCTAAGCCAGGTGCCATCTGGGCTGGGTTATGAAGCAAAAACAAGAGGCATCTGGGAGTAATTCAAGAATGAGCCTTTAAAGAACCTGCTACGTGGCTGTGACTCACACCTGTAATACTGGCTATGCAGGATTTCAGTTCTCAATTTGTCCAGTCAGAAATATCTGAAAGATTCCATGTCAAAAAAACCATCAAAAAGCTTTGTTGAGCCGGGCGCCGGTGGCTCACGCCTGTAATCCTAGCTACTCAGGAGGCTGAGATTGGAGGATCATGGTTCAAAGCCAGCCAGGGCAAGAAAGTCCATGGGACTCCTATCTCCAATAAACCACCAGAAAACCAGAAGTGGCACTGTGGCTCAAGTGGTAGAGCGCTCACCTTGAGCTGAAGAGCTGAAGGACAGTGCCCAGGCCCAGAGTTCAAGCCCCATGACCAACAACAACAAAAAAGCCTTGTTGGAGGTATGCATAACAGCAGACCAAGCAAGCCGAGCAAACAAAAAGCCCTGAGTTCAAACCCTGGTAGCTCAAAAAGGAAAAAAAAAATTAAAAAGAAGAACTACCTGCAATTCAGATAGTGAAGATTCAAACCACCAGTGAAAGCTAGGTTTTTGTTGATGCTAATCATCTCTGTTCCTCCACATCCCTGTATATCTTGTTGTAGGCTGCAGGAGACTTGAAACTGAACATCTTGGTGAGTACAAATCTGCAAAGCACCACCAGGAGTTAAAAGAGTGGATTAAGAATGATTACCCCTAAGGGGTAAGGAGCACTGTGGTAACCTTAAAACAATGCCCCTCCCCCTCCTCAGAGAATGCATAGGGTTTTGGTCTGGCAGGTCTGTTCATATTCACATAGGAAAACACATTAGGGTGAGCACATTTCTGAGCCTTCTCAGTTTAAGGTGTATATATCTGTATTTCTAAGCATGCTCAGTTTGAGTTTCTTTTTTTAAAAAAAAAAAAGATGGTAGACAAGTTCTGGGTACAGTCAGTTCAAAGTCATGGAGTATGTGTTGAAACAGCAAAACTGATTGAACTAAGTGCCTCTGGGCATGCTCAGTTTAGTGTTACGATGAACCATGTTTATTCTTGAATGTCTAAATGGATGACTTATAGTGACTCTGTGATCTGGCTTGGTTCTCCATGTTTATCCAAAGAGTTTTAGCTGAAGAAGAATGTCTGAGGCTGTATTATTGGTCTTTTAAAGGGGTGTCAGTTTACTATCTCCCCTAAGGATAAAGAGTTTGCCCCTAAAGGTACCCTTCTCTTGCTTAGCAGCTAGCAGACCGTATTCATTAGGCCACACATTTTTCCTTGCTTTCCTCTTCTGTTTGGAAATCATCAGTAGGAAAATATTTGAAGTTAGACATTAAGACCAAAGATCCAGCCCTCTGTCTTTCTTGTAGCCCACTGACTGAAGGCTGGCTCTGTTCTGCTAATGGCAGAGCTTTTACTGGGCAACCTCAGATCCTTTTCTCTTTGGCTCTGGTACTGATTCTTTCTCCTTCCCCTGAGGCTGGCTCTAGGGTTCAATGCCTTTCACCAGTCTGCATTTGAGGATGTAGATAGAGTCCCTTTGTAGGACTTTAGTCTCTCAAGCTAAGTCTGCATTCTGATCAGGACCCTGATTGGTGAATTTACATGAAAATGCAACTGAAGGAAAATCAAAAAGTTCTTTGCAATATGTGCCTTGGTGAACACCAAAAGCTAGATTTAATCTTCCTCTGTCCTCTCAGCTCTACTCCTCCTCTCATCTGAAGATACATTTCCTATTATCAAGGATATACAGACTGATTCAAAAGTTGCCATTGGAAGAAGAGCAATTCTTCAGATGAGGAAATTATTTCAC
This sequence comes from Dipodomys merriami, assembly GCF_024711535.1. NCBI lineage: Eukaryota > Metazoa > Chordata > Mammalia > Rodentia > Heteromyidae > Dipodomys > Dipodomys merriami. The sequence goes on along the minus strand of NW_027202271.1, from coordinate 43,736,135 downwards.
ATCCACACTTTTTATTCTCCCAGGATAGACTTTGTGTTTAGAAATCTGACATTGTCTGCTGTGGGTAAACATCTGTATTTTATTTTTTAATTATTACTCATAGGTCCCCTAGACTATGATTCTCATTTAGCAGGTGTGGTAAAGTGCAGACTACAGAAGTTAACTTCCCAACATAAGACAAGATAGAAACACTCAGAATAACATTTAGTGTCCTGATTCCCTTTTGTTCAAAGTTAAGGGAAAATGAAAACTAGAGAAATTAATAACATGTTTCAGATGGTTAATGCTCTCATCCAGAAAATGTCAAACTAAACAAAAACTCAGGGAAAACAAGATCAGTTTTGCAAATCCACTAACTTTTACAATCAATCAATGCTCTCAGATACTGACTCAGATGTGGAGACTTGTATCGTTTTGGTAGGGATTTGTTGGTTCAGTGGTTTCCAAGGGCAATGTGACAACCAGTAATTGCATGATTCTATTTACACACTAGAACTGCAATTGCTCAGGAAGGATGTAGTGTTCTGATAAGTGATGGAAATAGTCTTTTCATAAATCAGATGATAAACTCAAGCCTTTGCTTTGAAGTATAACTACTATTTTCCCACTCATTTCCTAAGGGGAGAAAACTTGCCAAAACCCTCCCAGAAGATAAACAATATATTGCCGGGAGAAATCCGGCAAACATTTCCTACCCAAAAACCATGCAAAATCATTTCCTTTATAAAGAGTTTCTTTGGCCGTCCTCCTCCTGACAAGAAAGAATTAATAATATTTTCTCTCTACTCTCTACCTGTAATATGAAAATAGCTTATGGGGGAAAAACTGACTTTAGATTGAGTGAACCTTTTAGCTCATGAAAACAAATGTTTTAAGGCCCCCAAATTTGGAATACTTTACTCATTCACACAAGGACAGACATCCCAACAAAGATAAATATACAGTTGCTCTCAGAAGTAGCTCCTGTGTTCATCCCCTAGCATGTAGGGCTGTCCCCCCCCTCAATGTCTACAGCCCCAGAACTGATTTTTTTTTTCTCCCAAATTCTTGGAAAGTTGAGAAGTGTATTGGAACTCAAGATGCAAATGACAAAAGTAGAACACTCAGAATCTGGGGGCCTTAAAACATTTGTCTTAAATTATATAAATGAAATGGCCAACCAGGATGGTCCTGAACATAGGAGGCAAAGTCATTCTACTTTAGTCTAGTGTTCCAAAAGCTAAAGCGAGTTTCTTTTAGTATTGGGTAACATCCTGTGATAAATTGGGGCTAAAACTACTCACTCCAGTCCCCCTTCTTCACTTTTAGAACTTTCTTCTATATTCTTAGTTGGAGATACCTTCTAATTTTGAAGTTTATGTATACAAATTTCTGGGATTTTAGCTTTGTTTTGTTTTGTTTTTGCTGGTCCTGGAGGTTGAACTCAGGGCCTGGGCACTGTCCTTGAGCCTCTCTGTGCTTAAGGCTAGCGCTCTACCATTTGGTCCATAGGGACACTTCTGGCTTTTTCTGTTTATGTAGGACTGAAGAATCGAATCCAGGGCTTCATGCATGCTAGGCAAGCACTCTACTGCTAAGCCACATTGCCAGCCCCCACACTTCTATTTTTGAATGTGTAAAATAAATGTGATGATGCATCTTACAATAATGTTAATTTCAGTTGAATGTTGATTTTCTTTTTAGATTAAAGTATACGAATGAAATAATTTTTTTTTGGTCCAGTTGTGGGGCCTGAACTCTGGGCCTGGGCGCTGTCCCTCAGCTCTTCAGCTCAAGGCTAGCGCTCTACCACTTGAGCCACAGCGCCACTTCCAGTTTTTTTCTTTTTTGTTTATGTGGTGCTGAGGAATCGAACCCAGGGCCTCATGCATGCAAGGCAAGCGTTCTACCACTGAGCCAACTTCCCAGCCCCGAAATAAAATTTTTGATGATGATTACTCCCAAGGAGTTTATCCTTCAAGTTTAGGTGTTAGTAAAGAAGACATTTTCACCTAACAGAAAAATAACATGAATACACAAATCTGTACGTCATGCAATTTGGAATGCCAAAAATCTCAGTTCCTCTCATTTAATTCTGTCATTCTATGAAGGTTTGAGGTATCATGTTCTTTAAAATGATCTCATTTATTATTAAAGATTTGGAGTAATGTTCTAAGCAAAGCTCAATTTTTAGTTTTGAAATTTAAAAAAAAATTTTAAAGCTCTGAAACATTTTATGGTATATAAAGAGATTGTGAGATTATTGCATTGTGCAAGCCACTCACTGTCTAAGAAGTGGGGGCTATTTGTTACTTTGTATGTCCCTCCCCCACAGTATAACCCCTGCTTTCACTGTATTTGATGTCAGTATAATTTGTGGAGGGGAAGGGGAAAAACAAGTCGTTTAAATAAGGATACAGGTGCACCTGTTGCAACAATGAGAAGTACAAGTTGTCATGTGGAAGACGAACTTTACAACTTGGCGGGGGGCGGGGGGGGAGATGGGGGGCACGGGGGGATGGGAAGGGATGGGAAGGGTAAACAAAGGAGGAGGCTACAATGCTTGATAAGAAATGTACTCACTATCTTGCCAATGTATTTGTAACCCCTATGTACAGTATTTTCACAATAAAAAAATCTATGCATATTTGATCTTTGTGATTTTTACTCAGCATTTTGAACAAAAATTGCCTCCTTGGCCACTAGATGTCAGCATTTGCTGCCTCCCAAAATTGGCAGGCAGCAAGTTTAAAAGAATGGGGAACAAGAGAAAAATACATACCGAAAAGGTTTTATTTTTCCCGACATTCCTTTTCTTAATAACACTGAGAAATGTGAGAGGCCATTCTATATTGCAAATTTCCTTCTCCATGACATGATTGGTCAGTGTCAAGTGCAATAGAATTGCCTTAACATTTTCGAGATCTCTCGCATACTCTGTTACAGTTTGTCCAATTTCAAGTGACAAAAGTTGATTTGCACGTTGTTTTAGGACTCTAAGATTCTTTTAATGGGATGGGCAGAGCTCGGAATTGCATTCAGTGTCTTGCACTTGTCAGGCAAAGTGTGTTACATCTTGAGCTGTGAATGTCCCCGAGTCTAAGCCTCTCAGTTTTCACTCTCTCCCTTTGGCATTGCAAATCAACCCTAAATTTGAGTCTCAGAATATTCCACACCCCCCAAAATAAGTTAATCCTTTCTGGGATTCCAGATTGGATTTCTCAGGAAGAGAACATGTGACAGGAATTTCATTGGATCTGCTTTGTGTGGCTAAGAGTCTTACAGAGAAGAGAGCATGTAAGACAGAATGAGGAGGAGCTAAGAGGCACACCTCAGCTGGAGAAGAACTTGTGCCTTTTTCAAGGCAGCTCTGGATATAAATTGGGCCTCACAAAGTGGTCCTCCATTGAGCCAAGTGCCTACAACTTTTTATAGTTGGTCAGTCTGTCATGAGCTCTGGCTGTAGAATGATGGAGTAAAGTGTCATAAACACCCAGGCTGGGCAGTGCTGGCTTACAGGCAGAAATTCTCCACAGCAGGGGTAATTATGAGCTATTCATAACTGGGAGGTACAATGATAGCCAGCAATGGTACAGAGTGTGGCCATACAATTCTTCACCCAGATAACCAGAATACTTAGTTATTGACTTCTGGGTTGAAGCAAATGTCACTACCTTGTCAGTCTAACTGATTATTTATGGCAAAGCTATTTTTTCCTACTTACTTCCTTATTAATCATGGTTTTTAAATCTAGCTTTTTCCTAGTAAGAGATGATAGCTTTGATTTCTGGTCCTATTTTGTATTTGCCAGGAAAAAAAATTCAGCCACTTTACTTTTCTAGGACTCATTTATTTCAAATGAGGAAAATCGTGTGAAATATGGTTTAAATTATGGAAACTATCAAGGCTCAAAGACGTGACAACTGCTGTCCTTCAGCATCTGGTGAGAGTGATGTTAACCTGATAAGAATTAGTGTTAGTTTTATAGATGGTATTAGCTAATCCCCCTTTTATTTGTAGAGTCAATGTTCAACAGGACCAGGCCACCAGCACCTGTCCTAGATGGAGAGTTTTCACTCTGCAAAGCACTGTCCTGTCCTTTTGCCTTTGAAATCACTGTTAACCTACTGCAGTACATGAAGGAGGTAGATAATATGATCTTCCCTTCTTTTAAGGAGTAGCTGAAGCCCAGAGATTTTGAGTCTCCACAAAAACTGTGCATCTATTAAGAAGAGCAAAGGCCTCAATGAAAGCCTGAAAAAATTTGCAGCTAGGATTGGGCGTCTCACTCTAAATCAGTTTCTAATCAATGAACTACCTATTTGGGGTAGATGACTTACAAGGGAAACATTTTCCTAGCCAATTCATGGTGGTAGCAAGATAGTTTGCTTGTAGGTGAGTCTCATGGAAAATGCCTTTTCAATGGTTAAGGCTCTGAATAGGAATTCAGAGAACACTGTAGTTAATAGTTATATACTCCAGCCAAAGCTCTACTATTGCTATAGAAATTCAATTCCTCTAGTATTATCTTTTATTTTGAAGACTGTGTAATGAGGTCTTCAAAAATCACACTTTGAGATGCTGGGAAAGTGGCTCAGTGGTAGAGTACTTGCCTTGCATGCATGAGGCCCTGGGTTCAATTCCTCGGCACCACATAAGCAGAAAAAGCCAGAAGTGTAACAGTGGCTCAAGTGGTAGAGTGCTAGCCTTGAATTGAAGAGCACAGGGACAGCGCTCAAGCCCAGAGTTCAGGCCTCACTACCAATGAAATAATAATAAAAATAAAAGCTATTTTTAAAAAATCACACTTTGACATTTGACAGGGCAGCGTTTCTATTTCTCTTCTTTCCTCCTTCCTCAAGTCGGGTGTCTTTCACACTTTTTACACTAGCAATCTGTAGATAGTTGATGATTTCTTCACCTTTTTCCTGGGCTCTCATTGTCAGTGTACCATGTTCCTGTTAGTATTTGGTGCCCCGCATCAGTGAAAGTGTGAAAAGGAAGTTATAGTTTACAGTTCAAAGAGCTTAAAACAATTGTTTTAAATTCAAACACAGTATATTGCTGCCATTTGCTTTACAACTCGTAGCAGTACCAGGTCTACGATTTTCCATATTTCATGTGTTTCTCCTGTAGCTTTTCTGCTGTGTACACAAGTTTTGAATTTCTGTATTTAACTCCTCCTCCTGCTCCTGTTCCTCCTCCTGTTCCTCTTCCTCTTCCTTCTCCTCCTCTTCTTCCTCCTTCTCCTTTTCCTCACGCTTCTTCAATTACTCTTCACAGGAGCCCACTGATAGAGATTGAGGCAGAAAGTTGGGATGATGGAGGCGGGGAGGGAGCAAAGAGCATTTGAGGCTCTTATTTTTTGTCAGTTGTGGGGCCTGAACTCTGGGCCTGGGCGCTGTCCCTCAGCTCTTCAGCTCAAGGCTAGCACTCTACCACTTGAACCACAGCGCCACTTCCAGTTTTCTGAGTGGTTTATTGGAGATAAAAGTCTCATGGACTTTCCTGCCTGGGCTGGTTTTGAACCACCCTCAAATCTCAGTCTCCTGAGTAGCTGGGATTACAAGCATGAGCCACTGGCGTTTGGCCATTTGAGGGTCTTTATGTGTCCTCCTAGAGGTATCTGGCCCCAGGTTTGGGAACCCTTGACTGAGGGCTCACTGAAGTATGGGATACAGGATCCCTCTTTCATCCTCTGCTTTGAGTCCTAGCATCTATTAGGCAATAGGAGTCACCACACACACACAGATTTGTCATCAATACCTATTCTCATTTGAGCAATCACAGCTCAGAAGGTTTAGATGGCTCGTCTGAAGTCACAGGAAGAGAGTGGAGGTACAGTTAGGTTTCCGCTTGCTTAGCCCCACTCATTCCACGTGTCACCGCGGAATAGACTCTGTGGAGGTATGGGGCCTTCCTGGGTAGGGTCTTGGGAAACCTTTTTTAACAGATTTTTAGTACAAATTTTTACTGTTTCTTAGCAGGGTTCAAAATGCACAGAGATAACCAGACTGGCCTTTCCACTTTGGAGGACGGGGCCAAGACATCAAATAGATGCTGCTCACCCAGGCATGGGCTGTACTTTCTTGTTGTTCCCTATCTGGCTTTGTCGTATAACATGAAGCTCCATGTGACTTCACTAGAATAGAACTGGGGAAGGAAACTCTGCAAGCCACAGAAGAAAGCTCCGGAGCATTTTAGCAGGAAACTTTGTGGTCCTGAGTACATGAGGGTACTCGGGGTGGATGGACAAGTTGGGTTGTAGCTGGTCCTATACCCTTGTCCCACAGAGTCACATCAGGAGAGAGGGCTCTAGCTGGTATTGAGCAGTACAGGTCAGGACAGGGGATAAGGAAGAACTTAGGTTGACAGTAGAGATGGATGCTTTCTAGAAGCTGGTACAGCTGGTACAGTCACTTACCACTGTAAGTGACTCCAAGCACATGCAGATCTGAGATGAATTTGCTACTTTGGATCACATCTGACGATCTGAGACTTTGTTACTGTTTGGTAATATAAATATTTAACTAAGGAGAGGCATCCATGGATTTTCCTGGTAAAGAAGGTAAGTAGTTAGATAAAAGGAGGAGGAAATACCCAGCTTTCTTTCAGATGCTGGTTATCGAGTATCTTAATTTAATTAAATATTTACTGAGATACTTTGTGCCTAGCCCAGTGGTTATGTGGGAAATAGAAATAAAGGGAAGATAGGGGTAGCAATAAGATAAAGTTGATATACTACATAATAAACACGGGGCACAGTTGCAGATGCTGGAGTTATATCTTTTCCTAAGCAGATGTGATTTCTGACCTCACGGAAACTTAGAACTCACAGGAATAGATGTCAAACAATGAACATTGGACATGTCAATAACTATGGTATGGTCAGTAGTATTGAGACATTGTGGGGTGTTACAAGAATATATATTATGGGCTGAAATACATTCTAAACTGTGACTCTTCAGTGTATGGCTGCATTTGGAGATAGGGTGTTTAAAGAAACAACTAAATTAAAATGAGGTTGTTAAATTAGGCCCTAATGCAATAAGACTGGTATTCTTATAAGAAGAGGGGATGAAGGTGCAGGTCTTTGCAGACAGAAAGAGATGGTTTGAAAACATGGGATCAGTTATAATCTCCTTATTGCCTAGAAGCAGGGGGAGAGGAGGCCTCCACAGAAACAAACCATGCCAACTCCAGAACTGATGGATGATACATTTCTTAGGTTTAAGTAAGTCATCCAGGACTGACTGATGATACATTTCTTAGGTTTAAGTCATCCAATTTGTGATATTTTGCAATGGAAGCACTAACAAACTTATCTGTTATGTAACAAAAAGTTCATAGCTAGAAAAGGAGTGAGATTCTTTTTTCTCTGAAAGCCAGAGATGAAGTGATTTGGCATGTACACTCAGGGAGTTAAATGGCACCGAATGCCATAGGTCAAGCTCATAGTAGAAGGAATAGAGTGATCTCTAGAAATGGGAGAAATCTGAATCATCAACAGGTAAAGGCTGCTGATCTTCAGTGGAAATTTGTCTTGTTGAGGTTAGCGATTTGTCAGCTATCCAAGTTTCACTTCTTTGTTAACACGCATTCACACCCTACAAGGTTATAAGAATCAAAGGAATCAAATGTTGAAAAAGCAAGGGAGAAACAAAAAATTGCGTGTAAAAATTTTATTTACTTAATTGATGCAATTTGAACTGTGTCTGTGCTTTAAGTTGGCATAGTGCCCTGATAGTACTTACATGAAAATGTAACATCAGAATCAGAATCCAGGAAGCCAGGCTGTTTCTACAGTGTATATTTATTGCCACCTAGTGGTAGGAGTCTGCATTGTTCAACAATACTTTTTTCCAAACACTTATTTGATTATAACACAGATTGCAAGTTATTCTCAAGTAGATTTAGTCATTTATTCTACGTTTATATGAATGTACTTCACATAACTCTAGGATTATGAGGAAGAAGATATGGTGCTATTTTTATTCTTTGTGTTACTGTCTGTTCTCCGAAGCATATAATATTTTTGATCTTCTCCTTGGGCATAATTTCACTCTCCTGCACTATTTTAATTATTTTTAGGCAAGTGCAAAAGCTGTAGCAATGTCTAAATGCTGGTGGATATGTAGTATGTAGACATAGGAATGATACCATACATGTGCACATCTGAGGGAATCTAGGAGGAGGGCACAGAATTGGAGGGAAATGGGGGTGGGGTGGGAATACAGTGCAGCGCTCAGCTGCACTGGACATTGATGAGTATGAACTAAGCCACTCAAGGGCGACAATGGGAGGGAGGAAATGAGAGAGAAAGAGGGAACAGCTCACACTAAGCCAAAGGAAAGAAATGTACATATCACCTGATTTGGAAAAAAAAATAGCTGTAGTGTCAAAGTTTGTAGAGTCCATAAGCTTTATAGACCATGATAATGACAATGCGCCTCGTGAAGGTTAAAATGTGTTTGTGACTTTAAGTATCACCACCCCACAATATGGTGAATTTTGTGAATTTTGTGTAATCACTTAATCTCAATAAAGGGAAGAAAGGAATTATACTATACTTCCAAGAAACATTGAATTGTTATTTTTGTGTGATGGTGAAATATTTTGTAGTCCTGGGGCTTGAACTCAGGGCCTGGGCATTGTCACTAAGCTAACTTTTTGCTCAAGGCTAGCTCTCTACCACTTGAGCCACAGCACCACTTCCAGATTTTTCTGAGTAGTTTATTGGAGATAAGTGTCTCAGGGACTTACCTGCATGGGCTGATTTCAAACCCTGATCCTCAGAACTCAGCCTCCTGAGTAGTTAGGATTATAGCCGTGAGTCATCAACTGCCTCAGGATTAATCTTGTTAATGGTCTGAAGACATTTTCCAAGGCATTTGAGCTCAGGTACAATGCACTGGTTTCTATCAGTGGAACCCTTCAAGTAGGAGGCCAGCGATACTCCTGTATTTTGTTACCTTTTGGGTATAAGCTTTCAGCTATCATGGAAAAAATCAAGATAAGCTTTCAGCTATCATGGAAAAAATCAAGTGCAAGAGTCAGGGGAGAGGGAGGTAGTGTAAAGCGGAAGGAGTAAACAAACAGCCACCAACTCGAGGCAATACTTTGTTGACTGGTAAGCAAAGGATCGAAGGTCTCAAAACAAGTTCTTAAAATATAGTTAGCTTCTTGTGCATTTTAGAGATTTACTCCTTATTGAAACTGGGGAAGATGCTTGCTATCTTTTATACAGTATTTTGCTAATCTGCCATGTGCCTAATGATTATGTTTTTCCACTCCCATTAGCCAGATGAGGCACGGGAAAGGCACCTCCTGACAGAGTGTAACTTCGGTCTTCTTTGTATACATAGAAAAATCATTTATTTTCGACAGACTTGTTCATAATAATATCTTTGAAAGACTAGTGAATACTTCTTCAGAGAGAGCCCAGAAGGGACTCAGACAGAATGATGATTAGTAGGGAGACAATCATCCATCAATCTGTCTAAAAAGCAATTCTCTGAATGCCAGAGGATGGTAGAGAAAAGTAGAAGGAATTTTAAAATGGAAAACATGACTTTGGGGCCACTAAGCTTTTTCAAATAACAGACATGATGAGAGAAAGTCAGAAGACAACTCCAACAGTCCTTTGTACAAGGAACTAAAGGATAGAGCTAGGGTATAGAGACAATAGAACCATTGCTTTAGATGTGCCATTATGAAACCATTCCAGTCTCAACATTTTCCATTGAGTAATCAGTTTACACAATAGCCCTTGGTTTACATCTTAGTGTTCTGTCCGGTCTTCATCCGTCCCACGAAAGACCGACAGGGTCCAAGGAAAGGTAAGTGCGGCCCTCGCCTGGTTCCCAGCCTCCCTCAGGCTGGGAGACAATCAGACGCAGCGGGAAATCAACTCAAGCAGGAAAACTCACTTATTAACACAGAGCAAGCCCTTTTTAAAGCAAAAAAGAGCAGGTGGCATGGGAGGGGAGGAGAAGGAACCAATCACTGTCAAGGTCACACCCTGTCATGCACCTAAGCTTCCACAGGCTGGTTACACACTAAATGCAAATCGGGCTCTGCCCACTCAACTCCCTCTCAGCGCCATCTTTGCTGCCCACGTGCTCCACAGATTCCCCCTTTTTTGTTTTAATGGCAGACCCACCTCCCAGTTAGTTATCCTTTTCCTTCCAATGTAAAGGTTATTTTAACAGGATTACATTGGTAAGGAAAGCATTGGCCACGCAGGGGGTTCAAGGCAAGTCTGGGGGGTGAGATTCTACAGACAAGGATAGGGAGGGCCCTTGTGTATGATCCAAGAGCCCGTCCCAGTTACCTCACATCCCCACCTAGCACAGTAATAAACATCAGTCCCACCACAGTTAGAAATGTCCGAAGCAGTTCAATTAATTCCTGGGCATATATAAAGTCAGTATCTCGTAAGGTCATCCTCTTCAGAACATGGGAGCAGCCTGGGTATTGGGAGTTCCACACATGCAGCACGGTGCATCCTCGTGGGCCCCCACACTCAAGCCATTCTACTATTGTCCAGAAAAACAAGGAAAATTTAAAACAAACTCTGCAGATATAGCAAAGCAATCCCAGGCACCTGGTATCTTTTAAGTAAGCCAGTTCCTTGTACTTGCCTTTAAGTGAGCACAGGGGTCAAGATGACCTTTGAGCTTTACTGTCAGCTCCCAACGGCTCCCAACATCTCCCCCATCTTTGTTTAAAGAAGCAAAGCAAACCTGCCTGTCTTAGGTTGGGTAGATCGCCTTGTCTGCCTTACCCATCACTGGGAATTTCTTCAGAGCAAAGTTGAAGGCCCTGTCTTAGGTTGGTCAGACTGATACCCCCTCTTACCCGACTCTGGTGTGATTCCTCTTGGGGGAAATTCATTCACTTGGAGCTTGATCTTATGTAACTGTCTGGCTAAGCTCATAAGAGTTTTGCAGTGCACGTATAATGCAAGGAAAGCATAGAAAAACCATCAGCAAAAGCATTACCAGGCCAAGCAATGTCATTAGCAGTCCTTTAACATTAGTCAGGGATGGGATAGCGGTCTTTGCCACTTCAGAGTCCAGAGGTGGGGCTTGTTCTAATCCGGCTATTTGCCTGTGGGGTTGAAAAAGATCTAAAGACAAGTTATTTGATGATTTCTGCATTGCCAGCGCTGATCACTGCCCAGGTCACCCGTTGAGGTTGATGCAGATTCTGTAGGGCCATTGCTGGGACTGGGAGGGTCAGGACAGCCAACAGCTGGAATATCGCCATCTGCAATTGTTAGAGAACACAAGAGCTTCTCAAGAGCTGGTTGCCCTTGGGGATGGTTAGTAATTATCTTTCTGGCTTTTCTCTTTAAAACACAAGCCTTGGCCACCATAGCTGTTTTTCTTTCTGTGTTGGTTAGTTTATCCTTGGACATCCTCCTGTATAGAGGAAATGGGTAAAAACTTAAGGTTCCTGGCAGGGATCCAAATGGGAGCTGTCTCCCCTATGGGAAAAACACATCCAAATCGCCTGCCCATGGTAACCAGGGGGTCAGGTCCTCTCCATTGTTGTGTCAGGGGGTCTTTCCACCTGACTTTCACTTGGGGCTTAGGGGTTAGTTGTCTCCAGTGCTTCTGAAATCTGGATTCAGTTGCCCCTTTTAAAAAATTTAAAATGTTAATGGCAAACAAAGCTATCTGTAACTGTGTATGAGGGCTAATTCCCCTTTTTTGTTTTAATAATTGCTCCTTAAGACACTGGTGATTTCTTTCTATAATTGCTTGGCCTTGGGGATTATAGGGAATTCCTGTAGTATGATTAATATGCCATTTGTCAAAAAACTCTGACATTGCTTTACTAACAAAACAAGGTACATTATCAGTTTTAACTTGTGCTGGTAGACCCAAGGTGGCAAAGCATTGAAGAAAATGTGCTTCTGAATGTTTAGTTCTTTCTCCTGTATGTGCTGTGACCCAACATGCTCCTGAGTAGGTATCTATAGAGATAAAGATATTTTTAAACTTACCAAAGGCTAGGAAATGAGTAACATCCATTTGCCAGAGAAGTTAGGTTTAAGGCCTCTGGGATTTACCCCCGGTGGTTGTAACCGGGTACTTTTAAGAAGGGCTGGCATGTTTTACAGGTATGTACTATCCTTTTGAGGTCCTTTACAGGAATCTGAGGAAATCTATGCTGAAGACCTCTCCAATTAATGTGGGTTAAATCATGCAAACAGGTAGCCTCTTGTAACGTTAATGCTTGTGGGCCAGTAGCTAACTGGTTCACCCAATTATTGCCTAGGGATAAAAACCCAGGAAGTTTTGAATGCCCTCTCAAATGTTGACTACGAATAGGGGTTCCCCGCCCTTCTAATAGGCCCTTAAGGGTAACCATAAGAGGGGAAATAGGGTTTTCATCCTGCTTAATATGTGCCTGGGGAATATGAGGGAGCAAGTTAATCATATATAGGCTATCAGAATACAAATTAAAGGGTTTTTGTATGTCCTGAAGGGCCATGATTACAGCGAGCATTTCTTTATATTGTGCTGACCCCTGATAAGGTTGAAATCTTTGTTAGCTTGGGGTCTTTTGTTGTTCCTCAAAGGCTGCAGATGTAGAGCCTGCTTTACCTCCATCAGTAAAAACATGGAAGGCACCAGGAATTGGTGTAGGAGAAAATAGAGAAGGCATTTTGAGGGGAAGTCCTATAACATGACAGTCCATTTGGATGGCCCATGATGGCAGTCAATTTGGCCTAGAAACCCCTCCAAGGAGAGAGCAAGATGAGCATTGGCTTGAGTGAGCCACTCAACGTCTGCCATCCGAAAAGGAAAAACAATGGAGTGAGGGTCGAGGCCATAATGCCTTTGGGCTTGCGTCCTTCCCTAGACAATAGCATCTGCAAGTTTGTCTGCCTGAGAGTACACCCGAGGTGTGCCGCCCAGGGGAGTGTGAACCCACTCTAATGGCTCCCCCACTTTGAGTTAAAACTGCAGAAATCAATTTATCACCTGCAAACAACCAAAGGGAAATGGGCTCAAAAATAGAATACCTCTTCAGGGAAACTTCATCCAGGACTTTTTGGAACTGCAAAAATATTGCCCGATGGCTGTCTGTAATTGTATAACTTCTTGGGGCGTCCTGTCTTTTAGTAGGGCAAATAAGGGCACAAAACTATCTTTAGGGACAGGAACCCATGGCAACAGCCAATTGAGTTCCCCTAAAAGACTCTGAGGTTGGGTTAAAGTTAGAGAGGCTGGAATATCCAGCAAAGACTTAAGGGGGGCTGGCCTTAGTCAAGGTAAGGTGGGTCCTGAGCACCTTAAAAGGAGCTACCTTTTGAATTTTATTGAGGTGTCTGGTAAAACCTCCCTTTTTTAATATGGCGAGAACCTGGGACAGAAGGCTCTCCGGGTATCCTGGGTCTTGGTGCCCCAGAATGATATCATCCATGTAGGCATAGGCAAGGGAGGTATCTAAACCCAGCACAGGCCCTAAAAGTGTGGCCAAGTATTGTTGGCAAAAGGCCAGGCTATTGGCCATTCCCAGTGGCAGCACCATCTATTTAAACCTCCGATCAGGCTGGGAAAAATTAAGAGAAGGAATGGAGAAAGCAAACTTCTTGCAGTCATCTGGATGCAGGAGGATAGGAAAAAAACAATCACAACCAAGGTATTTTCTGAAGGTATAGCAGGAGTCCAGGGCATGCCTCTTAGGGGCATTTCTACTAGCTCTATCCTTTCATTTACCTTATGTAGATATTGGAGCATATGCCAAGCCCTAGAGGCTTTTTAAATAACAAATAGGGGTGTGTTCCAAGGACACATAGAAGGGCTTATGTGCCCAAGGTTTATCTGTTCCTCCACCAGAAGGTGGAGGGCTACAAGTTTAGGTTTGGTCAATGGCCACTGCTCCACCCAGATAGGGCTTCCCGGTTTCCACCTAATGGGAGGTACTAGTGGGGCAGTGGCGTTTAGGATTGGGGGTGCACCCGAGCGGGTCCCCTATGTTCTTCTCTGTAATTATGAAAGTTAAAAGAAATCCTTTTTCTTAACTCCCTCTAGATCCTGTTTAAGCCTTTGTGCTTCTTCCCTATCCAGAATATCATCATAGGATGCTCGATGGTCTGTAGTGACCACAGCATCCATTTGTCCTAGCATGTCTTGTCCTAGTAAATTGGCAGTGAGGTTTTTTTCCAGTAAAGGGCATATCTTTCCCTGCTCTCCATCTGGGCTAGTCCATGTCTCTTTAGACTGGTAATTTCCCTCTACCCCCAATATCAGGGGCTAACAGAATCCAGAAACCCATAAAAAAAATCATATACTACAACCACGTAGGCTTCATCCCAGAGATGCAGGGATGGTTTAACATACATAAGTCAATAAATGTAATCCAACACATCAACAGAGCCAACGTCAAGAATCACGTGATTATCTCCACAGATGCAGAAAAGGCCTTTGATAAAATTCAACATTCATTTATGCTAAAAGCTCTGGAGAAAATAGGAATAGAAGGAACATTTTTAAAAACAATAAAAGCCATTTATGACAGACCAATAGCCAATATTATACTTAATGGGGAAAAGCTACAACCAATTCTCTTAAAATCAGGAACAAGGCAAGGATGCCCACTGTCTCCACTCGTCTTCAATATAGTCCTGGAACCCTTAGCCAGGGCAACAAGGCAAGAAAAAGACATTAAAGGGATCCGCATAGGGAAAGAAGAAGTTAAACTATCCCTTTTTGCAGATGACATGATACTATACCTTCATAATCCCAAAAATTCCATCCCCAAACTCTTAGAAATCATAAATCACTTTGGCAAAGTAGCAGGATACAAAATCAACCCACAAAAATCAGTTGCCTTCCTGTACACTGACAATGTACAAGCAGAAAGGGAAATAAAGAAAGCAGCCCCATTCACAATAACCTCCCCCAAAATAAAATATTTAGGAATTAACCTAACCAAAGATGTAAAAGAACTATCTAATGAAAACTATAAAAAGTTAAAGAAAGAAATTACAGAAGACACTAGGAAATGGAAAGACCTCCCATGCTCTTGGATAAGCAGACTTAATATAGTGAAAATGGGAATACTGCCAAAATTAATATACAAATTCAATGCAATTACTATTAAAACCCCAATGATGTACATCTCTGAAATACAGAAAACAGTCCAAAAATTCATATGGAACAACAAAAGACCTAGAATAGCCAAAACAATTCTAGGGAATAAAGACAACATGGGAGGGATATCCATGCCGAACTTCAAACTCTACTATATAGCCATAATAACAAAGACAGCATGGCACTGGCACAAAAACAGACCCGAAGAACAATGGAATAGAAGATCCAGAAATAAATCCACAGGCCTACAGTCAGTTGATATTTGACAAAGGAGCCAAAGACATACAATGGAAGAAACACAGCCTCTTCAACCACTGGTGCTGGGAAAACTGGGCGGCCATATGCAGAAGACTAAAAGTGCACCCCAGCCTGTCACCATGCACCAACATTAACTCAAAATGGATTAAAGACCTTAACATCAAACCTGAATCTCTGAAACTACTGTCGGACAGAGTAGGAGAGACACTTGAACTTATAGGCACAGGAAGGAACTTCCTGAACAGAGTCCCAGGGTCACAACAAATTGGAGAGAGATTCGACAAATGGGACTACCTTAAAATAATAAAAAGCTTCTGCACAGCTAAAGCTATCGCAACCAAGCTAGAAAGACAACCAACTAATTGGGAAAAAATATTTACCAGCAATATATCAGACAAGGGGTTAATATCCAGTATATACAGGGAACTCAAGAAACTAATCCCTCCCAAGCCTAACAAACCAATTACTAAACAGGCAAGGGAACTAAAGAGAGACTTCTCAGATGAAGAGATTAAAAATGGCAAAGAAACACATGAGGAAATGTTCACCATCCCAGGTTGTGAAGAAAATGCAAATAAAGACAACCCTGAGATACCACCTTACCCCAGTCAGAATGTCCTACATCCACAAGTCAGCCAACGACAAATGCTAGAGGGGATACAGAGAAAGAGGAACCCTATTACACTGCTGGTGGGAATGTACATTTATACAACCACTTTGGAAAGCAGTCTGGAGGGTCCTCAGAAAGCTAAATATTGACCTCCCTTATGATCCAGTCATACCACTTCTAGGCATCTACCCTGAACAACAGGAACCAATATACAAGGACACATGTACCTCCATGTTTATTGTAGCACTGGTCACAATAGCTAGGATATGGAAACAACCCAGATGTCCCACCACAGATGAATGGATCCAAAAATTGTGGTATCTATACACAATGGAATATTATGCAGCCATTAGAAATAACAAAACAATGACATTTGCAGGGAAATGAATGGAGCTAGAAGAAATCATGTTGAGCGAGGTAAGCCAAAAGCAAAGAAACAAATGGTACATGGTCTCCCTGATAAGTGGATGTTAAATCCAAAATGTTAGGTGATACGACAAAATTAACAGGACTTAAGAAACAAAGAACTTCCACTCATCTGGTCGAACCACTACTAAATAACCCCATGCTGCTGATCATGTGTATGGTATATATGTGTACATTGGAGGGGAACCAGGAAGATGACACAGAACTAGAGGGAATCAGGGAAAAACGTACAACAGCGGGACCCATTGCACAGGACATTGACCAAAATGAACTAAGCAACCAATGGCAGCGATGGGAGGGAGGGAACAAGTGGGAAAGAGGGAAGAGCTGATGCTATGCAAAACAAAAGAAATGTACATATCACCCAATGTGGAAGAAATAACTGTATCACAAAGCTCATAGAACTCATAAATATGATGTTTGCTCCAGGAAAGTTAGAATGTGTTTGTGACCTTAACTGAGCAATACTATCCCACAATACTGTGAAATTTGGGAAATTGCATAATCAGTTAAGCACAATAAAAAACAACAAGTCCCTCTCCCTGATGGTCTTGGGGTTCCTTTGCCCTGGGCTGCCAGCACCTGGTAATAGCCTCAGTCATTGCAGATGTCTGAGCCTGTAAGACTATAGCTAGTGACTGAGACTGGTGCTGTTGCGTTCCCACATCTTGCGAGGCCACCACACATCTGCCCAGGAACTCTCTCTCAATCCTGCACAGGCCATGCGGTGGTCTGCATTCATCCCTTCCCAGACCAGCAGCTTTACAAACTGATCTCGGAGGTTCCCTGCTGGCAGCTTGCGGTGAACGCTCTGTTGGACTCGGTCTATGAAATCAGGTAGAGGCTCACCCGGTTTTTGTCTCACTCCTGCTATGGGGGACTCGGTAGGCCCATCATCCAGTCTGTACCACGTGGCAAGTCCTACCTGCCTCACCTGGTCACAGTATGGGCCAGGTATGGGGGCCTGTTGGACGCCAGTGGAGTACCCTTCCCCCGTCCCTGCTAGCATGGCATAGGTAATAGGTATCACGGGTTGAGCCTGCCGGTTACTCTCTGCCCACACTCTGCACTCCTCCTTAAAGAAAGCACACCATTTAATAAACTGAGAACTGGTGAGGACGGCTTTGGCCACATCCAGCCAATCCTTAGGGACACATGGGTGATAAGCAATGTCCCAAGGAGTTTGGGCCATCCTCTGCCACCGCCATGCGGAGCTCTTTAAGGTCCTTTGCCTCCCATGGATACCATTCCAAGGGCCTGTTAGCCCCTGCTGCCAGATTGACCGGATACGCTTGGGGAAGCAAATCCTGTGGCCCAGGGTCTGGGTTCTCGGGTGGCCCTTCCCTTCCAGGGTAGGCCTCCGAGTAGGTTACTTCCCCAGCCCTCAACCCCTCCATGGGGTAGGGGTCTGGGTCTTGCAAGTCCCTCTCGCAGGTCTTGTAGGGCGCCGTACCTCCCCTCCAATCGGGGGACTAGGGAGGGGGCCTAGGACCGTCAGGATCACCTGAGTCAGAGGGGGTAACTTTCACCCTCTTTTTGACTTGCACTGTGCATGTTTCAGTGCGTTCTGGGTTGAGTTTGGCCCATTCCTTTTCCTTCCCAAGTCCTTCTGTACTCCTTCTAGGCCTAATGTTGCCTCCTCCTCCTTCTTCTGTGAGATAGCATTACCAATACTAAGGGTTTCACTTACCCTGAGAGACCGCTTAGCCTTGGCCGGTATCTTTTCCCTTCGTGCCCCACGTTGGGCACCAGATGTCGGGTCTTCATCCGTCCCACAAAAGAGGAAAGGTAAGTGCAGCCGCTCCCCAGCCTCCTCAGTCCGGGAAACAATCAGATGCAGCGGGGAGTCAAGAAGGAAAACTCGTTTATTAACACAGAGTAAGCACTTTTTAAAGCAAAAGAGACCAGGTGGCATGGGAGGGGAGGAAGAGGAACCAATCACTGTCAAGGTTACACCTTATCATGCACCTAAGCTTCCACAGGTTGGTTATGCACTGAACGTAAAGCAAATCGGGCTCTGCCCACTCAACTCCCTCTCAGCGCCATCTTTGCTGCCCACGTGCTCCACAGTGTTCATCACTGTACATGTAATATCTAAATCCTCATAAGTTATGAAATATTGTCTAGCAAGCCAAATAACACGGGCCATTTGGATAGAATGAGAGTCATAAATTTCTGACTACTGATGTTCCTGAATGGATATCCTTTCAAAACTATAGGATAATACCCATTTTTGTGTAGTTCAAACCCAAGGAAACATTCTTCTTATTTACAAATGCCTTTGTGCAGAGTTACACCATTCTATCGATACCATCACCCACTTTGGATCTGTCTGACACTTCACACCAACTGTTTTCTTTCTATATGAAGCTTGTTTTGTCTTGGTAAACTTTCTCCACCACAGCTGGCAGTACTGAGTACTCTTTCCAAGTGCCAGCCTTTCCGCTGGTAGCAGTCTCTGGCTTCTGCTCAGTATTTGTTATTATGTCACATTGCAAGCACTGACGTCTGCTTTCAGTGTGGGACTGTGGATTCTCTGAGTGCATTGTAACCCTCGCTGAGTCTACATGTCAGCCCTTCCCCTCATGAGGACAGGGCACTAGCAGGTATACATCGATAGAACTAGACATGAATAAATGGGTGACATTCACCTTCACACATGCTGTTGACTGAGAAGGAATCTGTTTCTAAAGCAGATTAAAAATGTACTAACTTGCCAGTCACTGGTGGCTCATGCCTGCAGTCCTAGCTACGGAGGAGGCTGAGATCTGAGGAATACAGTTGGAAGCCAGCTTGCGGCAGGAAAATCCGTAAGACTCTCATCTCCACTCAACTACCAAGAAGCCAGAAGTAGAGCTATGGCTCAGATGGTATAGAATGGTAGCCTTGAACAAAAGAAGTTTGTGGACAAAACCCAGGACCTGAGTTCAAGCTCTCCTAAGAAATTATGTAGCTATATGAAAACTCATTCTGGTGGTCTTAGGTCCTTCACTGGCGAATGTCGAGGAAAGAGCAGCTAAATGCCATTCTGCAGTTAAGACTCTCACATGTAGGCTGATTCTTTTATTTGGGGGGAGGTTTATTTTTCTTGTGTATTATTAAGAAAGTACACAAGGTGACCTTGAGTACCCTTCACTTAACATATTGACACCTTCTGGCTGTGTCCTTAAAAACTGCAACAGCATTTACACCAAGTGACCACCAGATGGCAATGCAGCTTAACTCAGTACTTGGGTTTTGTTACTTGGGCCCCAGAAGACAATGGTGCCAAAGGTACTGGCTACAGCCTGAAGTGTGTGTGTGTGTGTGTGCGTGTGTGTGCGAGAGACATTCTATTGTAGTTAAGAACTTACCACTTCCTTTCCCAAATGTGCCCCTCTGCCCTAAATTTCTTTATGGATTAAATGTTTAGGATGCTCAACCCTCACCACCTCCCCCTCCCACCCCCCACCCCCCCAAAAAGGTGAACAGTCAACCTGAAGCCAGTACAAGAGCACAAATCAAGAAGGAAGCTCATTTAAATGATGCACTCATTTAAATGACTTAGCTCAATCAATCTATGGAAACGTAATCCTTAGGGGTTGTCAGCCTTCCGTTACAGATCATGAGAAAGTTGCAGATCACCATTGAGGTTACTAAGTCCTGCGTTGCACAGCAGCAGGAAGCCAGGGACGCCAGGGAAGGAAGTGTGTGGCACCCAATAGAAGAATTATTATTCCAGATAGTAGTATCGGGCTGCAGTCAGGGGAACTCCAGAGCACAGAGCTCAGTTGGGCTTTGCTTCTTGAGGTGCGTGTTGACTGGCTAGGAAAAGACAATGCTGGGGTTTCTGACTCATCTCACAATCGCCATTGTCTACCAGCTCTCCTCAAGGCTTGTGGCCTTTTGGGGATTCCAGTGGATAGTCCTTAATCTAGAAAAAAATGATTACTTCATTTGCTACAACATGGACTCTGGGAAATATGATTTCATAGACGAGCCTCCTCCCAGCTAGGCAGACCCTAGAGAAAATGCAGTGTCAAATAAATCCTAAGGACATACAAGGAGAATTCCTCATCCTAGGCCTCATTTGGAAGTCTATTGAAACAGTGATTTTTAGAAGTTTATATCCTAAGCCGGGCTCTGGCGCTCACACCTGTAATACTAGCGACTCAGGAAGCTGAGATCTGAGAATTGCAGCTCAAATCAGCCTGGGCAAGGAAGTCCATCCATGAAACTCTTATCTCCGAGTAGCCACCAGAAAACAGAAAGTGGTGCTGGGGCTCAAACTGGTAGAGTCCTAGCCTTGAACACAAAGCTCAGGGACAGAGCTCTCTCTCAGCCTTGAGTTCAGGCCCAGAACTGGCACACAGACACATAGAAACAGACAGACAGACACAGACATACAGACACACACACACACACACACACACACACACGAGTTTACATTCCTTCTACTAATGCATTTAAATAGCATGTGTAAGTCTGGGTATTGGAATACATTTGCTATGTTGTTGAACATATGTGTCAAAGTTCTAATATAAACTTGAAATATTCCTTAGTGAGGAACCTCTAGAGGTTCCCAAGGTGGTGTTATCTCAGGGGTGTTAAATTCTTATTTCAGTTATCTTAGTTTTTACTGTTATTTACATGCTTGTCATGAAGTATCACTTGTTATTATTATTATTATTATTATTATTATTATTATTATTATTATTGTTATTTTGTCTACAGTGTGGCTTCCATTTCACAGTTCTGGGTGCATGGTGAGTAAGTCTTGTTCACTGTCGTGCAAGGCTTCTTGGCAGTTGAGTTCTGTCTTGCCTGGAGGCAAGCTATCTGGGTTCAAATCCCTATACTGTTGACTTGTTTATGAGTAATCACAGGCAATGTAGTTAACTATTTTCAACGTCAATATCACCATGTAGGGCATAGCCCGGTATGTTCATTTTCACATACAACAACGTGTTACAAAATATTTGTTATGTGTGATGCAATGCTTCAGTTAAAACAAATCATTAAACAAAGCAGATTAAAACAAAAACAAACACATTCCTACAGTTGAACAACCAACATTCCCATTAAAGTCAATCATTCTATTTGATTTCCCAGGAGCCTTCCTCTCTGGGAAATCCACAGGCCTGGGATTTCTCACCAATATTCTGAGGGTACTTCTCATTTTTAGCATCTGATGCACTGAGTGTCCTCTGTGTGAGTTAAAGCAGGAGATTTAAGAGCACATTTTCAAGGGTAATTACCATTTGGGATTGTGTAATTATTCTTCTCAGCAGACATTTAACATGGCCAAGTATAGCATTCTAAGCAGTGAAACCCAATTCCCAGCAGGACTGCAAAACTCATCTTTGAAAATTGAGGAGCCGTCTTCATTCTTTGCATCTTACCTTGGCATTTTGGCATTTTTCATGGAACTTCCCACTCTCTCCTTCCACATTTTCCCTGGGACCAGGGGCTGCTATTATCATTATTTTGATATTTCAAAGGAAAGAATGTTCTGCTGCTTTTCAGGGAACATCCAGCAATCCAACCCCCTAATTAGTGTTGTGAAGCATAAGCCAAGATTGGTTATTTTCTTTTTGTTTTAAATCCAAAGATTTGGTCAGTATTCAAACTTATTTTTTGTTTAAGATCATTAAGAGCGCAGCTTTATTAAAATTATTTAGATAGCTCACTAAGACATTATCTTTTTTTCTTTGAAGAAATCAATCTATTTTCTTGAGATCAAATTTAAGTCAGCAAGTATGTGAATACATTGAAGATAGAACCTTGTATCTTGATTAAGTCTTTTTGAAAGCTATAGATAGTTTTGTATCCTAGATGAATTTAGATACTGGATAGAGGAATTTAAAGACAATTCTTGATGTCTTTTCTATAATGCTATTATTTTATAAACAGAGAATAAAATGTGACATGCCATTTAATTTACAGGGTGATTTTGATTGACTAAAATATATATGCACACATACCTACATATTTTAGTTCATGCATATGAAAGTGATAGTCTTATAGCAGTCAGGAACCTAGATAAAGGACACCAGATGCTTCTATTTACTCCTTGACTTTTCCAGGTCTTTTATTTTCCAGGATTTTATTTGTGTATGTGTTGGCCCTAAGTCTTGAATTCAGGACCTGGGTACAGTCCCTGAGTATTTCTGTTCAAGGCTAGAACTCTACCACTTGTAACTCTACCACTTGAGCTACAACTCCACTTCTGGCTTTTTTTTTTCTTTTCTGTCTTTTTTTTTCTTTTGGGTGTTTAATTGGAGATAAGGGTCTCATGAACTTTCCCACCAGGGCTGGCTTTGAACTGCAATCCTTAGCTCTCAGCCTCCTGAGGACTAGGATTACAAGCATGAGCCACTGGTGCCTGGTACCACTAGGATTTTTATGGTAGCAGTACTAGATTTCTGTGAGGATTTGACATTAGAAACAACTCATTTCTCTTTGACTTATGGCCACTGATTTTTTTGTTGTTGTTGGTCGTGGGGCTTGAACTCTGGGCTTGATTGCTGTCCCTCAGCTCTTCAGCTCGGGGCTAGTGTTCTACCTCTTGAGGTACAGCTCCAGTTCCCACTGATTTTTTTTTTAAATTAAGAAGTTTATCACTATATATCAGACAAGCTTTTTATATTTACCTTCAACTAATCTAACCCAAAGATAGCTCTGGCATAATGTAAAGAAGTCCCAACTAGTACCTAGTGTAGCTGAGTCTATTAACTATTTTGTATTCTTCAGACATTAATCATATTATCATCAATTACTCAACTGAGAAATGAAGAATTTGGGTTACTCTACCTGTCTAAGAGCGATTTAGTGAAGACAATGAAGAAATGTGAAATTCCCACCTAAGCCAGTGTCTCTTTTTTCATACTTGATTCTCTTATTGTTAGCTTGATAGATAAATTGTGGATAGGCCTATCTACATTGCAAAACTGGGAGACTTAAATGAGTTGAAAGACAAAGTTCTAAGTACACAGAGCAGTAGCGGCAGCTATATAATTCATATGGCAGGTATAATGCTACTTCAACAGATAGTTCCTTTCCACTTTGTTCTACCACCAGCATCACATTTTCAAATCCTCCACTCCTGAAGAATCTTCCGTTAGCTCATAAAGAACAAGCCGAGACCTATAGGTTCTCTGAGTTGGAGAAAAAGAGAAATTAGAAGCAAAACAAAATGGTTGCTCAATGCATTGTGGAGTGGCACAGGCTGAGATGTATGTGATTGTGGGGAATTACTTCCTATTATTGCCTAGTTGTATCTATGGCAACAATTCCATCCAATTTACTCAATAAGCATGGATGAAGCTCCATCTATCTTGATTCTGTGTCCTCAAAGCTCAACCTCCCTTCTATCTAAGCCAGCCAAACCGGTCATCTGTCTTGTGCGTGAACTGAGTGAATATGTGGGTGCTGATTGCTATATAATTATGATTTTTCTCATTTCGAAACACCAACGCAGCTTTTCTTTCTTCCAGACTATTACATGGCATATGGTTTGTTTTCAGATATTTAATTCACACTTTCCTAATTAAATCAACTTTGTTTCCTGACATCTCTCTTTTAAATAATATCTTCTAAGAGTGATTTTTCTTTGTATTTTAGACTTAAAAGTAAACCAACTCAAATGTCGATGTTTCCTCTACACGAGTGAAAACGTATCCCCTTTTACGTTTACTTTTGAAATGTGCTAAAATACAACAGGACACCACAACTTTTCTAAAAAGAAATTGCCACTTAAAATGGTGGATGTTTATGATTTTTCTCATCGGCTACTTTTCTTGTGCTATTTATAAAGAATTATGCAGAAGATGGAGTAAGGGGATATAGAGTCTGGCTTCATTTACCAGTGATGGGCTGTGAACTTAGTGTAACAGATCTCACTCCGTTCCTAGTCCCTGGATTAAAACTATCTCCTCTTTCATGAGAGTATAATAATAAATAAAAATCAATCAACTAGGTATCTGATATCGCAAGTATCCTCTTGTGTCTGAGGAGGGCTGACTGCCAAGGCTGCCAAGGTAGAGAATGATGTGGAAGAGGCTTGGCTGATGGTTGAATCTGCACACAATGTAATGGGCTACCTCATGGACAAAGATACTAGCAAGTGGAGCCTTACTAGGAGGAATATCCTGACCTACAAAGCCTGGTTTTAACGCCTTCATAGAGCAAGGAATCTACTAGCACAGAGGACCTCGGCACCGCAAGATTCCTGCCTTAAAGTGTTGGCTAGAAAGGCAAGCTACTGCTGAGCCATACCTCCAGATCTTTCTCTTCTTCTGCAATAGTTCCTTTTCCTTCTATTTTATGCACTCTACTGTAATGATGCTCTCCCCCTCCCAACACAGTCCTGCATGGCCCATATGTAAACGAATCTTCCAAACATTTTCCCCAGCTGGCCTTAAACCGTGATCCTTCCAATCTCAAGTAGCTGGAATTCTATTTGTGAGCCACTGTATGGTTTTCTTTGACTCTTTTTTTTTTCATGAATGATAGGATGGGCAGATCATATATACCAACACTTAATGGCTTCTTCTAGTTTTATAAAATGAGATTTTAAAAATCTCTTAGGTTTATTATGGTGCCCTACAGCCATCGAGGTCTTCACTAATTAAGTGAATTATTACTAAATTGAAAATACATACATATCCGTATGTATATGCCACTAGTGGGTGGTGCTTGAATTCAGGGCCTGGGTGCTGTCTCTTAGACTTTTCATTTAAGGTTGGGACTCTGCCACTGTTTGTTGGCTAATTGGAGATAAGAGTTTTATAGATTTTCCTGTCTGGACTTACTTCAAACTGTGTTTCTAAGACTTCAGCTTTTCTTGAAAATATTTGAATAGTTAAAACACTTATCTAAAGTGCTAAATACAATTCATGTTTCAAAAATGTCTATCATTCATGCATGTGACAATCTGAAGCCTGGATGGCACAGGAAAAGTTGGCTGTGGAGTGTCTGCCTCTACTCCTAACCCTCAAGTTACTGAGAGAAGAATTGTGAGTTTGTGGCCAGTCTGCTACACAGTAAGACCTCGTATCAAGAAACCAAAAACCAACCACAAAAAGCTAGATTACTGAGAAATGACTGGGCATGAAATAACAATAGCAGATACAGAATGGAAGGGTTGACATATACACCTAATATAAGCCTGGTCAAGCACTAAGAAAAAAAAATAATTAGGGAGAGACTATGGGGGAAACGGATGAAAGTATAATTGAAAATGTTGACAATTTATTCTCTCTAGTTTAAAATAAGGGCCTTGGAAGCAACATGAAAAAATGATGACTATTTAAAAGGAAAGAAGAAACAAAATATGTTTCTGTTTATAGGAGTGCCAGAAGTGATCATTGAAGTTCATTCCAATTCTGTTAAATACCAATATTTTTGGCAAAAGCTTAACATTTTGTGACTTTGGCTAACTAAATATTAGAAATAAATATCTGCTAATTTTTCTACTTCAGTGTTTATTTTCCCTTTCATAAATGGAAATTGACCTGTAGAAACTGAACTTCAGTTATATTTAGTTTATAATATGGAAAGAATATTTTCTGTTTTGGATCCATGAATTCTCCAAATACTTGAACTATAAGATTTATTACAATAAGAAGGTAGAAAATTTCTTGGGAATGTAGTAACCAAAACAATAATTTTCATGAGGAAATATATGTCCTTTGCAACTCTGGGGATATAAAGACAAATACATTCAATTGCATTTTCTTTCTGTTTTTTCTTTTCTTGTCTTTCTTTTTCTTTCTTCCTCCTCCTCTTCCTCCTTTTTCTTCTTCTTCTTCTTCTTCTTCTTCTTCTTCTTCTTCTTCTTCTTCTTCTTCTTCTTCTTCTTCTTCTTCTTCTTCTTCTTCTTCTTCTTCTTCTTCTTCTTCTTCTTCTTTTTCTTTTTCTTCCTCTTCTTCTTTCTTCCTCTTCTTCCCACCTCCTCTTCTTCCCACCTCCTCTTCTTTCCTCCTCCTCCTCCTCCTCCTCCTCCTCCTCCTCCTCCTCCTCCTCCTCCTCCTCCTCCTCCTCCTCCCCCCTCCTCCTCTTCCTCCTCCTCCTCCTCCTCCTCCTCCTCCTCCTCCTCCTCCTCCTCCTCCTCCTCCTCCTTCTTCTTTTTCCTTCTGACCTGGGTGCTGTCCCTGAACAAATTTTTTCAAGGCTAGTGCTCTAAGACTTTGAGCTTATTTCCAGTTTTCTGGTGGTTAATTGCAGATGAGTCTGATGGATTTTCCTGCCTAGGCTGGCTTTGAACTACAATCCCCAGATCTCAGCTTCCAAAGTAGCTGGGACTACAGGCATTGAGCCATGACGCCAGGCCTGCATTTTATTTCTTATCCAGTAAGCTGAACTTTAACTGAATTATGTTTAGAGGTCATATCCAAATGACTTCGTTCTTAATTGCATATAGGTTAAGTTGCAACATCCCGTGTCCATTATTGTCATCTGTGTAGAGCTGATTTAAACAGTCATTGCTTCTGTGAGAATGCTGAGCCTTGATGTTGTCATGGAACGGAAGCCTCATTTTACTATCAGCAGTGTGAATATTTGAAGAGCCTTCCATTTTTGGACAGTCAGAGATGTTTTGAAAACCAGGCCAGGCTCTCTGAAGAATTTGTATATACTGCCTACATTCATGTAAGTCTTGGCTGAGCAAGATTCTTACAGTGAGCTTTAAAGCAAGAGTTCTAAGAGAGCTTGAAAAGTATTTGTGCATTTCTGAAGTAAGCATAATTTCTGCACTATCTGGGTCAGAAATCATCCCCGCATTTTTATGAGTTTACTCCAAATGTTCTATTTTTGTTTTGTTTTGTTTTTTATTGTAAAGCTACTGTACAGAGGGGTGGCAGTTACATGAGTAAGGTAATGAGTACATATCCTATTGAGCGTTGTTGCCCCCTCCTTTGATTTTCCTCTACGATTCCTTTCAAATGTTCTTTAAGTAAGCTGTTACTATAATTGTCTCAAAGGAAAGGAGTTATTCATGAAGAAAATCTAACAACATAACTCTATCTACCATATCATTAATTCTATTATTTCTTTATTTTGTAGACTTAATCTCTGAATGGAAATTTTACTTGTTTCTCTTTTAAGTTCTTGCCTTAACTTCATGATTCAAAAGGCAGAAGTATCATTCATTCCTCCATTTCAGAAGAGAAGTCCATAATACTTCAACTCAAGATATGAAATCATTTTAGGCTCAAGCTCATGTAAGGCGTAATGCAGTATCTGACTGAGTTGTGTAAGCAACTCATTATTTATAACACACACACACACACACACACACACACATACACACACACACACACACACACATTTTACCAAAACAACATTTATAAATTATTGACTCGCCTCTGTGAGTGTTGAAAAACAAGCATTTCTGTGACACAGCCAATTTAAATAATTCTTGTGGTGTGTTTACTTTTTTCCACCTCTCTCTGACAAACATTGAAGAATAAAACCACTGAAATTGCTCTTGTAAACATAAAAAGATAAAATTATATTTTAGAACACAACCTTATGTGGAGAACATTTTCATGTAGAGATTTATCTGAAGTTTATGAAGGTCCTTGTTCAAGTCATTCTTGAAATCACTCTAAATTGGTTTTCAGAAAGATATCCATGTGCTGATTGACACAGTAATAGTGGATAGGTCAAGACCCCATGTTTATCAATAGGAATGTCATCCAACCAAAAGACCATGTTTTCTCTCTGCATCCCATTGATATAATTGTTAGTCGAAATTACAGAAAGGGATAAATTAGCATAGCTTATGGAATCAGGAAGAGTAAAAACTACAAAGATTCCATGGAAAGAAAAATTAGATGTTTTTGTCTTTAAGGGATAGCATAATATGATTAAGCGATTATTTTGCTTGGCTTGGCTTGACTTATGTGGCTCTCATCTCGTTCCTCCTAAAAATCTTCACATTGTACTCAAGAAACAGATTATTTAAAGGCCTTAAATTCTGAGAAACAATTGTGATGATTTGTTTAATCCTCACCATGATTGTAACTAGCACTAGGCTTTAAGCACCCATTTCCCCAACTGCAAATCCAACGCACTAAATTGAATTTTCTGTTTTAAACAGTAGGTGGTGCTGCTGGGTTAACCGATCAAGTTTTCGTACTTTATAGATTCTGCTATGCTGACAGTAATATACAGTGCACAGTATCCTGTTAAGATTTACTTTACACTAAAATATAAAGGATAATGTCTCATGTTATTTCAAATAATCCTTCATATTCATCAATCTTTTAGAAAAAGAATCATATAGTCATATGCACAAGTAAAATGAATGCCATTTTAAAATGTGTAAACAGCTTAGCATGTAGTAAAGCAATTCCAATGATTTTAATATGTATTTGAAGACTAAGCATGATTTAAAACTCAGAATCAAATATATGCATTGCGTATACTGTAAACTTGTACTTATTATACAAATAATTTTATAAGATGTTACTGACAAAATAAAACTTTTTGCTTATTAAAAGAGAAATACTTGAGGGTCTGGGTGGGATTGGGAGAGACGGAGGAAGTCAGAATGATGGAAATGGTGACATTAGTAAAGATACACTGCACTCATAAATTGACATGTTGAATTGAAAACTTTATACTGCATTGTAAAGATACAAAAAATAAAAAGAGAAATAAAGCTTTCTCATTGCCTTAACTAGGTTTAAATTAGTAGAATCATTATCATTAATCATTTTCTACTAAGCCCAAAAGGCACTACATTCTTCCTGTTATCTTTCTATCTCCATTGCATTATATGCAATATCACTCATTTATTTTGCACATGAGCTATGTTTCAGTTCTTAATTTGTTCCTGGTGAAAATCGAAGTGTTAGGTTGAATGTAGCCAGATAATAGGTTCAGATAAGGAAAGACGTGATTACACTCCTTTAAAAACTGCTGCTTTTCACTAGCCTCAAGCACAAAAGCTCAGGGACATTGCCCAGTCACTGAGTTCAAACCTCAAGACCAGCAAAAAATGCAAAAACTAAAACTACTGCTCTTCTTGATCTAATACTTGAGTGTTGTAGTTGATTAGGCCTTGCTAATAATTATAATGTGAAATTATTTGGAACTATATGTCATAAGTCCCAGGCCAGACTATGAAAAGGTAATATTTATAAATTTGTATGAGTCCCAGACAGCAGATGGCCTCTTTAAAGACTTTAATGAGTTTTGCAGTACCTGCTTCATGGCAGATGGATGGAGGGTGGGAGAGACAGGTGGCTGTGAACGGTTGGAATGAGGTAAAGTCAGGAACTGTGGTCCAATGGAAAAAAACAGAGGTCAAGGCTGACACAGGAGCTGAAAAGAAGATGGTTACATTTAGAATCAAAGGTATAATACATCAGAGTTTACAAAGCTGAGATGTGAGGACCATTTATGCTTGATTTGGTGCCTTAATATATGATCTTAATAGTTTTATTGTGGATTTGGTGAAACTGTCACTGAATTTTATTGTCAAATTCACTCTTACCTGTATTGAATCATCAGTTGAGCATAAGAAAATAGAAAACCATTGTAATAATCAGCTCCTTCAATGTCTGAAGGGATATGTGGTGTGTGTGTAGGTGCTAGTTCTGGGGCTTGAAATCTGGGCCTGGGTGTTGTTCCTGATGTTTTTTGCTCCAGACTACCACTATTCCATCTAAACTCCACTTCTGGGTTTTTGGTGGTTACTTGGAGATCAGAGTCTCAAGGACTTTCCTGCACAGGCTACCTTTGAACTTTGATCCTCAGATTTCAGCCTCATCAGGACTACAATGGTGAGCCACCACAGGTATTCTTATGGCTGAAAGCTGACTGTGGAAAGGTGCTCCTTCGGGCAGAAACTTGACAACTGTATCTACTATTTTGGATATTTTAAAGACTATTGCTAAAAGCAAAAACCTTGCAATACAGTGTAACAAACAAAATCCAAAAGGATAAAGAAGCAGCACAACTCTGGTTAGGGCAAAGCTGATATGTGAGGCTGAACCTATAAGTGGGTGGCCTTCTTTACAGAATTAAAATTTTAAACTTTAAGAATAGAAAATTATATCTACTTTCTCCAGAGTAAATCTACTGATGAAACATGAACACTGAGGACAGCTTCGGTTCTTGCAAGGCTAGATGTGTGTCTTGGTCTTTCCAAGTGGAGAAGAATGACCTTATAGAGCTGCCAAGGTCACGTAAGGTAAAGGCTCCTCAGAAGCACTTCTGACCACATGACACCAGATGGTGTCACCCTTGTCACCTCTGATTCCCTAGGTCTGTTCAGGACTGCAAGGTAAACAGAGGAAACTGGTCAAGGTTTTGAGTTTCTCAGCAGGACAGTTCTACACACTGCATCCTTTGTGTTACTCCAGATTTTCCAGACAAATCCTACATTTCTACACACTCAATCCTTACTGAGCATTTTTAATAAATGATGAATAAATGAATAAATGAGCAGATGAAGGGAGAAGATCATATTCTATCAATTCTTTCAAAGAAATCTTGGTGATTCAGTCTTCCAAAGAAGTGTTCTATTTTTTTTAAACCAATTAGGTCTTTAATATGCCTGTAATCATGATGTATTTATTTTATTTAAATTTTTATTGTAAAGGTGATATACAAAGGGGTTACAGTTACATAAGTCAAGTAATGAGTACATTCCTCTTCCCCCATTTTTCCTACTTTTGTTCCCTCCCACACAAGTTATATAGTTTATTTTCAACATAGTGTCTAGTGAGCATTACTGCTGCATTTATTCATCATTTACCCCATCATTTCTGTCCCCCCTGACCCTCCCTAAAACAGGTAAACTTACATACAAAACAAAAGGTCCAAAAATAATTAAAAAACAGCACCAAAGGAGAAACAAACAAAAAAGCAAAATAACATAAAACCCCTTGTTTCCATTTCATGGAGGTCATTTTGATAAACATCATTTTATATGATCACACACACAAAGCTATTGAGCCCTTGGGGTGTTCTTTTAAACTGATTAACTCTGTTAATCAGTTAACGTCCAGCTGGGTGGAGTTTATCTGTACAGACCTTCAGAGCAAGTGCTTTTTGAGAAGGTTTGGGAGTATCATGTGTTTATGAAAAAAAATAGGACATTTTTGGCATTAAAATGGCTTTGGGAGCATAATATTTTTCAAGATCACAAGATCTTGGATGTTACACAATCATGAGTCCTTGCATTCTAATATTGAATCTTATTAGCATTAAGATTCAAAACCCAAACCTTCTGAATTTATACCTATGTTGTCTTATTATGTAGTTTTTCAGGATCAATTTTTTCCATAATATGAAATACAAATAATGAACACTTTTTTAACCTTTCAACTCTTTCACACTTGAAAATATAAACTATGTTTAGTTACATGCATTGATTTATATGCATATAATGACATAAATCTTTAGGTATCTGCTATACATTTCCTGGTAATGGCTACAACAGTATTGACATCCCAACCTTTGATCTGCAAAATATGAGGACCTAAAATTGTACACAATAACACTAACAAACACAAAAAAACCTCACAAATCCACAAGCCCCAGGGACACATATATGTACATACATGTATACATGTGTACACATACATACATCGAATCCTTTAATGACCAGAACAAAATGTAGGTAACAATTTTAAACGTCATATTTACATGCTTGCTTCCAGTGACACACAAACACATGTAGGCTAAAGTACATTAAAATTAGCTATAAAAAAACTTACTCAGGTAACTGTAACCTCTCTGTACTACATCTTTACAATAAAATATTTTTTTAAAAGACCATCTTGTAAACAACTGAAAAGAAAACCAACCATCATTTGACCACCCAGACTTAATTTTCTTTTTTTTTTAATTTTTATTTATTTTTTATTGTGAAAATACTGTACAGAGGGGTTACAATTACATGGGCAAGATAATGAGTACATTTCTTATCAAGCATTGTAACCTCCTCCTTTGTTTCCCCTTCCCATTCCTTCCCAGCCTCCCCCCGCTCCCCCCACCCAATCCTCCCCACTCCCCCCCACCCCCCACCAAAGTTGTAAAGTTTGTTTTCCACATGACAACTTGTACTTTACTTCTCATTGTTGCAACGGGTCCACCTGTATCCTTATTTAAACAACTTGTTTTTCCCCTTCCCCTACCCAAATTATACCAACATCAAATACAGTGAAAGCAGGGGTTATACTGTGGGGGAGGGACATACAAAGCAACAAAGAAATAATCTTATAAATGAGTTAGAAACAATGCATGAAAGAAAAAAAAAACATCTATCTGAACCTCTTTGAAAAAGAGCAGCAAGATAAACCCCAATCCAGTAGACAGAAAGAAATAATTAAAATTAAATCAGAATTAAATGAATTAGAATCCAGAAAAACTATAGAAAGAATCAACTAAACAAAGAGTTGGTTCTTCGAAAAAATTAACAAAATTGACAGACTCTTAGCAAATCTTATCAGAAAAAGAAGAGAACATACCCAAATAAATAAACTCAGAGATGAGAATGGAAACATCACCACAGAAACAACCAAGATTCAGAACATTATAAGGGAATACTTCTCAAAACTTTATGCTAATAAATTTAACCTGGCAGAAGTGGACCTTTTCCTAGCAAATATTGACATGCCAAAACTAAACCAACATGAGTTAAACCAACTTAACAGTCCCATATCAAGCATTGAAATAGAAACAGCAATAAGAGACCTCCCATCTAAGAAAAGTCCAGGACCAGATGGTTTTACAGGGGAATTCTACAAGGCCTTCAAAGCAGAGCTCACAGCAATACTCCTCCAACTCTTCAATGAAATTGAAAGAGAAAGTTCACTACTGAACACATTCTATGAAGCCATCATAACCCTCATCCCCAAATCAGGCAGGGACTCATCAAAGAAAGAGAACTATAGACCCAGACTTAATTTTCAATGCCTGCTTATTGTGATTAATTTTTATCTTGTCCACTATGAGTTTTAACTGAACATATATACCTGAAGAAACAAAGAGTGGGTGAAGCAATAAATTTCTCCAATCATTACAAGAAGCTTTAATACAAGGAATCACCATGATTGTGCCATCTTGTAGGACCTGAATCTGCAAGAATTTGCTTTATGGACAAAGATGCTTTCTCTGTGCATCTTTTGTTGTTGGTGGTGGTGGTGGTTGTGGGGCTTGAACTCTGGGCCTGGGTGCTGTCCCTGAGCTCTTCAGCTCAAGGCCAGTGCTCTACCACTTGAGCCACAGTGCCACTTCCGGTTTTTTTTTTGAGTGGTTAATTGGAGATAAGAGTCTCACAGGGACTTTTCCTTCCCCGGGCTGGCTTTGAACTGCAATCTTCAGATTTCAACTTCCTGAGTGGCTGTTTCAACTTCCTGAGTGGCTGGGATTATAGGTGTGAGCCACCAGTGCCTGGCTTTCTGTGTGACTTTTTATCCAGAAGGTTAGAAAGGAAACTTTTAAGAGTCATCCCTTCTTCTTGCACTAAAAACAAAAACAAAAACAACTGGATGTAAGCTACTTTTCTATAAACACTGTCTTCTTCTCAGGCATTCATTTTTTTCTAGTATTGCATCTAATCCAGACCAATAATATGGTAGAATCTGAGGACACAGGTTTTAGATGCATTTGGATGGTGATTTTGGTGAAACTTAAATTTATTCCCACATGGAGAATGAATATGGGCAAATGACAGAGTTTCTATGCATTCAGAATGTTATTTATTGTATAAAGGGATTCTAATTAGGAAGATAATATGATAACATCTCTAGCTCCTGGAAGCTCATTCAAACCATCTGGTTTCTTTGGAACATCTTCGTATTTACCTGTTGTTTGAGGATCCAAATTATTTTTTTTGCAAAATTGAGTTTTAAGTGATACCTTTAAAATGTCTTCTCTTGTTTCATTTTCAGGGCTCAAGGATTGTGTATTTATACTGTTGATTTGATTCCCACATCCTTGTACAAGTGTCAAAAAGAAAAAGAAAGAGCATAAAACCCCACACCCAAAGTACCCATTCGTCAGCTTTGAGCATGCCAAGTTGTCAAGTCATATTACAGTGATGATCTTTAAGGTGCTCAAAAAAAATCTGGATAACATTGTGCATAAAAGCTGGGTTTTATGGCTTTTGTCTGTGCCAGAAGGATTGTCCAACAGAAAGTGCCCGGGTAAGCCTAATTATTACTCCACATATGGTACGTGGCATTATAAACTATTTTGAGGTTTCTGGAAAGGAAGAGATTTGTGTGACAACCACAACAGGGCAAGCTGAAGAATTTTTAACTCCAACTCTATCATCCTCATTTAGGCAGAGCATGAAGCACATAGTGCTGAGTTAGCAACCACCCTCTTAAGTATTTAAGGGCAAACAGTTTCGTAAAACTTGTGGGGTGGAGTAGGTAATGGAGTGATATAAGTCAGCAGAATGAATCTATATTCAATCAGGGTTGTTCTTCAAAATATTGTGGTGATCTTTGTAAAGGGAGACAGTTCATACTTTAAAATCACAGTAGCTTTTATGATACTGTTTTAGAGAATAACCAAACATCTTATTTGTAGTTTAACTTAGATTAAATATTAAAAAAACAAAACTTTTATTCTTGTACATGTGGCCACACACACACACACACACACACACACACACACACACACACACAAATGCTGGCTGAACAAACTCAGACAGGAAAGAATCTGGTATTTATCAGATTTACCTCTCTCTTTAGTCTGTAGTAGCAAAAAGATTCTTCAGAAAGAAAAGAAAACATAAAGATATTAAGCAAATATGGTTGTTTTATGACAATTTCTTCAGTATACCAATCCAATGAAAACAATTTGGATATCTTAATGTGGCTTAAAGTCAAACTCAGACATCTCCCTACCTCTATCTTGAAGTATTTTAATGGTCAGGGTTACTGTTTGGAGAAATTTTTTTCCTCAATGAACATTGTAACAATGGAAAGAAAATCTGAATGCCTTAAAGTTGATTATCTTTATTAGCTTTGCTTAACTCTTCTTCCAAGCCTGATGGGATATCAAAAGCCTTTTATTCTATGTGCCAAGGCCCAAAACTTTAGCAGATACTGTACTACATTTTTCCTAGTCTTATATAAAATAGGGATTTTACTTCTGAAGTAAATTAAAAGGGTTTTCTATTCTAAATATGAAAAACAAGACAGGTATTCTACTTGAGGTTAAAGATTATGTTAACCAAGCTGCACTTAAAAAAAAACTCAATAAAGCTAAACAAAATAAACAAAACCAAACCAAGTATCCATAGCTAACCAATATAAATGGCCAAAATCTAAAAGAAAATCAGATTCTCATTATTTGGAATAGTGTTTTATCTTCTATTCTGTCAGATTTAATGTTTTAAGGGGGGGACACTACTTACTGTAATTTTTAAAATGAGGAAATCTAAGTCCAGTTTGTAATATACTCATAATTTTAAGTTGTTTTGCTTTAAATATTCAAAAGATGCAGCTTTAAATTTTATTACATGATTGAAAGAATAATTGATATTTTGTGTTTTCTTTTGAGTGGAAGCAGGACTCTTGAAAATCACTACTCTAAAGGAATTTCAATTTTCTCCAAAAGGTGGCGCTTGCGTTATCTCCTTCTTTATTAGGGAGAAGAGAACCAGGGGAGCCAGAGGGACCAGAACGACCTTTCAGATTCAACTTTTCTTCAAGCACACTCTAAGTGGCTATGTCAGAAATATGCGTTTCTGAGTCTTCAATTCTTTTATGCCTAACGAATCTTTCAAAGGAAGAATCAATCTGATGTTGTGATAGAAAATTGTACTTCCTGTCTTAGTTTAACTGATTTAAACTTCAGAGTTCTTTTTCCTAAGTTTATTTTACAATGTTCCTCTTCCTTCTGATTGTTGACCAATGAACAAAATACTTTGTTTAGAGAACCCCGTTCAACTTGGAGTTGTCTTCTTAATTAGAATGTATAACACACAACTCCATGTGGTCTTTTGTGAACAAGTCTTTGACAGAATAAACCAGAAAAATATATGTCTAGATGAAATATGTCTAGAGAAATGTTTTTGAAGTGTGGATGGACTCTAAGAGTGTTGGAGGCACAGACTGACAGAAGAAAGAAAAACATGTAGGAGAGATTCCAACAGTGGGACAAGAATGAGTAAATATGTAGGTTGTCCTCATGAATCTAGACAAAAATTGATTCTTAGTTTCTGCAGCTAGAAAGAAAGAAGGCTGATGAATTCTGAGTACTTCCTTTTATAAAGGAAAGCTAGTCCCAGAAGGATGAAGTATTCCCAATGGACACAACTGAATACTATTTTGACTTTCCATCAGAGAACACAAGGAATTATTGAAAAATATGTGTTCAATTCCATGCTGTCAGTTTTGTAAAATTGGAGTTTGTTTAACCATGGTTCTGTTTATTTTTATTTTTTAGGTACATATTAGTTTGGGCCAATATGCTAATTTGGCATTTTTTTCCTGCTCCAAGGATGAACAAGGGCTTATTCATTAGCTCTATAAGTTAAAGATCTGTGGTGTCTAATGCAGTAGCTAGTAACACAAATGACTGAATGATTGAACTTTAAATTAAAATGAAATAAAAGCAGGAGCTTATTGGTGCTATTGCATTAGTCACATCTCAAGTAGCTCAACAGCTACATGTAGCAAATGGCTACTAGGCTGGCCAGGGTACCTGAGTTTTCTGTAACTGCTTAAGGTTTCCCTGGACAACATGGATATAGACCATTAAGTATAGAGAACATGAAGAGGAGACAACACGAGGTCAGCTACATTCTGTTACAGGTCAATGCAGTGTGTGATAGTTAAAAGTATTTGCTTCCTAATTGACATCAGTGGGCAAGCTTTCAGTCAGTTAAGAGGCAGAAACTGTGTCCATTGTTATGTGTGCTATGTCTGTCTGCCATATACAATCTGTACAGATAGATGGGATTCACTTGCACTACAGGACACTCAGGGTACCTCTTATACTGGCTTGATACAATAGAGAATTTTCCTCACACGTCAGGTACCAGACCCATGTTAAGTCCATG
Organism: Dipodomys merriami; assembly: GCF_024711535.1. Taxonomy (NCBI): domain Eukaryota; kingdom Metazoa; phylum Chordata; class Mammalia; order Rodentia; family Heteromyidae; genus Dipodomys; species Dipodomys merriami. The sequence goes on along the minus strand of NW_027202271.1, from coordinate 43,698,730 downwards.
TTAACATCATATCTTCTTCCAGTTCCTTTACTCACAAATTGTTTACTCACACTATGTTTACTTTTAAAATATAAACCTAGCCAGAGATTACCCTTACCTTCAACAATAGAAAGTTTTAATCATGCTTCCAGATCATCCTCACTAACATATTTACCAAACAGGATCTAATCTAGTGAAACTTTTCTGGAAGCTTTCTTCATGGTTTTCATAGAGTGCTGCCTAATCTCACTACCCTTTTTATTTTATCATAATCTCCTGCCCAGACTATCACAGACAAAACAAACAAATCAGCAAGACTCCTTCCTTCTGCACTCAGTGGGTCCTACTTTATTTTCTGTCCAACTGGACAATTTAAATTTGGAAAATCTTTTTTATCTATGACTTACTTATTCCTATCTTTCATGGTGTTCTTTATTGTCATAGAGTGCAAGTCTTTGCATAACCAAATGTACTATTCTTACACTTCAAAAGCACTATTCCTTATGACACAGAACATTCTTGCATTGAACAATGTGTACTGCAATAGAGTGAAACAAGAGCATCAATTGCAAAAGGCATCTTAGCTCTCTGTCTGGGCAAATGACTTTTACACTGGACTCCAATGTTGTTATCTAAAAAATTAGGTTGGGAGACAAGAAAGAAGAAATTGATATTGCTGTCATTCTATACATACTTAGTCAATTTTGTTTTAAGAGTTTAGCAAGTAAAACATAATAGATGGTATTTTATTCTTCTATAGGTTATTAGCAAGTAAAACATAATAGATGGTATTTTATTCTTCTATAGGTTAGCTATCATTATTTGGTTGGTATATTATTACTAGTAAAAAGGATTTTGGAAAGCAAACAAAAACTCTGGTCAAGATAAAACATCATTTTCTTGAGTATTTGTATGACTCCTTTTAAGAGAAATTAGAACTGAGAATTTTATAAAAATAAATATATTCTGGCGCCAGCTACAAGAATAAGGAAGTTCAGACCGGGAGTGACCAGATAGCATTAAATTCTATTCATGCCTCTGTAACATTGCATTAGAAAATAGTGCCACATTCTCAACTATTGATCACCTAGAAATTGGATGCATATGTAAAATCATTTATGAGGGCTGGGAAGGTGGCTCAGTGGTAGAGCGCACTTGCCTTGCATACATGAAGCATTGGGTTTGATTCCCCAGCACCACATAAGCAAAAAGAAAAAAAGCCAGGAGTGGCACTGTGGCTCAAGTGATAGACCGCTTGCCTTGAGCTGAAAAGCTGAGGGACAGCGCCCAGGCCCAGAGTTCAGGCCCCACGACCGGACCCCCCCCCAAAAATCATTTATGAATCCTGCTCATTTATAAATGGTATTTGTGTTTCATTTAGCTGTATCTCTTATGCTTGTTCTGTGGTTTGGGAATCTCCTTGCAGAGTACAGAATTGCAGAGGATGTTTCTCTAGATCAGCATCCAACTCACACATGGCTCTCCTGTAGTCACAGCACAGTTTAACTAGTCAGCTTTAACTGTTTTAAAAGATACACACACTTCGATAGGTGCATGGAAATAGATTGTATTGAGATAAGTTTCTCTTTGTAGTCAGAAAAATTATGCAGGCAACTATCAAAATCTAAATCACAATTATTAGCTTAAAAATACTTTAGAAATTAAAGTAGCCAGACTGTAACTTTAGAGACTTGTTTTCCAAATAATATGTACTAATGTGGTCTGCCCACTGGCTGACTCACTGAGGTATAAGTTTATGACTTTCAGACTAACGAGCTTTAGATTACTCTGAGAATATTCATAACACAAGTTGGCTATTGTTAGAATACCCTATTTCTTATTATAAGTGCTTTTAAACAGTTCTGTTCCCTATAAAGAAAATGTGATATTCTTAAGTACATGACATTTATTAAATGCTTTTGACATCAACAAAACACAAACCAAATATAAATTTAATCCAGTTACATTTGGTAAAAATTACTTTGGATAAAGGACCCTTGGAAAAAGAGGAATACATTAAAATAGATCATTTGCATTTATTAATTTTGATCAGAAAACTTTATATAATGGTACAAAATTGGACATGGCATATACAGTCAACTAATGTATATATACTTACATTATCTCTGATTCTGTTTGGCAAATATAATGTATAATGACTATACATTTTGTGATAGTTGGGTTACATATAAGCAAAACATCAACAGATATGAGGTTCGATTGGAACAAGAAGTTGTGTTATATTATTGTAATATAGGGTGGCTGTAAATTAATAATATACTCTACATTACCAAACTAGAAGAAAAGATTTGAAAAGTTTACACCATAAAGAAATGATAGATGGTACTGGCACAAGAACAGACCTCAGGACCAATGGAATAGAATTGAAAACCCAGAAATGAACCTACAGACCTATAGCCATCTAATCTTTGATAAGGGAGCTCAAAAAACAGAATGGAAGAAAGACAGCCTCTTCAGTAAATGGTGATGGCAAAATTGGTTAACTACTTGTAGAAAACTAAAGCTAGATTCTTATATATCACCCTGCACCAGAATCAACTCCAAATGGATCAAGGACCTCGGAGTCAAAGCAGACACTCTGAAAACATTACAGGATGGAATGGGAGAAACCCTAGGTCTCCTTGGCGCAGGCCGAAATTTTCTTAATAGAGAGCCAGAAACACAAGAAATCAAAGAAAGGTTGGACAAATGAGATTGCATGAAGGTGCAGAGCTTCTGCATGGCAAAGGACATAGCTAGCAAGATCAATAGAAAGCCCACAGATTTGGAGAGGATCTTCACTAGCCATACAACGGACAAGGGTCTCATATCTAAAATATACTTGGAACTCAAAAAATTAAATCCCCAACAACAAATCCTCAAAGAAACAACTGCCCAATAAATAAGTGGACTAAAGACTTAAAGAGAAACATCTCTGAAGAGGAAAGAAGGATGGCCAGTAGACACATGGAGAAATGCTCAACCTCCCTAGCTATAAAAGAAATGCAAATCAAAACAACATTGAGATACCACCTCACCCCAGTTAGAATGGCAAAAATCAAGAACTCTAATAATAACAGATGCTGGAGGGGATGTGGACAGAAGGGAACCTTACTGCATTGTTGGTGGGAATGTAAACTTGTTCAACCACTTTGGAAAGTAGTATGGAGGTTCCTCAAAAGGCTCCACATAGAGCTCCCCTATGACCCAGCAATCCCACTTTTGGGCATTTACCCACATGTTTACAAATATGACCACACTAAAGCTACCAGCACAACTATGTTTATTGCAGCACTATTTACTATAGCTAAGATATGGAACCAACCCAGATGCCCCTCAGTAGATGAATGGATCAAGAAAATGTGGTATATATACACAATGGAATTCTATGCCTCCATCAGAAAGAATGGCATTGCCCCATTTGTTAGGAAATGGAAAGAGTTGGAAAAAATTATATTAAGTGAAGTAAGCCAGGCCCAAAGAAACATAGGTCCTATAGTCTCCCTTATTTGCAATAACTAGTATATGTCTGTGTCAAGCAGAAAAGGTCAGATAAGGTGATGTTAGGGAAATGAACCCTAAGATATGTATTCAAATTTTTTTTTCTTTCATCAGATTGTTTCTAACACATTTATAAGATTATTTCTTTGTTGCTTTGTATGTCCCTCCCCCACAGTATAACCCCTGCTTTCACTATATTTGATGTCGGTATAATTTGTGAAGGGGAAGGGGAAAAACAAATTGTTTAACTAGGGATACAGGTGGACTCATTGCAACAATGAGATTTACAAGTCGTTATGTCGAAAAACGAACTTTACAACTTTGGTGGGGGGTGGGGAGGAGCAGGGAGGATTGGGTGGGGTGGCGGGGAGGGGGAGGATGGGAAGGGATGGGAAGGGTAAACAAAGGAGGAGGCTACAATGATTAATAAGAAATGTACTCATTATCTTGCCCATGTAATTGTAACCCCTCTGTACAGTATTTTCACAATTAAAAAAAAAAGAAATGATAGAATGGTTGGTGGCATACACTTGTAATCCAACCTACTCAGAAGGCACAGTTTGGGAAGCTAGTAGTGTAAGGCCAGCTTGGGTAAAAATTGTTGAGATCTAATCTCAACAAATAAGTTCAGCGTAGTGGTGTGTAACTGTGGTTCCAGCTATATGAGAGGAATAAGTGGCTAGGATTGGAGTCAGAGGTTAGCCTGAGCAAAATGCAAGATACTATCCCCAAAAAACTACTAAAGCCAAAAAAACTACACTATAGCTCAAGTGGTAAAGTGCGTGCTTATCAAGTACAAGGCCCTTAGTTCAAATTCCTCTATAAAAAAGAAAAGAGAAATAAATGATAAAACTTTGGGAAACAGATATGCTTAACCTACTTTAAATGTTAAATAATAGGTATATATATTGAAATATCACATAGTACCTCATTAATTCTTTCTTTCTTTCTTTTTTTTTTTTGTGTGTGTCATGGGCTTGAACTCTAGGCCTGGGCACAACCCTGAGCTCTTCAGCTCAAGGCTAGTGCTCTACCACTTGAGCCACAGTGCCACTTTCAGCCTTTTCTGCTTATGTGGTGCTGAGGAATTGAACCCAGGGACTCATGCACATGAGGCAAGTGCTCTACCACTGAGCCAACTTCCCAGTCCCCACGTAATACCTCATTAACAGGAATAAATTTTATATTTTCATGTATGGGCTAAACATTTCTTTAAAAAAGGACTATGTGAGAATTAATCTCATTTGAAAAATAACAGCATGTTCTATTCTAGCTTATTATGTGAAATCCAAGAGGCCCTATTCCTTCATAAAGTACTTTAGCTGGGAAAAAGTTTCACATCTATACATGAAGTTTCAACTGTGATACTGAGTGAGGGAGCAAACCACTTTTCTGATATCAGTTACAGAGCAGAGATTTACAAATGTAACTTGTCTCAGATTTGGAAGCTATGGGTCAGTATTTCCTCCAAGGTGCTTCTGAACAAAAAATCTTCAGGAATTAGAGGAAGACTGAGAAATAATAATTTGGCTGGAACTTGTCCAGATTAAAGGAGGAACAGAGTTCTGAACAAACTCCTCTAGCTGAAGGCCAGTACCATTCTGTATTAAAATGCCTGTAAAATGAGAAAAAGGAGGTTTTTATTTAGAAAAGTAAGATAATTTTTATTCCTCTTGTCATATCTGATATAAATTTAATCAATTTCACATTGTTTAAGTCTGGGCTTCATGGATTTTTTTTTGAAAATGCTTTTCTCTCTCTCCTTTTCTTTTTCTTCTCTCTTCTTTTATTTTTTCTTCCAAAAGAGAAATCTCTAATCTTGAATTATGAGTGAACAATTCCCCCCTATAGCTGTAAGCCTATTAAATGCCCAAGCATGTAAAGGATGAGTGGATAAAATAACATTTGCAAACTTTTTAACTTAAAAGTATTTTAAAAAGAGACACATTGTCTTTTATCTCTGAATATTTGTATAGTCAACATAAATGAAGTCATAGAGACATGCCCATTGTTTATTTTCAAAATCCTTGGTGTCAACTGTTTAGAAGTCCAATAAAAGCCAAGAATGAAAGCATACTTGTGGAATGTGGTCAAATCAGGGACTCTGTCCAAATCTCAGAAACAAACAAAATACTTGGTTTATTTTCTGGAAGGGTTTGAAATGATGCATTTACATTTGTATAATTTACAAATCCCATTTCAACTGATGTATCTATACAAATATTTAAATTGGAAGCAAAATGCTGAGGTAATGTCATGTAGTCCAATCGCTCTGCAAACACTGATGAGTGGTATAGCATAGAACTTAGATGCATGTGCTGTTGACTCTGGAAATAGATGGCCAGCATCAGAGGAGACTATGGAGATTCAGTAGAATCATCTTTATCAGAGTAATATTTGTTGGGACATGGCTATGAACATAAGAAGAGAATATCAAAGCATTCTTGTTCTCTTATTGTCTACTTAGACTAAGCTTTGTCTGTACTTGCCCACGCTGAACCTTGGAAGGCTGACTTCTGTAAACTGCTTTACCATACCAACTGACTTAGAATGCTTAGAGATCAGGTTTTAAGTGTGATCCTAAGTGTTCTCAGATAGGACGGTAGCATGAAAGTAAGTTGTACATTTCTTTCATGGGTCCTCTTTTAGTAGCACCTGCAATTCCTTCTTTCACTAGAAAATCACTCCTCTGCAATTCCTTGCAGAAGGGTGTTAATATCATTTCTTCCATTTGTCATTTTAGTTATGGGAGGAAATGGTTTTCTAAGGCATCTGGTCCCTGGGTGTTCCTGCAATCCTTTCTTTGCTACTTTATAATTCCAATACCTCAGGAAGTTCATTAATGGCTCCAGTTGAACCATCTGGAATGAGTTTTGTGACCTATCAAGACAATAAATAATAAAAACATTGATAAAATGATCATTAAAACTATTTTTTAGATGTAGATATCCAGAGTAGGATATGGAAATACATGTGTCTAATCCCAGCATTCAGGATGTAAAGGGTGAGGATCACAAGTTGTAGGCCAGCCTGAATTACTTGGTAAAACTGAGGCCAGCTTTGGCTACATACAAGATTGTGACTCAGGAGCAAATAAGCCAAAACAAGTAACAAGGAAGTGAAAGTAGGTATTTGCATAGAGAAAAAGAAATTGGACCATTTACTCATAGTATATGCAAAATTCAACTCAAAAGTTTAAAGACAAACTTTAGATGTGGAAGTGTGAAGCTACTTGAACAAAACATAGGCACAGGAGAGGGGATTCACCAACATTTTTCTGTATAATGATTTTGTCCATATGATTGCAGAAGCATAGAAAAATAGAAAGAATGGACAACTGGGATTACATCAAACTAGAAAGTTTCATCATGGCCAAAAAGATTAACAGAGAAAAGATAGGATCCAAAGTTTTGAAGAAATTACCATATCCGTGGGTTCTGTATCCCCAGATTCAACCAATTAAAAATAGAAAACATTTTCTAAAACTGATAAAAGATAACAGTATTGGTAAGAATGTGGGAAAAGGTCCCCTAATACCCTTTTAGTTAGAATACAAACTACTACAATGTAAGTGAAGATAATATGGTGGTTCTTTAAAATCTGATGATTTTTATTATTTTATCAAAAATAATTACCAATATATATTTTTTAATATATATTTTTATTAATTTATTTTATTTAATATATATTTATTAAATATATTATTATATATTATATATATAATATATATTAAATATATTATATATATTAAATATATATTAAATATATTATTTAATAATATATTTTATTTAATATATATTTTTTTAAACATTAGCTAGAAAATGCAATGCACGAGGATGGTTAGTATGAAAATGATGTAAAGCGATTTCCTTGAAGAAATACATTTTTATCAGTACCTTGATTTAAGCTTGTTATGATTTCTAATCAAGGAATTTTTAATTAAAAATCTTAATGAAACATAATTACACATGTGGTTATGATTATATTCCTATCATAATGGAAAACAATTTTGCATAAATGGATTCAGATCGCACTAAGAGGAAAGAATACAAAATAATTCTGTTACTACTTGATGGAGTAAAGCCTCTATAAGTATTCATTTTGTCCAGCCGCTTAGAAGAGAAACATGTGATTTCAAGGTTGAACAACAACTTTTAAAATTTGCCAGAAATTTAGTTTATTGCAAAGTTTTCTGCTTACACAATGGTGAGTGTGTAAATATGCTGTTCCAAGTTAATCTGTTGCTATTTCCTTTTCATGCCCAGAGAATTCACAAAGGGGAAATATTTCCCTGTTTATTCCAAAGAAATCATCAATCAAGGTTTATTTCCTTTCTTGACTTGAAAAACTCCTTCCAATAGAAAAACATTACCAGAAAGACATTCAGAAATTTGATCTTTAAAGCCATTAACATTGAGAAATAATGGGAATGACTTTCTTCTATGACTTAAGAACTTGTTCTGGTTAAAATTCCCAGGATATGCTTTTGAAAATCTTTGTTGATAATAGAATTATTGTATGATAATTCCTGGGAGGATTATTCTGTGAGGATTATACTTCTATACTCATGTATATATCCAAAAAACTGCTAAAAACTAGTTGTAGAAACTCAATGCTTTATCATTTTGCCTTATGTCTTAAACATGATAGCCATCATACCATTGTTTTATATTTCTGCATTTCTCCAAAGTTCCTTTAATAATATATATCATAAAGAGCAATAATTGAAGTGGTTATTTGCTTATAATATAATTTCACCTTGCTCTGATAAACTCTCAAATAGATTTGAGAATGTTCTATAATGGCAGACTAGAATATGGCTAAGCCCAACTAAAAGTTTAAAAGTTATAATGCTGCCTGGGAACACAGGATTGTTCTTTCCAGGGATTACCTGTGGAGGAGAATTCCCTAAAAAGGAAGCCATACCTTTTGTAACCCGTTATCACTTGGTTTTTTATGATTCACAGTAAGCATTAAGTTGATCTTACTAACATATCTGAAAGAAATAAGATTGCAACTATTATTAAGAAAATTGAGAATAATTCAACTTTCTGTTAGATTGTTCCATCAATTCTCTAATAGGATCTAGAAGAAATCAAGGCAGAGAAAATATTTAGTATTTTGGCTGAGATGAGGAGAATGGCTTGGGCCAACATTGGGAAGGCCAGGAGAGTCAAGATAGAGTAGTAATGGAGCTGACTACTTGACAACACAAAGTTCTAGTCAGGGAATTAGTCTTGGGGCATCATCCTAACATTTGGTCCAACTTTAGCAAGAGTCTCTCTAAATCGACTTAGTAAGGAGTCCTAAACTTCAGAGCCTGATCCAAGTGTCCATCTCCCTTCATTTCCCTAATTCAAAGTAATAATTCTAATTAGATCATTTAGCCATAACTCTTCCTATCCTTGGTTTCCCCTTTGAATACTTTTCCATCTATCAGTAATCCCTTATCTCTCCTCAACCAAATCCTTTGTTATAAATCCCCACTTATTTGTTTTTGTATTCATAATTGAGCCCAGTTCTATACTTTTCCCCTACCTAAAAGTTCATGAATAAGATTGTCTTAAAACTAACTCATCCAGATGTGTTATTATTTTAAACATTAACAATCTCAACTATTTTTTGAAAAGTGGGACAATACATTGCAAGTATTAAGAGCAGTAAATATAAGTAATGATTCTTTTTGAAAAACAAAAAGCACAGGAAACAAAATATATAACAGATAAGAGTGTATGAAATTTAGAAGCTTATTCACAACCAAGAGACAATTTGTAAGACTAAAAATGAATATGTAACTGGATGAATGACTGAATGAGAGTGAGAGGAAGGGAGAGTAACCAGTTGGGAAAGAGAGTTCTTTTCTCACTCACCAGGACAAAATGGTTTATTAGAATCTGTCTGTACTGTAGATGGGTGGAAACTTCCCAGCTTTGCCCAGATGAGTGAGCTTCCTTTGACTCCAGCGTGCTCCTTTTCCTCTGCCCCAGTTCCCACTCACACTTCCTCATTGGTTGCTTGGTCTTTACACTCTACCAATTAAAATCTTCCTTATTTATGTCACTTTTTCTAGCCTTAAATTTTCACTCATGCGACGTACTCCTTCCCAACATTTGAACTGAGGTCATCCTCTAATTTCTTAATAACGAATCCTATAAAAACAACTGTGATTTTAATTTTTAACTTTCAGTCTCATGATGTAATCCCTTCCCAACATTTGAACTGAGGTCATCTTCTTATTTCTTAATAATGAATCACAAAAGAGTGGATTTTAATTTATAATGGCACTCTTTGCATGCTTATCTTTCTTTCCTTTGGACACTCTCCTTTTTTATACAGTTCTCCTTTGACTCAGGAACTGGGCCTCCTCAACTCCTACACTGACTTCTCTGGTCACTTCAGTTAAAACACAGCAGACATCAGCTCATCTTTCAAAACTCTTTCTTTGCTTGCTTCTTTGGATTGCTCAACATATTTCTTTCCTTTCCTGTGGCTTCTGACAGGCTTTCTTTGTCTGCTTTTCTTAACAAGGGTTCTTTCTCCAAAGACATGACTTCTAAATTCCATAATGACTATTTTTTTGCCTTTTTTGTCTTGCTTCCACCTGAAAAACATCTTAATTTTCTTTTGCCCTTCAGAAGCCTGTTCATAATGTGTCCCTTCCTCTTAGTAGTGTTGGGTCATCCCTACCTTGTACAGATGTTACCACTCAGGATTTGAAAGCTCCCTTTTATTCTGAGTCCTTAAATCTGATCCTTCAGCATCTGTCTCTAGTCATATCAACTTGTTTTTGAGAAGTTAGCTCAAATGTGTTCTTCACACAAGTTTTCTGCATTGCATTTTCTACTTTGTTGTTTGGATATTTCTTTTTAAAAAATTGCTTTTGTGTTCTAAGCACAAATTAGGTAAATTTTATTTTTCCAATCTACTCTTGCCAATCTTTTAAGATTTTTAGCTGTTTCTTGTTTTGTTTTTTTGTTTTTTGGTCAATCATGGAGCTTGAACTCTGGGCCTGGAACCTATCCCTGAGCTCTTCAGCTCAAGGTGAGTGCCTTACCACTTGATCCACAGTGCCACTTCTGGTTTTCTGGTGGTTAATTGGAAATGAGTCTCACAGACTTTCCTGCCTGGGCTGGCTTTGAACCACAATTCTCAGATCTCAGCCTCCTGAGTAGCTAGGATTGCAGGTGTGAGCCACCGGCACCCAGTTTGTTTCTTGTTACTAGATCAAAATAATATTCCATGTTGGTCTGCTTATTTCAATCTTATAAAATTTCATATATTAAAATGCTAACTTCCTAAATGATGCTTTTAGAAAGGAGGGAATTTGGGAAGTAATTAAACTACAGAGACAAAGTCCTGATGAATGACATTTGTACTTTCCAATAGAGGCTCCTCAGAGAAACCCTGCGCTCTGCACCAGGTAAAGACACAGCCAGAATGCAGTCTTTGATACAAAGAGGTCTTTCTAGATACTACATGTCCTAACACATTGATCTTGGACTTCCTGGTTTTCAGAACTATAACAAATAAACTCTGGGACTGGGAGGGTTGGCTCAGTGGTAGAGTGCTTTGTCTTGCATGCATGAGACCCTAGGTTTGATTCCTCAGCATCATATAAGCAGAAAGAGCTGGAATTGGCACTGTGGCTCAAGTGGTAGAGTGCTAGTCTTTAGCTGAAGAGCTGAGGGACAGCACCCAGGCCTAGAGTTCAAGCCCCATGACCAAGAACAATAACAAAAATAAATAAATAATAAAATAAAATAAACTCTATCATTTGTAAGTTGCTTAGTTTATGAAATTTTTATAGTAGTCCTCATGTAAATTCCAAATCTGCCTGTTATTTTAATGTCTACTCTATCAGAGAGACTCAGTCATCGTACCTATCCTTCTCTCTCTCTCTCTCTCTCTCTCTCTCTCTCTCTCTCTCTCTGTCTCTGTCTCTCTGTCTCTCTCTATCTCTCTCTAATCATGATGGAAACCAAGTCCCCTTTTATCTTTTTATTCACAATGTGAGTCTTTGACCAGTACCATTGACTTCACTTGGGAGCATGTAGAAAATGCCAGTGCTCAAGCTGAACACAGACTTTCTAGAATATATTCTGCATGTATTTCAGATGTCTGGGGAAAATATACTCATAATAAAGTGTAGGTGGCATTGGTGTGTTACTGGAGGGCACATAAAAGTCACTAGAGTGAGCTTGAATGTTTCATAATCTGTCCAAATTATATTGCCTCAAAACCTCTCAGCTTCTTCTAGATCTATGAGTGACTAATTCCCAAATACCAATACATAAATGACTACCGTCTCTATGGCCTTTCTTTACTCTTTCTTATTTACCACTTACCAAGCAACAATAAACACCAAATACCACTTCCCAGCATGCATTGTAGTCACATAAGTTAATCACTTTCCACCTTCACAAGCAAGATAAGTACTGTCCCATTTTACTAAGGGAAAACTAAGAAGACAAAGTAAATTATTTTCTTAATGCCATCATGTTTATCTCAGGGGAATAAAAATTATATTCAAACCCTCTAAACCTTTTGTCTACAATATGCTATATTATCATGCTACTTAGGGTCGGCTAAATGGAGGAACAATACTTTTTATTTTATCTTTCCAAATTTATGTCAATATTTTCACATATTAATTCGTTTTGAGCTGGGTAATAATGGCTCCTGCCTATAATCCTGTTACTCAGGAGGCTGAGATCACAGCTCAAAGGCAGCCTGGGATGACAAATTCTTATCTCCAATTAACCACCAAGAAGCCAGAAGTGGAGTTGTAGGTAATTCAAGTAGTAGTGTACTAGTTGCAAGCCAAAAAAAGCTCACAGCTAGCATCTAGGCCTTGAGTTCAAGTCCCAGTAAAAGCACAAAAATAAAACATTTGATTTCCTCTTATTATTAGACTCATTGGAAATATCATTAATATCTATGCCATTTTATCAAGTGTTCTTTGAAAATGATCAAGTTAAAGCCTTACAAACGATATTCAAGAAAAGTAGCATGTCCTTTATAAATGTACATACAAGGCAAATAAATAAGAAAAAACACATTAAAATCATATATCTTGAGGGAAACCATGGACCTGTTTCTTTGGGCCTGGCTTACTTCACTTAATATAATTTTTTCCAACTCTTTCCATTTCCTAACAAATGGGGCAATGTCATTCTTTCTGATGGAGGCATAGAATTCCATTGTGTATATATACCACATTTTCTTGATCCATTCATCTACTGAGGGGCATCTGGGTTGGTTCTATATCTTAGCTATAGTAAATAATGCTGCAATAAACATAGTTGTGCTGGTAGCTTTAGTGTGGTCTTGTTTGTAAACATTTGGGTAAATGCCCCAAAGTGGGATTACTGGGTCATAGGGGAGCTCTATGTGGAGTCTTTTGAGGAACCTCCATACTGCTTTCCATAGTGGTTGAACAAGTTTACACTCCCATCAACAATGAAGTAAGGTTCCCTTCTGTCCACATCCCCTCCAGCGTCTGTTGTTATTAGAGTTCTTGATTTTTGCCATTCTAACTGGGGTGAGGTGGTATCTTAATGTTGTTTTGATTTGCATTTCTTTTATGGCTAAGGAGGTTGAGTATTTCTTCATGTGTCTATTGGCCATCCTTCTTTCCTCTTCAGAGAAGTTTCTCTTTAAGTGTTTAGCCCACTTATTTATTGGGCAGTTGTTTCTTTGAGGATTTGTTGTTGGGGGATTTAATTTTTTGAGTTCCAAGTATATTTTAGATATGAGACCCTTGTCCGTTGTATGGCTAGTATGAGTCAAGCAGAAAAGGTCAGATAAGGTGATGTTAGGAAAATGAACCCTAAGCTATGTATTTAAATGTTTTTTTCTTTCATGCATTTGTTTCTAACACATTTATATGATTATTTCTTTGTTGCTTTGTATGTCCCTCCCCCACAGTATAACCCCTGCTTTCACTGTATTTGATGTCAGTATAATTTGTGGAGGGGAAGGGGAAAAACAAGTCGTTTAAATAAGGATACAGGTGGACCTGTTGCAACAATGAGAAGTACAAGTTGTCATGTCGAAAATGAACTTTACAATTTTGGTGGGGGGATGGGGGGAGGGCTGGGTGGGCGGGGGAGGCTTGGAAGGGATGGGAAGGGGAAACAAAGGAGGAGGCTACAAAGCTTGATAAGAAATGTACTCATTATCTTGCCCATGTAATTGTAACCCCTCTGTACAGTTTTTTCACAATAAAAAAAATTAAAAAAAAGAAAGGAACGAAAATAAAATACCTCCCCAAAATCATATGTCTTTTGGGAAATATTACTAGAAATATTCATATATACTATTTAAAAATATTGTATATTAGATTTGTCTTCAGATTTTTCTCCATAACCTTTGCATTAGTTTGTTTGCTTTCTCTTCTAATCATTGCAAATATATTTTCCCTATTTCATTCTTATTGCAATAAGTTTTAAATGCACTCTAAGTTGATCTTGGAAGGCACATCGATGGACATTAAAGCTGTTAGCCACAAAAAATTCAGAACTGATTTTCATGATGAAAGAGTGAGTATAGTGATTGTCTAATTTAAGAGTTCTAAGAGCTAGTCTCTTAATAAATGTCTTATACCTTGGAAGTATGCAAAATAAATCTGTTAGCTAGTAATTTTGGCATGTAATTAGAAGATGCATATCTCTAGCCAGAAGCTCTCTGCTACTAATTTATAATTTAAAGTTCCATTAAAACATCTCTGTAGAATCTTCTTATTTCCTATTGCTATGGAAGACTTTCATTATTTGCACTGTATGGTGTGCAATATAGATAAATGTTATGGATAAAATCCAAAGCAAAGAGTGGTGTGTGATTTGAATATAGAATTTTTGGGGGGCATATTTATGACTGAGTTTCAGCACTACCCCTATCACATTTTCTGTAATTTTGGGTAAGTGATCCAAGAATCTCTTCTTCCTGGTTTCCTCCAGTATTTCAGGGATTTAAATTGTAATTCTTGCCTTTAAAGAAGTCCCATTTATTTCAGGCAAACAGGAGAGAAGTTCACCCTAATAAGTGAGTCAGGCTTTCTAAGCATTATGAAGTCCTTTACCTGAAATGGATACATATGAGATGAGATTATTTTCTTTCTCTCCTCACCTCACATATAATGTATATTATGCTACAGTAACTACAAAAGTTTTCTCCAGAAGGATCCAAATTTTAGATACAGGATAGAAGAAACACATATTGAACAGGAGAATCTGTATTTTGAGCACAAGTTCACTAACACGAATTTGTGTTCAGTCAAACTTCAGTAAACTTCACTTAGTAATGGTAAAAAGAGTCAAGGATTTGAGATATTTCATAGTCTGGAAATGAAATGTTTTATTGTTTAAGAGTACAGTGTTTTGGATATAGGTTGATTGCTGTCATTTTCCAGTGAATTCAACAAAGGTTCATGGAAAGTTGTTCCTTAAAAAAAATAATAAAGCCATCTCCTTGATTCATTTTCTGACCTTCATCATTTTAACAGGAGGCTCTGTGGTATTGTGAGACTCCTATCCCTGTGAAAGAACTTAATTCATTCTATTCTCATTGTTCTGAAATGAGCTCACACTAGACTTTAAGAGAATGAGCCTGAAATTGTAGGCATGAATTTTTCCTTCCTGTCCCTAATGGAGTTTTGATAAGGGGGGAAATTTAATGGTTAAAATTATAGTCTGACACATACTAAATAGAGTTTAAATAGCAGTATAGATATAAAAGTAAAAACAGTTTTCTCAAAGGACTTAGGAAGGCTTTTCAAGTTGTGACATGAGTAGAGGTTTAAAATGGGTGACTTAAAAAAACTCACGAGGTAGAACAGTCAGAAAGTGAATCCCCAAAAGGAAGCCCAGAAGAAGTTTATGCAAGAAGACTTGCTGAATGAAGCCTGGCATCTGGGGTATAGAATAATGCTGACAGAATAATGGCACCAAGGTTAAAATGAATTTGAACAGAGATAAGTTTGGAGAGACCTTCACACTATTTATTAACCTTAATACCTTTAACTTTTTTTTTTCTTGTAAATGTTGGGGAGACATCCAAGTTCTTTATGAAGAAGTTTGAAAATTAGTTTCTTTGTTGTTGAGAGAAATAGCTTCAATATATGTCATGGAGAAATTCATGTGGTGAGAAAGATTAGAGGTAAGAATCTCATAGTAGTCAAGAGAAATAATAAAATTGCCAAAGCAGACTAGTGTTTACAAAGGAGAAAAAGAGCATAGATTGGGTGAATTCTCTCACATTCTTCGAACCTGTGGATGTTCAAAGGAGGATTGCTTGCAAAGCACATTTGTTTGGCAACTAATCAGATTGAGATTTTTTTAAAAGTGAAATTGGACTAGTTTAAACTGTCTTTGTTACATTTGGAGAATCATAGAGGGAATCTGTGTTTTGAGCAACAGGACTTTTGGGGACCATTGGTGACATTGAAAGATTGGAATTTAAAATGAGAACACTACTTCCAGGGAGAGAAAATTGAGTGATGTTAAGAGTGCCTTTTCTACTTTGAATTTCCAGTGGGAAGAAACTGCTACAAGTCAGAAGAGGGTCTAGGTTGTCAAGGAGAGCCAAGGGTACTGAAGTCATGGGGTGACAGAGTACACGAAAATGGAATGTGTATTTAGAAGTTCACACAGGCTGCTTTTAACTTAGAGGTAGGGCAACTCTTCCCTCACAGAGTCAAATGCTTTCTAGGTCCTCAGGCAATATTCAATATTTATCCGTGGGTTCAATCTAGAGTCTTTGTAATTCAATAAAAGGATTGTCTCTTAGAGAATCCAGCCAGCAAATACCGTAGTACTATGGAAACTGGAATGCATCAAGGGAAATCTGTGCCTTTGGATCCTGGCAAAGCATTAAGAACTTAGATGAAGAAATCTTTAAACAAACAAAGTGGAGCAATGAACTGGGGTAATTTAGTAGATAAAAGTGTTGTAAGTAGAAAGGATTTACCAGAATCCCATATAAAAGTTGGCCTGCAGAGCCATCCTAACACAATCTAAGTAAGCACTTGCAGGAGGTAAATAACCATTACAGTAAAAAGAAAAACTGGCATGGCTAAATCATTTTCAAGAGAAGTTAATGGATGTGGACAAGAAACAACGGGTACTGAGAAAGCTAGGAGAGTAAATTGAACAGATGAGGTATCACGGGGGAAATTCTGCTGCTCATTTGATCTATGATGGACATGTTTTTCCTTTGAGTATTTCTGGATTGAAATGTAATGGCATTTGTTCATTTTAACAAATGAAGTAATACGATAAAGAAAAAAAGCAAGCTAAAAGTCTCTTCAGTTGAATCTCAGCCTCCTTCATAACTCTCAGGTTATACTTCTTTCTGATCTGGGAGTAAGAATTTGTTCAAACTGTTACCCTATAAATAAATTGGGTTTGTGTATAATTTGTGTGTGGTAATGTTTGTACAGAACCAAGAAATGAGCAGGATCTTATTTTTTCTGTCATTTCCTTTTCCTACTTTATTGTGTATCATGGATAGCCATTCAGAGGAGTAGCTTAATTATTTCAATGATTATTGATAACTTCATAAACCTGTCACTCTGTCACTTTGAAACTCTCTCTCTATTCTGTTTTAAATGATACATTCTCAAACTTGTAATGTGTGCCGTATGCTTATAATTTTTATCTTTGACTATTCAAATGTCTTCATATATATATAATTTTTATTATATAGTAGTAGTATGAAGCAGTTGCCATTTATTAAGGCAATTTTTGAATACAAGGCATTTGGTTCAGTGTCACCCTTTCAACATTCTTACCCAGTTTTACCTGTTTTTCCTCATCTCAAAATCTAGAATGATGTAGTATCTATCAAACCTTGTACTTCTCTGAATGACTTCTACATGCAGTACTTGTAACTTTTCAAACGAGCTTCAAAGTTCTCATGGAAAATGTATTTGTCATGTGTGGGATCACAATTTATTGACCTGATTTCCAAAGACTTTTCTTGCTTCATTATATCTCAGCTTTTGGTATATCTAATCACACTTGTCAATCTTTATTCTCCCCTGAGAAAATGCACTGAATTTGAGATGTTTTTTTAAAATAATTAACAGTTAGAGGGAACATATGTGGTTTGATTCAACTCTGGAATTAAGAATAAAACTTTTATGAAATGGGGGTACAAATTTCAGAGATGTTTTTCTGGACAAAAATAAATAGAATTATATAAGAATGAGAGAGGGCCTAGGAGTAAACCATTACTAGCTCCAACATTGAAAAGACAGAGAAACATGACCCAACTGACAAAAATAACAGGTGAGGAAAATGTGGGCACCGAGGTGGCAAGAGAATCCAGTATTATGGAACTTAACATTGCTCTGGAAAGAAAGCAATTTAATGATGCCTAGCGACAGGAATAGAATGTCTTGTCGTTGAGAGTTATTGAGGTTATTTGAGTCCATACGAAAACTATTTTAGTGGCATAGAGGAATGGAAACCACATTGCAGAAGGTGAATAACAGGAGAGGAAAAGAAATTAAAAATAGGATATAATAACCACTCTTTTGGAAATTTTATTATGAAGGACAAAAGGTATGTTAATAGGTGGAGGAAGCTGGGCAGTGGCTCAAGCCTGTGATCCTAGCTACTCAAGAGGCTAAAATCAGAGGATTGTGGATTGAAATCACCCCAGGTTTCAAAGTCTCCAATGAACTATTCAGAAAAGGACAGAGGTGATATTGTGGCTCACATGGTAGAGTGCTTGCCTTGAGCAAAATAAGCTCAGGGACAGCACCAAGGCTCTGAGTTCAAGCCCTAGGACTGGAAAAATAAAAGCTGGAGGAGGACTTGTTTATTCCTTTAATAATTTTTATGGTTAAAATTAGAGCACAAATTCTGATTTCTTTACCTCTTAAATTTCCTTCAAACTGGATATCTTGAATCAGAATTTGCCTATCTTATTGTCCCTCCACCACCTAAAGCAATCCTACCTTATCACCATTACCATCTTTTTATTTCAAATTACCATCTTTGTTTATGGAGAATGTAGCAAATAATTTGGCCCGGCCTTACCCACTGGTCTTTCTACACCAAGTTAATGTGGTCTTTTGTAAATAAAAGTCCTATTATCTACACTATTTTGATGTCTTCCTGCTGCTCTCAGAGTAAAATCACAATTCTTTATGTGGCTTGCTATTTACAGTATTTACACACAACTCCTTGAATTTGCAGAACTTCCTGTACTGTTGTTTCTGCTTTTTCTCTGAAATCAATTGCATGTTGTTTTCCTGCTTTAACTTCCAGTGGCAATCCATTTATCTTACTTTTCTGAACATGCAAAGCTTGCCCCTCCAACAATAAGAATGGCTTCAGGTCTGTCATGCTAGCTTCATCTTCTCAGAGGTCATATAGTAGTAGGTATGCAATGAACATTCCAAGTATTAGTGCCTATAATTGGGGTAACAATTACAGGCTTTTCTAGATAAAACCAAAAGTATTTAATGAAGCTTAATAAATTTTCATAACAATAAATTTACATAAGCTTAAAAAAGTATTACTCATCTAAATTTAGAATTCTCTTCTGGTCATTTGTCCATAGGCTCTCTGAAAGATTATTAGACTTTGCCAGAGAACCACGCAGACATCCAGTTAGAGAGAACAAAGAAAGATTTATTGCTGGGAAAGGGGGCCGGCAAGACTCCTTGTCACAAGGGAGAAGTGAGAAGAAGCACTGGCTATTGTCCTATATAACCTAGGAGGTTTAGGAGGGACTAGAAGGAGCTAGGAGGTGGAGACCCTGGGTGTGGATGTGTGGACCAGGGGCCTCATCATGGAGGAAAATGATTTACGGCTGCTGTCCATATAGTAGATAAGGGTCCTGCAGCTGCCCAGACCTGAAGGTCACTGTAAGGGGCTCTAGTTGCCTTATATGGTGGTAACTGCCCCAGAAAAGTGCCATCCCAAGGTAAAGAGGGGTTGGAGGCTGATTATTTACTGCTTTAACTAAGAGGGCCTAGGAAGAGAGCATGCTAAGTTATGGAGAAGGGAAGGAGTGTACTAAGCTATGGGAAGGGAGCTCATTTCACTAACACCCTCCATTACATTCTTGTACTACAACCTACATTGAGCATAAGCTGTGCATAACATAATCTTGATTATTCTTATGAATTTTCTGAGCACTAGGAAGCTGAATTGCTATTTCTTCTTCTCCAAAGTCAAAATTGCCTTTTTAACTATTTACTACTCAAACAAATAGCTTAGCTTAGCTCTTGATTCTTTCTGAAAATCTTTCCTTAGTAAAGCAGCAATAAATAGATCAACAAACAAATTTATAAAATTATTCTTGGGACACAGTGTGAACGAAACATTATCAAGGTTGTTGTGATTGCTAGTGTTGTCACATAACATTCACAGAGATTGAAGGAACTATTTCTCTCCACATCTATTACTGATGTGTGAAAGATATTTTGAATTCAATTTTCCTAAAAATCATGGGCCAAAAAGATCACATAAATGACACTAATCCAAATCATATTAGCTGTAAATCACAATAAAATGTAGTAACTTAAGAGTTACTACAAAAGTAGTAACTTAAGAGTTGAACAGCAATTTGTAACTTATCTTTGCTCTTGTATTTTCCCCCAAATGTTGGCCAATAGTTAACTTACCAGGGAGTCACCTTTACTGGAACTTTGTGGTGATAATCAACTCTTAGTGGTGTATATATTCTGAATATATAGCAAAGCAAAAAAGGCAATGAGAGATATGCCTTTGAGAAAAAGCAAGGTGTCTGTATGTGTGGGTGTGTACAGAAAGAATGAAATATTCAGGGATGGCCTGGTAGCAGAGTAAGTCTTCCTCTTAGAATCCATGCATTTCTTCATGCAAAGCAACAGTCTCAAGGTGATATTCTAGTTCATTAACTTCAGAAGTAAACATATAATGACCTCTTCCTGGTGTACAGGAACATGAATTGAGCATTATTAGAGCACCCTTCAAAGGCAACAAAGGATTGCTAATGTTAATGGTATGTATTTATTGTAAAAACTACTTTCAATCTTTGTTGTTCCTTTAAATAAGCTAACATGTTGGAAAATGGATAAGTTGACTTTCTAATTAATAGCTACCCTCCATGGTCTCCTAGCTTTCTTGAGAGGACTCTACATCAAACAGTCCGTTGAATTGCTCTCATGCCTACACTGGCTGCTTTGAACCAGGCCATGACAGCGAGGACGTGTCAAGATGATGAAAGCTTGCTGCTAGAGCACAGCTGTGGCTCTTGAAAGTACGTCCCCAGAAAACAGCCTGTGCTAGACTCTTTGCTCTCCTGAAACTATTGAATTCTAGATGAATCTAAAGCCATTTCTGACTAGCCCAGAGGAGGACCCTTCACCTGTTGGCCCAGAAAAAAAAAGCTTAAAACTGGTTCACACATAATCCTTTATTTATATAAGGGACTGCCATGATTGCAGCCAACACAACACAGCCTCAGTCATGAGGAAACTGCCATGATAAGTGCAGATAGTCTTTTCATAACCCCATCTCTGGCTATCTAAACAAGCTGTTTAGTTTACTTTCAGGGGCAGTTAAGGGATAGCCTCTTGTGCTGTCTGTCCCATGGTGTTACAACAGTTGGTCTAGTAAGTGGTATTTTCTTGCCTACTTTTGATTTCTATCATTATTATAGTGACTGATCTAACAACACAAAGCAGAACAGGAGGTGGAAATTGAAGTGACAGAAGAAGGAAGCTCCCCTTAGGAAACAGAGCAGCATTAGAGGCATAAGAGTCTGCTTTGGCAATTATGGCCTTAGAGCCAGCACTGGTAGCCATAACAACAGGGCTGAAAGTGGCAGAAAGAATAGTGAAGCCAGTGCCGGTGGTCAAGCCCCTTGTGGTAGCAGTAGTAGCAATGGTAGCCACAGGGCCCCAGTGGCAGTAGTGGTGGCCTAGGCAGTAGTAAGAAATAGTAATGATGTCAGAAGTGGCAGTAGCTACCACCACAGTGATGTACTTTTAATAGGGACAGTGGCCGGAGTAAAAGTGAAAAAGAAGCAAAAGATGATGGGTCCTGATGGCAGGAGAGAGCTGCAGCATTTGCACAAGTGCCCACCACCAAGACTCCTGGTATTCAAGGCAGGAGAGCTCTAACACTTGCTGCCACTCTATGTAGTAAGAATCCTGACATCTGAGGCCCAAGATCTGGAATACTTGTTAGAGTAGGACTAAGTATCCTAGCACCCAGAGGCTGTGTGAGGACAATAACCCTCAGAAGACCACGTAATACAGCTCACTGTCATTTGCTGTCACCACTTCTCAAGGATTTAAAAAAAAAAAAAAACTACCAAGGACCTAGATAATTGGAAAAGCTTCTCAACCTACTCACAATTCTTATCTTACTAGAGCCGAAAGAGACTAGTCAGCTGACTGGTAACAGGAATGATTATCCTAAGAATCTTCTGAGACAGTCCTATTTTCTTTATGAAGGTTACGCTCTGAAAGAAACAGAAAGTGTGAATAAGTATAGTTATTTTATAAATGGGATATATGGGTAGAAATTCTGAAATTTGAATTTAGAGGTTGAGCTCAGAGTTTCTGCATTATAAAAATTAATTCTCTATATCTGACATTGGTTCTCAGATTTTAAGTAAAGTAGCATTGAAAATTTTCATAGTACAGCTTTAAAGGCATATCCTGTTTCATTTAAGTAAAAAAAATTTATATAGCCATAAATCTATGTTGAGACTCGTTTTTTATAAATATCTCAACTTCAGGTTCATTTGAAATACCAAATGAATTTTATCAGGATAGATAATATGCCAAAAATTTCAAAGGAGGAACATGATTTTTCATCAATTATAGTTCATCATGTTGTATATTTTTTATATATGAATATGAATATATTTCTATATACACATACATTTACATGTTATATATTCAGTTGTTAAATATAGCAATGAGTAAGGCAGAAGAGACTCTGCTTTTCTGCAGTTCTACACAACTCTGTAAGTAGAGAAATTAATAAAAACCAGAAATAAACCTTGTAAGTGGGAGAATCTTGAATGGTATGAAAAAAAGAGTAAGCATAGTGGGAGGGAAAGGGTGGGGAAGAGACTGATGGAAAAGGAATGTGAGCGAGTCTTCTGGTAAGGTAGATGAAACTTGAAGGGAGGATGAATGTTGCATAAGACAACTGAAGAAGTGTTCATCCTAGCACAGCAGAGCAAGGGTAAAGGGCCACGGATGAGGTGTGAAAGTGTTAAGGGAATAGTTAGAAAGTTAGTGGAGGAGGATGCCCTTGGTCGTAACTAGCTTCAGGCAATTCGCAATTTGACGGACAATTTGACAGACGATTTCAGTGGAGTCTTGGGGACAGGCTCAGAAACTGGAAAAAAAAAAAAAAAGGAAAAGAAAAAGACTGTTTTGTGCATATTGAAATAATCTTCATGTGAGCCATTGTGGAAGGTTGGATAGGTTAGTAGGAAACTCTTAAGCAAGGAATGGAGTAAGGGTTGAAGGCTCATGCCTATAATCCTAGCTACTCTGAGTGCTCCAGAGGATAATAGCTCAAAGCTAGCCTGTGCAGAAATGCTCTAGTTAATAACCCTAAAGCAGGGCTGGAGGAGGTAGAGTACTAGTCAAAAAGCTCAAAGCCCTGACTTCCCATTCTGGTACCTGCAAAAAAACAAAACAAAACAAAACAAAACGAACAGAGTAGCCCATAGCATGAGAAATGCAAAGCCCTGGTTTTTTTCAGCTAAAAGGCTTAAAGGAATGCATCTTTGTGGAGTAAGGTGTGTGCATGCCCTGAAATAGGTAGTTTCAGCAGAGAGGACCTCTGGGTGGAATGATAAGGAGAAGACAAAAAATGAATACAGGTTTACATGTGATGTGGAGAAAAATCATCTGTGCTGAGAGACTTGCAGAGTAGTGTTCTCAAGGTTCTACTGAATTCAACTTCAAGTAGCCAGTACAAAGCAGAGAGTCAACGTTAGAAGTGGATTTTGTTTATGAGTGACAATATGCTGATTACAATATAGCCAGTGATGTGGGAGGTTCAAAAAGATGTTCAGTAATTTTGCTTTCAAGGTTTTACTTTTCAAGCCATATACAGAAATCATTTATTATATGTGTTCATATTAGAGGCAGAGAGACTATGATGTCCATAGTTCCTAAAGAATGACTGAAGGTACATGGAACCATGGTTTTATTCAATTTTAGGAACAACTATAAACATTCCTTCTTTGAATTGTATTTTTCAGAATAGGGACTATTAACAAGCTTTAAAAAAAATGCTGAACTGTTTTTTCTTAAAGATGTCAAAAATAAAAGGAATATACATCTACAGAAAATTAAAAATGATAGTGAGAGGACTTTTGAGCTTCTTAAATTCCAGAAAATTTTCTTAGAAGAAAGGGTGATGCTTGAATATTGTTTCATTTAAAGGATAGTAGAAATTTCTTATCTGCTCAGGAGACACGGAAGTAATGAATGATTTACATAAAAAACTTTAATTACCTAAAGATGCTCTTTATTGAAACAATTGGCTGTGGGAAGTGGGCCAATGATTTGTTTTACTCTGTCAGGAAAATAAATAGAAGTGGCAGCTATGTATTTGGGAGATCTTTTTTTGTCTAATGTAGACTTGTATGTATTTGTGTTTTACAGGTCTTACATAATTTGTTTAAGACCTCTGACTGAAGGCAGAGAAAGTTTCTCTTCTCTACTTCATGTTCTAGAAACAGGGTGTATACTCAAATATTGAATTAACTTGAAAAAGGTGACCAGTTTTTATTTCTAACCTTTAAAAAATGATTTGAGGTCCAATGATAGGAAATTTTCAGAGGAAGGCAGGAATGAAGGAAGGCAAGAAGGCAAGAAGGAAGAAAGGAAGGAAGGAAGGAAGGAAGGAAGGAAGGAAGGAAGGAAGGAGGAAGGAAGGAAGGAAGGAAGGAAGGAAGAAAGGGAGGGAGGGAGGAAGGAAGGAAGGAAGGAAGGAAGGAAGGAAGGAAGAAAGGGAGGAAGGAAGGGAGGGAAGGAGGGAGGGAGGGAGGGAGGGAGGTAAGGAAGGAGAAAAGAAAAGAACTACTGAAAAATAAGTAAGAATAACCATACTTAATATGGATATGTTTGTGATTGCATTTTTACCTCTTTGTCATTTTTTTTTAAATTCTCAGACATGCCTAATAGAAAATATTCCAGTTCTGGAACACAGGCAATTAATGTTTTTGAGTCTATGATGAGTGCATTTCCCTAATGAAAACATGTCAACTTTTATATGTAATACACATTAAAAACTAGCTTTCTCATGTCTCATCTCAAATGAATACCAGCCTCTCAACCAAGCAGTGCTAAGCTACTTGAGTCACTCCTGGAAAAAAAAGAGTTAGATGGGAAATATATTTCTACTATACTTGGAGAAACTTCTGACGTATGTATTTCATCATATATTTTATTTTAAAGTTTCTTTCTTCTTTTTTTAAAACCTACCCCCAAACTCTCTTCAACCTTCAACTTTGGTGATCTATATGTTTTTCTCAATTATCATTTTATATCTTGCCCTATTGTAACCTCCACCTACACAGAAACATCCAGAAATCTCTTGGCAAGCCTTAATCTTCTTTAGCTGGAAAGGGAAGAATTTGAACTGTGAAAACCCATGTGTCTTAGTGCTGTCCAAATACTTTGTAGCGGGGTGTGGGGGGGGGGAGTTGCGTGGAAATGAGTGAGAAGACTTCCCATTTTTCAGAATAAAAAAATAAAAACAAAAGCCCCTGAAAAAAATGTATTTACATGAAGCTTCTAGTTGGATCTCTTAAGTTTGGATTTGAAATGAAAACGCTTGGGTTCTCATTCCAGACATGGATAATTCCTTATCCAAATATTCTTTTGCCTTTGCTCTGCAGATTTTAGGATTTTCCCACTTCTCTGTGAGGGGTACAAAAGAAGGAAGGGTACAAAAGAAGGAAGGGTACAAAAGGGGAAGACTAAAATGAAGCTTCCTAGAGGGTTGTGACCAAAGAAAACCATCCTCTTCCTAAATGTCCTTAAAGGGAAACAGAACATGGATTCCAATTAGCAAGAGCAGACTCTAGGCAAGCAGGCATACTTGTGTTTACCTCAGAACAAAGAGAGAGACCAGCTGGCGCTCCCTCCAAGATAGCAAATGTTATTTAGTGCTCTGTGGAAGAACTTTTCCAGATTATATTTAAAAAAAAAGAAAAAAATGTTCACACTGATATTTTTTTCACCGTTGAAGAAAATGAGTTTGTTTTAAGAAAAGGCTCTGGCAGGCTTCTCAATTCTGAAGGGCGTTTTGCTTCTTCATGCAAAAAAAAAAAAAATGAAAAAAGAAAAGAAAAAAGGAATACCACTCAGACCATATTTGGTCTCTTGGTACAACATTTGCTGTACAGACTACAGGTGATTTTTGAATGAG
This sequence comes from Dipodomys merriami, assembly GCF_024711535.1. Taxonomy (NCBI): domain Eukaryota; kingdom Metazoa; phylum Chordata; class Mammalia; order Rodentia; family Heteromyidae; genus Dipodomys; species Dipodomys merriami. The sequence goes on along the minus strand of NW_027202271.1, from coordinate 43,672,841 downwards.
CATACAATCTCATTTGTCTTATGGAGTGAAAAACAATTCTAAACAGCCTACATTATAAGTTTTGGTAGGGTTATGAACTTAGCTTTAAGAAGTCTAGGGTATACTATGCATACCAAGCATGTATGATAAAAGAAGCCATTTATACAAAATAATTGAATGCAATGACATATGCATATTACAAAAAAGAAAAAGGGAAGAATAGTTGAAACTGATTCTACAGAATCTTTGATCATATAAATTATAGCAAGATAAAGGTAAACCAGTAAGAACCTGAGATTGCAGGTATTTTGAGACTTGAAACTATCTTTTTTGAGACTTGAAACTATCTTCAGTAGTAGAACACCTGGTTAGTATATACAGGGTTCTGAGTCTTATCCCTAGTACCAAAAAAAATAAAAGAAAGAAAAGAAAAGAAAAATCTCCTTTTTGTTAAATCAGAACACAAATAAAATCAGAAAAAAATAAAATAAAATTTAATAAAAATTAAACACGGGGAAAAATTATTAAAAGGAAATTCAGAGCTGGAAGTATGCTTAAAGTAGTAGAGATTCATAGGACCCTAAGTGCTATACCCAATAATACACACACACACACACACTCACACACACACACACACACACACACACACACACACACACAGAAATTCATTTCATAAGCTACCAGAGCTGGTATTGGTGGATAACTTGTCTACTTGTCTACACCAGGCCTTGTCAGATGGTAGGGAGCATGGTAAATTCTCCAGTGTTTTCTAGAGGTTCTCTTGACATTTCAGGTGGAAGAAATTGCTTCATGATGCTTGGAGATTCATAGCATCCTTGTGTCAGAGGGGGAGAAAATCAAGAGATTCTTATAATCACTATGGCAAAATATACCCACAGATTTCCAGTATCCTCCTAGCTGCTGGTAAACCCTGGCCCACCTTTCCTAGGATATACTTCCTTGTACCTGTCATGAATTAGGAACACTAAGAAGCTAAGTGATTCTCCAAAAGCCACAGAACTGCAGACGTAGGAGGGACCTTTCCATCTAAGGCTTTTCCACTAAGTCATCCAGCCTCTGCTCTAGGTCTCCTTAAAATGTAACTGGAACAACTTAGAAAGACTGCCCAGAAACCTGTAGCAGAGATGATGCTCTTCAATGTCAATAAGAGAATGAAGGGAAAGAAAGGCCACCCTTCTAACCTGTTGTGAACAATGAACCACTAGTACATAGAGCCTTTCTATTTTTTAAAATTCTATTTAGTGTTCTTTCTTGCTATAACTAAGTCAGTCTAAAAGAAGAGTATTTTCGAATACCTCACAGGGATATTTCTTTATACTTTTGTACATTGAAAAGTATCCCTCTAAATGCTGTTTCAGCCATATTGTACCTCTGATGTGCCCATTCTGTTCCTTCTAAACAGCAAGAATTCTAAATAGCATTTTTCTTCCTTGTGATTTTCTGATTCTCACTGGCGTTCATCTCTTCCTCTCATACTTATTACCTTACTTATGTAACTGTAACGCTTCTGTACATCACCTTGACAATAAAAAATTAATAAAAAATGCATTTGCCTCTGGGTCTAGTTTTTCCAAATTTTTTTTCCAAATAGGGGTGGAACATGGGCTGGATTAAGGTATTCCCAATACTAAACTGACAGCTTTGAAAAGTGACCGTATCCTTTCCTAACAGAAAATCTAGTTTTTTCATGCTTAATTTAAGCCTCTCAATGTACAGACTACATTTTTCAGAGCAGTTGTTGTTTTTTTTCCTGCCCACATATTTTGTCCACCAAAATCTTGCATCACATGCAAATTCATAAGGGAATTAAGTTGAAATAAAAAGAGACTCATTGTACTACCAAGTCATTTCCTCTCAAATTGGGCCAACTTCTCTGTTCTTGCTAGGATTCAGCATCCCTTTGAATTTGCTGTTGTCATAGAAACATATGTTCCTACTTGACCTTTTGTTTTTCAAGAGGAAAGATAAACATACCACCCACCACGGGGGCCCAAGCAGAGGCTATTCCCAGGGAATTGTACCTTCCCATTTTGCAGCTCTAGGCACACTCAAGACAAGGGGCCATCTTCAGCCCTGTTGGCAAGTGACTGGCGCCAGCTGTACTAGGGCTGGAGCTTCATGAACCCTTTCCTATTGGGCCACATCCTGTCTGCCTGTTAGGAGTGAAGGAATGTTTCAGGTCAAATAAAGAACAGTCTTATGCAATATAACCCCCAGGGTTATTCTTTTGAAAATAACAGCAGGCAGGCCACCTGAGGTGAAGGGTAAGGAATAAAAACCTCTCCAAGTGGATACTATGAGAATAGGCTGCATATTATTGATTAGAAAGCTTGATGGGAGGGAATAAGTTCTGTAGGCTCTAAGTGAAGTTTAGATTTAGAAAATATGTTGGGTATTGAGACTTAAGAGTCTGGTTTCACAAATCACAGCAGCAGTCTTGGTGGGACAAACGGGGGAGATGTAGCTGCTGGATGCTCTTTTTATGATTGTTATTATTATTATTATTATTATTGAGGTTATGTACAGAGGTGTTACAGTTACGTAAGTCAGGTAATGAATAAATTTCTTTTTGGACAATGTTATCTCTCCTGCCGACCAACCCATCTACCCTAGAGTTCATTCTCAACATGGTGATCAGTGAATAGCACTGCTGCATTTGTTCACCCTATGTCCCTCCATTTCTGTGCCCCTTCCAGCCTCCCAAAGACAGATAAACAAAAACAAAAACAACAACAAAGAAAAAAAAAGGAAGCCTCCTTTCCATTTCCTGGAGTTCATTTTTATAAATATTGTATGTGATCAGAGGCACACAGGACATAGGCACTGACCCTTTGTGTTCCTCTCCTAAGAGTATCTTCCTTTGGGCTCACAGTGTACGTGTGATCCCTAGAGGCCTGTAGAATTTAACATGTCTGTTAAAGTAAATAAGACCCTGCCAGAAAACCATGTGTGGACATCCAGCAGGTACGAAGAATAAAGGAAAGGTTTATTGCCAGTAAAGGGACGGGCAACACCCTTTCTTACCAGGTGAGAAGAAGTGAGAAGTTCCGGCTACTGTCTCAGGTGATCTTTTATAGCTTCCAGGATTTGGGTGATCTCATTCATTGTTATATATGGTCATAGCTAACCCAAAGGGGTGATCTCTCAGGGAAAAAGGGTAGGGGGTAATCATTTGCTGCCTTTACTACATGAACTTAATGTTGCCTAGGGAAAGAGCATGTTAACCTATGAGGGAGGAGGCTTCTGAGCTAACAATGTCCCAGCATATTTTAGATACAGCTTCCATATATGAGAGAAAACATGCTCTGTTTGTCTCTCTGAGCTTGGCGTACCTCACTTAACATGACTTTTTTTTCTAGGCCCATCCCTTTCCCTGCAAATGACTCAATATTTTCTTTCTAATGGCTGTGTAAAATTCCATCCTTGTGTGTAGTTACCAGCTGGGTGCCCTGTAAAAAAATTAAGTAGTTGTACCAAGAGGTTTCAATCTGACAAGTCAGATTATGAGTACAGTGCATCTCTTGTAGCACAACAGCTGCCCAGGGGCATGATGTGGGCCCATGCGGAGAGTTAGCTTTGTACCTCGCAACTGGGTATAAATGCCAGGATAAACATGGTACTTGATTTTGCTCACAGTCCTTTCTTCTTTCATACCTTTTACATTCCAGAAAAATGGCAACCCCATGTACACAAGCTGTTTAAGTCAATTTTCTTGTGGTCATACTAGAACCTTTCTTCTCTCTAAGAGATGTCCCTACTTCATTTGCCACACTGAAGCTGGCAGGAAGTTGATGTGATACTTACCTCCCAAGTACTTTATTCTCAGTTTCTATTGCCATTATCATCCAACTCTCCTCTCCTGGGGGCCTACCATGCAATCCCTGGTTTAAGCTTCTATCAGAATATTCTTAGAACGAAACATTATCCTTACCACGGGCTAAAAGTTCGTTCATGATTTGAGCTCCACCTGGTTTTCTTGTATTCCTCTCATCCCATTGCTTTCTCCTTCACTGTACATTCCAAGCCCTTCTCTCAAACATACCAAATTGTTTCCCTGTTCAGAGATTAGCAGATGCTGGTCCTCTATTTGAGCTACTTTGTTTCCTCCCCCTAGAACTTCCACAGGACCTGTGGCTTATCCTCATTCAGTTCTGTGCTTTAACAAGGGCTTCTTTGGAATAGACTTTCCTGTCTATTATAGACAGGAAGACAAACATAAATTAATTAAATAAAATTGTTAAGAAGAGAATTCTCTCTGAATCACCTAGTTTACTTCTTCTGACATGATTATAGCATCTGAGCTCAGTTATTGATTCCCTGTCTACTGGCTGCTGCACATATTAGAAGGTTAGGACCATTGTGATGAAAAGACATTGCTAGTCAGGCATGGTGGTTCACACCTGTAATTCTGGCTATTCAGGAGGCTGAGATTTTAGCATTGAGGTTTGGTGCTAGCTCAAGCAAGCAAATCAATGAGACACTCATTTCTACTTTATCAGCAAAAAGTGGGACACCACCAGCTTTGAGTGAAGGAACCAGATGAGAGTTGGTACAAAATAACGTTCAGGGAGTAGGGGCAAGGCTCACACAATAGAGTAAGGAAGTTTGAGGTCGGAAATTTAAATGATAGTATGCCCATTGACCTTTTCACCCTCAAAGAAAAATGTTGCTCAACATCATGCTATGGGTATTAGATACATACAAAAATAAACACTTGCATACTTTAAGAAACCTAATATGAAATAAAATCTAATCTTTTTTTTATTTATTAAATTTTTGGTGCCATTCCTGGGACTTGAACTCAAGGCCTGGGCTTCTTTGGCTCAAGAGTAGTACTCTACCACTTGAAGCACAAATCCACTTCCAGCATTTTTGGTAATTTAGTGGTGATAAGAATTTCACAGACTTCCTTCCCAGGCTTGTTTTGAACTGTGATCCTCAGCTCTCAGACTCCTGAGTAGCTAGGATTACAGGCATGAGCCATGGGCACCCAACTAAATAAAAAACAAAAACATAACAAAAACCAAAACCAAATCTTATATCCATGTCTGTCACTAATGACACCTAGTACAGCTTCTTTTTAACTACAATTGTAGTCTCATCTTTTCTAGAATTGGGCAGAAGCCCAATTTAGGCTTAATGCAACGGGAAAATGGTAGATTACACCATAACTAGGTCAATGTGACTCCTGGATGATCTAAGACCCCGCATCACTATTTCCCAGAGTTCCTTCCTGAGAGAGCATTTGGATTTGTTGTTTTAAAGGAATTTTAGAAATATTTTGCCCTCCTAGGTTTGGCACAGAAGGACAACAACAAAAAATGTGCAAGTAGTCTCTCTACAAGCTTCAGGGCATATATGTACAGATTAGACTCTAAAACCTTTCTCCTGGAAAGTGCACACATATCATCAAAATAAAATACACTCTTAGTAAGTCCAATTAACTCCTGGGTGGTCTGGGACTAAATTCTTCATACTTGTATTTAGTGCACTTTTCATAGCAGCCTGAACCCGTACAAATCAAAGATACATTCAGTATATTCTAACATTTTTAGCATGAAATACCACTACCCCAGTTGTAATTATCACAAGTATTTTGTTAGAAAAATAACAAACATACTTATGTTTATGCTGTAAATTTTTCTATCGCCCATTACTTTCTATAATTGTTGGTTTTTAACTTAAGCAACATCATTGTTCTTATAATTAGCTTCAATCAAATTAGTCGTGTGTGTGTGTGTGTGTGTGTAAAAATACTTTATACTCCAAATTATAAGGTTTTGTTTTTTTTAATTGTGGTAAGCACCCACAAATTATTTAATATTCATAGCTTATATCTGTATCTCTACATATTACAGTAGAATTCAGTGGAAGAGTCACCCCAACATGTTAGTGTCCTTCCTTCATCATATGTCTTCTCATGACAAACTTGCTGTGAAGTTTCATTTTTGTACAATGCAGTGATTTACAAACCCTGGTGCTATGAATTCTTAGGAGTTCCGATTTGAAGTATCAAAGTATATTTGATGATGATTGTATTAGCATTCACCAGTAGAATATTTATTTCCTTCACTCTTGGCATTAGTAAAAATCTCCCTCACCTTTTCAATCTTAATTAAAAGTCTATCTCCTTGATGCTTCCTGTGATAACACCAGTCACTCTATAAGGCTTACTTCAATTTCAGGCTAAAATCAACAGCTGTTGTTGGAAAACAACACTGAATGCTACATTTCAGTAGTCACCCGTGTATCTAGCATAAGATTTCTAAGATAGCTACTTGAACACTGAAAATACTTAACATTACAATTTTGGATGTGTTATACATGAAAACAAAAAGCCAAGATTCTTAATTTTAGTCACTATAAAGAAAATACAACCCAGATTAGCTTAAATAAAACAGGAGTTTATTTAGAATGCAAAAAGCCTGTGTTTAGAAGCCACATCACCAGGGATGTTTTTAAAGGGATGTCTGAGGTCCGATCCCATAAAAATCCCCATACAGACCACACTAGGCACTGATTGCCATTGTGCCAGGGAAAATATGGAAACAGATCGACAGGACCACAATCTCTTGTAGAACTCAATGAACTTTCCATTGGTGATACTCACTTCACAGAATGGGCTGCTCACTAGCTTCTTTACATTAAGTACCCGTTTTTGAAAGTTGAAAAAAAATACTGAAACAAGGATACAGGTTGACCCATTGTAACAATGAGACATACAAAACACTATGTTGAAAATGAACTTTACAAGGTCAGGGTAGAGGTAGGAGGAGTTGGGAAGGTGGAGAGGGAAGGGATAGTAGAGGAAAAACAAGGCAGGGGTAGCAATGCTTGATAGGAAATGTACTCATTACCTTACTCATAACTGTAACCCCTCTGTACAGTATCTTTACAATAAAAAATTTAAAAAAAAGAAAGAGGTGAGTTTGTCCAGAAGAATATTATGTACAAAGAGTTCAATATCTAACAAGAACTTTAGGGAAATTTTAAGCAGTTTATTTAATAAGCTAGGTGTGGCTGAACAAGTACATGAGAACCAAAACATGCAAGTTCTTGTATATCTGCAGACCATAGTTAGTAGTTAAGTAAGCCTTAAGTCCTGCAGGTGATAGAAAGCTGTTGGGGAAATTTTAATGACAATGTGACATGATCAGAGACTTACATTTTGCATTTTTCAGAGAAATTTCTCTTGGCAGTATATGAAGGAAAGATGGAGTAAGATAGAATGGAAGTAAGAAGCCATTGCAATAGAACACACAAGAGATGATACAAGCTTACTAACGGATCGAAAATATAAGATGGCCAATGAGGAATGGGAACTGATTTAACTTAACCTTCCTACCTAGAAGACCATTTGTAACCAAGCAATGAAAATTCAATGACAGGAGGAAAAAATGTTACTTCCTGTGAGATACTTCGATCTGAATGATTAATAGGAAGGAAGGTTTTATGTCTGGCATCCTGTACAAAAGTCTAAAGTAGTCAGTGTAAGTACTTTTGCAAAAAGGTGTCATCTTTGTATAAAATAGTTGAAAGTTGTTGTATGTAGATCTGGGTAGCTCAATTTCCCTCACGGAGAAGATATAGGCTCAGCAGAGCTCTGAATTCAGAAACATAGCCATTCATTTAGCAGACAGAAAATCTTCAGCAAATAAATCAGACACATACGCAAAGAAATAAAATACAGTGTGTTAGAAACCAAGGGCATCAAAGGAAAAATTAAAAGAATCAAATGCCATAATAAGATCAAGCCCTTTATATTTTTTCTATCTAATCAATTACTATACCTACAAAAGTAGCTTTGCTATTATATAAGTAGAAAAATAAAGTGTTTTTTTTAAATCAAAGGTGAAGAGTACGAATATAGCTAAGGTAAAAGGAAATAAAATTTGGAAAGTAATTTGGATGAAATAAGAAGGCCAAAAATTGGGATGATGGAGGCTACTATGGTCAATGTACTGCACCTGCTTCTATGAAACCCACTGAAAATTGGTCTTAATCCATAGAAGCAAACAAGTTTGCCCATTTTTCAGGGAGTTTGAAAGTATTCTGATTCCAGCCTCATACCTTTTTTTGGACTAATTTATCTCAAAATATGAGATAGAATATAATATCTTGGTAAGCATGTGTTTCTGGCCAATAGGCAAACAGTATTTCAGTTACACAATCAGTCCTTTAGTAATAGTGTTCCTGAAGAAAATAATGCCAGATGAGTCTAGTTCAGACATCTTGTGGTAGCCTTCAGTGGGGAAAATAATGGATAAAAGTCAGGTTTAGGAAATTAAATTCTTAAACTAAATCTTCTTTTAATTTCCCCTCAAACCAAAATCTTCTATGGAGTTTTTGCCAGGGCATAAACTTGAACATTTTTGTATTTGGGTCCAGTCTTTGGCAACAAAATAAGCCGTTGAACTCTATTAGAAAAATTACAAACTCTTTTTTATATTTATTTTTTATTATCTTTAAGTACTTGTACAAAAGGATTCCCATTTACCATGTCAATTCATGAGCGCAATGATTTCTTGATCGCCATTGCCATCATTCCCACCCTCCCCTATCAATCTCAACCCCTCCTCGTCCCCTCAAGTTGCCTGGTTCTAGTCCTATTTATTTTAAGTGTTTGTACAAAAGGATTTCAATTCAACAAGTCAGATTATAAGTACATTGCATCTTGATTAATGTCACCCATTTTCTCACCCTCCTTATCATTTCCAATCTAATTCATACTTTTAAAGTTATAAACTTTTATGCAGTATACATTGAATATAATGACTGTATTTGCCACGCTTCCTCTCTTCATTTGTCTGCCTCCATCTCATTGTCATTCTATACCATGATAACATATGTTTAAGCTTCCTGGTTACAGTTTTGCATGTATATATAATATTATTAAAAATCACAAATTCTTCAGGTGAAAAATATTCTCATTTGAACAATTTTTTTTTAAATTCTTTCTTTCCTTAAGTTATTTTTTTTCTTTTGGGAGTATCTAGCACATAAATTAAACATGTCACTCATGTAATACAAGGTGCCTCAGAGGCATTAATGGTGTTGTCTGAGGAATATGATCTCAAACTCAGCCATTTTATCAACATTGGTTCAGAACTCAAGTTTTAGAGTCAGGTTTATCTGAATTCAAATCTCAACCATGGAGATTTGGGGAAATTATTTACAATATGTATTTTAAAATCCTTTTATAAAACTAATACTTTTATTCATACCTTGTTTTGAGACCATCAGATCAGTACCATTCAGTCTTATATACATAGAAAAAAGACACATAAGTGATTGGGATCAATAACATATACCATTCAGTCCAGGTCTGTAAGCTATCAAGGAGATAATAGTCATTTTATCTTAAAACCATATCTAACAGACAAAATCAGATTCCTCCAAAATATACCTCCTTTGCTTTAAATTTTACAAATATCTTCAAAATAGCAATAAGAGCTATGATCTAACAAATATGAGTATATATAATTTATCCACTAATTCACAGACTTTTTTTCAGCCTAAATCATCTCTTCCTTTATATAGCATGTTAGATGAGGAAAAATTTACAGTCAAAAAAGCATGTGTTGAACACTGTGTGCTAGTCCCTGTGACAAGCGCTGGGCATCCACACAGAAATAAAGAGCGACTCATTCTCTAACTTTGATCAATTAAGATTCTAAGAGTGTGTACCAATTCCTACACAGTCTAGGTGAGGAAATTAAAATATTCAACCAGACTTGCAGAACTAAAAAAGAGATTGGCTGGGCGCCGGTGGCTCACGCCTGTAATCATAGCTATTCAGGAGGCTGAGATCCGAGGATCGCAGTTCAAAGCCATCCCAGGCAGGAAAGTCCGTGAGACTCTGATCTCCAATAAACCACTAGAAAACCGGACGTGACGCTGTGGCTCAAGCGGTAGAACACTTGCCTTGAGCTGAAGAGTGCAGGGACAGCACCCAAGCCCAGAATTCAAGCCCCACTACCGACAAAAAAAAGAAAGAGATTGTTGATTGTCAAGGGTTCTGGTGAGTGAGTTAATGGATAGGCATAAAGTTTTCAATTAAACAAGATGAGTAAATTCTGTGTATCTAGAGTCAACCAATGTCTTAACACACTCAAACATATTTTAAGCTAGTAGATTACACAAAGTTCAGAGTAAGAAAAATCATGTTTTTATATAGCCCATGAATGCTGTAGTTTTTCCCTTGTGGTACTGAATTACCTCACCCTACGTAGTATCACTTGCAATACAATGAAAACTTTTATCAGGATTTTTTTTTTCTTAAGCAGTGTAAAATCCTGTCTATATGGAACTGATACTTACTCAAACCATTTAAGAGAGATCTTGGAACATAGTACTTATCAGGATGGAATGAAAAAGATGAGAACACAAGATTCCTCATGAAAGAAAATCAGAATTACCAAGTGCTCTGTGCTTGAAAACAGTTTATATTGTGTAATCAGAGATCTCTCTGATGGTCTCAGAGTCCCAGGGCAATCATGTGAAAAATCAGTTTATGAAGTGAGGAAAGAACTATATATCCTGGGGGTCTGTTACTTCATAACAAAACTCTTTCAGAGTACTTTATCAAAGTCACCAGACAACTCAAGACATTCGAGATGGCCTGTAAAATCTCCATCTTAGTGCTCTGCTTTTGGGAATTGAAAATGCTGCAGGCTTTTTTGATTAACTTTTTCTTTGTATTGTCAGATTGCCACTTGTCATAAAAGCAAGTTAGGGTGAGACACCCATTGTCAGAATATAGCAGTAGAATGGAAGTTAGAAGTTACTAATAATACTTGAGACTAATTTGAAGAGGATGGCATAATGTTTACTTATAAATAAGGCATGGAATGAAAGAGCAAACTTTGATTTGGTTTTTAAACAAACAGCACAGTCTATGGACTTTAAAAGCACAAGCATCAGGAACTAATCTCTTACATAAGCCATTCTATTATCTTCTCCAAAACTGAGGTCATACCCCAGGGAGATGAAGGGAGGGATATTAATTCCTCCTCCCCACTCTTCACTGACATACTATAACATGTAAGTTATTACCTTATTGTTTATAAGGGTATAAATGATTTTTACTGACATCCATCAGAAAGAACATATGTCTTTAGAACATCCAGGTAGCTTTCCTTAAGGTATTTTGGAGAATTTTGTGAAAGCAGGGCTGGGACAGAGGCTACTGCCAGCTGTAGACCTGCTTTCAATTAAAACCTTGTTCAACATGCTGACTGCAGAGATTTCTTTTTTCTTCTTCTTCTGTTATATAAAGATATACTGATTCAGCAGTTATTGAACCCTGGGCACATTAGAAAACTTTTTTCTGAGATTACTTAGCCAACAAAATCAGCTGTGATTCTTTAGAAAATAATACTAGCTAGAAGAATATTCCCAGTATTGGTCCTTGCTCTGGGAGCTGTCAAATCTTGAAGATTCAAAGTTTAAAAATAACCCAGCCTTTTTGGTTAAAATTTAATAGAAATCTTTGTAATGAGATGCAAAGAAAGTAATTGTATGTGTAAAAGGCCAATGAATTTGTTTCACAGAGCGAGAGAGATAAACCAGATTCCATTCACATCTTTGTAAGTCATTGCTTCACTGTATGACTGAATTAAACTACTATGAAAGTCATCCTGGTCTCCTAAGAAACACACCCATTTTTACAACATAGGTGCGTACTATAATAGGTGCATGGACCATAATTCTGAAGAATTACACAGGACTTATTTTCCAGCATCCTCTGGGACTCCTGAAGATCTTCAATATCCTTCCATATCTTCCCACTACCAAGATGTATTATTCTTCCAGTGCCAAACCTGAGCAATGTCTCTATCGACAGCTATGTTTTCTGAAATTTCAAGATTCACTCTATAAAGTTTTCTGATTATAAAAAAATAGTTAAATATGTATCAAAATAACCTGCATAACATGATCACACCACAATGAAAGTTAGAAAATATAGCAACTCTTTTTGTTGTTGTGCGGTTTGAACTCTGTGCTTGGCGCTGACCCTGAGTTCTTTTGCTCAAGGCTAATACTCTATCACTTTGAGCCACAGTTCCACTTCCTTAGCAACTCTTTATCAACACTAATAAAATTTTCTAGGTATATCATCAGCAAAAATATGAAAAGCTTGAAAAACATAATCAGTTATACTGACATAATCACAACCTATAAATATTCTGCTGAAAGAATAATACATTTTTTCAAACATCAGTGAAACATGTCCCAATGAAACCAGATCTTATGACATGAGACAAAGTTATAAGACATTAAAAGAATTTCAAACATAAAGTGTTGTCTTCTCTGATCTTATTGGAATTAGCTGAATACAAATGAGAGATAAGAAAATCTACACTTAAAAATTAAACACTTTTACAGAACTCATTGCTTAAAGAATAACCCTGGTGAATTAATATGAAGTAGAAGTGTATAGTACAGAGTGGAAATTAGAATACAATATAACAAAAATATATGGTGTGTAGATAAAGCTGTGTTGAAAGGAAAACTCATAGTGCAAATATTTGTATTAGAAGAAGAGCAATTGTTTCAAATCAACAACTGAACTCAATAAACTAGAAAACTAAGAGTGAAATTAAGCACAATGCAAGGATATTAGTATGGATACGACAATAAATCAACATTACTGAAATCAGAATTCAATAAAGAAATCAGTTAGACAAAGAAGTTTTTTCTTTGAAAAAATAATAAAGTGGATGATCATTCATGGGACTGATAGAAACAAAAAAGAAGATAAAATATATAAATATTAAAATAAAAATGATGTAATTATGGTTCCAGCATTTCTCAAGAGAATAAGAAGGGTTTTGTGGGCAGGTTATACTAATTCATCCAATATACATTTATAAATCAATTCATTGAAAGCCATAAAAAAACTTAAAGTGAAATAGATAATTGGACTAGTTTTACAAACATTAAAGAGATTCAAGTCACATAAGTCCATTCCAAAATAAAGAAACTCCATGTGTAAACCATTTCTTTGGACTATTATACTAAATGTTTTCAAAAGAATATATAAAATTTTATGATATATCAAAAAAGCAAAAGGAAATTACTCAATTAAAATTATGAAGACAGAATTACACTAATACCAAAAGAAAAATACAAACTAATATTTTTCTGCATATATATACAAAACCCTAATCAAATTAAATACATTGATATAAATAATAATACACTAGGACTAAGTGAAAATTATTTCAACTTTTGGAAAATTTTTAGAAAATTGATTCAAAAATTCAGAAATTATCAGTTTAATCTGCCATATCAATGGTCTAAATGTAAAAGGATAGAATTAGGCCAATTGAAAGAGAAGAATCTGAAAGATTCCACTAACCAGTGAAGTCAAAATCATAATAAATCAATAAGAGCAGAAATCAACCAATAGGACTAAACTAAATAGTTTATGCAAAACATATGAAACAATGCAGTTAAAAGAAAGCCTATAGAGCTGGGAGGTGGCTCAATGGTAGATTGCTTGCCTTGTATGCATGAGGCCCTGAGTTCAATTCCTCAGCACCACATAAACAGAAAAAGCCAGAAATGGCATTGTAGCTCAAGTGGTAGAGGACTAGCCTTGAGCTGAAGAGCTGAGGGGCAGTGTTCAGGCCAAGAGTTCAAGCCCCGTGAACATCAAAAAAAGCAAGAGAGAGAGAGAGAGAGAGAGAGAGAGAGAGAGAGAGAGAGAGAGAGAGAGAGAGAGAGATAAAGCAAGCAAGCCTACAGAACAGGATGGAATATTTGTAATCAGTATACCTGACAAAGCATAATAGTTCAAATACATCAAAAAAAAAAAAACTCTAAGCAATAACTTGATTAAAATTGAACCCTAGACCTTGAACTATTTTTGAAAAGTAAGACATACAAATGACCATAAATATAAAAAGTACCCATTCAGGAAATGCAAATTGAAATCAAAATGAGATATTGCCTCACTCTAGTTAGAATGTATTATTTAAAAGAGAAATAGCCAGCCAGGAGCTGGGTGCTCATACTTGTAATCCTAGCTACTGAGGAGGTGAAATCTGAGGATCACAGTTCAACACTATCCCAAGCAAGAAAGTCCTTGAGACTCATACCTCCAGTTAACTACCAAAAAAGCTGAAAGTGATAAAGCACTAGCCTTGAGCAAAAAGGCTCAGGGACAGCACTCAAGCCCTGAGTTCAAACCCCAGGACTGGTACTGAAAAGAAAGAGAGTCAGAGAGAGAAACAGAGACAGAGAGAGAGACACACAGAGAGAGAGAAACAGAGAGAAACAATAACCTGTAGAGAAATGAGTAAATGAAATTCTTATATACACTGCTGTAGTATTGAAATTTTCTACAGCCCTTACATAAACAATAGGGGGTTTCTTCAGAAAACGAACAATAGGATGTTTGTATCATCCAGACACCCTACTACTATATAACCAAAAGAAATGCAGTATGGCAGTCTAAGAGACACCTCGACTTACATGTATATAACAGCTGTTGATGACAAACAATGTATTTCATCAACCCAGGTGTTCCTAGAGGGATGAATGAACAAAGAAAGCAAATAGATTTCTAATGATGATTTATAATTTATCAATAACTTTTTAAATTCCCTTTAATATTAAATAAAAAGAAAGGAAAAGGATGCAAGAATAGCAAAAATGAATATTTAAGAAGTTGTAAACTGTTTTTGTGGTAAGAAACAAACACTAGATATAATATTGCGAATTTCAGAAAATACAATAAGCAATTCTTCTCCTGGAACCTTTTTGTGTGGTTATGCAAAGACTTTCAATACATGCAGTAGACTGTCATATAAATCAGTCTATTCTTGGCATCGTCTATTCAGAGGATTAAGAAACATTTTAGAGGGTTTAAAAGAACTTCAGGACAAGATTTAAGAGTTGGATGAAACAAAAACCCCTCTAAGTTGAAGTGTAAGGCCATAGCCTACTTTAATGTAGAAAATGGAATGACATATAAAGACCTGAATGTTTCCAGAAAATTCTTCACCAAATATAATAATTGCTGTTGTCAGTACATGATAAAGCAAAGGCACAATTTGTTCGCATCTCCACCCCAAAAAGTTTTGTCCAGTACCAAAGCTATTTTATCCATACATTATTACATACACATTGCTGTAAGAGAAAAAAGAGGAATAGAGGCTGTGGAGGTTTCTTTTGCCACAGAGCCCAATCAATGCTGGACTTCAGTCCCTTTTGCAGTAGCTAAGGCTGGGGTTGGAGATCAGGTAAAGAGTGCTTGTCTAGTATGCACAAGGACCAGAAATCAGTCCCCAGCCTTGCCAACTACAACAATAAAGGGCTAATTTAAATGTTCAGGTTTCTAACTAATATACAGGTCAGAAACGATCAAACTACAACCCAGGGGAAAAATCTAGCTTTGATATTTGTTTCTGAATAACCTATAAGCTAAGAATTACTTTCATATATTTAAGCATTTAAAAGTTTGGAAAATTAAAGGAACATTTTGTTGCAAGAGTAATTGTGTAATAGTCACATTTTAAACTAGTTCCAACAGAAACCTTGTGGTTGACAAAGCTTGAAGCAATTTTCCCCTTTAATTTACTTATTTATTATATTTCTATGGTTGTCTTTAGTTGTACAGAGGGGTTTGGATCAACATGACAATCTACAAGTACAATGCGAATTGAGCGATGTCATTCCTTCTATCATGTGCTTCCTCATCATAGCTCAACCTCCCTCATCCCTTCAGATTACCTGCTTGCATTGTCACATATGCAAGTCACTGAACCAGAGGGCTCCCTGTAGGATGGGAGAACACAGAGAAACAGAGAGAACACAGAGAAATTCTTAACCTTGTAATGACCTATCCTAGGAATTGGAAGAATCTTCTCAGATGGATTACAAACCAAGCCACTTACTCCTGTGTTAGTAACAGATAAATTTTATTGACATTCTGAAGAGAAAGGTGCCAACTAGATAGCTTTTCAAAACAATTCCAATTTGTACCCTTGAAACTTCCATGGGGCAAATGGTAAGAGAAGCTGATGTTTTGTGGAGACAATAATAGGCCTTACTTTTAAGTTGTACATGTGGTCTGTTATGTGCTAAGTTCTGAACACACCTAAAATATCAAAGATTAATGTAAATTACAGGATATTTATGAAAAGTTTTCAAATAAATCAATACATTTATAACAAAGCAGTCTTCCATACTTTCTTAATGTCAAGATTTCTTCTTTATAAAACTTCTATAGAAGAATTGAGTGGAAAGAACATGACAGAATCAGGCCTGTCCCTTTCCTCCAAATGACATACTTTCATTGTTCTTTATGGCTGAATGATACTCCATTGTATATATGTCACACACACATACATATATAAATATATATGGATACTTAGTATATATATGTATACACTACATATACACACATATCAGTGAAGCAGAGTGATTGGAGAGAGATGGATAATCATTGTGAAAATGAATAAATTCAGCTTCTGAACAATTTTCTATTTCAAGAAGAATCCTTTTATCTTTTAGGGAATTCTTTTGTGTAGATTTCCATTTTCATTTACCAAATGGTCTTTAAGAAGCACTTTATTATAACAACCATTTAATTTGAAAAAAAATATTTTGGGATTCAAGCAAATATAATACTTATTTTGTGTTTGTGTCTATTTCAGCTCTTTTATTTACACTAGTAAAGGAAATAGTCTCTAAACTAACTCCGTCTCATGGCTACTCTCAAATATCAAAGTCACTTTTCAGGATAATGAGGTTAACATGAGTATTAAAATTAGTCATTTAGGAAATATTAAATCATACATAGTCAATTAAAATTCTACTTTAATGTATTTTTGTCTTAATAAGGTTGGGAGAGAAAAAGAGATAGTTTTAGGAAAATCAGCTATTTAATTCTAACAACAAAACCAATTGCATGTCTTCTGTCAATCACTTTATATATTCAGATGTCACAAAGCTACTTATGGTGTAGTAACTACAGAAAGAAGAACAAATGCTTTTTGTTTTGGATTGAGAGCAGTTAATGCCTGATTCATTAGTGACTTCAATAGTTAATGTTAAAAAGAACTGATGAGTTGTGCTTTTCTATGACTAAGAATGGATGTCTTGAGAAGTTCAGAAAAAGTTCATATTGCCCTTAAGCAAATATGTTTTCCATTTTTCATTGCCAGAATGGAGAGAAACAGAAGGCCAGAAATTAGTAAAAAATTCTGATCTCATTTTGCATTTCTGGACTTCCCTAGAGTAGCAACTACCAAAAATCACACTGGAGTGGCTAATGGCTTTTTCCCATTGTTTTTGCCAGAACTGAAAAGTATTTCACATAGTTCCATGCCTAAGTTAACAACAGACTAAAAATTTCAACTTCTTCAAGTTCTCACATTTACATTATGTTCAATTTAAAGTCTCAAATATTAAAAGAAGTAAGTGTAAAATCATAACCTAGCTTCAAAGTGAATCTTTGCCTCTTGGAAATGATGACTTAAAAACATATTTTAATTTATTTAGGTTTTAAAATGTAGTTTATTTTCTTTGTCATTAAACACTTGATTTGCCCTGCATTATCTAAATGTCATTGATTTTAAATATCAGCTTATTATTATTGTAAAGTTATCTGCAAACAAAATATTCCATAGGAAACTAAGCTTAGGATACTGAAATAATTTTATGCTTCCAATATTAATGGGTTCATTCATTCATTCAATATTTTAATTCATTTATATACTCATTTGTATATCTTATATTTCACAAACAATATTATTTCAGGTTGAATATCTACTGTAATTTTTTCCAGTAGAATTCATATTGTACTTTACTCCATTAGACTAGCTATTTAAAATGTTCAAGAGACAAGGCAAGTGGAATGGAATTATTGCCAAGCTTTTATATAAAGTGAAAAATAATCATGATTGATTTTCAAATTGATGCTTTACCATTAATTAGTTGATAGCTCTTTGGAAATTATTTATCTTTAGTTTTCATATCAGAAACCAGAAAATTATATACACCTTTGTTGTAATTAAGAATAGTTATAATAGTCTTTAAAGTACTGAGCAAAGTAGTGATCTGTAGATAGGAGCTTTTATAGTTTCTCCCCTTTTCATTCCTTTCCCATAATATCCTTACTCTTGATCTTTAAAACTAAGAGTGACAAATTTGATTATTTCAAGAGTATAAACTGTATTACAGAAACAGCTACTAAAATTGTCAGGATATAATAAATATTTCTATAATGAATGTAAGTGGGTTTGTGTGTGTGTGTGTGTGTGTGTGTGTGTGTGTGTGTGTGTGTGTGTGTGTGTGTTTGTATACACATTAGCTCACAAGCACTATATTCAAATAACACTGTTCAGAGAATTTATTTGTGGTTGAATTCACAACTAATTCTTAAATATTCCTGTGCATGCTCAAAGCATGCTCAAAGCATGTTTAGGATTCATGACCTAAACTGGAGACACCACACAGTCCAAAAAACACCTGTATTGTAGCATATACTAAATAGACTTTTCATTGGGACCTAACATTTTTCAATTAATGATCAAATAAATAATACTAATTAATCAACACAAGATAATTTGTATGAAGCTATTTGAGTTTTACATTCTGTACCTATGAAGTCTGCTGTGTGGTGCTTGGCATTTTGGTTCAATTTCTGGAGCTATTTGTTTACTTCATTTTTTAAATTTTATTTTATACGAATGCATGTTACTTTGAAATTCCATTACTCACAGTTCTTCAGCAGACTTAAAATTTGACTAATTTAAGCCAGGTGCCAGTGGTTCATGCCTGTAATCCTAGCTACTGGACTGAGGAAGCTGAGATCTGAGGATCACGGTTCAAAGCCAGCCCGGGCAGAAGAGTCTGTGAGACTTTTTTTTTTTTAAATTGTGAAAATACCGTACAGAGGGGTTACAATTACATGAGCAAGATAATGAGTACATTTCTTATCAAGCATTGTTGCCTCCTCCACTATCTCCAATTAACTACTAGAAAACTGGAAGTGGCTCTGTGGCTCAATTGTTAGAGCACTCATCTTGAGCTGAAGAGTACAGGGAGAGCCCAAGCCTAGAGTTCAAGCCCCAAAACTGACCAAAAACAAAATATTGATGAATTCTTGCTAAGATACTCTTGATAGATAAAATCTTAAGTCTGATTAGTCAGTATTCAGACTTTATCTTTGTTATCCCGTAGAACTCAAAAGCTGTTTAATTGAAAATGTCCAATATACTAAAGATACCCAATGTAGAGTGAGTTCATAGTCCTTTAAGAGATTAGAGAGCTTTTTGTAATTAAGTCTAAATTTTAGAAAAACAATGATATCTTGGCATTTATATCACCTATTGTAAAGTAACAATATGCTTCTCATATATTTTTTCTTTCTTTCTTTTTTTTTTTTTTTTTGTCAGTCATGGGGCTTGAACTCTGGGCCTGGGCGATGTCCCTCAGCTCTTCTACCACTTGAGCCCCAGCACCACTTCTGGCTTTTTCTGCTTATCTGCTGCTGAGGAATCAAACTCAGGGCCTCATGCATGCAAGGCAAGCACTTTACCACTAAGCCACCTTTCCAGCCCCAATATTTTCTTGTTGAATCTTTTAAATAAGTTTATTAAGTACATTAAATTCCTACTATATAGAGTATGAAGAAAATCATCAATAATTACTAACACAGAAAAGTACATATAGACTTTATGACTAAAGAATTATGCTCTTACATCCCATGAGAACCTCTACTGTTATGCAGGACATATTTTTATCAACCACCACTGCCTCTGACAAAATAGAGCACAAATTGAACCATCATCAGGTATATACTCCTCATTGTTTACAACACAGGACACATTGTCAGGCCTCATGGCGTTTTTTTCTCATCCAGATTCAGGACAATGAAACTGACATAATGAATTTTTATTGGACCATATAAGAATAGTTATTGTACTCAATGTCTAACAATAAAGTACTTTGATTTGAACACCTGCATTCAACATACATCAACTTCTGAGTATTATTGTACCTGATACGACTCTTTCACCATAATGGAACATGGAAGGAGTTTTTCTAAAACATGTTCCGATTTACTTATGTTTATTTATCAATCCAAAGAATTTTAACAAGTTAAATAATACTACATGTTGGCAAAATTTTAGGGTAATGATGGTTTTGATGTACTCTTTCTTAGAGTGCAAATTGTTAGAATCAATTTGACATTATCTAGTAAAGTCAAACATGCACCTGCCATCTGACTTTGCGATATTATTCCTAGAAGATGATAGGCTCTAGAGAAAATCTAGCACTGGCACACCAGGGAGAATCTGGACTGTTCCTTTATAAATCAAAGTCAATCTGACAATAAGTCTTTATCTCTTAGGACTGACAAAAAGTTACTTTCAGATATTTTAATTTTGCCTGCTTCCTGTTCAGATTATCAAGGTCCAAGTCCTTCGCATATACCCTGTAGATAGACATTCCTTGTCCAACATACTAGAATACAATATTCTTCAGCCATTCTCTGCGTATAGTGTACAGTAAAGGGACATTTGGTAGGGCCGAAAGCCCTCAGATCAAAGTGTAGCCTGTATAAGGTAGTTCCTGTCATCTTTCCCTGGAAACTTCAAAGTCAGCATCTGTGTCACTTACCAAGTCATTGAACTCCTAGACTCTGCTTTAGAGTGTAGCATAATCATCTCCTTTGCTGCTTCTCCCTCTCATCTCTGATCCTCACATTTTCTTTAAGCAATTTTAATAAAAAAAAACAGGAAGTAAAAGAGGAAAATTGAAGATAGCATAGAATACATATACTTACCTTGGAATAGAGAAATAAGAAGCACCAACTTAATCCAATGGAGGAAGTATGGAAAGTAAAAAAAGAAGCACAGAATAGTATCTCAGTAATATTCCTATCACCATTCTCATGAGTAAATTAGGCCACAGCAGGGTACCTCTTTAGATACCTCATCATTTACTAGGGTTTTGCACTTCAATATAATCTACTTTTCCATTTTTTTCAATCTTTTCAGTGGACCAAGAAAAATAAAAAAACAGTGAGAAACGAGCCCTTCTGGTTTGAAGTATGAAATAAAATACACATGAGGATTCTCTCTGAGCCATTTTCCTTAATGTGGAAGGTCAGCCTTGAGATGGTAGAATCCCTTTTTTCACTGTCACATGTCTATAACCAAAGTAGCATTTCAGCATCATTTTCAAGGTTAAACCTCTACTTAGCATAGTTTAGCTTATGTTGTTTTGGGTAAACCAAACCCCAATAATGTATACTTATCCCAAGATCAAGAATAACCCCAAACAAAGACAATAAACAAATAAAAGCATTGAATTTGTATTTGAGGATAAGTGTAGGCATGTTCAGAGTATCATGGACCCATTGTTAGTGGGCAAATCCTATTTTTGGAACAAAATTTTATTGTCCCCATCATTCCACGGATGCACACTCCTCAACATCAGTAAGGAACAAGGAAGGAAGTGAATTGGAATTCCACCCCCCCACAATTGTTAGTGAAACTTTATATAGTTCTTATGCAACAGTATTTACCCTGAAAGGCTAAACAGGATGTTTTTATTTTCTTTTGTTGCTTTTAAAAATGTATTTTTATTATCTTTTAGTAGTTGTACAAAAAAGTTGCCATTCAACAAAGAAGTTTATGAATGGAGTATATCCTCATTAATGTACCCCTTTTAATATTCTTGCCCACCCATCCCAACTACCTCCCTTCACCTTTTTTTGGGGGGGGGGGGTTGTGGATTTGAACTCAGGGCATGGGTGTTTGTTTCCCTGAACTTTTAAAATTTTATTTTATTTTATTGTCAAGGTGCTGTAGAGAGTGGTTACAGTTGCATAAGTAATGACATTTCTTGTCGAATATTGCTATCCCTTCCCTTGTTTGTCTCCCAATTCCCCCAACCAGTTGTAAAATTTATTTCCAACACAGTGTCTTGCAAGTATCACTGTTGCATTGGTTCACTCTTGGTCACTATTTTGTTATTTCTCACCATATTGTTATTCCCTTTCTCTTCCCCAAATCAGATAAACATATATACAAAACACAGGGTACCAAAATAAAAACAGTGACAACAGGGAATAAACCAAAGGGGGAAAAAGTAAGAAACAAGAAATAACTTTACACAGTACATTAAAAACAACAACAAAGAAAAACCTGGTTTCCATATCTTGGAGCTCATTTCAATTAGCATCATTGTATATAGTCATATGTACATAGCTATTGAGCTATTGTGATCCTCTGCTAGGACTATCCTAGACATATACTAATTATTACACATGAGGGAAACCATGGAGCCTATGCTTCTTTGGGTCTGGCTTACATCACTTAATATGTGCACTTTTTCACTCAGTGCTAGTGATCTAACACTTTAAGCCATAACACTACTTCTGGTTTTCTGGAGGTTAAACGGAAATAAGAATCTCATGAACTTTACAGCAGGGGCTGGCTTTGAACTGCAGTCTGAAGATTTTAGCCTCCTGTGTAGCCAGGATTATAGATGAATACTGGGACACAGTCCTCACTTTTCTTAATTTTTAGGATATGTATTGAATTATTTTTTCCATTTAACAAAGCAATATATGTATACAATGCATCTTGAGCTGTGTCATCCCTTCAACATTTTCACTAATCTTTGACCTGCCCTTTCCCTATTTTTCACAGTTCTATGGTATACACAATTCTTGCCTGTATACTATCCTGTTGCCCCTTCATTCTTCTACTCTTCCCTCCCACCTCCGGGCCCCACCCCCTCCCTCTTGTAAGTACATATTTCCTGGTACTTACTTTAGTAGGCTCATTGTTTAGAGACAAAATTTCAAGTTGCTCAGGATGGCTTTGAACTGCTAAACCTCTTGCTTCAGCTTTCCAAGTGCTAGTATTAAAGGTGCTGAATATAGAATCACCATACCTAGTTCTTAAAAATATACTATTTTTAATCAGATGAAATGATAGAAATTGTGTATGTATAATTGATTTCTTTTAAGTGTATATTTAATATAATACCATCTTTTTATGTTTACAACAGAATTTGTTTTTCCAGTGCTGGAGTTTGAATTCAGGGTCTTAGGTTTTATCAGCATTCTATAACTTGAAATATACTGTCAGATTCGTGAGAAGAGATAAAGAAGGTCACTACATACTAATTAAAGGATCTCTCCTTCAGGAGGATATTACAATTCTAAATATCTATTCGCCAAACAATGGAGCACCCAAATTTATCCAAGAAACACTACGTTCCCTCAAATCCCATATAGATCCAAAGACATTAATTGTTGGGGATTTTAACACACCACTCTCCCCACTAGATAGATCAACTCGGCAAAAACTCAACAGAGAAACCACAGATCTAAACAGCTGCATAGATCAACTAGACTTAACAGACATTTACCGAACATTTCACCCAGCAGCATCAGAATACACGTTCTTCTCAGCAGCACATGGAACGTTTTCTAAAATAGACCACATTTTAGGCCAGAAAGCAAACTTGTCTAAATTCAGAAACATTGAAGTTATACCTTGCATTCTCTCTGACCACAAGGGAATAAAATTAGAACTCAACACCAAAAGCCACCAAAGAAAGTCCGGTATCACATGGAGGCTAAACAACACACTGCTGAATCATGAGTGGGTCATGGAAGAGATTAGAAAGGAAATTCAAATGTTCATGCTATTCAACAAAAATGAACACACAAATTACCAGCTCCTCTGGGACACAGCAAAGGCAGTACTCAGAGGCAAGTTTATAGCTCTGAGTTCCTACATCAACAAATTGGAGAGATCTGAAACTAACAATTTAATGACACATCTAAACCTCCTTGAAAAAGAGCAGCAAGATAAACCCCAATCCAGTAGACGGAAAGAAATAATCAAAATTAAATCAGAATTAAATGAATTAGAATCCAAAAAAACTATAGAAAGAATCAACAAAACAAAGAGTTGGTTCTTCGAAAAACTTAACAAAATTGACAGACCCTTAGCAAACCTTATCAGAAAAAGGAGAGAACACACCCAAATTAATAAACTCAGAGATGAGAATGGAAACATCACCACGGAAACAACCAAGATTCAGAACATTATAAGGGAATACTTCTCAAAACTTTATGCTAATAAGTTTGAGAACTTGACAGAAATGGACCTTTTCCTAGCAAATATTGACATGCCAAAACTAAACCAAGATGAGTTAAACCAGCTTAACAGGCCCATATCAAGCATTGAAATAGAAACAGCAATAAG
Organism: Dipodomys merriami; assembly: GCF_024711535.1. Lineage (NCBI taxonomy): Eukaryota > Metazoa > Chordata > Mammalia > Rodentia > Heteromyidae > Dipodomys > Dipodomys merriami. The sequence continues at coordinate 43,648,590 of NW_027202271.1, read as the reverse complement.
AGACCTCCCAGCTAAGAAAAGTCCAGGACCAGATGGTTTTACAGCGGAATTTTACAAGGCCTTCAAAGCAGAGCTCATACCAATACTCCTCCAACTCTTCAATGAAATTGAAAGAGAAAGCTCACTACCGAACACATTCTATGAAGCCATCATAACCCTCATCCCAAAACCAGGCAGGGACTCATCAAAGAAAGAGAACTATAGACCCATTTCTTTGATGAACATTGATGCAAAACTTCTCAACAAAATTTTGGCCAATCGACTTCAACAATTCATCCAAAAAATCATACACCATGATCAAACAGGATTCATTTCAGGGATGCAAAGCTGGTTCAATATACGCAAATCAATTAATATTATTCATCACATCAACAGGAGCAAGAATAAGAACCACATGGTTATCTCAATTGATGCAGAAAAAGCATTCGACAAGATCCAACACCCCTTTACGATGAAGGTTCTGGAAAAATTAGGAATCCATGGATCATTCCTCAATACAATAAAGGCTGTATATGACAAACCTACAGCCAGCATTATACTCAATGGTGAAAAACTAAAGCCATTTCCTCTTAACTCAGGAACAAGACAAGGATGCCCACTCTCTCCACTTCTCTTCAATCTAGTATTAAATGCCTAGCTACAGCAATAAGACAAGATGCAGACATAAAGGGGATCCAAATAGGGAAAGAAGAAATAAAACTCTCCCTCTTTGCAGATGACATGATCTTGTATTTAAAGAATCCCATAGACTCCACTCCCAAATTACTCAAGCTGATTCAAAACTTTGGCAAAGTAGCAGGTTATAAAATTAACCCCCCAAAATCAATGGCTTTTCTATATGCCAACAATGAGAAAAGTGTGGCTGAAATTAGGAAGGCAACTCCATTTGTAATAGCCCCACAAAAAATAAAATACCTAGGAATTAACTTAACCAAAGAAGTGAAGGACCTCTATGATGAAAACTTTAAAATCTTGAAAAAGGAAATCAACACAGAACTTAAAAAATGGCAAAACCTCCCATGCTCCTGGATTGGCAAGATTAACATCGTGAAAATGGCAATACTTCCCAAGGCTGTCTACAAATTCAACGCAATACCTATCAATATTCCACCCTCATTCTTCAAGGAAATAGAAGAGGCAATCCAAAAATTCATATGGAACAATAAAAGACCCCGAATAGCAAAAACGCTCCTCAACGGAAAGAACACTGCTGGAGGAATATCAATACCAAATTTCAAACTCTACTATAAAGCCATAGTAATCAAAACAGCTTGGTATTGGCATAAGAACAGACCTCAGGACCAATGGAATAGAATTGAAAACCCAGAAATGAAACTACAGACCTATAGCCATCTAATCTTTGATAAGGAAGCTAAAACAATAGAATGGAAGAAAGACAGCCTCTTCAGTAAATGGTGCTGGCAAAATTGGTTAACTACATGTAGAAAACTAAAGCTAGATCCTTATATATCACCCTGCACCAGAATCAACTCCAAATGGATCAAAGACCTTGAACTCAAAGCAGACACTCTGAAAACATTACAGGATAGAATAGGAGAAACCCTAGGTCTCCTTGGCTCAGGCCGAAATTTTCTGAATAGAGACCTGGAAGCACAACAAATCAAAGAAAGGTTGGACAAATGGGATTGCATAAGGTTGCAGAGCTTCTGCAGGGCAAATGACATAGCTAGCAAGATCAATAGAAAGCCCACCGATTGGGAGAAGATCTTTACTAGCCATACAACAGACAAGGGTCTCATATCTAAAATATACTTGGAACTCAAAAAATTAAACCACCCAACAACAAATCCTCAAAGAAACAACTGCCCAATAAATAAGTGGGCGAAAGACTTAAAGAGAAGCTTCTCTGAAGAAGAAAGAAGGATGGCCAATAGACACATGAAGAAATGTTCAACATCCCTAGCCATAAAAGAAATGCAAATCAAAACAACATTGAGATATCACCTCACTCCAGTTAGAACAGCAAAAATCAAAAACTCTAACAACAACAGATGCTGGAGGGGATGTGGACAGAAAGGAACCTTACTTCATTGTTGGTGGGAATGTAAACTTGTTCAACCACTTTGGAAAGCAGTATGGAGGTTCCTCAAAAGACTTCACATAGATCTCCCCTATGATCCAGCAATCCCACTTTTGGGCATTTACCCACATGTTTACAAATATGACCACACTAAAGCTACCAGCACAACTATGTTTATTGCAGCATTATTTACCATAGCTAAGATATGGAACCAACCCAGATGCCCCTCAGTAGATGAATGGATCAAGAAAATGTGGTATATATACACAATGGAATTCTATGCCTCCATCAGAAAGAATGACATTTCCCCATTTGTTAGGAAATGAAAAGGTTTGTTAAAAATTATATTAAGTGAAGTAAGCCAGGCCCAAAGAAGCATAGGTCCCATGGCTTCCCTTATTTGCAATATCTAGTATAGGTATGAGTCAAGCGGAAAAGGTCAGATAATGTGATGTTAGGAAAATGAACCCTTAAATATGTATTTTAATGTTTTCGTTTCTTTCATGCATGTGTTTCTAACGCATTTATAAGATTATTTCTTTGTTGCTTTGTATGTCCCTCCCCCACAGTGTAACCCCCGCTTTCACTATATTTGATGTCAGTATAACATGTGGAGTAGATGGGGACAAACAAGTCGTTTAAGGATTCAGGTGGACTTGTTGCAACAATGAGAAGTACAAAATGTCATGTCAAAACCAACTTTACAATGTCGGTGTGTGGGGGGGAGGGGGGTATAATTGGGTGGGGGGAGGGGGGAGGCTGGGAAGGGAGGTGAAGGGTAAATAAAGGAGGAGGCTGCAATGCTTGGTAAGAAATGTATGCATTATCCTGCCCATGTAATTGTAGCCCCTCTGTACAGTATGTTCTCAAATAAAATAAAATAAAATTAAAAATAATAAAAGAAATATACTGTCAGCCCAGCCTCTGACAGGCTAATTTGGAGGTAGAGTCTAGCAGTGCAGACTTTGAACTATTATCTTTACTATCTCAGCCTCCTGAGTTGTTAGAATTCCAGATGTGAGCTACTGACACTCAGCTATAGCAAGAATCTGGAGAAAAATAAGAAAGCTTACCTAGTTCAATAATGCTGATAATGTTAAACATCTTGCTGAAAGATCTGTTATTATTATTGTTTCATATATAATGTAGATACAGGAAATGTGAATTTATGTTACTGCTACATCACTTAAAATAAATTAGGTTCAGTCCGTCTCCTTCAAACTGCACATATTGAAATATGTAAATAAAGCCAACGAAATATAAATGTTAGATATGTGTGTCTGTGCATATATTTAGATCATATGATTAATTGCTCAACATGTTGAGTCTGTGGGAAGGTGAATGCATTTATTTAGAATGTTGTGGTAGGTAGTTTTGCATGATCATGCAAAATTTAGAGAGCATCTAATTAAGAGGATAAAAGTTCACTGAAATTAAAAGCAGAAGAAGGAAATGATTTGAGACTCAAGGAAGTAGACGACTGAGAATGATTAGGAAAGATTTTCACTGATAAAGAAAAGTAACTATCACAAAATGAGAGGAAAGAGACAGTATTTGGGGAAGTAAGGGGGGTCAAGTTGGCAAAATAGTAAGAATTCAGAGCAAATATTGAAAGTATTTGGAATTACTGATTGTTCAGATTAAGTGGTCAGAATGTATTATTTAAAGATACTTATAAGTTGAGAAAGTTTAAGGAGACAAGGAAGATTTTAGGGTAAGAAAGGGAGCACAGAGGCTGAGAGGCCAATGTTTTCATAATAAGTCACAGGATGTGGGGATTTCAGAATGAAGATTTCATAACTCTCAATTACCTCTAAATGTTTTCTGTAAATGAACTCTTGGAATATGAAGTAGACCTTTCTGGAGTCTTGAACAGAATATCCCACTGTGCAGCTATGAGCCACTGAGTGTGGAAATTAACTCCTTCTTAAATATGAATGACTGATACATTTTCCAAAAGGTAATATTTACTTGATTCTAGCTAGATGTTGCTAGATTCTATTTATGGCCACCTCCGGCCAAGCAGTCCTTCCCTCATATGGATGCACTTGGCTTTTCAGATACCAAGTGTGCAGGTGGCATGCCCTGAGGCCTTTCCCGTATCTTCTACCATTTCCTCGTTCAGTGAAACTTGGATGAAAGTAGAAAAATACTATCCTCCACGATTCACATTTCCACACTATCAGACAAGAAATCAGGAATGGATTATTGAATCACTTATTAGCAAGTTTATCTTGGCTTTTCTAGCTGGTCTGGTATTTGTGGTGTGCCATTATATTCTCACCTGTTTACAAGTGAGGTATTTGAATCCTGGATTTCTAAAAATTCCCACCTTTCATCTTTAGTAATTCAAGGATAAAGCTGACAATTCAAATTAATCTCTGACCAATTGAAAATTCCTTTTATTCCAACTGAATTTTGCCTAAAATTCAGCTTCCTTAGGTTATAGTATCAATTCTTTTGAATTCTCGTGAGGCCTCATCATCATAAAATTATTATGCTACAGGAAGCAAAAACATGTATTTCATTGGATGGTAAGAAAAATACAAGGGTGAATTTAATCGAAGTATGTATGGAAATACTATGATACAATCATGGCCAAAATTGTAACTCCCTTTTTAAATATACTCAGATTTTTATGCAGTAAATATGGAGCTTGAGGATATTGGCCTGTCCCCCAACTGTGGAGGGAAACATAGGTCTTTGCCAAATAGCTTTGGTTTGGGGACACCCATCCCAATGCACATATGCCTAAATAAGTATTTTTGTGAGCTGGCAAATGGAAACAATGTGCATGGATTGCTGGTATTCAGTGAAAGTAAAGAAACATCAGTTGGAAAGAATTTAGGCTGACAACACTGGACAAATGTGTACATGTAGTCATATAAAACACCCACAATAAAACCGCCACTAAAAATCTATGTTAGTCAACTATGTCTTTGTGATATGTAAGGAGGGAAAAGCTGTGACAACCATCTTGGAACAATGCTCTGGAATTTTGCTGATTATTATTATTTTTTTTATTCCAGATCAAGAATAGCACTCAAGAATTCAGTTTTGTCTCCCAGATGAAGGTTCTGGCTGAAAGCAATGTACAAACAAAACATGAAATAAAAAGAACACAAAATGAAATATTACTACTTGAAATTTGTTCACATGCCCATGGTCTGTCATACCCATGAGAATAAGTAACACGAGAAGAGGGGACCTTGATTTCCTCAATATTTTTGTTATAGTATCTGAATCTGGCAAAGAAAAGGTGGTTGATGAATACGTATTAAGTAAAAAGACAAACAAATAAGTGGATGAATAAATATAGTAGCCCTCCTGTATGTTGCAGAATCCAGAAGTCACAGTATTATACTGTGGTCTGGGATCACCCCCTGAATTAGTTGAAATTCTAGTTAGTCCCATGTTCTAAAGGCTCCAGGAGTGCTATGCTACACTTTGGTTCCTCTTTCAAATGCCTATATTTGCTCAAATTTGGGATTTCATGATGTGGATAGTGAGTGAGCAACTTTTGGATTATTTCAAATGACATTAGGGTTTGTGGTTCAGAAGGAAAATTCCAGAAAATCCAAGCTAGTAAAGCTTATTGGCTTACTAGATTTTTTCTCACTTTGCAAGCTATTTTAAAATACTAAAAAAATGTTTTGTGACATATCATGCTCTTAAAAAGTGAGTAATTAAAATAATATGAATGACTGGTGCCTGAAACCATGTGTAAAGTCATGATTCTGGGGAAAAGATCATCTAGTAAGTACCATCTTTACAGTTCCTGGAATTTTTTCCCATTTCTTTATGCTCTAGACATAGATTACACATTGGCTAAGACAGGGAGAAATCTCTTTCACTGTCACTACTCAAGACTAGGATCAGCACTGCATTTGTTTGTCATGTACTTTATTTTACAGTAATGCTCTGAATCTAACAAGAGTAACTCATGAAGGATTGATGATACTTTTAAGTTTTCTACTCCTTCCATGTACATTAGAAGCCTCTTTTTTCTCTTAATCCTTATTATAGCAATCTTCTAAAATGTACTCTACTCCATAATCTTGTACATTTAGGGCAAGAAGTCTATTATTCCTCTGGAGATGTAGATTTTTTATGTCTTAGAAACAACTTATTTATAATCAGTTTTAATTTTTTAAAGGCTAGCACCAAAATTGTGCTAGCACAATATATTTCAAATTTATTTTTTATTCACTAGATCTTTTCTATCAAATATTTACATTCATTCTACTTCTGCCCAGATAATTGAAACATATTTTTATGATTTTTAAATTTTTATTGTTATTATATAGGTAATGTACAGAGGGGTTACTGTTACACATTTATTTTTGGACAATATTACCCCTCCTTCACTCTGCCAGTTTTTCCCTCCAATCCCTACCCACAAGTTTTATAGGTCATTTTCAACATAGTGCCTAGTGAGTACCACTGCTGTCTGTTCACCCTTGTTTACCCTTTGTACCCATTTCCTACCCTCCCAAAATAGATAAATGAACAAACACACAAAATAAACAGCAACAAAGGAAACAACCTCTTGCTTCCATTTCCTGGAGCTCTTTTAGATAAATATTATTTTATATGATCAGATGCACATAGTTATTGTGCCTTTGTGTTCCTCTCCTAAGAATATCCTCCGTTGGTCTCACTGTGTGTGAATGCCTCGAGACCTGTATAACTTATCATGTCCCAGTGTATTTACTTACTATTTTAACATCCAGTGTGTTCACTTGTAGATTTATAGCCACATTCTAGTTACTATAAACAAGGGGAAACATGTTCATACAAATCTGAAATGGTAGAAACTAATGTTTCACTGATGTGAGTGGATGGCAGAAAATCTGGATCTGAAACTCTGAGGAGTGCTTTATCTTTTCCTTAGCTCTCATACCTGTAACATAAGGTATGCATGATCAAACACCTCACCTCTAAGTTCTTCTGTATACTCTGTTTATCATACCAAATTGTAGTAGTGTGTTTTGTCCACTGTAGTCCAGGGAATACACCCTGTGTCTTCGAAGACCTCTTTTTGGTTCTCCCCCAAATGAACACTTGGATAAAATCAACTCAAGCCACAAAGACAAAATTATAACCAACTAAAAAAAGAAATAAATGTAGCCATAGTTATACAGTCATTATAATGAGAGCAACACTCAAGTAAAGCTGATGGACAGAAAAGAGGCTAAATTTAAATTAGTGATATAGAGGGCATGTCAGTAGGAAATAAGAGTCATGAAAATAAAGGCAAGGCACATCAGAGGGAGAAGGGTAATGTGAAGGTAGAATGTAGAAATCAGTTATAGTATTAAGTTATATGGCAAGGTGTCATGGAAGAGGATTGTTGATGTAAAGAGGCAGGTGTGTATATAGTCAGGTATGCATATACAAGACACAGCGTATCAAAATACAAAACAGTGACAACAGGGGATAAGCCAAAGGGGGAATAAATAAAACAAACAAAAAAAAAACAAAGAACTTCACACAGTACATTTTAAAAAACCAAAAATAAACCTTGTTTCCATATCTTGGACTTCATTTTGATTAGCATCATTTTATATGGTTATGCATACATAGCTATTGAGCTATTGTGATCCCCTGCAAGGACTATCCATATAATATATATAATATATTATATATATATATATATATATATATATATATATATCATTACAAATGAGGGAAACCATGGAGCCTATGTTTCTTTGGATCTGGCTTACTGCATTTCATATGATTTTGGAGGCGATAACACTGTTTGACAAGAAATGGACTCATTACCTTACTTATGTAACTGTAACCCCTCTATAATCACCTTCATAGGGGCTGGGAAGGTGGCTCAGTGGTAGAGTGCTTGTCTTGAATGCATAAGGCACTGGGTTCAATTCCTCAGCACCACATAAGCAGAAAAAGCTGGAAGTGGAGCTGTGGCTCAAGTGGTAGTGTGCTAACTGAAGAGCTGAGGGACAGCGCCCAAGCCCAGAGTTCAGGCCCCATGACTGACAAAAAAATCACCTTCACAATAAAATAAAACAAGAATAAATAAAATAATAGATGGTTGTAAGAAAAAAAAAGATGCAGTGACATACCTTGCTTCTTTGAACAATGGTAAAGAAGTAACTCTAATGGAAAGAGGAGTGTGTGGAAATATTTGAGGATAAATCAGAGAAGTTAATATTGATGAATTAAATTTGAAGAATTCTTTTATTTCCTTTTCTAAATAGAAATGAGAATCGTCACAGGATTTTGTGCAGAGGATCAACGTGCTGTGAATTTCGTGTTAACTTTATATCATTGTGCTAAGGAAAGCCTCCCATGAGTTCATACTGCTGTCTTCAGCATCTAAGTTTAAAGTCTTTGCTATGTTGCCTTTAATTTCTTCATTAGTATTATTCATCTCATGATGTAGCTGCTCACATGATTTGAGTAATGTCTTTGGAACACATGGTCTTTATTTGCTCCCTATTTTCTAATGCCATGTAAATAAAAAAAACAGAACTTCTAGATATGTTAATAATTAAGATCCAAATGGTGAACTTTTAACCCTCTATAGTCTACTACATCTGCACTTTTTTTTTTTAATTGTGAAAATACCATACAGAGGGGTTGCAATTACATGGGCAAGGTAATGAGTACATTTCTTCTCAAGCATTGTTGCCTCCTCCTTTGTTTCCCCATCCCCCTCCCCACCCTGCCAAAGTTGTAAAGTTCATTTTTTGATATAACATCTTGTACATCTCATTGTTGCAATGGGTCCACCTGTATCCTTATTTAAACAATTTGTTTTTTCCCTTCCCCTCCACAAATATACCAACATCAAATAGAGTGAAAACAGGGGTTATACTGTGGGGAAAGGACATACAAAGCAACAAAGAAATCATCTTATAAAATTATATTAAATGAAGTAAGCCAAGCCCAAAGAAACATAGGTCCCATGGTTTCCCTTATTTGCAATAACTAGTATATGTCTGAGACAAGCAGAAACGGTCAGATAAGTTGATGTTAGGCGAAATGAACCCCAAGATAAGGATTCAAATGTTTTTTCTTTCTTACAATTGTTTCTTACATCTGCACTTTTATCATTGATTAAATCCCAATCCCTGAACCTATTAGTCAATATTAATGTTTAGTATTAATTACTATTTTAAATGAATTATTATGTTTACTATTAATACTGTGCTGACTATATTTCAGGTACCATTATATGAGTTAGTGAATTAGTAATATACTAAATAAACCAGCATCATGTTTTCATGAAATGTACATTAGAAATTAGATAGTGAATAAACCATCCAGTGCACATTTGAAGGAGAGCTCTTAGACACATAACTTGAATTTCATTTCAATGAGGTAGAAGTGTAAGAAAGCATGTGTAAGTACAACATACTCTTGAAATATAACAGCATCCCATGTCACATGTATTTTCACAGTCAGTTTTTGTTTGTTTGTTTGTTTTTTTGTTGGTCGTGAGACTTGAACTCTGGGCCTGGATGCTGTCCCTCAGCTCTTCAGCTCAAGGCGAGTGCTCTACCACTTGAGTCATAGCACCACTTCCAGTTTTCTGGTGGTTTAATGGTGATAAGAGTCTCATGAACTTTCCTGTCCTGGCTGGCTTTGAACCTCATTCCTCAGATCTCAGTCTCCTGAGTAGGATTACAGGCGTGAACCACCAGTACCTAGCTTCATAGTCAGGTTTGTACCTTTGAACGAGAAGAATAGTGCCCTCACATTTAGCACTTTCATTCCTCATTTTCCTTAGTTTTATTGTAGGTTCTTCCTTTGCAGAGCTCATTTGAACAGAGAATAATCCTAGCTCTAGGTAATCCCCGTTGGGCTCATCCAGTAGGCAGGACCCATGCTTTTAGCCTTCAGGGATGAAAACATAACTCAACTTAGGTCAATATGATAGAAAAAAATGTCTTCCAAGTATTTTTAATGAAACCCTTACTATCCTAGGTGAATTCTTCAAAAAATGTTGTCTTTTTCTGTCCTGTGTAAATGAGATGCTTTAGAATCACTTACAGATAACACACACCATTTTGCAGTCTTAAGAAAACACCGTCTTGGGTTGACATCTGTTTAAAAACCTAACTATGTAAATTTTGAGACTCGACAAAGCTTGTATCTGTACATGACAAGTTTCAGCTGGAAAAAATATTGTAAATTGTCACATCACAATTAGGGCCTCTACTAATCCCCTCAACACAGCTGGACTATATTATTTCATAGTTATTTTATGTGCATTCCTAAACCCTAAGGAGTAAGTGAATCTCCACCTGGATTATTATATCATGCTGCCATGATGAGGGAAAATATTTTAAAAATCAATATAGCATATTTACTGCTATCAATCCAATTATTTAAAACATTATTTTTTCTGTACTAATTATCAATGAACTTTAAAAGCATACAATAAAACAAGTATTGAGTACATACCAAAGAAAGAGATAAGGCAAATATCTAAAGTGGAAAGAATATGTAAACACATTGATTTATTATAAGTTGATTTAAAGTAATTTAAAGTAATTTAAAGTAATATATCATTAAAAGTATGTTACCTGTTCAGTGTCAAATAACTTTTCCCAAAGACTCTAAGGTAATCAATATGTAGCTTATAACCAAATTCCAGATACTTCCCCAGGTTAAAGCACAGCTTATTCATGTGGCTGGAAAATGAGAAAGGTAAAAAGAAGACAGAGAAAGGGAAAAGAGAAAAGAGAAGCAGACACAGAGACAGAAACAGACAGAAAAGAAAATAGAAAGAAACATAAGAGTGGGGGAGAGACAGAGACAGAGAGGAGGATGAAGAGGATACTAAAGGGAAAAGGAAAAGGAATTCATTTCCTAGACTAATTGTAATTTACATAACATTTCCATGACTGTTAATGTTTTTTCCATTTCTACAGCAAGCCCATTAGTATCCTATATCACAATAGAGCAAGTATTTGCTTGGTTAAAAACAATCTTGCCATGCGCCAGTGGTTCACGCCTGTAATCTTAGCTACTCAGGAGTCTGAAATCAGGATTGTGGTTCAAAGCCAGCCCAGGCAGGAAAGGCCATGAGACTCTTATCTCCAATAAACCACTTAGAAAACCGGAAGTGGCACTGTGGCTCAAGTGGTAGAGTGCTTCCCTTGAGCTGAAGAGCTGAGGGACAGTGTGCAGGCCCAGAGTTCAAGCCCCACAACTGACAAAAAGGAAAAAAAATAGCGCCATCTGGACATATTCAACATATCATATGTAAATAAATACTTCCAGCCTGATGTTGGATGGCTGTATTGACTTTTCCACAATACTGTCCCTCACCATGTCCCTCTACATATGCCTTAGGTTATTTAAAGAACCTAGCACAATACTACAGCTTTTCTTTGATACTGATGATAGCACTTCCTTCCCTTTTCTGCAGGGATGGCCAGTGTTTGCCATTGCAACTGGTTTCTGGGTATCAGCAATTTCCTCTTCTTTATTGCCTGAACACATCTATATCTATATATCTATATATCTCTCTATATATCTCTATGTATGTGTGTGCATATTCGTATATATACATATATATATATACACGCATATATATACACATACGTATATATACGTACATATATATATAGTCTCTTCATTAAATAACTGTGAAGAGACTATATATTCTGGCATAAACCATAACAAATACCAACTAACAATGAAAGCTAATGACTTTTTCAAAATGAGAATCATTATATGTCCATTTACATGTCCATTTTAGAAATTGTAAAGTCTTTTCGCACAAAAGTTTATCATAGCTTTCTGAGGCTGATATATTTTATGTAAAAATGTATATTATAAAGTTAATATTATAAATTTGAGGGAGTGCCAATGACTTCCTAAGATTATTAATCCTACATAAAGGAGGTAAGTAGAACCCAATCTTTTAATTGAGTCTCCATTACATAGAGCCCTACATTAAATATCCCATAACAACCTTAATAAATATCCAATGCATCAATATAAAAAGTACTTTCATAGCTGAGAAAATCAAATCAAAACCTAGTTTCTTAAATTGTTTTTCCAAAGGTAAAATTCCACATCACACTGGGCTATTATAGGATCTGATGATACAGTAAGTTTTCATGCTTCTTAAACTAAGAGTGTATGTTTTTCTACACATGGAAATTCTGGTTTTGACATTATCTCTGTGGTAGTGCAATGCCTACATAAATCTGCCCAACAACAAAAGCGTGAATGATACAACATCTGTCACTATTTTTTTCTTGAAAATGCCAATAGCTGTGCAGACTAAACCCCACCAGAGCAGACTTATCTCATCCTGCATTTCATGTGCTTAGAAATATCCATGGATCTATAAAACTTATCTCCTGCTGTAATAGAAAAAATATGTCCTCACTTAGCAAGTATTAGTATTTATCTTTCCAAAAAAGAAAAGCCCTATTAATATCAGACAGGAGCTAGAGAGAGTTTTTCTTAAATAATGTTAAATTTATCTTAACTTTGCCTAACTATTATAAGAGATACACTAATCAGTGTTCATTACAATTCTGTGAAAATAAGTTAGTATTTCATGTTGAGGACAATGAAGTAAAAATTATGATTAGTTCAGACTAACCCCTCTTGTATATTTCTTTTTTCTTTTTTTTTTTTTTTTTTTTTGGCAGTCATCGGGCTTGAACTTTGGGCCTGGTCACTGTCCCTCAGCTCTTCAGCTCAAGGCTAGCACTCTACCACTTGAGCCATAGCACCACTTCCGGCTTTTTCTGCTTATGTGGTGCTGAGGGCCTCATGCATGCAAGGCAAGCACTCTACCACTGAGCCATCTTCCCAGTCCCTCTCTTGTATATTTCTAAGAAGTAAATGAGAGTTTCAATAAATGAATAAATCGTCTGCTAGACTTAATAATTATTCTGTCTTACTTATTGAGAGCTAAGCAAACTAAATATTGACTTGCTTCATTGATCAAAGTTAAATATACATCATAGGCTCTCTTCTCCATGTCCAATTCTATTCACATTTTAGGCATTATCATAGCCTCCCAAAGGAATTTTGAGTTCAGTGATTGCTATCTCCAACAGTTCTAGGATGAAGAGGGAGAAAAGTAGAATAGGCATACCAAAATTTCTTAGAGCTAACAAATGAAAAGTAATGTAATCCTATTTGGCTGAGCACAATGCTAGGCACAGCATGTTGAATGCACAATAGCTAGTAGAGCTGCAAGGCACAGATGTTTGACTTTTTTTGTTGTTGCTGTTTGTTTTTGTCCAACTTAGGATTTGAACTGTAGGCCTAGGCACTTTCCCTGAGTTTTTGTGCTCAAGGTTAGCACTCTACCAAAGTTAGCCATCCAGTTCCACTTCCATCTTTTTGTGTTTAATTGGAGATAAGAGTTTCAAAGACATCCTGCCCTGGCTGGCTTTGATCATTGATCCTTGGATCTCAGCCTCCTCCTGAGTAGCTAGTATTACAGGGGTGAGCCACCAGTGCCTGGCTAAAGGTTCAAATTTTTCTATTCAGAAACTACATCTTCCACACACAATGTTGTGTCTAAATATTAGAGAAGTATGCAATCAGAGTCTAAAACAGACAAAAGCATGATCGCCTCTCTCCCCCCAAAAAGATCTGTATCTCATTTCTTGAATTTGAGGATGTTTTATGACACAAGCAAAGGGGAATTAAAGTTGTGCCTAGAACTAAGGTTGAAATTAGCTGACCTCAAAACATTGAGCTTGCCTGGGATTATTCACAGGCTGCAATGTAACCAAATGATCTTTCAGAGTGGAAGAGGGAGAGACAGAAGAGCCAGGGACAGTGATGAGTTCTAGCACTAAGTGGGCTCTTTCTGACTTTGAAGATAGAAATGGGCTATAAGCCACAGAATGTGGATAGCCTAAGGATACTTGTAAAAGCAAGAAAACAGCTTCAACCATAGTCTTTTTTGGGGGGGGTTGTCCGGTCATGGGGCCTGAACTCTGGGCCTGGGCGCTGTCCTCAGCTCTTCAGCTCAAGGCTAGCGCTCTACCACTTGAGCCACAGCACCACTTCTGGCTTTGTTCTTTTTGCTTATGTGGTGCTGAGGAATCGAACCCAGGGCCTCAGGCATGCAAGGCAAGCACTCTACCACTGAGCCACCTTCCCAGCCCTCAACCATAGTCTTAAGAACAAAATGCCCCCCATCCACCTTCCTCTCAAATGCATGAGGTCTGTTTCCACATTTTTACCTTTAGGACTGTATGATAATAAATTTCTGTTGCTTCCAACCACCTGATTTAAGGGAAATTTAGTGAGCTTCTAGTTGAGGGGATTTTAGCAATATTAAGAGACTGACAGAGTGCAATGAAAATAAATTCTTTCTTTTGATGGAATTGTAGCCCTCTATATGGTAAATTCTTGCCAATACAATGTTCTCTGCCAGTACTCAAAGAGACAAACATTGAATCAAAGGCTAAAATCCTAAGGTTGAGTCAGAGAGCAAGGTTATGAGACTCTGGAAGGTATTTTGTTGGCATGGCGGAGAAATGGGTTGCTTGGAGGAAAACCACAGAGGATGTTTTAGAAAAAGGAGTAAGAAGAATAAGCACTCTCATTTCAGTGAATTTCCAACTTCAGGATCCATTGAATGACATGGCAAAGAAAGGGCATTTCTACAGCAGTTTTTCATGCACATGCTCTGCTTTGTAGGCAGTTTTAAACCGCACTGTCATTTCTGTGGCTCCACCAGTAAAAATGGGTTACGAAAGTACAGATTACTCCAAAAGCAAAAGGACTCCAAAACAATGTTTCATGTCTATTTAACTCTACCTTTTAATCTAACGCTCAACCAGAACGTTTTGTGAAAAAAAAATCCAACATTAAAAGTGACTTATCCTATTTTAGAAACTAGTAAAAAAATGGCTATTAGTAGTTTTGGTTAATTATAGATAAGCTTTCTGAAATGGAGCAGCTTTTGGTCTACTCCATTTAGTAGAAAGCAGATATTTTGTTTGAGTTTCAACATTGAAAGGAAACTTATGCTCACTGGAGGATGTGAAACACTACGGTCTTCATGTCAAATAGGCTTTGGAATTATAAATATTATTAATTGCCTTTAGTTTCTGCTTTATATGTGGCAATGTATAGTTTATCTACGCTGCAAAGTTTTTCATTATTACTCGTGAAGAACCACTTTGTTGAAGATGCAGACTATGCTTTGATGCAGAATTCTAGATCCTAGGAATTATTTTACCCATGCCTACCATCTTTATCCCTTCTTATAATATGAAAGCACTAAAAATGTCAGAAGGGTTCTTGACCCAGAAAATTCCTACCACTGCTTTCACTCATGATACGGATTTCTGCAGTAGTGCTTTAAGAACCAGATTTGTATTCCCAACTAACGATTCTAGAAAAAGCAGCTTATAAAATACGTATGGACCAGTCTTTGCAGAAATACCAGTTCCCTGAAGAAAGTATACAGGCCCAGTGATAAATATTTTAATATGTATTCATTTACCAACTTATTGCAAATTTTAGAGTAATCACTGAGGGTAAAAAAGAAAATATGAAATGTAAATAGAGGTGGTGTCAATGAACAAAAGATGTTGTTTTCACAATGTGGCAGTTATTTATGCAGAGCTGAAAGTTTGAATATGGCTTCCAGGCTCCAAAAAGACTCTCTCAGATAAGACATGATTTTCTTGTTTTAGGACTCCTCATTTCCTTCTAAATAAAATCTTTATACAAGCGTATTTTCTCCTAGCTAACCACTAGCTCTAACTGGCAACAAGTCCTCTGTGAGCTTCCTCACCAAACAACCAGAGACTTCTAGTACCTTTATGAAATTTTTTTCTTAAAAGCTATTTTAGATGTAAAACAATGAATCAAATAAAGAATGCCATAAGTTATTTTTTTCCACCTGAATAAGATCTTATTTAGTTTTACCCAGAGTGATGTGAGAATCCTTGTCCTTTTTTTTGTTCCATGGAACCATAAATTTCTTCTTTGTGCAGTGGAAAGCATCATTTTCAGTATTGGCACAAGGTTTGTAAAAGGAGTTTTGGTGGGAAATCAAAAGATGTTCATTTAAAGCCAGCAAATTAGAGAAAGAACCACAAGCTGGGCAGATGAGGTCAGATGAAAGGCTGCAGCAAGCCGCCTCCCTTACTCATGCGAATACACATTGAGCCAACCTCCAAACTGTCCAAGCACCCCAAGCGTTACACAAACTGTACTCAACAACTAACCTCAACTAATCTCAGCTTTCTCTCTTTAGCACTTCTGAAAAAAAAGCACTCTTTCTGTTCTTTTATCCTACAAAGCATGGTAGTTAGAGCTACTCAGCTTATGGTGTTAGAAAATGATAAGTAAATATGAAATGTGATGCAAACAATAAAGAAAAAAACACAGCAGTAGTTATTTAGAAGGTGCTAGAAGACCTGATAAAATTTAGAATAAGATAAAAATTATGAGGTAACACCAGTAATCACTGACTTCGGAGCACTTCCCCTTTCTGAGTTGTTGTTGTAGTAGACCATCACAATTATCAGAAAGAGTCATTTCCTTAGTTTTCACCTGTAGATTTTGAGGTACAAGGTGTGCATACCTGTGATGTATAAGCAATGCTGAAGATATAATGATGATTGCCACCTTTGACAGACTGTTCATTGCATCACATATCTCAGAGAAACAATTTTAAATATTCATCCATCTCCAATCCAATCATCTTTGTTATAGTACAATACTTCTTAGTGCTTTCTCTCCCAATGAAGAACTTATCTGCAGAATTTTTGCCATATTATGAAAACCTATCCTATTAACCAAATAAAACCAATGACCATATTGTGACCATTATAGATAGATGTTAATGAGACTAAGGAAAGAAAACTTAAAGACTAAGAATAGATAAACTTGGGTAAAGAGGTAGGAGGGAACAGGCAGGACTTTACCTTCATTGATTATTGCTAATCATGTCACATAGAATATGCAACTGTCAACAATTCTAGTTTAGATGGGTGACTGTAGAATAATTAGGCTTTAGAGAATTTCTAAACAACTAAACAAGTGTCTGGAAGAACAGTTTTATCATGGTTATTGGAATTTTTATTTATTCCTAGATAGAAATTCATGAAACTAATAAATTACTTTTGTAGCCTAAAGTTCTTTTTGTTTTCTGAAGGATAAAAAATAACTTTTAAATTCTAATCTTAATCTATACCATAAATCAAGAAATTCTGCGTGTATGTCAACTGAAAAATAAAAGCAGCTTGAGTAATATTTACAGTTATCTTCAGGGTATAATTTAGTGCAAGTGAAAACATGCAGCAATACATCACTCCAAATACATAAATCATGTCATTCAAGATTCATAGCTCTATTCTCAAGGCAAACATTATAAAAAATGAATTTCCTGAACAGAACAACCAGCTTTGGTCAGCAAGTACTTATACAAAGCACTGAGGTGAAAACAGGCAATCAAGTGGCAAGAAATCTGACAATCTTGGATTAACTATTTCTGTTGTCCAAAACCGTGTTGTGAAGTCTTAAATCATCAGTTCTTGAGCTGGGTGCCAGAAGCTTGCGCTTTTAATCCTAACTACTCAGGAGGCTGAGACATAAGAATCACAATATAAAGCCAGCCCAGGTAGACAAGTCCATGACACTTTTCTCTCCAATAAACTAACTAACATCGGCAACAATTCCAGAAGTAAAGGTATGGCTCCAGTAGTAGAGCATTAGCCTCAGCAAAAGAAGCCCAGGGACACTGTGTAGGCCTCAGGGCCTAGTACAAACACACAAACACACCCACACCCCACACACAAACAAATCAATTCTTGTCGTCTCTTTCCCCCCACTGAATCCTTGTTAAAACCACACAAAAATAAATAAAAATAAAAATTATTGTGTAAGAAGAACGGGCATGGTGGCTTATACCTGTAATCGAAGCTATTTAAGAAGCAGAGATTGAAAGGATAATTCAAGGCTAGCTTGGGCAAAATAGAGAATGCCCACCACACAAATAAACTAAGCACTCAAGGTGTGTGCCTGTAATCTCAGCTATGTGGAAGGCATAGGTAGTAGAATTATGAACTGAGACTGTTCAACTATCTTTATCCAACTATAGCTGAAAAATAAACTTAAGGCAAAAGGGCTAAACATATGGTTTAAGTGATAGAGCCTTTCCTGGGAAGTGCAGAGCCTGGAGTTTAAACCCTAGTATTGCACAATTAATTAATTAATTAATTAATTAAGTGAGTAAGTAATAATTCTCTTTAAGACCCATTAAAGCCGGGTGCTGGTGGCTCAAGCCTGTAATCCTAACTACTCAGGAGGCTGAAATCTGAGGATTACGGTTCAAAGCCAGCCCAGGGGAAGGAAAGTCTATGAGACTCTTATTTCCAATAAACCACTAGAAAACTGGAAGTGGCATTGTAGCTCAAGAGGTAGCGTGCTTGCCTTGAGCTGAAGAGCTGAGGGACAGCACCCAAGCCCAGAGTTCAATCCCCACGACAGACGACAGACAAAAAAAAAAAAAAAGACCCACTTAAAAAAAAAAACAAAAACCTACTATTCGGGTTAAGTATCTACCAGTATTATAAGCCTAGCACTAGTGTATTCAACTTGAGAATCCCTATCTTCCCAAGATAAGAAAAAAAATCAACACATGAAAAATGTATCCTGTGTTTAGAAGAATACCTATAGTGGACTTTTGGTGAATGTCTCTTTGTTCAGTTCTTTCTTCAGTACCAAGATACATCATTCTCTAGATGACTGATTTTTGACTCAAGTGTTCACAGCCTCGTCCCTTGAATGAAGAGAGCTACTTTGCCTCAAGATCTGCCCCTTCTTAGAGGCAATGTGCATACTACATCACACTCACAGGGCACAGAAATTCAGTTGCCTTGCTACAATCAAATAACTAAAGGCCTCGGCGTTCCGGAGGCCTCCCTATTTCCAGGATTGGCTGGGATTGATTGCTGCTGAGGTATCTATACATTTCAACCTCTCTTGTTTAATCTTGTCTTCCTTTGTCTCTTGTAATTGTAGTTTCTGAGACTGTTGTCCAATTTGAATTGTGGTGAGAAAGCTGTGTTTCGAGGTCGGAATCCTGGAGACTCTGACATCAGTGATTAGACCTACAGAGTCCAAAGTGTCAAGTATACTGTTAAAGTGGATATTTTAAGAATAGGATCAGTCATCAAATGAGGCAATTTTCTGGAAAGATTCATGTGGGATTTTGTAGACTAAGCCCCTGAGATATTTTCTAGACACTGATGCTCAAAGTCATCTCACTGAGTAAAGATCATGGCGGGGTAATCAGCTCGGGATGTACAGTTGGTGTCACATAAAGAACCAAAGATTGGTTTAGCTTTCAAATTGCTATTATTGAGAAAAATCCTCTTTTATCCAAATGACATCTATAACAGATATTAAGTGAACAATATTTGATGACATTAACTATCTTGGATGAATTGTTTTCCACAGAAAATCTGTACATACTAGTTGTTACATTTCTTTTTGCTACTCATTTAAATAAAGAATGTTAATCATTTTGAAATTCCACATAATCATAACAAATCCTAGGCCGACCCACATATTAGACTTTATTGACTGAAGTCAGACCTGTCCTCCTAAAGTCACTGCTTCAGAAGAATCACAGCACTGGCTCCATTCTTGTGTCTGTCCATTTCTTTCCATTAAATTCTCCTCCCATTTAAATTTGATATGCAAACCTAACCCCAATCAAAGACTGGAAAGCTTGACTGGAATGTAAACCAAGACCAGTGCTGGCCCTAATACAAGAAGGGAGGTTGAACAGTACTGAGGTAGAGGTGGGAGAAGATGGACCATGTACTCTCTGTAAATGTGTGAGAACGGAACAGTGAAGCTTCTTGAGATTGCTTTGACAAAGGAGACAAAGAGAGAGGCCGCGTGAAGGAAAGGAGACTCTGATCAGTGTGCATTGTGTGCATATATGGATATGTCAATATGAAACCTCTTCGTACAAATGAATGATGCTAATAAAGAAAGAAACTAAGAAAACTATGACAGAAGATGCAAATGACAGCATTATAGATATATTGTGAACTCTTGTTATAATTTTATTTTTCTTAGAGTATTAGCAGATAGAGTATGAAAGGCTTGCATCTCTTTTTAAAGAAAGCTTTTCCAGAGATCTGCATTAAAAATTGTTTGAGTCTACTACATGCCTTAAATGGGAATACTTATGGAGACATAGAGTAGAAGGGATACTAGCAGCCAAAGAAAGGAAATATAGAGTTGTATAATCCATGTGGGATTTCTGTTTTACAAAAAATTTCTGGGAATGAAGAGCAGTGATGGATGCATGACATTATAAAGTACTTAATCCTCCCTAATATAAATCCTCAGGGTGTAAAATGGTAATATTTATATTATGTGAATTTCTACCAACATAAAAGTACAAAAGAAAAAAAAATAGAGAAAGAAAACCTTTGAAATTACCAGACACATAATGGCATCATTACATACTGCTCAGTGTCCTGTAAGTAGCACCCGTATTAATCGTCAGATGGCAAGATTTGCAACTCCAGGGAATTAAAAAACAGAAAGAGCCTTTTTGGTATTTCCTATAATCTCTTAGCAGCTGTCACTATGTGGTTTTACTCTCTTTAGATAGGCGCATAATGTTCTTATCTTTCAGAGGGTAAACAAATCACCTATTTAGGATTACAGGCGTGAGCCACTGGCGCCCAGATTAAAGGATGTTTTGATTGCAGAAACTTCTATGGTTTCTGGCCTATGGGAAGAATTAAACACTGTTTCTAGATGGGTTTTGTATTATCTATGACCATGAGTCTTGCCAGAGCCGTTCTTGAAACTGGCCTCCAGGAATGAAGATGTTTAATAAGAAGCCAGCCTTTTGATGAAGAAAGCTCCAAAGAGATTTAAACCTGAAACATCAAATGCAATCATGGTCTAATTTTCTTTCCTTGTCCCCACAGGCTGATAATTATAAGGTAAGCATGTAGGTTTGTGATTTAATGTCTTTATAAATGATAAGCTCAGCCATCATCCTATACAAAATGGCCCATAAATTTTCCAAGTAGTAATATTTGCTCAGGTATTTGAAGTAGTTTTATTCAAGACACAGGATTGTTTCCAAAAACATAAAATATAAAAAAGCATTTCCATGATTCAAATGGAAAGCATGCATTACTTTGTTGTTGTGCTAATACCTTTCTGTATCCAAAATTGGTCTCAGAACTTACTGAAGAAATCATCTCAGCAAGGCAAATTACAAGGGCTGAATTATTACAATAACAAGAATGACTTGATTCAAATCAAATAGTTCTCAAGGGGTTGCAAACTATCTCAGAAAAAGTTTCTAAACTGAGTCATTATTTTACAGTATGAACACTAGAATAAAACTGTTCATTCAGTTGCCTTCTTAAATTCTGGAAGGCTGTTCTCTGTGGTTAAACATTTACTTTTCCTAGGATACTGGGCAAATTGAAGAGAGAATATTTACAAGCCAAATAGGTGCCTTGCAATAAATACACTGTAGACATGACCTGCAATCTGAATGTTCCAAACTAAACAGGATAGAACTCTCTGTATAGCCTATGAATAAAAGTTTGAAGAAGAAGAAAACCATCTTTTAATACTCTCCATCCACTCTGAAATCTTAGCTACTTGTGTAAACTTTCAGAGCTTGCCCTTCATGCCAGGTTGTTCTATATCTTCTACACATCTTCATGGGGAAAAAATCTTTTGTCAAAAAGAGAAATCTAATAATGACATATGCTGGAGGGGAAGCCTAATGCACTGTTGATGGGAGTGTAAACTTGTTCAACCACTTGGGGACGCAGTATGGAGGATCCCTCAAAAGTCTACACATAAAGCTCTCCTATGACCCAGCAATCCCACTTCTGGGCATTTACCCAAATGGTCACAAACAAGGCCATACTAAAGCTACCAGCACAACTATGTTTATCACAGCATTATTCACCTTACCTAAGATATGGGAACAACCCAGATACCCCTCAGTAGATGAATGGGTCAAGAAATGTGATACATATATATATATATATATATATATATATATATATATATAAATTCTATGATTCTATCAGAAGTAATGACACTGCCTCATTTGTTAGGAAATGGAAAGACTGAAAAAATCATATTAAGTGAAGTAATCCAAACCCAAAGAAATATAGGTCCCATGGTTTCCCTCATGTGTCTAGGATATTTTTTATCAGATGATCAGAAATGCTAAAAATCTATGTATATATGACCATATAAGATGGTGTTAAGAGAAATGAACCCCAAGATACTGCCACAAGAGGTCTTTCTTTGTTGTTGTTTTTAATGTACTAGGTGATTTCTTTTTGTTTTCTTTGTTTGTTCTTCCCCCTGTAGTATATCCCCTGTTGTCACTGTACTTGATTTTGGTTCCCTGCATCTTGTATATACATTTGTCTAATTTGGGGAGGGAAGGGGAATAACAAAACACTGAAACAAGGACACAGGATGACCCATTACAACAATGGTACCCACAGGACACTATATTGAAAATGAACTTTACAATTTTGGGGTGGGGGGAGGAGTGAGGAAGGTAGGGGAGAGAAGGGATAGTGGAAGAATAACAAAGGAGCATAACAAGGCTCAAAAAGAAATGTACTCATTACCTTACTCATGTAACTGTAACTCCTCTGTACAGCATTTTCACAATAAAATTAAATTTAAAAATATACCCGTAAAAAAGAAACTTCTTATGGCCACACAGATAACTCGAGGACAGAGCTGAGAAAGAGAGCTAAGCATTTTGAGTACAGGGTCTATGATGTTAACTGCTATTGCCCTGTAATACCATTGCACAGAAGATGTCTTTGTTGAATGGAATAACAAATGCAGATTATTTTTTGCTTTCCATACTCCAGGTAGTATGTATTATCTTATTGCATCTGTCCAATGCTTAGCCTTATTTTTTTTCCTTCACATGTGGACATTTTTCTTTCTTTGAGAAGAAGGAAGAGGAAGAAGAGGAGGAGGAGGAAGAGGAGGAGGAGCAGGAGGAGGAGGAGGAAAAGGAAGACGAGGAGGAAGAGCAGGAGGAGGAGGAAAAGGAGGAAGAGGATGAGGAGAAGGAGGAAGAGAAGGAGGAGAAGGAGAAGGAGGAAGAGAAGGAGAAGGAGGAAGAGTAGAAGGAGGAGGAGGAGCAGGAGGAGGAAGAGGAGTTGCAGCTGAAGCAGCAGTCGGGTGCAGGTTGCTCTAGCCTGTAATTTCAGCTACCGAAGAGGCTGTGAAATGAGGATTGCAGTTAAAAGCCAGCCTGAGCAGAAAACTCTGTGAGACTCTTATCTCTAATAAACTACTGAAAGTACCAAAATAGCCGGTAATGGAGCTGTGACTCAACTAGTATAGCACTAGCTTTAAGCCAAAGAAACTCAGGAATAGTGCCAAGGCCCCCAATTTTAAACCCCATGACAAGCACACACATACACACACAGAAATAAAAAGTAAAGGGAGGGAGAGGACATATAACATTACTAGTAGAGTTGACCATAGCAGGCTTCACTTCCAGCTTCAAATAGGCCAGAATAGCATTCAGTAGGTGATCATCCAGGTAATGTTTGGCATTTATCTTTCTATTTTTCAGTTTCCACTTAATATTTTCACCAGGGTTTCACCTGTGCAATAAAACACAGTGGGAGAAGTCTGCATTCAAGACAAGGTCCTTTCCCATGAGAGATTTCAGCCAATCAGGGATGGCACTATACTAATCCTTCCTTCTTTCTCCTTTTCTAATAACCCAGACTGTATGACTTCTTCATTCATTCTCACCTATGGTCTACTCTGTTAAGACTTATTATCCAACAAGTTGAACTCGGATAGGATGGCTAACTTCTCATGCTTTTCTGGGGCATCAAGATTTTTGGGTCAAGTCATTCCTTTCTTCTTTGTTATTCTTTTACATTAATGCTCTCTTTGGAGATAAGAATGCAATTTGAAGCAGGCAACTCTTGGCATCATTTACCTCACAGATAGTCCAGAAAACAATCTCTGGACCTTATGGCATCCTTATTTATTGCCTGTGTGTTAAAAAAAAATCACTATGTAAATTATGCTTGCAGCTATCTAGTAAGTGTATCATATGCATTAATTGAGATAATGGATGTAAGAAAATATATTGAAATACATTGAAGAGATGCTCCAAATATTTACCTTCACTCTATCATATCAGCTGTCTGAGCAAGCAGTGGCTCTATCCTTGCCATGGTGCTCTTCTTGATACTACAATGTTATTGTACTAAAACTAAAGCAGTGTCTTAACTACAATAGTTAGCTCTGTTTCATCACCCTGAACATACTTGATGGATATGGTTTGCTAATGTCTTAGCACATTTTTTATTTGTTTAAATGCCTTTGATAAAATCTAACACCTAGCACAGTCACTTGTTCATATTAATCCCCAAATGAATATTTGCAGAACAAACCAGTAAACACAGAAAGGTGCCTCAATGGAGACTTTCAAGAACTTCAATAGATAGTCTCGATGTTAGTTTTCTTTTAATGTTCATAAGCATTGAACATTTAATTACTGTATAACCTTGATAGGACAAACACCAAGGCAATTGCTGAATATTCAAGATGAAGGTGTCCATGCCTTCTTTAAAAGAAAACATGCATTAAAATTTCAGAAATTTAATTTTTGCTTTTCCATTTTTAAGATTTCACTGAAGTCATTTTGACGAACTTTTTAAATGATCTAATTTTTCAGTTGAAAATTATCTTTAAGTAGTTTGTGAGAACAATGCATCTTGAACAATGTTACCTTTTTCATCATTTTTTCCCATCTCCCCATCTCCCCCAACCTACCCATCTGCTCAGTTTACTTGGTTCCTTTGGTGAGTGTGTGTGTATGTGTATGTGTGTGTGTGTGTGTGTGTGTGTGTGTGTGTGTGTGTGTGTGTGTGTGTGTGTGTGTGTAGGTTTTGGGTCTTGAACTCAGGGTCTGGATGCTTTCGCTGAACTTTCTTCCTGAAGGCCAACATTTTACCATGAGAGCTACACCTCCACGTGCAGTGTTATAATGATTAATTAGGGAGTAAGAGTCTCATGGACTTTCTTGGCCAGGCTAGCTTTGAACTTCATTCTTCAGATCTCAGCCTTCTGAGTAGTCAGTGTTACAGGTGTGAGCCATCTGCATCTGGCTCTGGTTCCATTTTTACTTATGTACATTAAATACATTCACTCACCCTTCTGGTCTGTGTTTGTCTGCTCCCTCCCCTTGATACTTTGCCAGCTTCAAAAAGCCATTTCTCTTCTTTCATTCCATGTACATTCTTTTGATCCCTGGGGAGTCAGCTCAAATTGTGACTTGTTCTCTAGAAACACTTACCTAACCAGTCCTCTGTAAAGTGATCTTGCTCTCATTCCTCCTTTGATTTATTAAAACAATTGTTGTCAAGTTACATCATACTTTGGCCAGAAATTGTACATTAGACAATTTTCCGGTATGACACTACTACATTTTCGTGCTCTACCTTCTTGCACAGTATAGCTCCTTGAAGTCATGACTTTCACATTGTGCTTTGTTTCTTGGTATCTCTCACAGGACCTGGTATCAATACTTTCTTCCACAGTGGTTCCTTAGTCAATATTTGGTAAATGATTGATGGATAGGTTACTAGATATTTCCTTGTGCTTAACAGAGAGGAAGGTATCCTGAACAGGTTACTGAGATATGTAAAACATTAGTTTATATGTACATATATAAACCAACTTATCAATATTATAGGAAGAATAATGAATATTTTTTGAAACACTCAAAAGGTATGCTGCTCACCAAGAAAAGAGTTGTGTTGTTAAGAATTACAGAAAGACAGGTTTTTAGCATCCCCATAACTTTTCCCAATTTTATTCATTCTTTATCTTGACATGGTCTTTATTCCTATTTCTGCAGACAGATTCTTAAACTGCAGCCTCTAGAGCCATATGAAGTCCATGAATGGATTTAACCAGACCCAATAAAAACTTAGACATAAAGAAAACCAGTGTTATCCCCTCCCTCATTTTCTACCACTTTCTCTCCTCCTGCAAATCCCTTGTTTTAAAGTCCATTTCCAACATAATGTCTAGTGTCACTGTTGCATTGGTTCACTTGTTGTCCCATTGTTTCTGTGATTCCCCTTCCCTTCTCCAAATAAGGTAAACTGATATACAAGATAAAGTGTATCAAAATCAGAAACAGTGACCACAGGGAATAAACCAGAAAAGAAAAAGAAGAAATACAAAAGAAATAACTGCAAGTAATACACTAAAAAGAAAAAAAAAAGAAAAAACAACCAAAAAAACTTGTTTTCCTCTGGCAAAATAGCAGGGTATAAAATTAACCCTCAAAAATCAATGGCTTTTCTGTATGCCAACGATGAGAAGAGCATGGCTGAAATCAGGAAAGCAACTCCATTCATAATTGCCCCACAAAAAATAAAATATCTAGGAATTAACTTAGCTAAAGAAGTGAAGGACATCTATGATGAAAACTTTAAAAACCTGAAAAAGGAATCAAAACAGAACTTAGAAAGTAGAAAAACTCCCATGCTCCTGGATTGGAAGGATCATAGTGAAAATGGCAATATTTCACAAGGCTATCTACAAATTCAATGTGATACCTATCAATATTCTAACCTCATTCTTCAAGGAAATAGAAAAGGCAATCCAAAAATTCATATGGAACAATAAAAGATCCCGAATAGCAAAAACGATCCTTAACAGAAAGAACAGTGCTGGAGGAATATGAATACCAAATTTCAAACTCTACTACAAAGCCATAGTAGTCAAAATAGCTTGGTACTGGCACTAGAACAGACCTCAGGACCAATGGAATAGAACTGAAAAACCAGAAATGAACCTACAGACTTATAGCCATCTAATCTTCGATAAGGGAGCTAAAAAAAAAATAGAATGGAAGAAAGACAGCCTCTTCAGTAAATGGTGCTGGCAAAATTGGTTAATCACTTCTAGAAAACTAAAGCTAGGTCCTTATATATCATCCTGCACCAGAATTAACTCCAAATGGGGACCTTGGAGTCAAAGTAGACACCCTGAAAACATTACAGGATGGAATAGGAGAAACCCTAGGCCTCCTTGGCTCAGGCCGAAATTTTCTTAATACAGACCCAGAAACACAGCAAATCAAAGAAAGGTTGGACAAATGGGATTGCATGAAGCTGCAGAGCTTCTCCATGGCAAAGGACATAGCTAGACAGATCAATTGAAACCCCACAGATTGGGAGAAGATTTTCACTAGCCATATAATGGACAAGGGTCTCAAATCTAAAATATACCTAGAGTTCAAAAAATTAAATCCCCCAACAACAAATCCTCAAAGAAACAACTGCCCAATAAATAAGTGGGCTAAAGACTTACAGAGAAACTTCTCTGAAGAGGAAAGAAGGATGGCCAATAGACACATGAAGAAGTGCTCAATCTCTCTAGCCATAAAAGAAATGCAAATCAAAACAACATTGGGATTCCACCTCACCCCAGTTAGAATGGCTAGAATCAAGAACTCTAATAACAACAGATGCTGGAGGGGATGTGACCAAAAGGGAACCCTACTGCCTTGTTGGTGGGAGTGTAAACTTGTTCAACCACTTTGGAAAGCAGTATGGAGGTTCCTCAAAAGACTCCACATAGAGCTCCCCTATGACCCAGCAATCCCACTTTTGGGCATTTACCTGAATGATCACAAACAAGACCGTACTAAAAGCTACCAGCACAACTATGTTTATTGCAGCCTTATTTACCATAGGTAAGATATGAAACCAACCCAGATGCCCCTCAGTAGATGAATGGATCAAGAAAATGCGGTATATATACACAATAAAATTCTATGCCTCCATCAGAAAGAATGGCATTGCCCCATTTGTTAGGAAATGGAAAGACTTGGAAAAAATTGTATTAAGTGAAGTAAGCTAGGCCCAAAGAAACATAGGTCCCATGGTTTCCTTTATTTGCAATAACTAGTATATGTCTGAGACAAGCTGAAAAGGTCAGATAAGATGATGTTAAGTGAAATGAACCCCAAGATAAGGACACAGTGTTTTTTTCTTTCTTGCTATTGTTTCTAATGTATTTATAAGGTGATTTTTTTGTTGCTTTGTATGTCCTTCCCCCAAGGTATAACCTGTGTTTTCACTGTATTTGATG
Organism: Dipodomys merriami; assembly: GCF_024711535.1. NCBI lineage: Eukaryota > Metazoa > Chordata > Mammalia > Rodentia > Heteromyidae > Dipodomys > Dipodomys merriami. The sequence continues at coordinate 43,620,386 of NW_027202271.1, read as the reverse complement.
TTAGTATACTTTGTGGAGGGGAAGGGAAAAAACAAATTGTTTAAATAGGGATACAGGTGGACCCATTGCAACAATGAGATGTACAAGATGTTATGTTGAAAAATGAACTGGGGGTTGGGGAGATGGGAAGGGATGGGAAAGGGAAACAAAGGAGGCAACAATGCTTGATAAGAAATGTACTCATTACCTTGCCCATGTAATTGTAACCCCTCTGTACAGTATTTCCACAATAAAAAAACTTGTTTTAAAAAAACTCAAAAAAGTATTGTTTCCAAAAAATGGAGATCATTTCAATTAGCATCATTGTATGTGGTCATATGTACCTAACTATTGGGCTATTGAGATCCTCCCCTTGGACTATCCTAGACATATACCATGGAGCCTGTTTCTTTGGGTCTGGCTTACTTCACTTAACTCATTATCTTACTTATGTAACTGTAACCCCTCCATACATCACCTTTAAAAAAAAAAAAAGAAAGCCAGGCACTGGTGACTCATGCCTGTAATCTGAGCTCCTCAAGAAGCTAAGATCTGAGGATCTTAGTTCAAAGCCAGAGGGAGCAGAAATGTCCCGGAGACTCTTATCTCCAAGTAACCACATAAAAATTGGAAGTGGAGCTGTTGCTTAAAGTGGTAGAGTGCTAGCCTTGAGCAAAAGAACTCAGGGACAGGGCCCAGACCCCAAATTCTTGCCCCACAGCAGACAAGAAGACGAAAGAAAAAGAATGAATGAAAGAGAGAGCAAAAGAGCGAGAGGGAAAGGAAGAAAGAAAGAAAGTTATATTATTATTTATCAATGAAAAGTGGAAGCTTAAAGACAGCCCTAGTGACTGTGTTCTTTCAACTATATCATAGTTTCTGTGATTTCATAGGATGTCAGATAGAAAAGCCATTGGGTTAAAAGAGGAGTTCAGTCTGAGTTCTATACTTGACCATCTGAAGTGAGATCTGCGAAATCATCGAAAAAATAATAATAATACCTGAAACAATAACAAATACGTATGATTGATTTGATCTGAGACAGGCAGAGCTCAAAATGTTCTATGTACTATAAAGAACACCACAAACCTTGCAGGAGATAGCACTGTGGCCATTTATAGTTTACAAGGTAAATAAAGGCCTAAGGACAAAGAAGTTACTTGTGCAAGATACAGGATAATAAACTTGGTCGTGAGGGCTCAGGAGCATAGCTAAGAAGAGAAACAAGATAAATTCCCCCACAATTATTGTTTTCAGATATCTAAGGCCCTAAATCCTGTCCTATTATTTTTCTTGGCTCAGAGAGCAATCAGTTTAGGAGTGTAAAATATTCAGGCAAATAATCTACTTCCACCCTGACTTAATTTTGAAGAGTCAGTCTACGAATAAGAATAAACCAATCAAATAACATTCTGAAGATAAGCACTTGCTTCCTGGCCCCTTAGGAAATAAAAGACATCAAAAGAACTTCTAATCTCTGGCATTCTTCACATCCTTCATGTGGGTGAGCAATGTCAATCACTTGCATGGAGGTCAGTGAGGGAGAAAGCTTAGCCTTCAAATTAAAAAAAAAACAAACCCTTTGACAGCACACATCATGTAGTAACCCTGTTAGCTCCTGTCAGGAAAATGTCACACCTTAAGTGGTTTTGTTAGGTCTGCCCAGGAGAATAGTTCTCTTCCCACTCCTCTTCATGAGGAACATCAAGTAGCCTCATCAGACATCACCTGCCCTAAACCAGTAATCACCTGTAACTGACAATCACCTGACCTGACCATGAGTCAACAAGGACTTCAGACTCTGGATCACTTCCTGAAATGGTGGGGTGGGGTGTGGGGGTCATGATGATGCCTCCTTTTGGCAATGAGAGGTTCCCAGGCTCTGTGATCACTTCTGCATCTGCTCCTCCCAGCCTCTTCCCTATATAAATGCTCTGCCCTCAGTTCTCAATCTCTGCATGCCTCCATCTCCTTTGGGCCCATAATTTGGTCTCCTCCCCCAATACACTCTTTTCAGCCTGAACCATGTGGCAGTCTTTGGGCAAAGCATACGGTTTTATCATCAGATATGGGAAGTTCTCTGCACTGGAGTATTCCGTATTTCTAAATGGCAGCCACTGTTTCAGGAACCCAAAGCCTCCAATATTCCAGGCCAGGAGAGTGGAAGCAACCTCTGCGTAAGAACTGTTTCTAGCCTCAAAATTGTTCTTTTTCATATTAGATTGCAAGAGGCTTGGATTCTGGAGTGAGTATCATGACTTCCTTTTGATTTAACTGTATTTCCTGTGACTTAATTCCTTGTACCTGAGTATATGTTAAATGTAACTTAACATCTCATTAAAGACACAGATTTTAAGTAAGACAATGTTTTATAAAATGCTTGGGGCTTTAGAATCAGAATTCTTACTAAATTAAATATATAAATAATTAAATAAATAATATAACAGGTAGAAAGGTTTGTTCCTATACAGATAAAAACAGAGTTCATAAGGTATTGTAAGTTGGTCACAATTTTGAAGAGTCTACAAAGGTTGGTTACCCAAGAGTTTGAATATTAATTTTCTAATATTAGGAGTTTATTCTTTCTTCTTGGGGACTGGTGGCTCAGACCTATAATCCTAGCCATGAAGGAAGCTGAGATCTGAGGTTCAAAGCCAGTCTGGGCAGGAAAGTCTGTGAGACTCTTATCTCCAATAAACTACTTAGAAAAATCCAGAAGTGGTGTTGTGGATCAAATGGTAGAGTGCAGGCCTTGAGCAAAAGGGGTGCTCAGGGGCAGCACCCAGGCCCAGAGTTCAAGCCCCAGAACTGTCAATAAAAAGAAATAAAAAAATTTATTCTTTCTTAAGATGTAGCGTGGGAATACAAACTGGATTAAGTATGTTAAATCCTGTGTATTACTTTCTGCTTTGCTTTTTACTAGGTCTGTGAAATGAACAGGCCATTCAATTTTCTCACCTGTAAAATGGAAGTAGTAATCCTTATTTCTCTAGTATAGCTTAAAGGATTATTGTAAAATATATTAGAATATAACATCATCTTATAAGGGATATCATCTGAACCGTGTTTTAGAAATATTGCCTCCTTTTATCTTCCTTCCAACACTATAGATTAAGAGATGATTTCTATCCATTTTTCTTTTTTTTTGTTTGGTTTCTTCCTCCTCTTTCCTTTCCTCTCTTTTCTTCTCTTATCTTCTCTCTCTCTCTCTTTCTTTTTCTCTCTACTTTTTTTTCCTGATACTGGAGGTTTGAACACAGGGCCTCATACCCGTTCAAGGCTGATGTTCCATCACTTGAGCCATACCTCTACTTTCAGCTTTTTGTTGATTAAATGGAATATTCTGCTCAAACTCACATTGAACTTTGAACTCAGCTTCCTGAGTAGCTAGGATTACAGGCCTGAGACACCAGTACCTGGCTTCTATCCATTTTAGAGGTATTAAAAACTGAGGCTCAGAGAGCTTATGAAAATTGCATGGGCTGTATATTGTACCACTCTAGGGAAGAGCCAGGGTGTGTATATACCTCAACCACAACAGGTCTACATTTATATAAGTAAAAGTTATTTTACAGCACAGCTCAATTTCTTGCTTTTCTCTTCTTCTTGTCTGTTTCTCTTCTTCTACTGTTTTCTTTACTACCTATCTATCTCTCTTTTATCTTTCTATTCTTCGTTATTTGCTAACAATTATTGCCATAATTTGGCATTATACACTTAAGTAGGTAGGATTAGGTTTGTGATAAGGGAAAATCAAAGGTTGAATAAGACAATAATCATAGGATACTTTATAGCCAACATCTGACTGCCCTTAGTAACTCATTGAATATTTCTTGGATAATTTATTATATACCATGACTATGTAAGGCACTGAGATTCTAGAAATATGAACATGTTCTATGTTTTCTCTTGAAGGAACTCACACACACACACACACACACACACACACACACACACACACACATATAAACGTAATGAGGAAGCAATTGCTTATCACTTAAAGAGATTAATGTCCTGCCAAGGGAGGTCAGAGAAGAAAACCAATGCCAGGTGAAGGGACAGAGGCCTTCACACCAATGTCTATAAGAACTGAAGTTTGTGTTTTGCTCAACTATCAGAGTAACTGTTATGTGGTTCTTCAATATGAACGAGTGGAAAAAAGGAATCAAATCCTGAGAGGCTAGTCTGGTCTTGGGAAACAGCCAAAACATCATATACAGAATCCCTCCCCCCATTCTGTGAAGACCCTCTGGGGAGTTTAATTCCTTCACATTTCACCAATGGGAATAACATTTATGTAGCATGATGTCCTGGGATAACTACTGGAGGATGGGAGGAGGGTGCAGGGTGTGCAGGAAGGGGGCCACTCCTGTTTCATAAAGGCTGATTGCAAGTTTCCACCTGGTAATAGCCTAGGGGCCAGGGCATCCCCATACAAGTCAAAACACAGAGAGCCACACTGCAACAACTAGCAGCATCCAGCATCCAGCAAGGGAATTATAAAAAGTTAAAAAAATAAAATGTTTCCAGAGGCTAGATAAACATCGTCTGCTTGTACTTTCTTCTTCTTCCCCTCTCCCCGCCCCCATTTACTGAAATTTGGAAAGCAGTAGAATCTGTTGCCTTTGCAAGGTTCTGGATTGCATAAAAGTATAGTCTGTAAAAAAACCTAATGTTATATGTATATATTAAATTATATTGTACCCAGCTCCTAGTGCCCATGTGTTTTACTTAAACAACAAATGGACACATGGCACATAAGAAAGAATTTTAAGCTATAAGGAATAAAATCAATACATGAGTTTGTTTTTTCTTTTTCATACAAAACTCTAGCTTCATTCCAGGAAACTGTAGAAATAGGTTCAAAACACAGAGAAAACTCCAAAGCACAACTCTTGAATTTTCACAAATATCTCAGAGCAGGTAACTAAAACTCCGAGAGAAGGTTCACATAAGGCTACTCAGTTATTTTTATGGGCCACCTTTAAAACAACTTCAAGATTAATTTCATTCCATTTTTCAGACCCATACACATCTTAAAAGCAAGAAAAAAATCACCCTTCCAGATGTATCATAAATGCTACTTATAAACAAAGTTTGGAAGGGTGGATAATGGATTGAAGTGGGGATGGGGGGTGGGGTGGGGCACTCTTTAGTTACAGTCTTGTAAAGAAAGAATGGACAATAACACGAATTTCAATTTAAGGTGCTCCAAAAAAGTTTTCAAATCTTAAACAGATGCAAAAAGAATAAAGCATGTGTGTGTGTGAAAAGAGAGAGAGAGAGAGAGGAGAGAAAGAGAGAGAAAGAGAAAGAGAAAGAGAAAGAGAGGAGAGAGGAGAGAGGAGAGAGAGAGAGAGAGAGAGAGAGAGAGAGAGAGAGAGAGAGAGAGAGAGAGAGAGAGAGAGAGAGAGAGAGAGAACCGATAAAGTTTCTGGCTACACTACAAGAGACATATCATTACCATATGATCTAATGTGGGTGTCAGCCGGATTGTGTTCATTGAGGGAAACCTTATTTTTTAACTGTGCTATGGAGTAGAAGCAGGAGATTTTCAACCTAGTGACAGCCACAGAGGAGCATCTACCCCCTCCTCCTCCTCCTCCTCCCCCTCCTCCTCCTCCTCCTTCTTCCCACACCTGCAAACTCTGGCTGGGCTGAATATTTAGTGTAATTACATCTCTTCTTTGAGAGTTCCTGTGGCAAATACCCGGATTGAAAAGGTATGGCTTTCAATAATTGTCCTGAACTCTGCTACAGACTAATAAAACTTGGGTCAAGTGGTTAGCAAAAGGAAATATTTGGTGAGAAAAAAAGAAAAGAAAATTTGTGCTAAACTTTTATTAATCTTTATGCAATATTTTGAGCAAAGAGTGCTTGAAAGCAGAAGTGTTTGGGAAAAGGGTTGGATGCATTGTTTTTATGCTTTTTCTTCTGTTCTTACAAAGATGTTTGTTTAAAAAACACAACTTTGTAACACTGTAACTATGTACATTCATGTTTATGTATTTGTACTGATGAGACTGTTGGCTGTTCATGGGAAAACTATTCTAATCTAATGTTGGATATTTAAATGCTTATTCTCCTACTCTGTTCCTGCATAATTTAAAAACTTTTAAAACCTCAGGGAAGTGAATTCTGCAGTTGTAGAGACCTAATTTGTTTTTGTACAACCCCAGAAATGAATGGAAGTTATTATGAGAGGACAAAAGAAACACTGAAAACATTTATTGAAGACCTGAGATATTCTTGTAGTTGTATCTTAAAAACAAGCAAGCATCCAGTCAGTATTTTCAGTGCATGTGAAGTTTTAAAAGATATTATTACGTATGAAATAAAAATGTGAGCTAATGTTTTTGTAACTTTAAAATAGGGTTAAATGGCTCCCAGAAATGTAAATACCTGTGGCTTTTCTTCCCCTTGCTGTATTTACCAGTAATGTAGTAAGAAAAAAAGCCAAACATTTTTATATTTTCCCCTATTTATGAATGAATGCTGCTTTTATTATTTATTTTCTAGAGCTGTGAGATTTTAATTTTGTTCTGCATTTACAGATTCACTCTAAAAGCTATATCAAAGGTATGAATACCTCTAGGTAAATGTTGATCTGAATGATATAGTTAATTAAATTTGGGAGTCACCAAATATTATATTTGATAAAGCAAATTTAAAGCAAAACAACTAGCCAGCCTTGTGGAATTGTGAATTTATATGTATTTTGAGATACTTAAAGAGTTTAGGTGAGCTATAAAAAGTGAATCATCAAAATGAGAATCTTATTGCAAGTTGTATGGACTACTGCTGTTTGCTGTTTATTTTTATGATTTATTAAGGAAGAAAGGAAATGATCAAAGAAATCATAAATATAAACAGCGCACATTAATTACTTTAGTAGGCTTGGCATACAAGTATCATGACACTCAGTTAAAACAAGTATTTCATGGAAGAATTTACATGAAGTTTCTAGCTACAGCACTCTTCCCTTGAGGTTACAATGCACACACACATACACACACACACATGCCCCTAAATGAACATCATAACAACAAGTCATTGAAGTTATAAGCCCTCTGGCTGTATTCAGCTTCAAGGAAAAGAATATGGTGCAGAGAACTTGCCCATTTCAACAGGAGTAAACAAATGTACACATTCATCTGTTTTCTCTGAGCTAATTAATGTTCAGTAGTGAAACCAGCAGGCATTTTCTATGCTGGAGAGAAGATTAGAGACATCTGCATTAACTCCCATTGCTATTTATTAAAGCTGCAATTACTTTACTCCATATTTCTTCTAAAATTGTAAGATATTAAATATGCAGGGCTAGAAAATGTGTGGTAAACATTGCATTTTAATGTGAACCAGACAACAAACCTCCCCTAAAGAAGAACCTCAAGGAACCATACTGCCAAAACAATACTCCACTCTTAAAGAGGAACTCCATAACTAACTGGGTTAGAATGGTGTCCCAGAGAAAAGAATTGATGTCAAACATAGAGAGGAAATGTGAATGATTTTTCCTATTTTAAAAATGAAAAGCTACAAAAAAGTACTGCCTTGGACATACTTCAGTATTAAAGATATAAACATAACCTAAAATGAAGTTGTAATTTTCCTAAGTGAAAAGTGTTTGTTTCCTCTAGTTGATCTGGCAGAATCATCTAGAAGATTAATTCAGGTTATCCATGAAAAGTTCTTTTTTTCTTCCTGGTTTGCATATGGTACTTTTGAATAACATGACCCAAAACAGTTTGTTAAATTTTACTAATATGCAGCTTCAATACAGTTTCTTAATAATGTGTCATTTAAAGTGGTGACCACGAAACTAAGGCAACCACTATAATAGATCTTTGGCATACTTAGGAGAGTTTCAAAGGAATTTTAAAATATGTCATGTCATACCCAGACTCCTTCTTTATAAAATCAACTATTTTTGTTATTCATAGTTATTACTTATAGTTCTTTAGTTCACATCAGTCATGTTAACGCATGTGTGGGTATGTGTTTATTGAATTAATGTATAAATTAATGTTTTATAGATTTTCCAAAAGTATACCTTTTAACAAAATTAAATAATCTTATTAGTAAACCAAATAACTTAAAAATCAAGACTTCTGTGCATATTTATTCACTCATTAAAAATAATGAATCGGGATTCTAGCCAACAGTTGCATTTGTAGAGGTGATTTTTTTTTCTCATACCAAGTTCAAGTTTTCATTTGATGATTTTTTTTCTTATACCAAGTTGGTGTCTTATTTGATAACTTTTTTATACCAGAAATTCGCTCATGAAAAAAACCCACATTTTTCATGATTTAAGAAGTCTGACAAATTTATTCCTTAGTACCAATGGAATCAATTATATTATTAATAAGCTGATGCTCAATTGAGTCATTTGTGTTTGAAATATTGTGCAAGGCCCCGGACAGGACAAGGAATAAAAGACACGCCCCAAAGGAGTAGATCACGATGCAGGGACAGAGCAAGCACACAAAACAAATTGCAATATAATGTGATAAGTTCTTTAAAAGAGGTTAAAGAGCAGTGTGTGCTGGAAGGACAGAAGAGACAGAGAGCAGCATCCTGCTGGATGAAACAGGGAATACAGCAGGGACTCCCAGTATCTCATTTAATCTTTCCAACTTTCATTGAAGGTAGGTATCTAAATAGCAAGGTGGATAGGATGCAGGACTGAAGTGAGGCCTGGAGTAGACACAAAATGGTCTTCACAAAATGCAAACGTAGCTAGAAGTATCTGTTGGCAACAGATGATGAGTCGTCTTACCAAGGACCTTCGTGAACATGGACACCATTAAAAGCCAGGAGATGTTAGCAAATGGTTGGCTGTCGAATTTAATGATGTCAAGTTTAATTGTTCTTAGAAGGTGACTTGTGCAGTGGAGTGGAAGACGAGCTGGAGTAGATGAAATAGTTCAAAGAGTGATGAGCAGGGCTAGATCTATAGAGATAGGATGGACAGATGAGCTTGGCTTGCAATGATGTTTCTAGGAAGGCGTTGGAAATTGGTCCTGTGTACAGCCAATATTTTATTTGTCTGTAGCATAACTGCATTGAGTGAACAACAAAATTATTATTTTATAAACCTTGCAGATGATGAGAGGACAGAGTACATGATCTTAGGTCAGACCCTGCATTCATACAGATGGACTTAATAATATTCAGATTTGTATTTGTAAATAAATGGTTGTGCAAGCGTGACCACGGTTTCCTTATCAGTTTTCGAACTTATTTTTAATACTCAATTTCCTCGTAATCAATGATATTTTGTACACAGTTCTCATGGCTCACTCTTCTCTGGGAAATTATAGAAGAAATGCCATTTGCCCAGGAAACACTGCTCTTCCTAAACCTTTGACTTGTTTCCTAGGTTCTCAGGTTGTGAAAATCTATGAGATAAATCATGAAGGCAACTCTCATCTTCCTCCTGCTTGCACAAGTTTCCTGGGCCGGACCATTCCAACAGAAAGGCTTATTTGACTTTATGCTGGAAGATGAGGCTTCTGGGCTAGAACCAGAAGTTCCTGAGCGAGTTCCTGAGCGAGTTCCTGAGATCTTTCCTGAGCTACCAGAACTGGAAGCCCTGGGACCCATATGTCCCTTCCGCTGTCAATGCCACCTTCGGGTGGTACAATGTTCTGATTTGGGTAAGTAGAATGCAGGTTTGCATTGCCAACTTGTTTACCTTAGTCCTGCCAGTGGCTGCTTTGAGAATTTGGCATTTCAGTTTCAAAAGCAAGAGACAGTGCCACCTAATGAGAAGTAAAGGAAGCAGGGTAGGATGGAAAGAGAAGAGGCTTAGAGGGTTAGGACACACACAATCTTTGTTCCTGCCCTTATCTATTTTCTAAAGCCATGCTCGACATTCACAAATCATTTTTATAATTCTTTTTTTTCCTCCCAGAGTTTCATGGCCCCTTTTACAAAATAAAATTTGGAACAAAATAATGACTTATGTTCTGTTCCCAGAGTAATTGTTCACTTAAATTTTATAGTGTAATTTCATGAAACCTTAGCTCTTAAGAAAAACCTGGACAATCTCCCTATTCTTGACATGTCCCAGAGAGAGGAGTTTGAATATTACTAATTCATAAAGAATCCAGCTATCAGAAGCAAAACAAGGTAGATTTTACAACACACACTTATTTTCCAAGCACAAAGACATAGCTTTCATTTCTGGGTCTTAAATTTGTCTTTATCTTTGACATTGTATAATCTATCTGTTTATAACATTTCAAAGGAAATGTTTATAACCAAAGGACAGTGTAAATATTCAATATAATCTGGAACATGTATCTTTTGTCTAATGCCCTAAAGATAGTTTGATTTACCAATTTAAAGAAAAATTTGGCCTGGAATTTTTAAGAGCAACATGCGTAAGAGATAAATTTCCAGACACTTTTGAAGAGCCAAACTAAGTTTAGAAATGAACTCAGTTTACAGAACTGCTAATTCACATTCCTTCTTTCCTTTGGTATATTTTCTGGCTGCAATGGAAAACAAAGTTTTCACAGGATGATGGTGCCATGTGTATTTTGGTATGAAAGAGATTCTATAGAATATATGACACTTCTCTCATGATCCTGTATTTACTCAGGACATGGTTGTTAGTAATACTTTGCAGGTGACAAAAGTACCAGCAATTTCTAAAAAGGGAATAAACTACACAGAGCCACTAATAAAAGGCATATTCAATAGTAACAAGTAAAGTACCCCAGTACCTTTTTGGCATTACTAAAGATTAAACCGAGGTCCTCATACTTGCTTGGCAAGAACTCTACCACTAAAATTACACTTTTAGTTTGTTTTTCTCATACTTTGCCTCGTGATTATCAGGGAGTGGAGAGTGTTTCTTTAATGTGAATATATACTGTATTGAATTAAAAACCCCAATCAACATTGGGTATGATGGCTTTCAAAAGGCTATATAGACTACTCCCACTAGGTTCATTGATTCAGTAATTCATTCATTGACTCAGAAAATATAACAAGAGCCCATAACATTGGGGAGAACTAGATGAGAAAGTCAAAGATGGTACCTGTTCTTGTCAATCTTGTGTTCATGTGTTGTTTATCAGCTCTTCTTGAATCATCTATTCAGTGGTAGGGAGACTGAATTACTATCAAATTCTATGGAAAAATTTATAAGTATCTATAGATGACCTGGATTCTTTTCTTGGACAAATGAATAAAGGGGTTGAAAAGTAATCAAAGAAACACTATTTGCTGTATGTCACACAGGGAGAATTTTTCTAAAGTTGCTAAAATGACCAGGTTCTGAAGAATTCTATGCAAGGTAAATTTTGCTTTCAGATGCATAGAAGGTAGAGCTCAAGATGACTGTGGTTAGAGGGTAATTGGTGGAAATAGTTAATGAGAGCCCATCTCAAAGAATTCAATTTAGCATGGTGGCACACACCTGTTTTCCCAGTTATGTAGAATACAAGGAAAGGAAGATATTTGTCCGATATCCTCCCTGGACAAAAGTGTAAGGCTGTATTTTAAAAATAGTTAAAGAAAAATATTTGAGGCATGGCCCAGATTCCTCAATCATCTTTTCTTCTCGCTTTATAAATCTACATTATACTGGTTTTTAAAATTTATAGTCAATCTAAAGTGCAAGAGTACAAATTCTTATCCCTATCAAACTGTAATTTAGGATCCATTAGTCGAATCATACCTACCCTTCCCACTGTCTGCATCCTCTAATAACTACTATTCTACCCTCAACTTCCCTGAAATCAAATTCTATAAAAACCACTTAAGAGTGAAAATATGTATTACTTGTTTCTCTGTGCCTCAGTTGTTTCTCTGAACATTGTGATCTCCAATTCATTCTTCTTGCTGCACTCAACAGGATTTCAATCCTATTAAAGACTTAGTATTTTGGTGTGTGTGTGTGTGTGTGTGTGTGTGTGTGTGTGTGTGTGTGTGTGTGTGTGTGTGTGTGTGTGTGTGTGTGTGTGTGTGTGTGTGTGTGTGTGTGTGTGTGTGTGTGTGTGTGTATTGTTTCCTGTACACATTCTTCAGTTGATGCACATTAGACAAATAGGATTTCAGCTGTGAGGAAAGGAAATAAAACAGCATATCAGAGTGTAACGATCAGAGTACAAACCCCAGTACTGGCACACCAAAAAAAGTAATGATAGTAAGTGCTGGAAAAGATGTGAGGAAAAGGATAGCTTGCATGCTGTTACTGGGAATATTAGTACACTCAGCCTGGGAAACAATATGGGGGGGTCCTCAGAAACTTAAAAATAAAATTACCAGCCCATTACCAGTGGCTCAAACCGATAACCCTCACTCCTCTGGAGGTTGAGATATGAGGATCATGGTTCAAAGCCAGCCAGATCAGGAAAATCTGTTTGACTTTTATCTCCAATTAAACACTAAAAAGCTAGCAGTAGAGCTGTGGCTCAAGTGGTAAGTGCTAGCTTTCACAAAAGAGCCCAAGAACAGCACTCAGGCCCTGAGTTCAAACCCCAGGACTGGCAAAACAAAACAAAACTAAAACTACCACACTGTAGCACCATTCACTAAAGCCAAGACGAGGAAACAATAAACAGAAAGTATCCATCCACGGACAAATGTAACTCACTCACCAAATATTCAAACGTTGATCTTGATTAGCTATTCTGTTTTCTGTGCTGGATATCTTAAAGGGCAGCATTTTCTATCTCCTACTTCTGTACTCTGGTTCAATCAGTCATCCTGGAATCAACTGTCACCAGGCAGTATACTTCAATAATGACTTTCAACTTTTAGAAAGTCATTTCTGTAATATAGATCAGGCCCCCACCGAAGTCAAATACCTATTACAATATCTTTTTCTCTATTTTCCAATCTAAAGTATCGTCATTAAATATATTTCCGAAATCAACTTTGAAAAGAATCGAAATACGTTTAAAATCATTCACTCATGGAGAGAACTTAGGTTAGGCTGATGAGCGCCTCTGATCTCAAGGCCAACTTTGCCCTTTACTACTTTTAACTTTGAAGCCTCCAAATCTTGCTTTCTCCTGGGATGATCAGGGATTTATCTTACTCTTTAATAAAAGAATTAAGTTGAAGTTAAATTAATTTTGAAAGATAAATCTGGCCTGTTTTGTAGAGGGGAGGACAGAGTGCTAGGAACCCAGTTGTAATTTAGGTCTAGACTCTGTAGCAATGGGGACATGGGCTGTCCTGGATTGAGAGTTTCAGATGCATTGGAAGAATTTATGCAAAACATACTAAAATAAAGAGGCTGTGCACAGACTAAGTCCATATCACTGGGTAGAAGCCAAGAATGGGCAGCCCTGAGGTGAAATAAGATCAGATGTGACCAGATAACCAAGACTCTGGATTTGAAGGGGTTAATGATGCCTGAACATAGACATAGCCCAAGTTCCCTCCCTGGCCCCAGCAGGGAGAGTGAGGCAGCTGTGTGGGATCAAGGTACTTCCTGATATTGCAGCTGTGATCCATTCTCCTTTGGAACATCCTGGCTCCAGAGGACATGATAGAAATAGGTTAGCCAGACAGCAATTCCCTGGGAAGAAGTGGAAAACTGTAGACCCTTTCAACTTTTCTCTTCACAAGAATTGCAAGGAGATTATATATGGCCTCAAACATTAAAAAAAAAAATAAAGAAATTAAGGCATCATATAAAGCCATCAATAAAAGGAGGAAAGCCAACAGGAACTACAACATCTAAGATTTAGTTTTACCTAATTCAACCTTCAGACTCTGGAAAAAATTTCTGCTGGTTTTGAGCTTTATATTTAATCTGCAGTTGCCTTGATGACTCTATAATAATCAATTACAGATTATTATTTTATATTATATTTATAATTATGTAGTATATTTTAATTACCTCTTCATAAAGCTCTTTTCTTTACCAGAAGGAAATAATGTGGTAATGTGTCTTTGTACGCTTTCTATTCAGAAAAATGTCTTATGTTTGGTGGGGTCTTAAGGATAGATGGAAAAAGAATAGAAGTAGGAGGGAAGTCTTCTGTTTCTGAAGCCTTTTCTAACTAATATTACATTCCAATTTGCCATTTTTAAGAGTAAAAGGAAAAACAGAAAATACCCTGCATAAAATAGAAGCATTTGTTGGAACTAAGAATCCTAAATGTGATCTTGGTGATATACCAAAAGCTGAAGTAATTGTATCACTGTTGCACATTTATTAAACTGAAGTTTGAATTGCAAAAGTATAATTTGTTTGAAATCAACAAAAATAAATCTTTGAATTTAGGCTCAGGCCACATAGCAAAAAAAAAAAAACAAAAACAAAAAAACCCAAAAAACAAAACAAAAAAACCATGATGTTTCATGACTCAGGACACCCTGGCCTCTTTCAACAAGATATTTACCAGATTGATGACATTAGCGAGTAGAACAGTGATGGTCATCACTGTAGCAATCAGAAAGAAGAAAAAAGTACTTTTCCAAAATGAAAAGCAGAAATAATTTTCCAATAATATCTTAGAGTTTTATTTACTTTAATAATTGTATTTTAAAGAAAAGTAAGTTCCTTTTACATAATTTGATAAAAATTTTTTTCTGTTTTTCATGGGTCTTGAACTCAGGGCCTAAGTGCTGTTTCTGAGAATTTTTGCTCAATATTAGTGTTTTCCCACTTTGAGCTATAACACCACTTCCAGTTTTTGCTAGTGGTTCACTGGAGATAAGTGGCTTACAGACTTTCCTGGCTTTGAACCGTGATCCTCAGATCTCAGCCTCTTTTGAGTATCTAGGATTCAAGGCATTATCCACTGGAGCCCGGATCAAATATAATGTTTTTGAGGAAAGTATGTCCAATAAAAGGAGAGATTGGAGAGATTTTTAATACAAATCTCTAAACGTTTTAACATTGGACAATAAGGCTCTGTGATTTCTTTTGTCAATGAATCAACCACAAACATACCAGTATGCAAAACAGAGAGAGAAATACTCGATGGAAATCAATCATCTCTGCTTACCCTGAACTTGCAGGAACTAACAAACAAACCACTGAAAATATAGGGTGGTTTATCAAGCTTGCAAGTGTGTATTTTCTAATGGGTTTGGCAGTAGGAGATCACTGTTATCTAAGGTGCAGGGATGGTTGTTTATAGAGAATAGGGGGTAACTGAGTAAGCTTCAAAGTATTGTTAGAATAAAAAGTAGGAGGAAATTACTGGGTGGGGTTTCCCATAAAACATACATTGTATGAACAAAATAAATGGCTGGAACTGAACATAGTATATGCAAAGGCTAGCTTTGGTAGCCATGAGACAATATAGTGAGCCATGTAACTTCTTGTGCTTTGTGTTTACTTGTGCTAAAAGAGGATTGGGATTAGTTCAGGAGTTCCCTGATTTCTGGGGCATGTAAGTATGTTACAATGTTGAACAAGTTCATTTCTTAATAAGCTTAAAAACCAGTTCCAAAAAATGACAGCAACCTGCTATTTGCTACAAAATCTTATTTAAAAGAAAATACATTTAAAAGTAGGAAAAGAAGTGGGAGCAGAGGAATGGTCTCACAAATGTGGACACACAAAAGTGTGTATGTGTGTTGTGTGCCATTTTAAATCAAATCTAACCAGATTACCTGTTGACAGAAACTGATATATATCTTCATTATAGAGCCTGCCTGGAATCATAGACTAGCTGATATTTATAGATCCTTCTCTCTGTCACATTCTAAGAACTCATTAATGGGGAAATTTGCCATTATAGTTTTTATTTATTTATTTAATTTTTTATTCATTCATTCATTCTTTGGTCCAGTTCTGGGGTTTGAACTTAGGGCCTGGGTGCTATCCCTGAACTCTTTTCACTTATGGCTGGTACTTAAGACACAGCTCTACTTCTGGCTTTTTGGTGTCTAATTGGAGATGAGAATCTCCTATCCAGATTGGCTTTGAATGGTGATCCTCAGATCTCAGCCTCTTGACAGTGTGAGCCACCAGTGCCCAGCTGCCTTTAGCTTTTAAGATGCTAGTTAACAGCCCAATGTCTAAGTTTTAAAATATGTAACATTTAAGAGATATGATGTCATAACAATTCTTTTGGGGATACCAAAAGATAAGACAGCAAAGAAGATCATACTAGAAGCCAGGAATGTTACTTCCAGGACCATTTGTCATTCTTAGCCAGAAGGACTTATCAGTAAACCTTTCCTACAAAATTACCTCATAGCAGGAAATCGTTGTACTGCCTACTTGTCATATCAGGCAATTGAGAAATAGATAACATTTTAAATTCTAAATTATCCTTAAAATTATATAAAGATACATTATCAGTAATAAGTTGTCAGTATATGAAATTGCTCAAAGGTATAAGTTTTTATTCTTGCTTCAGAGCATGTAATAGAATATAATTTTAATCATTCAAATAGTCCTCCAAGAATTCAACTGCAAAAGTCACAAATCTGAAGATGGTATTTTCATGTTAAGTCTTCTGAAAGAAGGTATGTCGTTCACCTTAAGGAATTTTTATCATTATAAAGTTATAGGATGACAATATGATCAAAATTGTCATCCATTCAAACACCTCTTTCTTACCTTCCATAGTTGAAATTTTCTTTGCCACTTGACACTGAAGAAATGTTAAGAATGTAACCAGAATTTAAGTTTACCAGTGAATACAAGTAAGCATAAATGAAAATTAAGACTAAAAAAGAAAACTAATAATGAGACGTGGGTAGTAACCATTCCAAATGAAAGGAAATTATGTCTTGGTTGGAATAACATTAATTTTCAAAGATTTGGCAGAAGTTTTCTCCCTCTAATTGAATTCAATTAGTAAATTGACATTTCTTAAAATGGCAGTAATTATGATTGTATAGTGCCGTTAAATATCCTCCTACGAGGTAGCTGTTCTGGTGGTTTACTGTTTACTGCTGACAATGCTTCACTCTTGCTATTTCTATGGAAACCATTTCTGTAATGAGTTCGACATTTATGTAGCATATAGATGTGAATTAAAAATCACCTGTATTCTGATACTAAAATAGAGATAGTAACCATTAAATAATATTTTCTCCATTGTCATTAGAGCAAAGATTTGTAAACCAAAAATCTGAAATAAGCTCTTTTAGATATTTTTTAAAAATTTAGTAAAAGATAAAGGAAGTTGAAGTATGATTACTATTTAGTTCATGGGTAGATGCTTACTGAAAAAAATGTGGAACAGTACTTTTTTTTTTTTTTTTTGTCTGTCGTGGGGCTTGAACTCTGGGCCTGAGTGCTATCCCTGAGCTCTTCAGCTCAAGTCGAGCGCTCAACCTCTTGAGCCACAGTACCAGTTCTGGTTTTCTAGTGGTTTATTGGAGATCAGAGTCTCATGGACTTTTCTGCCTGGGCTAGCTTTGAACTGTGATCCTTAGATCTCAGCCTCCTGAGTAGCTAGGATTACAGGTATGAGCCACTGGTGCCCAGCTTGGAGCAGTACTTTTTCAACATAGAAGTTATTATGTTTCGTTGAAATTTTACTTTTGATTGAAAACTATAGATTAAATTGTATTTTCCATGAATTATATTCCTGGGTAACCTATATTTGTTACTATTATATTCCCATCATTTAGCAAATAAAGTTCAGAGCAACTACCAAATTGCTTTATAGAGGTTTTAAAAACACTGTATAGAGGATCTAAAAAGAAAAGAAATGAAGAGAAAGGAAAGAAAAGAAAAGCAAAACATCCAAACCAGTCTTACTTTAAGACTGGTTACTTACTTTAAGACCTAGCATATCATTCTTGAGAAAGTAGCTGAAGGATTATATATCAATATACAAGAGACAAATATATATTCCTAATTATCGCCCTTTTATTCACAATAGTCATGCTGTCAAATCAACCCAGGTGCCTAACAATTTATGAACTTATTTAAAAAACTCTCAGACCCCCAAATAAGAATAAAAGTCCTTTGTGACTCTTCACTCATGCATTCTTTGTAACTGAATTTTCATTCCTTTTATGTTTATTCTAGGTTTGGACTCAGTGCCCAGAGATCTTCCCCCAGACACAACACTACTGGATCTGCAAAACAACAAAATAACCGAAATCAAAGATGGGGACTTTAAGAACCTCAAGAACCTTCATGTAAGAACTATTAATTTATTCATTTATTTATAACAAACATTTTTCAACTCAAAGCTGAAGTAAACCCAAGAGTACTTGTGGCAAAGCAGCACACAAATATGTATTAAATTCTCTTCTTAGGATGGTTAAGCAGAACATCATATTAATTAGCCACTAAAACTCTGTCCAAATTCCTGCTGTTCCTCCACAGGTCTTCATTACCTACTTCAAAAGATCTTCATATTTTAATCCCCTTCTATGTTTTTACCCGTAAAAATACAAGCATTTCTCAATCAGATTGTACTGAGACTCTGGGATGAATTACAAAATATATTAATCTTAGTATTTTTTCATTTCATTTGTTTAATTTCATTCTCTAAGAAGGGTGTGAATGATCTTCTACATTCTCAAATAATTATTTCCTAAATTCTCTTGGTACCAAGAGAAAAAGGATTTAAAAGCCACATATTGCTTAGTTAATACAATTCTAGTCACATTTATGCACACATAGACACATAGATGTATACCTTAGTGGTGTTTCCACTTATCTCTGCCTGACAATAATGTCGTTTGCTGGCCAGGAATTCATCTCTAGGATATGCTTCTGAGCATATCCTAGAGGAGACTTTAGAGCAGGAGCTTTTTGTCAAGGGGTATGGGAAACAACATGCATTTTGCAGCATCCAGATCTACAAGGCCCAAGGACCTGAAGGAATTAAGAGTTGTTAGTCACAAGAGACCTGAGGAGATGTGATTCTTCCTCCAAATGTCCTGAAAGTATTTCTTATGGTTAAACATTCTTGAGAGAACTGTTGCCGAGGTCAGCGTTTCAAGACATACAGGAGACCCAAAAAGGACAAAGAGTGCATGTAATGGCAAAGCAGAAGGTCATGCAATAAAGAGAGAATGATCAATCCAATTTAATAAGGTCAAACATTTCAAAGCAACTTTCTGTAAAAGTGAATGGATTTTCTGTTCACACAGAGCAGCAGAGCTATTCTGATATTTGTTATTAAATCTAGTTGCTCTAAGGATGTCTATAGAATAATTATTGTTGTACTTTTAGTATATGTAATCCAGATAGCAATGTTCAAAAGCTATGCTATGCAAATCTCCCTGTGGCTGTATTCCACTGGGTCACTTCACATGCTGTGTGTGTGATCCTTGGCAGAGCATGGTTTGGGTGTCATTACAGACCATACAAAGGACCATCATGGGATAGGCGTATAGAAGTCATGCATGCTAAGTACAAGTGATGAAGACTTGGATGGCTAAAGTGAATGAACAGGAGTCACTAGTGATATATCTGAAGGGCCATGTTGGAGAAGAGCAATTTCATTTATTTCAACTGAAGAATGACAGACTTGCCCTAATGAGTGGAAATTTCAAAAAAGTAGTTTTTGTTCAACATTAAAATTACACCATAGAGGTTGGAAGCATGGCTCAAGTTGTAGAGCACAAGCCAATGAGCAAAGGCAAATGTCAGATACCAAGTTTGAATCCTAATCTTGGACAAAAAAAAATCACTATAAAGCAATCAAATTTTCAGAAAATAAGTTTTATTTATAATGAATATTTTAGAAATACATTTGTAGTTGCTGAGGGTATAAATATAGAAAACTTTGCTTTTATGTTTATTGTAGTAATTATAGAAAATAATTAAGGAAATGCATAATGAAATAAGCAATGTATGGTAAAATATGAAGATAAAATATACCACCTGGGGGCTGGAAAGTTGGCTCAGTGGTAGGTAGAGTGCTTGTCTCACATGCATGAGACCCTGGGTTCAATTCTTTAGCATCACATAAGCAGAAAAAAACAAAATTGGTGTTGTGGCTCAAGTGGTAGAACACTAGCTTTCAGCTGAAGATCTGAGAGACAGCGACCAGGCCCAGAGTTTAGGCCCCACGACTGACAAAAAATAAATAAACAAATAAATAAAAATAAACCACCTGGCTGATAAATAATAGAATAAGAAATTTAGTTCACAAACAATAATGTAATAGAATAACTGGGTACTGGTGGTTCATGCCTGAAATCCTACTACTCAGGAGGCTGAGATCTGAGGATCACAGACCAAAGCAGTCTGAATTGGAAAGTCCCTAAGATTCTTATCTCCAAGTAACCACCAGAAAAACAGAAGTAGAGCTGGCTTAAAGTGGTAGAGCATTAGTCTTGAGTAAAAGGTGTTCAGGGACAGTGCCTACAACCTGAGTTCAAGCCCTAAGAACAGGCACCAGGCTAAACCAGGTTCAGAAAAAAAAATCATTAATTATATACCAGATTTATTTATTTGTTTGTTTGGTTATATTTTTGGTGCAGGTTCTGGGGCTTGAACTCAGTGACTAGCATAGTCCCTGAGCTTTATCTACACATGGCTAGTGCTCTACCACCAAAGCCACAACTCCATTTCTGGCTTTGGTGTGGTTAATTGGAGATAAGAGTCACATGAGCTTTCCTGCCCTGGCTAGCTTTGAATCACAATCTTTTTATCTCAGCCTCTGGGAAGCTAGGATTACAGGCAAGGGCCATTGGCATTTGGTTTAGATTTTTTTTTTTTAATCCAAACATTTTCCTTAAAATGTTGTGAGCCAGGAGCTGGTGGCTCATGCACATTATCCTTGATATTCAGGAATCTGAGACCTGGGGGAGCAATTTTTGAAATCAAGCAGGATGAAAAAGTCAGAGAGATATTTCTGATTAACTAGCAAAAACTTTGGCTGGAGGTATGGTTCAAGTAGTAGCACACCAGCCATAGCAAGCAAGCTGAGCAAGAGTGAAGGTTCCAAAGTTCAAGTTCCTGTATGTACCCTTGAGCTCTCAAAAAAAAAAAAAAAAAAGAAATTAAGTTTACAACACAAGTAAGGATTAAAGATTCTAAATCAAATAGTTTTAAAAAAACAATAGAATGTAACTAAATGCTATACTTAATGTACTGATTTATCATCTCCACCTTAAAGCTAAAAGTTTTTGTTGTAGTGAGCTGGTACTTAAGCCAACTTAAGCTGGTACTTAAGCCAAGAATGTCAGGCACTTTTAAACTATTATTAAAATAAGTTTAAAGAGATGCCAGTGATGAGTGAGTATCATCAATTTCACTAAAATAATACATGTTTAAAAATCTCAATCTAGTTGCATAAGTTTACCCTGAGGCTAATTCTTTTTTAAGAAGGGAATTTCTTGTGCTCTATTCCCTACTTTACAGATATTTAAATGTAATCTGAATAATTTATCAAGCTCTTTGATCTTTCTGTGCATTCTCTCTAAATTCAATATTGGCCATAAGGTGTTCTTTCTTTGTCTGTCGCCTTCTCTGTGTGCTTTAAGGAGCTGTCATCTACATTATCCTTTTCTTTCTACTTCAAGCATACATTGGAAGAAGTGAGCGTTTATTAAAGCCTCCAACCATGAGGGGGTTATTTAACAGCTGTTTTCCTCCTAGCCTTTCATTTGTGATCCTTGTTATTATACAAGCATCATAATTTCATCTAGGGAGGCTTTACTTGAATTACAAGGAGGATTACAATGGGCAAGATAAAACAGAAAACAAAGCCACCTTTATTCTCCAATAACTAATCATTTACAACTCTGTAACTTCTTGCCTGAGTAATTTTATAGAGAGTGTAGACAACTTATGAACTTGATCTATAAAATAATGGAAAATGATCAGGAGGCACTATATTCATAAACTGCTCTGTTGGTGGCAACTCTTTTGTATGACTACTTAAAGAAATTAAATATATTAAAGAAACAAAATAAAATGTAATGTGATAAATGGTCTCATGTAAAGCATTTCTTGTGATTAAAACTAAGTAATTGAAATAAAGGCTTTTTAAATTAAAATAAAAAATTCTCAATAACTGATTGGTAATAAATTAGTATGTACTAAGAATGATTCTTAATACCTTAAATTCATTATCTTATTGAATCCTCAAAACAATTCTTATTCTTGTTCAGTAAATGGATAACCCCTTTTCACAGATGAGGAAAATCAGGAAATAGAGGGGTTAGCTGCTTTCTCAAAGTCACACAGCAAAGTGGTGCTTAGAAGGGAGTAGTCTGACATAGCATCTTACTTTACAACTTTGGCAAGGGTTGCGGGGGACTGGAAGGGCAAGGATGGGAAGGGGAAACAGGAGGAGGCAACAATGCTTGATAAGAAATGTACTCATTATCTTGCTCATGTAATTGTAACCCCTCTGTACAGTATTTCACAATAAAAAAAACTTATTAATAAAAAAAGAAGGGAGTAGTCTGCTTGAGCATGTGCAATAAGAAGTTCCTGTAAATATAAGAATAACTAAAAAGTCCCTTAGAGTTGGTCTGACAGAGCCTTTGGGGAAAATGTACATGGTATGAAAAGTCATATTGCAACATTTAACAGAAAAGCAACCAGAGTTTCATGTACCTAACTACGTCAAGTGTTCAACATTTTCCTCCAGGAAGATTTCCTTTGAATGTATCATGAGGCTTCTGTCATTGCCTGTACAGTGGTTTACTCTTTGCTCTCTTGCTCTGGTTTTAACTGACTTTCCTGCTTGCTACTATCAGTTTCCTATGTGAGACCTTCACCAACAGAAGTATTCAAATTTTCTGTTAATATTCATTTAGAATCGCTTAGAAATTTGTACTAAAGAAGCAGTAAATAGATGCAAGATAATACCCTTTGTAATAAATTGTAGTTCATCAAATAGTGTGAATTACATGAGAATCTATATGGTTTAGTTAGCTATTACCTTCAGAAAATATTTCAATTCTGAAATGGAAAATTATCACAATCTGAGTATCCTAACTCATATCTCACCCTTTTCCATCCACATATTTGCAAAGATATGTCTTTAAGTTAAAAACACAAAATTCTGCCAGGTACTGGTGGCTGATGCCTGTAATCCTAGCTACATCCTAGACTGAGATGTGAGGCTTGCAGTTTGAAGCCAGCCTGGTCAGGAAAGTCCGTGAGACTCTTATCTTCAATTAATCACATACAAATCAAAATGGTGCTGTGACTCAAATGGTAGAGCACTAGCCTTAAGCAAAAAGAGTCTAGGGACAGTGCTCAGACCCAGAGTTCAAGTCCCAAGACAGCTCCCCCCACCAAAAAAAAACAACAAAAATTTTAAATCTCAATAAATGATCCTAAAATCCCTTTAGAATAGTTGATAAAGTTGACTTAAAATGATTAAAAAGAATACAGATCTGTTAGAATATGTAGAAACAGAATAAAGTGGTCCATAAATATAATTACCAATATCTGTTGGCCTAGTAATAATGAACTACAAGAATTTGGATATAATCAGAAAATGATCAAAACCATTAATATTTTTGTTAGAAAAGGATAAAAAGCCAACAGACAAATCTATTAATATTTTCAGGTCCGAGGGACTACATTTAAGTCAAGTGTTAATATAAAAGTTTAATACAAATGAGACGCATTTGTGAAGATGCAATGTCTTTCATCAAAAAGTAGTAAATACAACAAAATTTAAATGATTCAACATTTAAAGTGACAAATAAATGCAAAAAAGCAACAACTAATACTCTAAGTGCTATTAATCTGGAAAAAAGTTTTGAAAAATGATACTAATATTTTTTAAGGTCATAGCAAAATTTTAGTTTCTTATATTGCTGTCATAGTATAAGTTGGCACCACTCTTTCATAGCTAACTGATAACCACCAATGAGAAGGCGTCTGGATGCCTAGAAACAAAGAGGGAGATGAAATTCTGTGATGCTGATAATAGGTTTCATGGGTGATTCTAGTAACTCTAACCTTTAGGATCATTTATTATAATCGTATTTATATGTATAATATGCATATGCAGTTTTACACATACACATACAAAAATAAGTCACAGTTGCTTTTAGTTGTATGATTAATTTCCTAAGTTACTGTTTGTTGCATGAATAAAATGAATGTCATACATGTACGCACACATGCATGCATGTGGGAAAGAATGTACAACATACTTGTATGTACCTGGGATGTTTTTTCAGTCTAAGGAACATTTTTCTTTTTTGCTGCCTACAGGCATTGATCCTCGTCAACAACAAAATCAGCAAAATCAGTCCTGGAGCATTTACTCCTCTGGTGAAACTTGAACGACTTTATCTGTCCAAGAATCATCTGAAGGAATTGCCAGAAAAAATGCCCAAAACTCTTCAGGAGCTTCGCGCCCATGAGAACGAGATCACCAAAGTGCGAAAAGCTGTGTTCAATGGATTGAACCAGATGATTGTCATAGGTACAGATATTCTTATAACTTGAAGACCAGGATTGAAGGTTCACCTTGAGAGATTTCAAGTAAGCTTTAGCTGCAAGAAGGTGAATGACCTGCAGCCTATATGCTTAAAGGCTGCAGAAATTATAGTAAATTGGCCAGGAGAAATGGGATTCTATGCCTTACAGTGATGAGTATCTGGCCAGGAGAAATGGGATTCTATGCCTTACAATGATGAGTATCTCCTTGACCTGGAGGATCTGAAAACATAGAGAAAAAGAAAGGACTGAAGTCATTCTGTGCTATATGCAGACTGTAGAATGGATTTAAGTAGTCTTAATCAGAAGTATTTGGGGATACTTTACCTAGGGGAGATTTGTGTTCTGAACAACCATATATTATTTGTTTTAAATAATGTGTTATTCTGCTTTATAGTTGCTGAACATGTAGTTTCAAAATACGTTTTTAATTGGATAATAAAATGCTAGCTTCACATTCTTTGACAATGTTTTCAAAGTATATTAGAAGAGTAATGGCACTTATTTCCTGGAAAAACTGCAAGAAATGATGGGGCTACATTTTCATAAATCATGTATTTGTTCATTATTTATTTACTCATTTACTTTTGGAGATGGGGGTCAACCTGAAAAACTGATCCGCTCCAACTGCTGCTAGAATTAGAAGCTAGGAGTCCAAGCATGTAGCACCACAACTGGTTTTGTTTATTTTAGTAAGCAGTTTTATTCCATTTTGTGATTCTTCTGAAGAGTATGCTCTTTTTTCTTTCATTAGTGTGTCTGTCATTTAACCAAATTTCTTTTCAGAATCTTTGATGAAAAGAACACTGCATTTTCTTATGATATCTTAGCTAATTGCCTTGCATTCATTACATTTGTAGAACTGGGTACAAACCCACTAAAGAGTTCAGGAATTGAAAATGGAGCCTTCCAGGGAATGAAGAAGCTATCTTACATCCGTATTGCTGATACCAACATTACCACCATCCCTCAAGGTGACAGAAAATTCTCCAAAATATTGTTGGAAATCTAAACTCAATGTTTTTGTTTTGTCATGGAAAATTTTTGTTTGTTATGGAAAGTTAAGTTGTAACCGATGCAGGCAATATTATGACCAGTGAATTGGTTCTATTGAGTCTATCTGACTGACTACTGGGCCACCCAGACATGGTAAAATTCGATAGCCTTATTTTTTTTTCTTTTTTCCAGTCTTGGGGCTTGAACTATGGGCCTGGACATTGTCCTTGAGTTTCTTTTGTTCAAGGATAGTGCTCTACCACTTGAGCCATAGTGCTACTTCTGGCTTTCTAAAGTAATTTATTAGAGCTAAGAGTCTCACAGTCTTTCCTGCTCAAGCTAGCTTTGAACTACAATCCTCAGATCTCTGCCTCCTGTGTAGCTAAGCATACTGGCATGAGCCCCCAGCACCCAGCCAAAAAATTAATAGATTTTTTATAAAGTCTCTTCTAGGCTGTGACCTAATGGAAAATGAGTTTAAATTTTGTAATTATGGTATCACAAAAAACATAGCTAGTTATAAAACAGGTCCTTGGCTAGCATGCATGGGTTCAATTCTCAATATTGATAGATAAAAATGAATAGTTCCTTGGTAATTTAGGGGGACAAAAGTACGTACAATATGTATGAAATTGAGCCAAATGTTACTTTGAACTTCCAATGCCTTGGTAAATTCTTTATACTCAATTATATAGGGAATAAGGGCTCTATCACAATTACTTAGTCCCGGTTGCTGTAGAATATAGATTTTTGGAATCTATTTGCTTGAGTCTAAGTAATTAATGATTAATGACCATTAATTGTTTGAGACATAATAAACATATAAATAGAAGTTTACTTCCATAGCATCTTGCTTACACAACATTCTCCCATGAAGATACATAACTATATACTAAATATATTCCAAAATTATTACACTAAATAAAATATTGACATTACACAGTGACACAGCTTGAAAATCTCTTACCAAATATTACAAAGAACCAAAATTTTCTGCCAGTCAGATGTTAGTTTTATGTGGAAACAATTTCTTATTTTCTTTGTAGTTTTTGGTATTCCTTTAAGTGAAACAATATGTTACTTAAAAGCTCTAGAAAAACTATGGTACATTCTCAGATGTAAAAAGGAAATGAAAATATTTTAACTTTTATATTTATATTAATAAATCTTTGGAAATCTCTAACATTCAGGAAGTATTATCCAGAGGTTTAATGGATACTTTGGATCTGAAATTATTCTAACAGGTGCTCTACAGATGACAGATCACATGACTCTAGGCCTCTGCACATCTTGTATTAGGAAATTATCCTGATTGAATAGGTGCAAGTCAGCTTTAGCTCTTCCTGCTCAGCCACATTGCTGAAGCATTTGATGATTGTATGGGGAAAAAACTAATTTAGTCTAAAAGCCAGGACAGTATATCAATTTCACTTATTATGATACCAATGAAATACCAGGCAAATTTTTTCTACATAGGTTTAATTTATATGTAATTCATTCAATATGGATTCAAATGTTCATCTATTTTATATTATATATTTTATCAAAGATTATGACATTCAGTTTACTTCAGCTGTGCAACTGCCATGACAAAAGCATACTGTAGGATGAAAACAGACCGTGATTATTCTTAAATCCATCAAGGAGATAAGTAGGAAGGTCTACTTTCAAAAACATACATTATCAAAAGAATGAGGAGCATGAAATTATATGTGATTTAGAAAATTAATGAAAGTCTTTGAAAGTCATTCAGAGATTTAAGGCACTAAATCTGTCTTTTGCTTATGATGCTTCTTTGATCATTTAGCATTTTGTTTATTTCTGTATTTCAGGTCTTCCTCCTTCCCTTACTGAATTGCATCTGGATGGCAACAAAATCAGCAAAGTTGATGCATCTAGTTTGAAAGGACTGACTAATCTGGCTAAGTAATAGCATTCTTTCAGTTCTTTTTGTCAGAAAAATGACTACATATAACTATTACATATACGCTTGGAGTTAGAAACACAGTGATTGATTTGATTTAACTTTTGTGACAATTTTTTATTGGGCCAAATGTCAGCTTATATGATCATTTCTTAAGGCAAAGGTAAACAAAATAATGCCCACACTATAAGCCAAAGATCAGCTTCAAATTTTGCAAATATATTTTTTAGATCTTATATAAGAAGCTGATTAGACCAAGTTTCAACTGAATTTTTCATTCAGCGTATTCTAAGTTAAAAGTACAAAACAGAAAATTAAGAAATTATAGTATGGTGTCCCAAACTTGCAAATGTTTTGAAACAAAGGATATTAGGATATAGAAATATCAGGTGTTCTATCAGACTACTATTACAATAATTAAAATGAATTTCTCTACCTCTTCTCTGAAGAGTTGAAAGTAAATTATCTCTGAAATTTAATGTAGACTAACAAGAGGAAAGTTATTTTTTGTGGCCCTTCTTAACTTTATAACTGATCAGTCAGTAGCATAGCTTTATAACTTAACTTAGATCCCTCTATATTTGCAATATGGTGAAATAATAAAGGGAAGAGAGCTGGCCCACTTTCTGAGTTGTATACTCAAGGACTATTCTGTTTTTAATAGGCACACATTTCTCAGCATTTTTACAGAGAATGATTCTGCTAAGGTAGTCCTGCCAAATTGAGTGATTCATGTTTGTATATGAATCTCATCGTAGATAAATGAAGATAAAATTTATCCTTGTGTGTGACAGAAATCAGGAAGACCAAACAATATGCAAAGTAGCTTTTCCCATTTCCATGGATGTTTCCCAGTGGGTAATACGGCCTGAAGATGAGTGTATCATTGTGAATATAGTGACCCTGATATATCAGTTAATAAGAAATGCTTCCTACCATCGTATTTTAGCTACAGTCTCTAACACAGAAGAAAGCATTCTTCATAGTAGTGTTATGCCCTGCTTATCTTTATCTGGTGATTTGATCCTTCTAAATACAGAAAAATGTGGGCAGAAAAGACTCATTATTCATTATATAAAACTATCTCTGAAATTACTATTTGGGATCACTATTAGCAGTCTTAGATCTAGTAAATCATGCATTTTATGTCTGCTTCTCTCAAAGAAAAGCTTTATTTTACTGAAAATTGCATGTGATTTTTGAGATTCATCCCATTTCATATGTTTTCTATTAAATCAAATCATAAATAGCAGAACGTTATGAAAACGCTAATAGAAACTCCAAGTTATCTAAATAGATTTTGAAAAAAAATCTGTTTTTTACAAAATTTCCTAATTTTTTTCTCAAAAGTTCTGAGCAATTTTTTTTCTAGTTTTGCGCTTGCCAATCACATTCCTTCTTAGTATTTTCTTCCAATTAATCTTTCTATTACACCATCAAATCATTATGCTAGTTATTGCTCATTGGTATTTTGGCCCTAAAAATAAAAAACTGTGAGAAGACAAAAAGAAATAATCACTTATATCATTGCAGGGCAAGTGTTCTCATTTCTTATTAGGAATAAATTGTGAGAAAATAGTGTATAGCCTTTTTCATAAGCGTAAGATTAAAAAAATTGTTTCATGTTTACACACTTACACACCATTACACCTACTGTGCTAGGATTCTTTGTTGGGAAAGATAACACGTTTGAGCTTTGTGTGCATTCCTCTGCACAATGAAGAGTGTAGTATAATAAAGTTAATATTTCCCCAAAACAGCTTGACTGAATATATAAATGCATAAATAAATAATTGTGAGTTGTATATTCTAAGAAATACACCCGGAAGTGGAGCTGTGGCTCAAGTGGTAGAGTGCTTGCCTTGAGCTGAAGAGCTGAGGGACAGCGCCCAGGCCTAGAATTCAAGTCCCACAACTGACCCCTACTCCCAAAAAAGAAATACACCCATCTTCAATTGAATATTGGAACCTACAATCTTGTTAGTTATAGTGAACACAATTCTGAAATAGAGAGGAATAGAACAAGAGATGAATATCTGAAAATGAGTGAAAAACAAAGGGTTCAGCTCCAGAATACCAGGTTAATAACCATTAACTAAAATAATTCCATGGGGCAACACACAAGCCATAGATATTAATCATTATATCAAATATCAAGCTGTAATTAAAACTGCTCCCATGAACTACAATCTGGATCTCAAAAAGGCTCATAGGTCAGAACAAGCTGAAGGTGAAGAGGGTCAGGTCCTCTTCATTGGCATTTGAAGAACTTTAAGAAACTCTTGTTGCTCTACTGGGAACCTTCTACTGTGTCATTATTTTGCTGCATCATAATGCCTGGTACTCCCATTCTCTTCTGTCTTTTGGCTTGACATCTTTGAGTGCTTATTGTTTGATCCCTAGAATGATGAACAGATGTAGTCATGTCAACTATGTCTAAGTCCACCTCCAGTCCTGGAATTCCATTTACCACAAGAGGACATCACAACCTCAGAACCCTCCTATGTGATGGATTTTATTTAAAAGGATGAACCCAAGTATTTGTCCTAGGAACAAACTCCGAATCAAAGCTCTAAGCTGGAAGCCAGAGTACTAGGCACCAGAAAGATTCTGAGAGTGACAGTTATTGGCACCCAGGAACTCTTTCAAACTAAAGGAACATGTTCCTTCTGTTAACCCTTCTAGAAAGTAGGTTAAATCATTGTTTGGAATGGACTGATTGTTTGGATATATTTATATGATAAATGCATAATTTGTTCATTAGCGATGATCCAAATGATCCGACATTTCCTTTAGTTGCTTCTCAAAGGAGTTTGTTACATTCATTACATGTACTAATCAATTCTGCTAGATACTTATCTTGACAAGCACTGCTAGTACTGAGAATACTAAAAGACAGTCACTAGTCCAATGGAGAGATAAGAAAGTGGATGGAGAACAGAATGTTGAGACACACACCCATCTAGCCTTGTGCAATCAGTTTCAAGGATTATGCTGAGCTGAGCTCTGAAGAACAGCCTTTGTCTAGGCTCAGAGAGATTGGAAAATCATTCTAAGCACTGGGAAATGTGTGTGCCATGCCAAAGAATATCCTTTCTATGTACTTGCTTAATCATACATTGCTGGTGAGATAGGCGCACCTGAGCTTTCTGCTTTCGGTTGCAGATTGGGGCTGAGTTTTAACAGCATCTCTGCTGTGGACAATGGTTCTCTGGCCAACACTCCTCATCTGAGGGAGCTTCACTTGGACAACAACAAGCTCATCAGAGTCCCTGGTGGCCTGGCAGAGCACAAGTACATTCAGGTAACCCAAACCCACATTGATTGGGAGAAATATTCAGAGTTTTACTCCTTCCTCGGATGCTAGTAAATCATTTGTGCAGTGTCATAGCCAGCCAGGCCTTCAAAATAAAATAGTATAAACTGGGTGAGTAAAAGTACAAATATTTATCTCCCATAGTTCTTCCAAGATTAGAAGTCTGCAAACAGGGGGTAGCCATGTTTGGCCTCTAGTGAAAACACTCCTCCAAAATTCTGAATGTCAACAGCTTGCTTTTCTCTCAGATCACAAAAAAATTGTACTAGCTAGTTCTCTGGTTTCTTATAAGGGCAACAATCCTCTATATATCATAATCCTCTTCTCTCATAATCTAGTCACCATTCAAAGAGTCCAAACCTACCAGGATTGGAATTTCAATACAAGAAATGATACAATACCATAGTTAATCTATTGCTCAAAGAGATACTTGTAATATTTCCATAGGTATTTATTTTGGTCCCTTTTACTCTCTTAATTTTTAAAATTAGTATTGTATTTTTAAATGTACTATAATCTTTGAAGCTAAAATGTAATGTCTTTTACAACACAGGGTAGTTTATATGTTAGTAATCAGGGGAGAATGGGAGAAGGTAGATATGAACAAACAAAGTAGGGTCATGATTCATGGAATTTTTAATTTAGGGGAGAAAGACAAGGCCCAGTACATAGCAACAACTTGTTTTGGGAAAGTAGGGAGGAGGAGGCGAGAGAGAGAGAGAGAGAGAGAGAGACAGAGACAGAGACAGAGACAGAGACAGAGAGACAGAGAGACAGAGAGACAGAGAGACAGAGAGACAGAGACAGAGACAGAGACAGAGAGACAGAGAGACAGAGACAGAGACAGAGACACAGAGAGAGAGACAGAGACAAAGAGAGACAGAGACAGACAGAGACAGAGACAGACAGAGACAGAGACAGACAGAGACACAGAGAGACAGAGACAGAAACAAAGAGAGACAGAGACAGAGACACAGAGAGAGAGACAGAGACAAAGAGAGACAGAGACAGACAGAGACAGAGACAGACAGAGACAGAGACAGACAGAGACACAGAGAGAGACAGAGACAGAAACAAAGAGAGACAGAGACAGAGACACAGACAGAGACAAAGAGAGACAGAGACAGACAGAGACAGAGACAGAGAGAGACAGAGACAGACAGAGACACAGAGAGAGACAGAGACAGAAACAAAGAGAGACAGAGACAGAGAGTAAAATAGATTAGAAAACATTGTAAACTTGTGGAAATGTAACAGTAAAATCATTCTCTTCTATGTAATTAATATGTTAGTAAAAAAATTAAAAACAAGTAAATGTATAATATGTCACCTAGTGGTAATTTTTATGACTAAATATAAAGGAATATAGTTGGAATACAGAATGGCAGATTGGGATGATCAGGGAAGACAAGATCATGACAAGAGGCAGCGAACTTTGTAGATGTCTTTGAAGAGATTATTGCAGGGGGAGGAGCCTGTGTGTGACAAACTAACGAGGACCACATTTTGTGCATGAAGAGAGCAACATGTTTTTCAGATGTTTGGTTTGAGAAGGCGATGAGGTTATGGCAGAATTATGTCAAACTAAGTAGGAGCTGCAGGCGATTGTGAGCACTTGGGATTTTTCAACATGCGCAGGGAAACCACTGCAGAGCAAGGGCAAAGAGGATGTTCACTTCTGTTTTAAAATGACATTTCTTCTTTCAAAATTTACACTTGATTTACCTTTAAAAAGAATTGTTCTATGATCTCAAAACTATACATCTTATCAGGACAACTCCAATAATTCAGAAGAGATTCTGGAATCCTGGAAGAGACAAACTAGGAAATGTGTACAGTTGGAAGGATTTGAAGATCAGGTAGAGAATTCATGAGAAAGGGAGGTCAAGTTAATGACAATGTTTTTAGCCTAAGCTATTAGAATTAAACCACATGCAAATTTCTGAGATGGGGAATAGTAAGGCAAGGGGGAAAAACACAAGTTATGTATGAAAAGTGGTAAGGTCAAACTGAAGGATGAAAGTCTTTAAAAATGTTTTTTTTACAGGAAAGTCCCAGCATATTCAGGGGGAAATAAGCATTCTCCATTTCTTCATGTTGTAGGTTGTGTACCTGCATAACAACAATATCTCTGCAGTGGGGTCAAATGACTTTTGCCCTCCTGGATACAACACAAAGAAGGCTTCTTACTCGGGAGTGAGTCTTTTCAGCAACCCTGTTCAGTACTGGGAGATCCAGCCATCTACTTTCCGATGCGTTTATGTGCGTTCTGCTATTCAGCTTGGAAACTACAAGTAACTTCCAAGAAAGTCTTCATTTTTATAACCTGGCAAAATCCTGTTCATGTCATTGCTAAAATATATAATTAATAAAATTTACAAAAAAAGAATGAAAGCTAGATACTGGAAACTTAACCATATTGTGGATGCTTTTCCCACATGACTTACTATGCATACAGCCACATATGCAGTTTCAATAATTGCCTACAATAAAAACTATTTTGCCTGCCATGTTCAGAATCATCTTTGAAGTTTTCTCTTGTAACTGAGACACTTTTATTTTTCCAAATGTAAAAATTGAGAGTAACCAATATATTGAGTATAGTTAAGTTCATTTTTTTCTTGTAATTTTCAGAAGGAGCTAAAACAGAATATCATATCCCTGTGATTCACAGGACAAATAGCTCCTTTGACAAAATATAAAAATGTCACATGCTTAGCCCCTATTCATCTTCATTATTATTGAAAATGTGACCATATAGACACATTTTTTACTGTTACTGTATTTGTAATTGTATAAAAGCTTAATGGTAAATACACCTTTTTATTTTTTATTGTTACTGTATATGTGATATATAGAGGGGTTACAATTACATAAGTCAGGTAATGAGTATGTTTCTTTTTGAACAGTGTCACCTCTTCCCTTGCTTCTCCTAGGTTTTCTCTTACAACCTCCCTCCTCCAAGTTGTATAGCTCATTTTCAACATAGTGTCTAGTATTATTGTTGCATTGTTTACCCACCATATATCTTAAAGTCAATTTTCCAACGAGAGTTGATGGTGTTATCTATTCTCAAGTTCTCAGCCATTCTGCCCTCCTGCTTTTGACATTTGATTATCAATTTTACAGTAAAGCAGGAAGCAAAACATTATAATTAGCATCAAGAACGAAAGTTTCTCTTTATGAAGTGTTAAAGTATCATGCTCACAGCCAGAATGCTGTCTCAGCATTTCTGTAATGGCATAAGGGACTAGAGGGGCTGGGAAGGTGGCTCAGTGGTAGAGAGCTTGCCTTGCATGCATGAGGCCTTGGATTCAGCTCCTCAGTACCAGATAAGCAGAAAAAAAACTGGAAGTGGCACTGTGGCTCAAGTGGTAGAGTGCTAGCCTTAAGCTGAAGAGCTGAGAGACAGCACTCAGGCCCAGAGTTCAGGCCCCATGACTGACAAAAGAAAAGCGAGGGGGACCAGAAACTCAACCTTTATGTAATCACTGATTTTAGAATAGTTATCAGAGCAAACAATTAAACAAGTCCAGAAGTGGCAGGGATGTAGCTAATAACAAAGCATTTGCTTAATTAGTACAATGTTCTGTGTTAAATCCCCAGTACCAACAAAAAAAGAAAAAAGAAAAAAAGAAAAGAAAATATTACAAACAAAAACAACAACCAAAACAAAAACCAAGTCTGAGATACAGACTAATGGACCTAGAGCTAATAATGTATTTATGCTAGTAACTTCTTGGCTTTGCTTTTTGTTGTTGTTGTCTTATTTATTTTAATGGGTAGAAATTTGAAGGTAGGGACATATGATTGCTAGACAAGAGCTCTACCACTTGCCCTATAACCCCAGCTGCTTTTGGCCCAAGATAGCCTCAGAACATGATCCTCCTTTTTCTGCTTCCTACATAGTACAAACTTAGTCATTTATCACCACCCTGACCTCCTCTCTGCATCTCCAACTAGCTGGTCTTCAGGTAAGACTCTGCTCCCAACCATATACCATCAATGTTTCTGAACCATCCCGATAAGCCCCCTGGTACCTTTATATCAAAACTCTAGCTGGATTTACCAGCAGTTTTTCTCAGCTTTGTCAATCTTCATTGCTTTACCAGGCAGGCTCCCCTAGTGATAGCAAAATATAATTTCCATTCTGAAATTTACTCCATTCTGAACACAAAAGCATATCATCAAAAAAATTTCAGTAGTCATGAGTTTTCTCTCTTCTTAGTACATGGCATCTATACAATATTATAAAGAAAATATTATTTATGCTGTTTTGTAGAGATATATTGAGGTTAGAAATTAGTTATTCTAGAGGGTTAAAATGAAGATAATTCCTTGAAGGGATGATTGTAGATTGAAGTTAGAATATGCCAGGTCAAATCGGGGACTGTGAATTGTCCAGAGATTCACTATGGTGAAATGATACATACATACATACATACATACATATATATATATATACACACACATATATATGTATATATACACACATATATATATGTATATATACATACATATATGTGTATATACACATATGTATGTATATATACATATATATATGTGTGTGTATATATACTATATGTATATATATATATATATATGTATATATGGACAGCAGAGGAATTTGAATTCTGGAAGCAAAGAAGGCACTGGTGTGATTCAGCTTCAGCCACAAGTGTAATACTGAAGCAGGATCTATCCTCTTTCACTTCATATCACCAACTGGTGCTGCCTCTACTTCCCATATGGGAAGACACTAAGAAAGAAAGCCTGGAGCTGGGCGCCAGTGGCTCACGCCTGTAATCCTAGCTACTTAGCAGGCTGAGATCTGAGGACCACAGTTCAAAGCCAGCCCGGTCAGGAAAGTCTGTGACACTCCAATTAACCACCAGAAAACCAGAAGTGGTGTTGTTGCTCAAAGTGGTAGAGTGCAAGCCTTGAGCAAAAGAGTTCCTGACAGCACTCAGGTCCTGAGTTCAAGCATCATGAATGACAAAAAAAAGAAGGGGCCGGGGGAGAGAGAAAAGCTGAGGGACTGAAGGAAAGAGGGAAGGAAGGAAAAAGAAAAAGGAAAGAACAAAAGAAAGGAAGAAAAAATAAAAAAGAAAAGAAAGAGAGAAAACAAGTCAGCCTGGAAAGCTGGTTGCCAGGGGCTCACATCAATTCTAGATACTTGGTTGGATAAAAAATGGAGGATTGTGATTCAAGGCTGGGCAGAAAAGTTCACAAGACCTCTTCTTAACCCATAGCTGACAGAGAAAGTGAGTAATAGGGGTAACATTCTCATTCCTTTGAATGAGTAAGACCAGGAGGAATGGGTAAACAATTTTCTTCCTATTTCTTCCATCTCCTGACATATCCCATTCCTGTGTCAACCAGTGAAGAGATAGCTTTGTCTAGAAGACCTTCATGGGCTCAAGTTCCATATCTATCATCAGTCATTCCTGTTGTAATTGCAAAGCTAACCTTCCAGTATGTCACTCTGTTGTAGCACTGTATGACACACACTCTGTGATGTTGTAGCCTGCCTCTTGCAGCAGGGAAAGCTTCAAGTAGCCTACTACTAGCCCACCCTTTGAGCTGAGGGGAATAGAGATAAAAGAGAGAATGATCATTTTGGATTGTCACCTGCAAAGACTCATCCTCCAAGAATATGAAATCATGATCTCAATCAACTAGGCCGGCAAAAAGAAGATAGCCAATCAAATAACCCAACCCATGATGTAGAACCTGTACTCAATCCTGCCTTAAAATCTGTATGTTATCCTTTTGCCATGTACTAATAAACCTTTGTGTTTTCTATTCTCCTGCCTTGGTAAATTCTTTTTCTATCTCACAGTTCCAAAATCCATGACAGTTTGCTGTCAGTTCATGTCTTTCTTTGGTTTCATGATGGTTAGACATCCTGACTCAATTAATTTTCTACGTCTTCTATGACATAGTAACACAAACTGGGTTGGTTAAAGCAATAGATATTTATTCTTCCATAATGTGGAGCTATATATTAAGAGTCAAAATGTTGGCAGAGCCATTCTAGATAGTTGGGGTCTGGGATGTGCCATAAAGGGCCATGCATTAAAAGCTTTGTCCTAGCCTGGCACTAATGAGAAGTGATGGGCAAGTGGGAGGTTTCAGTCGTGGGGGTCTCGGAGTGTACCCGCACAGGAGAGTGGGTTCCTTAGCCCCTTCTACTTTTGTCCTTTCACATCCTGGCCATAAGGTACATGGTTTTGATGTACGATCTCATATATAATGATGCATTTCCCTCCCCTCCCAGTTCTAAAGAATTTGTCTGCCTGATCTAAGACAGAGACTTTCCAAACTATAAGCCAAAAATAAACCTTTCTCTTTATACCTGATGATCCTCAGTATCTGATTACAGTGACAGAAGGCTGACGACTATGGCCATCTTCCCTCCAAATCCTCTGGTTAAGATGCCAACCTGGCTTCTTCTCTTCTAGTTTCTGGGAAGCTCCCGATATTATTGGACAGCATCTCTGCCTTTCTGTCCATGGCTTTCTCTCAAGGATGATAGCTATATGTAATTAGGCATGACTTCATCGTAAGCACATTTGTGAAGGCCCTGTTTTCCAATGGAGTCACATTCAGAGTTAGTGTGGTTTAGATGGAAATCAACTTTTAGGGGCAGCTTAAATCAATAATCAATACATGCTTTTTTTCTTGTCTTCACAAAATTGTTTTTACTTTTATTGATTTACATATGGTTTAAGTAAAAGTTTGGAGACTATGAATTTGCCTCTGATTCTTGATGGTTAGGCAAGTTCATTTAGACTATGCTGTACAAATTTCTATCTTGTTCAAGTGGCCATATTTTCCCAACAACCTATTTATGTTCTTTTAGAACCCTTCTCTTCAATTACATCAACCTGGCAATAAATCATGAGTATGTTTCTAGTCACATAAATTAGGCACGACCTAGCTCTTCACAGTCATTCTAGCACATTTGTTTTCACTGAATCATCAGCATTATCTTTATTTTTTTCTTCTGTCTTCTCCATAAAACTGTGCCAAAGAATTCCTTACTATTCCACAGTTTTATTGCTGCTGCAGATGTAGGATATCATTATCTTATCTTCATGTAAACCAAGAAACGCCTAATCCCTCAAAGAGACTAAAAATGTTTTCTTCAGCTGTTTCTCATTCACCCAAAGTTTCAGCCAGGCCTGGTCCCAGGCTACCCCCACTCACATACTGAGCTTTTTACAAGACCTCCATGTCCTTCAGAGGCTGAGCTTCTGCCGCCAGGGATTGTGGGTTGCTGATCTGAGGCAAAAGCATTTTACTCTTTGTTACTCATTTCTAAATTCTCCCTTCTTGACACAATATTTATTTCAGCAATAAAACAATTCACAAGGTCACACTATCTGTCACAAATACTTTAAGGTTCTCTAGTGAACAGCCACGTTTAACTACAAAGCATATTAATGGAAAACAAAGTAAAATACTGAGAGGGAAAAAACATCCAGCTTATTAAAATCATAATCATCCTGTAACTAGTTAAAGTGACCTTTAATAAACTAAATAATCTTGAAGACCATGAGAGGCCATATGTCTCAAACATACTTCAGAATAGATGAGATGTCTCTTTAATATATGACAGCTACTGGTGATTAGACTTTATCTTTAGGCCACTTCTTCCAATAGAGATTTTGAGTGCTGACTTAATACTTCCAGGCTATCAGGACCAAGTATAGAATCAATCCCAAATCAATTTCAAATATACTCAAAAAATAGAAAATAATCCAGTCTACTCGTTCTAGTTGGATATGTCTGACATCATATATTAGTGCCATTATTCCACAAACACTATATTAGTGACTATCTTGACTCTTTTCCAGTGGCTGAGATACAGCAATGACTGTATGTCTCCTTTGTGCAATGCATGTAGCAGCAGGAAGAGACATTGAAAGGCATTAGTGAAGCAGAGGGAAGTAAAGTAGGACTGAGAAATGAGGATTGAAAGATGGTAGAACTTGGGATATTAACTAAAATGGTTGGAGAAGGGACTTACCTTTGGAAATGACATTTGAGCAGATGTAGGAAAGATAGACGGGAATAAGTAAAAAAAAATGAACCACAGCTCAGAAAGATTCATGGAGAGTTCCATGTGATAACAGTAGAGAGGGGGGAAATGTGAGCACAGGAAGGTGAGTAAGATAAGAATAATATGAGAGGAGACACCTAATGGGAACTAAATCCTATAGGGCTTTTAAGGCAGTTTTCAACATTTACATTAACTTGGAAGAAGATGGAAAGCTATTGAAAGGATTTCAAAAGAGAAGAATCACTTAATTCGATTGCCCTTGAAATAATGCTCTGGCTTCATAGTCTAATGGAGGGATAGGAATGGGCCAAGGAAGATTATTTAGGTTATTTAGGTGGCTATTGAAATATTTAAGCAAGAGACGAGAGTAGCTTTTGCTTGGAGATAGCCTTAGAGAAGTGTTGAGAAGGGGTCAGGATATAGGTCAGTTTGGAAGATAGAGATGACAGTTGGCTGGCCTACCAGTAGAGGCATGAGAATAAAAGAATACAGAGATGACTTCAAGCATTTTGGCTTGAGACACTGGAAAGATGAAATCATAATGTAGTGAGATTGAAGAGGTTGAGCTGAGGTTGAGCAGAAATCAAGAGTTCACTTTGGGAATTATTCATTTTTGAGATACATATTCAGTTTCCATGTGAAGCTATCAAGGAAAATGTGGGGCTAGGACTTGGAGTTCAGAGGAAAAGCTTGGGTTGTAGAGGTAAATCCCGTAGATGCCTGAAGAGAGGTTGTGGTGTCTCTTTATCAGCACAGAAATAACTTGAATTCTGCCAAACTAAGCAATCATACTGTACATGTTAGCAACACATTTTACAGGGCCAACTCTGGCCTTTTGCAATGTTCTTGTGGTTCCTAAGATAAATAAACACAGCCTATGCTTCTCTCTGGAGTCATTTGCTAGTATCCTGTCAGCATTTCCAAAACACTCCTTTGCTTGGATAAAAAACCCCTCAAGAAAGGATTTTATATTTTTCTTTCCTTTTTTTAAAACAGCTCTTAATTTTCTCTTAGGAGTTTAAAATTGTATAAAAATACTTTCTGTTTTCTTCAAGGTTCACATAACTAACTGATAGTTTGACCATTGTAAATAAATAGTTTTAATAAGAAACAAAGTTCACTCCTGAAACAGCAGTCATTTCAGTGAGTCTCAGACTTTCAGGAGATGTGTCACCAGAAATTATATGTAAACTTTATAGTCAATGCTACCTTCTATGGGACCCAAAGACAGAACAGCTCCAGACAATCCTTTACTAAGTCAATTCCTTCATTCAACTCACATTGACTATTTGTTTTAAATTAAGAACCCATATGATCACTTTATCCATCATCTTATGAGAAGAAAATGTAAAAAATTCCTGGAAATAACTGATTTATTTCTTTTTACAACAGAAGGTTTTAATTAGCTAGTAGTATTCTTCTGAGAAATATTTGTTCAATTGATTTTCCTACATTTGTTTGTTTATTTTACTGTTTTATTTATTGTTTTCATTGTATGTCCTGGATATTAATCATTTGTCTCTTAAATAGTAGGAGAAGATTTTGTGCCATTTTATGGGTTACATTTTGATTCTGGGATTTGTTTCTTTTTATGTTCAGAAATTTCTTAATCTGGTTGTTTTAATGTGTGCTTAACTTAGAAAATGAAATCTTAATTAATTTGGCCATCCAGCAGTGTTTTAACTTAATTCTTAGAATCTGACAGGAACTACACTAGATCCAGAGGAAATACCAGCAAAATTGTGTCTGTGTTCAACCCTGTAATTGGTAACTTTGACATGTGAGATATAATTTCAATGATTTTTAAACAAATATAAAGGCAATATCTGAAAAGATTCAGAGAGGCAATGAAAATATTACAAACTCATTCATGATTAAAAAGTACAATGTTGAACAAATTTCCTGTTAGCTGCTCCAACTTGAGGAAAAACATCTGGAACACTGAAACAGATCCCAGGCCACCTACAAATCACAATCAGAGCTTTTACTGAGGCCTTGAAAATGATAAACACAGCTTATGGGACCAGATGTTTCTGGATGCTATTCTGTTGACTAAGATTCCTTTTTGTCTTAAACCATCTACATTGATAAGTGGAGTTTCTTAGCCTTGTTGCTTCTTATTTATAAGTAGGTTATTTCTGCATTTTCCAAGTGATGAATGCTAATGGAGTTAGTTGTTTACTGAACAGAAGGCTTCCCTTGTGGGGACTGCACAATTTATCCTGAGTATGAAGAAAAATGGTGTAAAAATCACAGGACCCACTGTGTCCATGTACTAGTATCTGATTCTAAGTCCTTCCCTCAGAATGGGTGTCCTAGACCTCATTTTACTAAAAGTGAAAATTAGGCGATGATGTTTAAAAATATTTATTGGCTACACATTTTGCTATTTAGTCTATTTTTTAAAAAATTTATTATAAAGATACATAAAAATTGTATATATTAGTGGAGTAATGTCTTGGCTATAGTATAATGTTTCAATGAGATCAAACATACATACCTATCTTCCAAAATACAGACATTTGTCTCCTTATTCATTGGTGCTTTCTGACATAAACATGCAAAACTCCTTTTTAAGTTTTTAAAAAGGAGAGTGTATAATTGTTACCAAGACCAACCTACTACACAATAGCACACTAAAACTCCTTGTTCCTGTTAGCTCTAATTTTAGTGTTCCTCCTTTGTCCCCCTAACCTCTTCATCTTTTTATAGTTATCATTCTGCTCTCCATTTCTGTGAGATCAAACATTTTACATTCCATATATGGTCAGGTGGTACTTGTCCCCATATGGGTGGCATATTTCCCTTAATGATCTCTACTTCCATTTATAAAACACAATCCTGTCTTTTGGATGGAGCTAGACTTTTATAACTCTTCAAAACAGTAGACTGATATCAGGAGTATGTGTATTCTATAATTCTTTCCCTTTTAATAGCAATAATGACAATAATAATGCTGTCTAACATTTTCTATGGCTAATTATTTTTACAAGCATATTCACTGATGTATTTTTATTCTGATTCACAACTAACATTATGACTAAGCTATAATATGATAGAAAAAGAAAGAATGACCATTTTGAAAGGACTTTGGTATGTATGTGAATGGTGCAATGAGTCCAGACTGTCCACAAAGAGTGTTATAGCCTTGCAACATGAATAGGTCAAAGAAAAATACCTCTGTCTTAACTCAGAGGACTGTGTTGTCCAAGTCTCAGGGGTGAGAGGATGTGCCTGCAGTCCCAGTGCAATGTCTTTTGGTGGTGTGACTATACCAGATTCAGTTGCTGTTGATATAGTGCACAACAGCTTTCAATGCAGAATCCAATGGTCAAGTTGACCTGAGATAGTACTTGTAATAACATTTACAAGTATGTGATGTTACTAATTTACTAATTTAAGCTTAAAACATGGAGTTATGACCAAGATGTCTACCACCTAAATTATAGACACTCAGAAAATAGAGTAGTTTTCTCCAAAAAGTGACAGGATGTAAAGAATAGTTGCACTAGGGACATTACAGTAGTTCACATTTAGCAGCTCAGTATGTGGGGGCAAGAGGATTGTAATTTGAGGCAAATCCAAGAAATTAACACCTATAGTGATTATGGGAACTGGGTAAAGCCACATAAAATATATTATGTATGTATGAAAATGCCTGCATTTTTAAGCAGTTCTGTTATCAATAATTGGAAATGACATAAAACAACTAGAAGGCATATATAGCTGGTGACAAAGAATAACAAGACAATCACATTGAAATCCTTTGTTAATAATTCTTCAGAAAATTAAAGGTCAATGTACACCAGATCCAGCTATTCCACTGTAAGCACTTTCCACAAGAAATCTGTTCATACAAAGACTGGCTTTATAGTGGTTTTATTTGCAATCACTAAATCACCCCACTGCCCATTGACAGGTGAACAGATTTTATTTTCTAAAAAGTGCATTATTAGTAAAAGGGAATATATAAATTAGTAGTTTATTTGTAAGTGGTAAAATGAGGGTCAATGGTATGCAGAATACAAAGAGGAAGCAGGTAATGATGACATGTTCTTTATGGTCACTGAGTGAAAAGTTCATTTACATACACATTCAAGTTATTGTATGTTTGGATAAGAAAAAATTTTAAGATGTAGGGGAACCATTAATGTGGGCATTGGGTCTGTCCCAGAAACACAAGCAATGTGACTCAAGTGTAGGATGGGCAGAGAGAGAAAATTCAGAAGAGGCTGCGGTGAGGTACCACACCCAGTGGGCTAACCAAATAATGATGATACATAGCTTAAAATTTTATCTTCATGTTGCTGTAGTTTGCATCTGGAATGTCAGTGTGTACATCCAAAAGTCAGTGTGTGCCAAGGCTGAAGTGATCTTGGGAAATGGTGGAACCATTATGGGATAAGACATAGTGGACAGTTTTCTGGACATTGGGTATCTGGTTCTACTTTCTCTATGTGGATTCTCAATCATGAGTAGAACAGGCCTGCTCTGCCCACCATGAGTCCAGATAATATAATGTGCATCCCAAGCTCAAACCATAAAGCCTGCAAACCTGCAAGTCTAATCTGCAAAACTATAAGCCAAATTAAAATGTCCTCATTTGTTTTTTGTCAGTTGTGGGGCCTGAACTCTGGGCTTGGGTGCTGTTCCTCAGCTCTTTCAGCTCAAGGCTAGCGCTCTACCACTTAAACCACAGTGCCACTCCTGGCTTTTTCTGCTTATGTGGTGTTGAGGAATTGAACCCAGGGCTTTGTGCATGCAAGGCAAGCGCTCTACCACTGAGCTACCTTCCCAGCCCAAAATGTCCTCATTTGTAAGTTGATTGTTCTCAAGCATTTGTTACAGCAAGGGAAAGACTACAAACATGCATGTTATGATCTCCTTAATCTAGACATCCAAATTCTGTCTGTACTTCATGGATTTCTGAGACCCACCCAAGTCAAGTGGGAATTGGGCTTCATTCCTCTAGGAATAGTCATGGTGATTATGTACAGACCAAAGGGAACTTGTTTAGTTCAGATTGAGAGGGTCAAGTTCTTGAAATCCCTTTTCACATGGATTCTTTGAAACACAAAAGAAGAAAATTTTATAAATATCAGCAGTGCAAGATGAGATATTTTATCCATATTCTAGTATTGTAAAGGAAAGCGAACTCCGAATTCTGGGAGAAGTAAAGGCAGTTTATGGCTTGTTTTTCTCCGTTCTGATGTAGTTTTGGAAGCCACTCTAAAGTGAAAAACAGTTGATCTGATCCTCCCTCTCTTCTCAGTGAAGTACTATGCACAAACTAGCTTTAGTCAAGATGTCAATAAGAAAAAATAAAAATGAAGTTTTCTTTATTTTGATTTAAAGTAATAGAAGCACATTTCATTGCTGCTCTTGCAGAGTTCAATAAAAATTACCCTTGGCTGAGGAACCAGTTTTCTTCTTATTGTGATGCAGAGAGCCAGGTTTCTGGGTTCTTTCCATACATGGCTTCCAAGGTGGCTGGCATCACTCACATAGCCAATGAGAAAAAGAA
Source organism: Dipodomys merriami (assembly GCF_024711535.1). Classification (NCBI taxonomy): domain Eukaryota; kingdom Metazoa; phylum Chordata; class Mammalia; order Rodentia; family Heteromyidae; genus Dipodomys; species Dipodomys merriami. The sequence continues at coordinate 43,576,254 of NW_027202271.1, read as the reverse complement.
AAACAAACCTCAGTCTCCTGGGATGACCACCATTGCTTCCAGTTATGTATCACAGTGGTCAGGGTTAATCATGGCCCTCCTTTCTGCCAGAGGCAAGGCCAGAAAATGAAATCTTTCATAGAAAAGCTGCTTCACAGAGAAAACAACACTATGGAGATCATCTAAAGTTTTTGTGTGTTCTTCATCAGAAGCCATGTGTGTTCAGCATCACTGTAAATTATGTCACTGTTGGAATCCAGGAATTTAAACCCAAAGAGAGCAGATATAGGAAAAGATTAGGAATAGTATGCCCTTGGCATTGTGAAGAGATATGCAATGGAATTTGAGTCTCATTCATTCTTCCTATTGAGTTATGCTGTTCATAAATGACGGATATTTTGTTAGCCAGAATATAGAGACAAACAATATGTAATTTCTGCTGAAGCAAAATCTTGAACATTTCTAACTTGTGCCCAAATTTAATTCCTTAGCAACAATGTTTGGGTGATCATTTCAAATACTGCAGGCAAAACTGAATAGCTGTTATTTCATGTCTAATCATCTTCAATTGGATATAGAGAGGCAATCGGGGGTATAACATCTTATACAGATTTCATTTTTTTATGTTTTTCTGGCAGACATACAAATGATGTGCTCTGGAGTCTCTATTTGTTGATTTGTTTTTTTCAACTGAGTCTGGCAAGATAAGTGATCAGCTGATGGAATCAGAAATTTGTTCTTTAGCAGAACTGCATTCCAGAAAACATTCACAGAAACAAACATAGCATGCTCAAATATGTTCTGCTGAATATCTAAAAGGGATTATCCTGTGGACAGCTAGAAGGAAAAGGAGTATGCCAGGAACCTGAAACTTTCGATTAGGGGCAAAATCCCAAACTGAAATCACTCAAGGATGAAAAAAAAAATCTTAAAATTCCCTACAACATTTTGCAGAAAACTCTGTAACATTAAAATAAAAGCTATACTTGTGAATAGAAAACACAAGGGAAAATTATTTTTTTTAACTTTTGAAAGCTCTTGCCTTCTGTTTTAATAAGTCATGAAGAAGTGCATGAGATTCTGAGATAGAGGAAAATGGAGAACTGGAGGATAGGCAATGTTTACAGGCAAACAGAATAGGAGAAGACAAAATGTGTCTCTGGAAACAGCACTGAGTTAAGTAAATGGAGCAGAAAAATCTGCAACATCTCCGGGTGCTTATAAAACAGGACAGCCAAACAAAACACCACTGTTCTGACTTGACAACAAACATACTGGAAAGAAAAGTGTTCTAGGGTTGTTTGTGATTCTTTAAAAACACAAACAAACAGGATTCCAGCCAGGCTCTAATGGCTGACACCTGTAATCCTAGCTATTCAGGAAGCTGAGATCTGAGGATCCAATGGGAAACCAGCCCAGGCAGGAAAGTCCTTGAGACTCTTATCTCCAATTAACCATGGAAAACCATAAGTGGTACTGTGGCTCAAAGTGGTACACTGAGCAAAAGAACTCAGTGACAGGGCCCAGGCCGAGTTCAATCAGTTCAATCCTCATAGCTGACAAAAAAAAAAAAAAAAAAAAGGATTACAGTTGGGCATCTGTTGGCTTCTGTTTGTAATCTTAGTTTTTCAAGAGGCAAAAACTTGGAGGACTGTAGCTCAAAGTCAGCCATGATAGAAAAGATAAAAAAGACTCAGGGTCCAAAATAACCAGTTAAAACACATCATTAGAAGGCTGGGGGCCTGCTCAAGTAGTAGAGTACCCACAGAACTACCAAGCTGAGAAAATCCAAGCCTTAACTTCAAATCTAAGCACTTTAAAAAAAAAATTACAAATAATGCAGGAAAAATGACTACAAACAAAACATAGAGTTAAAATTTTAAATCTGCAATTTGAAAGTGAACCAATAAATAAATAAATCTGACAAAATACTTTGGTTTCCAAGAAATGCTAGTATCAAAAACAAAAGTGAATTCACACAAAGATAATGTAGAACAAGCAGCAAATCCAAAAGTTTCTACCAAAGAACTTAGAAGTTCAATTCTGAAATTTTATTTTTTAAGTTTTTCTTTTGTTGTTGCTGTTGGTGGTGGTGGTGGTGGTGGTGGTTATGGGGCTTGAAATCAGGGCCTGGGCACAGAGTCCCTGAGCTCTTTTGCTCAGGGCTAGTGCTACCATTTGAGCCACAGTGCCATGGCCATTTTTTTTCCCCTGGCAGTTAATTGGACTTTCCTGCCCAGGTTGTCTTTGAACCACAATCCTCAGATCTCAGCCTCCTGAATAGCTGGGATTAGAAGCATGAGCCACCGGCACATAGATCAATCCTGAAAAATTTAAATCATACCTATGTGCTCCTTTATGTTATTTTCCTAGAACCTGGGCTATAGTAGATACTCAATAACTAATTATTCATTGGATGAAAGAAGTAATAAAATAAATGCAAGTAGAAGCATATCTATTCAAATCAACAAGGACAAAAACAATGGTCCAAATAACAAATCTTGAATGCTATACAAGAAATATAGGATTTTTCTTTCACATTATTTTTTGTTTTTTGCTATTGGTGCTTAAGCTCAGGGTCTCATGCACTTATTTGGCGTGGTTGTTTGGTTATTGTTCTACCACTTGAATCATGATTCCATTCTGGAGATGAACTGTTGAAAACTTTTCTCTCTAGGCTGGCTTTGAACTGTGATCCTCCAGACTTCAGTCTCTTGAGTAGCTTGGATTACAGATATGAGTCCCCAGCATCTAACTTCAACAACTTTTAAGTAATAAAGATTGTGATTTTATTCTCTGCATTCTGCTCATCCTAATTAATATTCTTAGATTTTTTTTGTCCAAGAGAACATACTTTATATTAACTTACAATCATAGAAATAAATGTAAGTTCATATACTGAAAAGAAAATAAAAAAATATAATATAAAATATATATTATATTATCTAACATATAACATATAACTTATATAAGAAATACATTGTTTATATTGTATAATATATTATGTTATATAATATATTTATACATAAAACATAAAAATATGCCATTTAAAACCTAGGAAGACTTTATGGTAATCCAGTGGTAATTACTTTTTATACAATCTCCAAAGCATATCCTCAGTGATTAATTTTTTTGATTATATGCACCAACACCAACATCATGCTTTGTCACACAGGCTGGGAAATATTCATAGTAGTTTTTCTGCTATTACTCTTTCTCTCTCTCTCTCTCTACATAAATATTTCATCTACTCTCAGTTCCCTTATAGAACATAGGTCAAATCATACCACTTTATGTCTACACTGCTCATGGACTTCCCATTATTTTTAGACAGATTATTAAGTTACTACTCACTCTCACACAAACAACTTAGAAGGATTTTCAATTACTAGTGAAAGCCAAAACACTCTCTACAAACATAAACTTTTCCTTAGTTTGGAATAATTGAGGATATATATTATAACGGTCTTCTGTTTTTTTGTGTGATTTTTTAATAGTCACTTAAGAAGGTGAATCAAGATGTGATTGATAGTAGAGTAATCCATCTGTTAAGTCAAGAGTTAATTTAACATGTATTCTTTTGGAAGCCAGGGAAAATAAAATTATAATGGGTTTATTCTGGTCTGTTTAATGTCTTTTCTGGGAATAAACTTTGGAGTAAGCCAAAAGCACACTGGGAAATTTTCTTGTGGGTATATTGATTGTTCTTCCCAGAAGTGATGCTGCTGAGTAGACTGGACAACCAGAGGAAAGAAGGCATGAATGTTAGCCAGTCTGGGTTTATTTGTGATCACCAGGATTATGACTCAGAATGGAGTCCTGAAGTGAGTCATGATCTCATTTGTCACTTTGGAAAAAAGAAGAAAGACAAGTGTTTAAGTAGAAAAACACACTGTAGATGGGCTGGATCGGGAAATATAACCACTAAGATATCTTCCTCCAATTCCTAAGGTCACTCTAGCCATGAAAATGATTAATATTAATATTAATCTCATGGACTGGGAAGTTGGCTCAGTGGTAGAGTGCTTGCCTCGCATCCATGAGGCCCTGGGTTCGATTCCTAGGCACCACATAAGCAGAAAACAGAAGTGGTGCTGTGGCTCAAGTGGTAGAGCACTAGCCTTGAGCTGAAGAGCTGAGGGACAGTGCCCAGGCCCAGAGTTCAGACCCCATGACCGGACCCCCCCCCACAAAATATATATATTAATCTTATCTGCCCTCTCCTCATTTTTGTCTTTTGACTATGTATCCATTTATTGTTCCTCTCAGTTCATGTGCAGCCACAATAGTTCTATGTGGGGAATTCATGTCCTCTAACCCAAAGGGGGAATGATCAGGAAAAGAAAGTAAAAAGGTACGAACAGGGTATACTATCACTTTTATACTTATTATCTCAACCTCATTAGCCTTTATATATGATTCTTGCTTATGTTTTTAATAGACAGAATAAAACTGTTGAAAATATGTGTGTTATATATATATATATATAATGTATAATATATAATATATATCCTCAATCATTCCAAATTAAGGAAAAGTGTATGTTTGTAGAGAGTGTTTTGGCTTTCACTAGTAATTGAAAATCCTTCTGAGTTGCTTGTGTGAGAGTAAGTAGTAACTCAATAATCTGTCTAAATATAATAGGAAGTCCATGAGCAGTGTAGACATAAAGTGGTATGATTTGATTTGACAATAAAAGACCCCAAATAGCAAAAATGATCCTTAACAGAAAGAACAGTGCTGGAGGAATATCAATACCAAATTTCAAACTCTACTACAAAGCCATAGTAATCAAAACAGCTTGGAACTGGCACAAGAACAGACACCAGGACCAATGGAATAGACTTGAAAACTCAGAAATGAACCTAAAGACCTATAGCCATCTAATCTTCGATAAGGGAGCTAAAAAAATAGAATGGAAGAAAGACAGCCTCTTCAGTAAATGGTGCTGGCAAAACTGGTTAACTACTTGTAGAAAACTAAAGCTAGATCCTTATATATCACCCTGCACCAGAATCAACTCCAAATGGATGAAAAACTTTGGAGTAAAAGCAGACACTCTGAAAAACATTACAGGATGGAATAGGAGAAACCCTAGGTCTCCTTGGCACAGGTCGAAATTTTCTTAATAGAGAGCCAGAAACACAAGAAATCAAAGAAAGGTTGGACAAATGGGATTGCAAAAAATTGCAGAGCTTCTTCATGGCAAAGGAGATCAGTAGAAAGCCCATGGATTGGGTGAAGATCTTCCCTAGCCATACAAGAGACAAGGGTCTCATATCTAAAATATACCTGGAACTTAAAAAATTAAATCCCCAAAAACAAATCCTCAAAGAAACAACTGCCCAATAAATAAGTGGGCTAAACACTTAAAGAGAAACTTCTCTGAAGAGGAAATAAGAATGGCCAATAGACAACATGAAAAAATGCTCAACCTCTCTAGCCAGAAAAGAAATGCAAGTCAAAACAACACTGAGATACCACCTCATCCCAGTTACAATGGCTATAATCAAGAACTCTAATAACAACAGATGCTGGAGGGGATGTGGACAGAAGGGAACCTTACTGCATTGTTGGTGGAAGTGTAAACTTGTTCAACCACTTTGGAAAGCAGTATAGAAGTTCCTCAAAAGACTCCACATAGAGCTCCCCTATGACCCAGCAATCCCACTTTTGGGCATTTACTCAAATGATCACAAACAAGACCACACTAAAGCTACCAGCACAACTATGTTTATTGCAACATTATTTACCATAGCTAAGATATGGAACCAACCCAGATGCCCCTCAGTAGATGAATGGATCAAGAAAATGTGGTATATATACACAATGGAATTCTATGCCTCCATCAGAAAGAATGGCATTGCCCCATTTGTTATGAAATGGAAAGCCTTGGAAAAAATTATATGAAGTGAAGTAAGCCAGGCCCAAAGAAACATAGGTCCCATGGTTTCCTTTATTTGCAATAACTAGTATATGTCTGAGTCAAGCAGAAAAGGTCAGATAAGTTGATGTTAGTGGAATGAACCCCAAGATAAGTATTCAATTTTTTTTTGTTTTTTTTCCTTTCATGAAATTGTTTCTATCATATTTATAAGATGATTTCTAGGTTGCTTTGTATGTCCCTCAGCCACAGTATAACCCATACTTTCACTGTATTTGATGTTGGTATGATTTGTGGAGGGAAAGGAAAAAAAAACAAATTGTGGACCCAAACAAAAGGTGGACCCATTGCAACAATGAGCTGTACAACAACGAGCTGTCCTTATGTCAAAAAACAAACTTAACAACTTTGGTGGGGAATGGGGGGAGGATTGGGTGGGGGGAGGGGAGGAGTATGGGAAGGAATGGGAAGGGGAAACAAAGAGGAGGCAACAATGCTTGATAAGAAATGTACTCGTTATCTTGCTCATGTAATTGTAACTCCTCTGTATGTATTCTTACAATTAAAAAAAAAAACAGAAGTCACATTCTCTAATGTGGCACTATGGATTGGGCTTTAATAGGTTCAATCAAGTAAAAATATATTATTATTGAAGTGTAGAAGTCATGCATCCTCAAAGAGTTTCCTCCAAATAATACTTCTTGAAGATATTATTTAGGTGAACCTGTTATTCCACAAAATGTTTTGGAATCATTGTCGGCAAAGTAATGAGTTTTCAAAGATGCTTACATTTTAATTCTCAAACCTTGTGACCATGTTACATTACGTGACAATGAGAAATTATGGTAGATGATCACATTAAGAGTTCTACTTAGTTGACCTGAAAATAAGAGATTCACCTTGGGGTCACTGGGTGATCCAGTGTAATTCCAGTGTCCTTGAAGAGGGAGGAAGGAGTCAGAACAGCTCTTGGCAGAGTGATGTGATATGAACGACTCAGTGGCCATAGCCGTGGCTGAAAGAAGACCTGAACAGTCTGTAAGAGCTGAATGAATGACTGTTCTCTTAGAGACACATGCAAATCCATCTTCCTAACAGAGACCTTGATTTTAGCCCACAAGAACTAATTTGGGGCTTCTACAACAACTAAATGTTAGTGAGTCAGTTTTATTTCAAGGTGTTAAAGTTGTTGTAACTTATTCCAGGAGCATTGGAATTGATCTTACTTGTATGCCTTGTCCCTCACTGTACTCTGGCTACTGAGGTCTTAACTGTGTTACTAGACAGTTAACAACCCAACAGATTTGACGGTAAGTCATAATACAATGAGGTATACACAGCCCCACAAGATATGACCCAGTATGCTCATGAGCTACAATTTCCATTTGCAAAAATGAACAAACAAACAAAACCCAAAGCATCCAGAGAATCAAAAGAACAAAGACCAAGCTCTTCATTGTCACTGTTTACCCCAGTTCCCAGCCACCAAGTGGATTTACTAAACTTCTTCACACCTAAATTCCATCCTGTAGAAAATACTGGCAAGCTTATTAAACTCTGGAAGGTTGAAGTAACTTTATAAATTGAAGATAGTAAGCATTAATAGAGATATAAAACATTGTTATCTAGTAACTTCTGGTTATGTGTCATCCAGTGTTAGAAGTCATTTCAGAATGTCTGAATGAGATTCACAAATTATCACTCAGTGTGGAACTGGGTAACTAGCCCATTTTTAGTGTTTCTGACACCATGTCTAAAGAACAGAAATATTTTTGAGGATTATTAAACATCTTTTCTTCTATTTGTATCAGTTGCACTCAGAGGCTCATGTTCAAAGCCAGCTCAGGCAGCAAAGTCCATGAGACTCTTATCTCCAATTACCACTAGAAAACCAGAAGTGGAGACATGGCTCAAAGTGACAGAGCACTGACCCAGAGCAATAAAAGCTCAGGGACAGCACCTAGGACCTGAGTTCAAGCTCCACGACTGACAAACAAAAAAATAGGCAGACACTATGTGCAGGGAAAAAAAAGCTGACAGTGCACAAAATTATATAAAGAAGTTCTTCTATTAGTCAAGGAAATCAGTATTTTTTTGTAATTTCTAAGAAATTAGTGATTTGGATTTGGAATCTAAGATCCTTAGGAGGAGATTGATCATTTGACAGTACAAAGGAGGGGTCTGTATGTTTGGTAGGCTAAGTCTTTCAAACTGAGGAAATGGGGTCTTCTACATTACACAGAGATAAAGTTAGACAAACAAATAGAATATAATGCCCCAAACTCCCCCTACTATTGTAGTTACTTGATAAGTTTGTTTCACATGAAGTCTTTGGGTCATGAATATTTATGCAGAATCATTAAAGAAAATCTCCTGGGTGTCTATGTTTATTAAAGTTACTTGGAGAAGTTTAATCAATGGCAAACTCTAAAAGAATATGTCTCTTTTAAAAATCCACAATATTGCCAACCCTAACTAGAGAATTAAAAACTAATAATACATGGGTTTTGCAAATAAACAAATCACTGCCAAGTTTTGTGTAATGTATCCACCCAATTTTCTTTTGGGAAACTTGAGAAGGACTTTTTTCTATGACATCAAGATAATTCCATTGTTATGAAAAGGAAGAAAAAAACATTAGGCTTGGGTTGGAATATAATAGGGTTGGGTGAATATTGAAAAATGTGTATTCTGCAGAATGGGAGGTTTAGATGTATTCTAGAGTTTTCAATATTGAAGTAATTATTGTGAAATCATCATTGTGGTTTATGAATAAGTTAAATACAACTTGTATTTTAAACCTCCACAGCTATTTTCTTTTGTAACTGAGAGGAAACCATATAACTTTGGAAAATGTGTATCATCAGAAAGAGTATTAACTATTAATCTTAAAGCTCAACCATTACCTTGCAAATATAATAAAGGAAGGCTATTTAGAATGACAGGTACATATTAAGTTTCAGGACCAAAGTTTTAACACTACAGTAATAAGCATTTACACCGTGTGTTCTTAAAAGCCATTTTGTTTTAGTGGAAACTATTTTGTAATGAGTCAACATTATGTCATTTTCAAAACACTAGACATGACTTTGGTACTAACAAACACACATGAAAATTATTTCAGTTTTTAAACTTTATATTTTTATTGGGATTTAACTATTGAGACCCTAGAAAAGTGGTCATTTTTAAAGGTTAAGTTAAAAGCAATTTTGTTTTGCATTTTATTATACATAAACTTTCAACAAATTTAACTCCCTGGAAAATCATGTTTTCCAAGACATCATAGAATTATTCTAAAAAAGAGAATGGATTAACTTCTAAAGTAGAATATCACTATAAACTTCTGTTCATGAATTCAGTCATGGAAAGCAGTCAGCCCCTGAAAACATAAGCTTTCTCATTCATTTCAGTTTTTGAAAGATTTTCTGTGCTGGAATTGTCTGGATCTTGTTCTTAGGATAACTCCAGCTCTTCCTTTACTCTGAGAATTCTCTTGGCTTTTTACTTCCTTTAGTAACACCTTCCTTCACATCCCAGCCCTGGGGCTCTGTTGGTGCTCAGGAATGAATGGTGAAGCTCGCTTATCAGTATCCTATGCTAACCTTTTTCCTCATATACAATTCATGACCATTATCACTAGAACCACATTTTGGGACCAATTAAGACAAAAACTACAAAATAGAAAAATATCAGTACACTTTTCTCCATAAAACTTACTCACTTGGATATTTTCCTAAAGGAGATATGTGCTTGTTTAAAGTTATGCTTGATTCAACATTACTTGCTATGATAATGGAATAATTTTTAAAATCCTTGCTAGGTGCCAGTATGGATGGGTGGCTGGATAACTTCTGTCACCCTAGCTATTCAAGAGGCAGATATCCAGAGTATCGCAGTTCAGTGGCAGCCCTAATAAAAAGTTTCTGAGATCCCCCTATGAACAGAAAAGACTGAGTACAGTGGAATGAATACATATAAGGGCCACAATCCACTCGGGTGGAGGCAAAAAGTGATAGCCTATCTCAAAAATAATCAGAACCAAAAGGATTGGAGGCAAAAAGGACTTGTAAAGCATCTGGCTAGGATGTATTAAGGTACTTAAACAAACCTAACAGCAATGACAGTAATACCTTATACCATATAATAGGATAATCTAATTATTTAAAATGTGGTCTAGAGCTATATGTAACCGAATGGTAAAGTATGTAAGGTTGGTATGATTTTTGGAAATGCAAGTAATGTAGAAGAGGAGAGAGTGAGGGAGGAAGGGCTATTTCTTCCCCGATCCTATAACTGTGTACCTCCCTAAGGAAAGTGCTATCCCAGTGCTGAGTTAGATTCTGAGTTCTCATAGGCTTCCATAGAAAGGGAATTGGAGCTATTTTGTGTGTATAAGGTGTTTCCAAAATAACTGAAATAAAAGGTAAAATCTGAAGAGTAATTAAGAAAGTAGGATTGAAAAATTATGCATGTGTATCTGTGTATAACCTAGAATATACTGACAGAAGAAAGTAATAGCAAAAGAATTGTAATATTGTATTTATGTATATATATATATATATTTGGTCAGTGATGGGTCTTGAACTCTGGGCCCAGGTGCTGTCCCTGAGCTCTTCAGCTCAAGGCTAGAGCTCTACCACTCTACCACTTTGAGGCATAGCGCCACTTACAGTTTTCTGATGGTTAATTGGAGTTAAGAGTCTCACGGATTTTCCTGCCGAGGGCTGGCTTTAGACCATGATCTACAGACCTCACTCAGCCTTCTGAGTAGCTAGGATTACAGGCATGAGCCACTGGCACCTGGAAAATTGCAGTAATATTAGTGTTGATCTAGAAAAAAAATTTGAAGTCAGACAATGAGAGAGTAAATTTGAGATTTGGGGAAATTTAATAATCTTGGAGTTTATTCCAAAGGCATAGTTCTGCGAGGCTAATAAACTAATAAGAGTAACTAATGAATAACAAGAATTATAAGACATCAGTGATTTACAATATACAGTATATTGAAATATGTGGAATAGACAGATCACATACAATCAATTTCCAAAATAAAAATCCCATTGTATGTGATTGAGATTTGCCAATTGAAGAGAAAAGTGATCAACATTGAAAACTCACAGCCATATGGTTATTATCTATGTGAAAATCTCATGTTGCAAACCAAATAATGTTAGAGAATAATATTGGACAACATGGGAAACTATCCACAACTTATTGCTGTATGAAAATGAAATAGAACTACCAGTGCTATATTATTTCTGTGAAATCCACACTTGGTGTTTGTGTACACCTACACACTCAGAAGAACCCACAGATGAGCTATTCTGGGATAGGACATTATTGTGTTTTCTCTTAAAAATATTCTCCAAGTGTACTAAAACTCTTTCTTCTTTTATATTTTATATTTATATTTTTTAAAATCTGCTGAAACATAGTACTTTGAATGTGTAACAAAGGAAAACGTGAAAAGGAAAATGTGAGTTTGAATGTGTAAAATAATATTTTATTTTCTGTGACTAGGAACTATCTATGCAGTTCATCACATTCAATGACTGCAGATAATGTCACATTCATAGATTAAAGTCCTCATTCTCTACATTCAGACTGCAGGAAACCTAAAATACAACCAATCCACCCAGAAGATAAAAAGAAAAAAGGAAAAAAAAATCCTACAATCTCAGAACATTCCTAGCATATTAGCTTTATCTTTCACATGAGAGTCAAGATACTGGCAAAAGATTTGGGTGAATCTGTTTAATACAACCCATCATCTCAGATTCATTCCAATTCTATAGTTCTAGGACTCTGATGAAGTAAGAAGAGTAAATGTTGAGTTATAAGAACTGTAAAGCACAAATCATGCCAATATTAATCATTCATATTTTACAAAATACTATGCTAAGGGCATTACATAAATGCTATTGTTTATGTCCATTCATATTCAAATAGTCCTCTTACCGTTTTTAATCTTACTTTTAGAATGAGCATACTTTTGTAGAATGAGAGGGTCTCAGTAATATTTCCATATTGCTCACCATGCTCTTGAAACAAATTTGCTTTCTCCATCCTAGGCCCATTCCTCTCTTCCTCATCCTCCCTTTGCAAACAGTATATTGGTGGTTTTCATTATGCTCTTTTCATGTGTAACATCCAGTGATCCATGAAATCACAAAAGGATCAAGATTAGACCTCTTTCTTTTTTTTCCACTCCTGAAAGTTGCTTGAAGAAATTTAGTTTCCAGAAATCCTGGGTTGTTTTGCTGCTTTAGAATCCCTTCTTCCATCCTAGTCTTGGATATAAAAGCTCTGTCAGCTGAGGGGTGACACAGAAGCTCCGGAGACCCTGGGTCTTTATTTCCAGGGTTGGGTTCCAAATGTGATGGATGCAATAGTTTCAGTGTTTTTCAGCATCCCTGCTGATATCACATAATAGGGGCTCTAATTCTTAGGTGTGGGTTACAATTCCACCATGATAATCTCTCTGGATAAAACATGCTCAGCCTCAAATACCCTCAGGATGACATTTAGCAAATTATTTCTATCTCCCTAGTTTCTGCTTCTACTTCTGAAAACATAGTAACACATATTACAAAGATTTTTATCATATGAAATTTAAAGTAATATGTGAAAATTCTGAGAAATAGCATGGAATATAGAAGATTTGCTATAAATATTAATGTTAATTCTTCATCATAGATCTAGAAAACATGCCATTTGACTTCAAATGTACAAAGCTATTAAATTTATTGTTCTCAGAATGCTGGTTTCTATTAAATGTATATATTGATAGCACCAGCTTCCCAGACTTTTATTTATTGCTTTATAAAGAAGTATTTAAGAGCTGGGCACCAGTGGCTTACACCAATAATCATACCAACTCAGAAGGCTGAGAGATGAGCATCATGGTTCAAAGTCAGCCCAGGTAGAAAGTCCATGAGACTTTTACCTTCAATTAACCAGCAAAAAGTCACAAGTGGAGCTGTGACTCTCATGACAGAAAGCCAGCCTTGATTAGAAAAGCTAAGTAAGAGCATGACTCCCTGAGTTCAAACCCCCTACTAGCTGAAAAAAGATGGAAAAATTCAAGAGTATGTAACTGCTTGTCTCAGACATATACCACTTATTGCAAATAAGGGAGACCATAGGACCTATGTTTCTTTGGGCCTGGCTTCACTTAATATAATTTTTCCAAGGCTTTCCATTTCCTAATAAATGGGGCAATGTCATTCTTTCTGATAGAGGCATAGAATTCCAGTGTGTATATATACCACATTTTCTTGATCCATTCATCTACTGAGGGGCATCTGGGTTGGTTCCATATCTTAGCTATGGTAAATAATGTTGCAATAAACATAGTCGTGCTGGTAGCTTTAGTATGGTCTTGTTTGTGATCATTTGGGTAAATGCCCAAAAGTGGGATTGCTGGATCATAGGGGAGATCTATGTGAAGTCTTTTGAGGAACCTCCATACTGCTTTTCAAAGTGGTTGAACAAGTTTACATTCCCACCAACAATGAAGTAAGGTTCCCTTCTGTCCACATCCCCTCCAGCATCTGTTGTTGTTAAGAGTTCTTGATTATAGCCATTCTAACTGGGATGAGGTGGTATCTCAGTGTTGTTTTGACTTGCATTTCTTTTATGGCTAGAGAGGTTGAGCACTTCATGTGTCTATTGGCCATTCTTATTTCCTCTTCAGAGAAGTTTCTCTTTAAGTCTTTAGCCCACTTATTTATTGGACAGTTGTTTCTTTGAGGATTTGTTTTTGGGGGATTTAATTTTTTGAGTTCCAGGTATATTTTAGATATGAGACTCTTGTCCATTGTATGGCTAGTGAAGATCTTCACCCAATCCATGGGCTTTCTATTGATCTTGCTAGCTATGTCCTTTGCCATGCAGAAGCTCTGCAGCTTCATGCAATCCCATTTCTCCAACCTTTCTTTGATTTGTTGTGTTTCTGGGTCTCTATTAAGAAAATTTCAGTCTGAGACAAGCAGAAAAGGTCAGATAAGATGATGTTAGGTGAAAGGAACCCCAAGATAAGGACACAAGTGATTTTTTCTATCTTGCTATTGTTTCTAACGTATTTATAAGGTGATTTTTTTGTTGCTTTGTATGTTCCTCCGCCATGGTATAACCCCTGTTTTCACTGTATTTGATGTTGGTATAATTTGGGGAGGGGTAGGGAAAAAAACAAATTGTTTAAATAGGGATACAGGCTGACCCATTGCCACAATGCAATGTATAAGATGCTATGTCCGAAAACAAGCTTTACAACTTTGGGGGGGAGGCAGGGGTGAAGTGCAGTTGTAAAGATGGGAGGGCAGGGATAGAAGGGGAAAAACAAAGGAGAAGGTAACAATGCTTGATAAGAAATGTACTCATTACCTTGTTCATGTAATTGTAACCCCTCTGTATGGTATTTTCACAATAAAAAACTTCTAAAAAAAGAATATGTAACTGAAAATTTTCAAAGAAATCTCATATTATAGAGATGTGCTCTAAGTAATTTAGAGTTTTTTAATCAAACTTATAACAAATCCACTTAATTTAATTTGATTTGTCCATTTGTCTTTTAATCCTAATTCTTCTTAAATTCATTCATTTCCCTTGTTATAATATTTCCATCTTTCGATAATTTTCAAAAATAATAATAGTAAATTTTTATGCTTAGGCATTATTTTCAAATACTAGAAGTTACTTTCAAAGAGAATATGTTTTGTTTTTCAACTATACTATTACAAAATTGGGCATTTTTTTCTATTTTTAAAGTAAATCTGACAGTGGTCATGGAGAATAACTTTGCATAGGTTTCCATGCTAAAAAATATTTAAGATATATTAGAAGAATTATATGTGGTAACTCATACTAAAATATCTTGCCTAAGAGTTTTTGTAAACATGAGGAAATAAACAATTTTGGTCTCAACATCTTCTAAATTCAGCTTTACAGTTAAAGCATCAAATAGATAAGTACTTGATAGATTTCTCTATTGCTAAAATGCATCAGGACTGACATGCATAGATCTATGAAACTAGGCCTATGGGAGCCTATAACTTTGGACAACTTTTAGCTTTGAAAAAAAAAATCAAAGAACACATGATGACAGAATGAAAGATTATTGTCTTGTGATATTTTTAGCATTCCTTAATGTTTTTCTTTGTTGTTTTAAACTTTTTGGCATTAAGCTATAGAATGATATCTGCATGTAAAGTTTGGGGAAAAATCCATAAATGAGAAACAGGCCAGACATTGCTGATGATTTCCAGATCTGAGCAGCACAAAAATCAGTTCCCTTCATGTAAGAAGTTAAATGGAAATGCTGGTGTTTATTGTTTGCATTAGTAAAGCATTTTTCGTATTTTACATATTAACATAAATTGCTTCCAAGGTAGAAGAAAGTCAAAGCAAATCCAGACATGATCACGAATGATAGATATCACAAATGATAGAGCAGAAAAGATTTGATTCAAGTTCTCTAAGTATACTCATTTGCATTTTTTGAAAATATTTGCTCTAATTATGATTTATGAGAACTTCACACGAACATAAAAGTAAGGAAAGACAGACACGGTGTCAAGAAGTTTTTAAGAGAAACATTATCATTCTGTTGTCTCCTTTGGGGGCAGGATTCAATGTTTGGTTAAAAGCTATGGTATTTCAACTAGTTAAGCACCTCTCTCTCTCTCTCTCTCTCTCTCTCTCTCTCTCTCTCTCTCTCTCTCTCTCTCTCTCTCTCTCTCTCTCTCTCTCTCTCTCTCTCTCTCTCTCTCTCTCTCTCTCTCTCTCTCTCTCTCTCTCCCTCTCTCCCTCTCCCTCTCTCTCTCTCCCTGTTCCATAGGGAATGAGCTGGGCTGTTCTTGCTCACCCCGTCCACCTGCACTTCGTTAGAGAGCAGAATTTGTATGCCACACCACAAGAGCCCCACAATGACATAACTCTATTCAGAGACTGGCGTGACTGGGCTGGTCTCCCCCCCCCCACACACACACCCTCCTCAGCTCTTGTATCACTGAGGATCTGGCAAGCAGCTCTATCCTGAGTTCACAGCATATATTGGTGGATTCTTGTCCCCAGTGCATCTGTTTTAAGAGTTAAGGGAAGCAGTGTCAGGACAGTAAGGTAAGTGCTGGCTGTTTTAACTATAGTCCAGAGGATACTGGCTGTTTGGGACAATATTTCTTGTAACAAGAAGAGCAAAAGTTCCAGAGGAACTTTGCCAGTTGCTATTCAACAGCAGAGCCACAATTTTGAGTATTTACTTTCACCTTCTACTTTTGCTGTGCTCTCCCATGATGTATGGATTTCAGATAAACTTTAGATGGGACTGTGTTGATTTGCAAAAGAAGCTATAAACTACTGCAAGTTAGAATAAGAACATAAACTAGATGCATTGGATAGATAGGAAGATGAAACTGTGTTGTCTTTATGCTAATTAGTTGTCTATGTTAGGACAGTTGAGAACTAATTTTGAAGCAAAGAATGGTCATTTCAATCAGAAGTTCACATGTTGGTACCATGCCATTACCATTTGTTAAAGTTTATGATAAATACTCAGTTTTAGAAAATGCTAGCTAAACGATCTAATCGCTCTGACAGATTGCTTGTTTTTCTTTTGTTAACTTTAAAAAATTCGTATGTTTTGGATGTAGGTTTTAAGGGACATCTTTTAAAGAAATTCTGAGAAATAGTTCCCCTTGAGCAAAAAGCATTTCTTCTACAGCCACAGGTATTTGAAAACATTGGGAAAAGTTCAGTGTGCTTTTGCCTCATAGTAGAGGCATTGTATGGTTACAAACTCTCTTTGAATTCAGAGCCTTCGCTTTACTCTGCCAAAAAATTATGGAAGCACTTCTGGTTACTATTCAATGCTCACATTATATCACTGCCATGACTATTTGGGTGCATAATTAATTACCAAAAGTAGATGCTTATTAACAGAACAAGACAAATATGTAACTTGCAAAGAATCCTATGAATAAATCATCATTTTCAGTGCCTTGCAACTGGCAAGTCCAAGTCCTGTGAATTAAATTAAGTAACTTCACCATAATATTTGGGAATAAGTTGTTAGAAATCTGATTGCAACTTATGTGAGCATGTGAAGTATTTCTAAAAACATGTCTTGAATGTTTCAGCTAATAAATTTTCTTATAATTCCAAGTGAAAGAAAGTAATATGGGTGTAAAATTCCTTATCTCCTAAATCCTACTTATTCCTAACAGGATCCAAACACTTGTGTCATATTTCTTGTAGCAAAATACACCAGATGGTGCCAACTACAAGCATGTTGATTCACTTCCCAGCTATAACTTCTCTCCAGGGACTGGCAACTTCTCCAGAGCTCTTCCCTCTACAAAAATCTATATTATCATTTTCTTTCACCTACCCTGCTGAATGTGCATATCCTTCACACAGTGAAAGTGTTCTTTACTAATTTTCATCTTAGAAATGTTTGTATAACAGTTCTAAGTTACTTTAAATACATGTTCTCAGTTGAATCCTTCCCTAATCTTTCCCTCTTCTATTCTGTGAGGCCACTGAAATCTAAAATCTGGATAAATGGCAAATAATGCTACCTGAGATTTTGGTGATAAGAAGTTAGAACACATAGGAGTTACTTAGAGTGAGAGGAACTTTATTGTAAAAGCCATGAAAGAATATTTTTTCCTCTAAGACTTGAATCTCCTTTTAGATTTAATAAGTCTCAGAATAGTTGGCAATTTTTTCTGATTAATAAATGCTTGCTTTTCTGATGTTAATTTGTGAAATATTTATTTCAGAACAGAGTTTTGTTATGTGTTTCAAAGCATGGAACATGGAATAAAACTCGAATAACATAAACACTCATCCCTACCAAGAACTCAGCTTTCCTTCCCTAGAAGCAGCAACAATACCCTATCTAAAGGAATATAACCTCTGCCCTCTCCACTTCACATGGGATAAGTACAGCTTTCTTCCAGGGAGAACCACAGATGGCCTAGGTTCCCAGTAAGGATCTTCTTAATGAGGCATTTTAATTAGGTTGAATGGTAGGGTTCAGTGCACAGTTTGCAATTGTCTTCTCATTTTCATTTCTTCTGGTTTTGAGAGATGTTGTGTAGCAATGACATGGTGGACAATGGGCACTACCCAGAAACTGTAGGAGGGTACTTAAAGCAAGAACCTAAGGAAAATGGACTGGCACAGTTACACCGATTATGTCCAGAAGGGGGCACACTTGCATTCACTCTTACCTGAGACTTGTTCTCAAGAGTTGTTAACTGTGCACCCTTGAGGCTATTCTTCAATCAAATATTCTTTTTTAAATTTTTTATTTGATTGTAAAGGTGATGTACACAGGGGTTACAGTTACATAAATAAGGACATGAGTACAATTCTAAAGTCAGCAAAAACATATTTCAGATGTATTGAAAAGGGCAATGTCAAAGTGCAAGATGGTTTTTTTTTGTTTTTTTTTTTAAATGAGATGTACCTTCACTAATGAAGTTAATATTGTCAATTGAATGTCTTTCTCCCCGGAGCTATACTAATTTCTAATAATTTATGTTCCTACTTCAGGCTTCACAACACTTAACAGAAAATGAATCTAACTGCAGTCACCCTACTCTTGGTATTGATCAGTGGTGCCATTGGTAGTTACTACTATGATTATGATTCCCCTGCATTCATTTATGGGCAACCGTCACCAAACTGTGCCCCAGAATGTAACTGCCCTCATAGCTATCCAACAGCCATGTACTGTGATGAGCTGAAGTTAAAAAGTGTGCCTATGGTGCCTCCTGGAATCAAGTACCTTTACCTTAGAAACAACCAAATTGACCATATCGATGAAAAAGCCTTTGAGAATGTGACTGATCTGCAGTGGCTCATTCTAGATCACAACCTTCTAGAAAATTCCAAGATGAAAGGAAAAGTCTTCTCTAGACTGAAACAATTAAAGAAACTGCATATCAACTACAACAATCTGACAGAGTCTGTTGGTCCACTTCCTAAGTCTCTAGAGGACCTGCAGCTTACTCATAACAAGATTGCAAAGCTGGGCTCCTTTGATGGACTGGTAAACCTGACCTTTGTCCACCTTCAACACAATCAGCTCAAAGAAGACAGCGTTTCGTCTTCCCTAAAAGGCCTTAAATCACTTGAGTACCTTGACTTGAGCTTCAATCAGATGAGCAAACTACCTTCTGGTCTCCCAGCATCCCTTCTAACTCTTTACTTAGATAACAACAAGATCAGCAACATCCCAGATGAGTATTTCAAGCGTTTTAGTGGGCTGCAGTACCTGCGTTTATCTCACAATGAGCTGGCAGATGGAGGAATACCTGGCAATTCCTTTAATGTATCATCCCTGCTGGAGCTGGATCTCTCCTACAATAAGCTTAAAAGCATACCAACAGTGAACGAAAACCTGGAAAACTATTACCTGGAAGTCAACCAAATTGAAAGTAAGTAGAACACAAGGTTTGACTGACATATCCTCAAGTTTTCAAATTCCTCAGCCGTGCAACACACACATTGCCTCTGATTCCATTCAATAACAAATAAGTGAAAAAGACAGTATTATCTTTCTCCTGTAAATATAGAACTTAGCTCCATTGTATACTCAACTCTTTCTCTCTTTGGAGTATCCAGATGAAGAGCAATATAGATCATCAAATTTAATTGCCAATGTCTTCAAATTTGATATTCTGGAATAATTGGTTCTGCTGAATTATATCGTGCTGTTTACCTGTCAGTCTTCTTTGATGACTTAGAGATTTGTGTCTTACATTAATTTCTTGGTAAGATCTAGCTGCAGAAAGGAACAGAAAAGCTCAGGCTGGAATCTCTGGCAGAGGTTTTTAAACCTGCCTCCCACTAACTTACAGAGCAGATCAAAGAAACTCATGTCCTTCATGTGGGAGCTCCACATGCTACTATTCTAACATGGCCACCATCCCCTCTCCCACATACTATGATATAAGAGGCAGATACAATGTTCTGATGATAATGAAGCACCCCAGAGCTGCTTTTCTTTTACTTAACTTCCTGTCTTTCCTTTAAATTTATCACTTTCTCCTTTTCTTTTGCTACCTTCTTTGATTTTTCATTGAAGACTTGGATGGAACTTAACCTGATCTATGTGGGCTGTTTATGTACTTTTCTGTGGTACCTTTCAGGGTAGGAGAGCAGATTCAAGTGGGAAATTCAAGCCCATCATTTCCTGTCTTATTCTTAGTCTGTGAAAGAATAAAGAATACATGATTCAGGAATAAAGATGTTTAAATGTGCTATTCCCTTTAAACACCAACAAAAACTTTAAAGCAATTATAGCTGCAAATTGATCTATTGAACTTGACCATCTTTGTCTGATAAAAGTGGATGCAGCTGCCATACTGAATTAAATGTGGGTATCACCATTTACATTGCACATTCACTATATGTCAGTTTTCCAGTAATTCCATGTAGATCCTGGGAAGGCCGAGTGTTCAACTCAAATATTATATATATATATATATATATATATATGTGTGTATGTATATATACTCAAATAGTATATACATAAGTATATATACTGTGTATATTATATATACTAATATATACTCTATATGTACTATATATTATATTATATATACTTATATACATACTATTTGAGTATGTATATAAGTATATATAATATATTATATAATGTATAATATATTATATATAATATACATGACATATATAATATATAATATATACTAGTATATGTACTTATATAATATATATCATATAATATGCATTACAATAATATATAATATATACTAGCATATATAATATATATTATATAATATATAATATATAGTATATATAATATTAGTATATATACTAGTAATATATATTACTATATAATATGTAATAATATATTACAAGTATATATACTAGTATTACTAGTATATATTATACTATATATTATATAATTATATTATATTATATTATATAATTATATATAATACATATGATACATTATATATAATATGTATGAAATATATATAATATATAATATATACTAGTTTATATATATAGTAGTAATACTAGTATATATATATAATATATATATACTAGTATATATGCTATTTGAGTATATATATATATATATATATATATATATATATATATATATATATATATATATATACATTTTTTTTCCGAGTCCTGGGTCTTGAACTCAGGGCCTGAGCACTGTCCCTGAACTTCTTTTGTTCCAGGCTAGAACTCTACTACTTGAGACACAGTGCCACTTCTGGCTTTTTCTGTGTATGAGGTACTGAGGAATGGAACCCAGGGTTTCATGCATGCTAAGCAAACATTCTACCATTAAGCCACATTCCCAGCCCTCAAATAGTCTATTTTGTTGTTTCTTGGAAGTCAACAAGGTGAAGTTTTTAGACTGTTTGACTATCCCATGAACAAACATTATGCTAACACAGCTTAACTTCTACAGTTTCTGTTATAAATTTTTCCATGTAGGATCTCATTTTTTGAACAGTTGCAGTTAGAGAAAAGATACTCTAATAGAAAACAAAATGACAAAAGGTTTAGGATGGTTGACAGCTGAAAATCCATTAGATTTGGTGAGTAGAAGTTAGTTGCAGTTGCAAAACTTCTTTCTCTGAAATGGCAAGAAGGATGTAGATGGGAATCCCTTTACTGCTATTCACGGTATGAACGAAGGATGAAAGAAACAGTGTAGGAGATAAGTAAGGTGGCAGAGAGGAGGAAGGCTAGCAGACAGTCAATGCTAATCCTAGGTGGGCATCACAGTGCTCAGCAGATTGAGATCGTTTAGAAATGTAATGTAAATAAATACCTTTGTTCCTTACAATCTTTGTCATTTAATCAGTTATTTTCCTACTTATATTGGCAAGCATCTATTCAATTTAGGTTATTTTTCCAGGTAATAATGATATATACCTATTAACTATTTTCTCTTAATATAATTGGGCCCCTAGTTTTAATTTCCAATATTACATTAATGTCCATTATAAAGTAATACATAATTGTACTCCATTACAGTGAAGGAACAGTTCTAGAATTCCTTGTGGAAAAGAAAACACACATACACACACGCTTATATTCCTAAGACAAAATAGTGTGGTAGTTGTATATAATGTATACATTGTTCCACACACCCTAAAATACCTCAGATTACTTATAATTTAAGTACAATATAAATGCCATCTATATAACCCAGTAAGGGAGTGTACATGTTCATCACAATTGCAATTATTTTCCAAATAGTTCTGGTCTATGGTTTGTTGAATCAACAAGTGAGGAGCCCACATTTATACAGATATAGAACCAACTATAAAGCCAAAACTTTTGATATTTTAATTCTTTCTATACATTCTGTATCTATATGCATATATTAGATGAAAAGAAAACCTAAGTGTTTCAATGCCAGCTAATGGATAAAAAGCAGAGATAGAATCTCCAAAAAATCTTATACATGATCATTTCTGCTTTTGTAGAAGTCTGAGTTACTTGAGTATCACATAGGAAATAAGAACATTGTACTGAATCTCTTCTGAAGCAATTGAGAATGAAAGTAAACAAGACTAAGGATATAATAAGGTTAACTTGAATAGACTTAGACCCACATGCAAAGTTTATATGTCTTCATATAGTTACTTCATTCAGCATAGTCTTAGATTTTATTAAAGTCTAAATTAGCTTTTCACTTATGGCAGCTTTTCAACTACAGAAGACCATTGGCTATGATGCTGGCATCAGAGCTTTGAGATTTTTAGTCTTGAGGTTTTGGTTCATTGTCATAGTGTGTGTTTGCTGGAACAATTTTTTAAGAGATAATCTTATTAAATCTCTCTTATTTTTAGGTGCAAAACCCAAAATGCTCATTTGGTGAGGTTGTTCATAGAATAGCATCAATTTATTTCTTCAGGTCAGACGAATTACACCATAATAGTTCTTAGATAAGTCACATTACCTGAATGACTGCCTGAAATCTAGTCTTAATAATGAATGTGTTCTGTCCTTTGAAAAATTCCATTCAATATCTTGTTCTACCATTACTAGTATATATTAAATATTACTATAGCTCATTCAGTAGACTAGAGATTTAGTGGTTTTCACTTCAAAGATACACAGTACAAATGATTTTAGTGAGACATTCTATTCTATAATACTATAGATTTGAACATTTTAAAGTGGTTGTTTCAAACTAAGACAATAAAAAGTTGACTAAACTTTATATTTCTAATTCTTAATTTTCAGAGTTTGATGTCAAGAGCTTCTGTAAGATCCTGGGACCATTATCCTATTCTAAGATCAAGCATTTGCGTTTGGATGGCAATCCCCTCACCCAATCCAGTCTGCCTCCCGATATGTACGAATGTCTACGTATAGCAAATGAAATCACCGTGAATTAATATCCTCCATTTCCAAGCCTCTTAGGTTTTCCTTGTGTGGATGGATTTTTCATCCTTTTCATTGTTTGTTGCTGTTTATTACTTCCATGAGTCTTAAATAATAAGGAAAAATGTTTTGTAAACATTTACCATGTTTTTAAATAAGAGAAAGATGAAAAGCAGGCCTATTTCATCACAAGAACACACACACATAAATAGACATCATATTGCAAACTGTACTTATAAATTTAGTGTTTCTTCTATCTCTATTGTCCATTGATCTGCAACACTTTTGCATTGGTTAGATAGAAGTCAGCTAAGTTTGATAGTCCCTGAATCTTAATTTAATGGACAGAAAAGCATAGAATAATATGTATTGATACCTACTTCACTTGAGCCAAATTACCTTGGTAAGTTCATTTTTGTTGAAAAATAGGTGGCACATTTTAAGAACAATAATCTTTTTTTCCAAATTATTCGACAAAATTTATGAAGTCATGTGCACCTACAGAAGTATTTTTAGTATTAATAATTTGCATACTTACCTAGCAAAACTTTTCTAGAATCATTTTTCACTCTATGTCATATGTATGTTTCTTTTTGATTATTTGCATGTTATCTTTAACAAGCCAATAGCAAAATAAAACATAGCAAATGGCATCACTGTGTTTGAATTCTTGTGAACCTCTAGTCTCCCAAGTATAAACTTCATAAAAAGAATCTCTGCATGTTTTAAGAGAAAGCTTTTAGTGACTTTGTCTTAGGTAAAAATGTCCTACTACCAAAGCACTGTCATCATTTATAATTGAGTTGGCTGGCAGATGTGCAAGATGTACACTGAAAGAGATTAACCTTTGACTCTCAGGATTTTTCTACATAAAAGTGGTTTTCTTTAGCTATGGGAGCACTCAAGTCATTTCTTGTAAGAACTTAAAAATTATTTTCTTTCAATAAGACCAGAAGGAGGAATATTATAATTTCCTGCCCCTCTATATAAAAGTCACAACCATTTCTTAGAAGGAGGAGGTAGTACAGAATGGACTATAAATTCTCTTTACCAAGAATGGGTTGAGTTAAATGAGTTTTACATCTAGATTGCTTAGAAGAAATCTTCCAGCTGGCAGTCTCTCTACATATTTAAAGACCTTTGTTTCCTGGTGCTAGTGGTGTATTCCTCTAATCTTAGCTACTAAGGAGGCTGAGATCTGAGGATCATGGTTCAAAGCCAGTCCAGACAGGAAAGTCTCTGAGCCTTTTATTTCCAATTAATCTCCCCAAAGCTGGAAGTGGAGCTGTGGTTGAAGTTGTAAAGCGCTAGCCTTGAGCACAGACACTTAGGGACAGTGCCCAGGTCCTGAGTTTAAGTCCCATTACTGAGAAATAAAATAAAACAAAAATAAATTCTGTTATTATTAAGTCTATAAAATATAACTTTAATTTAAAATAGTGATTACATTTACACCTGAGGTGGATCAGCTAGGACAGAGTTAACTAGAAGGTGGTACTTCCCTATATAATGAGGGAAATTTGATGTCCTTTGTACAACTATCTGATGGAGACAACAGTTAGCTCTATGGACAGCTCCTCCCTCCAGTGGAGACAATGGTCTTCCCAGGACACCAATGTGAGGGATGCTGTCAGTTTACCCTGTATGTCCCGGGCTAAGTCAAGGCAGGTAACAGAAGAGAAAACATCTGAAGACTTACTTATCTGCTCTTCCATTATTATCCCAGTGAGGATGGTGTTCTCCAAGTACATAATTAGTGTTTTTCTAGTATGGATCCAGTTAAGACAGTCTTCTAAATGTACATTACCCGACACACTGTCCCAGACATACAGATCCATTCATTCATGTAAGCCTAGGATTCCAGTTTGAAATGGCATCCATGTAGGATTATTTAACGGGTGCTCAGTGTCAGGCATTTGTAAAAACCATCATGTGATATGATGGTCAAGGTAGCAAAACCTAGAGAAGCCCTAAACAGTGAAAAAGTAGGAAAGGTCTTTTCTCTAGAGAATCACTGTAGAAAGAAGCCTGCTGTTTACAACATAAATATATGAGAATAAATATTACCTGTGACATACTCAGATGCATTTATGTTCTCAAGCGTTCCAGATCTTCCTCTCAAAACAAGCAACAGAAAATAGCATGAGTCTCTTCTTGACCCCATTTTTCTCGAGAATTGCTCAGAAGCATCTCCTGCCTTGCCTATGTTCTGTTTTCCTCTACTTTCCCAATTTGTGTACTATCAAGACGGATAGATGGTTTAGAGTTTACTTTATTAAAATTTCAAGAAAGGAATAAGAAAAATGACCTAAATCGTTAAGAAGTTCTTAACGATTATCTTACTGACAATGCTTTTGAATCCATGACTTTCTGAATTAATTGTTCTGAAGATGGCTATAGCTATAAGACATAAGAATTCTTCCTCTCCTAAGACTGATCTAAAATCAGTTTTAATTATGTTCTCTTACTGTGAGGGGGAGAAGCAATGGAAAAAATAAAAGTCTGTCTTTTCAATGTCCCTATGTGAAAATTAGGGCTGGATTGTGTCTTTTTAGTGAGGGAAAACTATAATGTACTCAAACATTGAGGTTTGTAAGGAATAATCATGCCCTAATATGTATAAAAAAAAGACATGAATAATAGACCACTAAATGAGCTAGAGGAATGTTGGTGCGTTAGTTCAATTTTTTTTCCTGGTAAAAGCTAAGTTTTTAGAAATAGTGGACAGTTTAAAAGATTGGGTTTACAAAGCAGTAACTTTGGTTTTTTCCTTGTGATCATTTAAGTTTTAGATTTTGGCTTTTCTGTAGCTATAATTTTATCATAATGAAGGCCTTAGCTTTTTCTTTGCTTGTGTTTTGCAACCATCATAAATCTTTGCATAACATTGACTCACAGTACAAGAAAATGTTTCTCTAATTTAAAGGAACTCTGAAACAGCATTACTATACCAGAACTAAAAATGCAAATAATATAACAATTGTACTTGAGATGTACAAGACACTATGTTGAAAATGAGCTTTACAACTTGGTGGAGAGGGAAGAGTTGGGGAGGTGGGGAGGGAAGGGATGGTAGGGGTAAAATAAAGGAGGGGGTAACAATGCTCGATAGGAAATGTACTCATTACCTTATTCATATAACTGTAACCCCTCTGTACAGTATCTTTACAATAAAATATACATATATAAATATACATATATATATGACAATTGTACAAACATCATGCAAACAAATTTTCTTTTAAAAGATATCTAGCTGGGGCTGGGAAGGTGGCTCAGTGGTAGAGCGTTTGCCTTACATGCCTGAGGCCCTGGGTTCCATTCCACAGCACCACATAAGCAAAAAGAAAAAAGTGGTGCTGTGGCTCAAGTGGTAGAGTGCTAGCCTTGAGCTGAAGAGCTGAGGGACAGTGCCCAGGCCCAGAGTTCAGGCCCCACAACGGGAACCAAAAAATAAAAAAATAAAAATAAATAAAAGATACCTAGCAAATTGTACTTAACTTATTCATTTGTGTATTTACATTTTTGTTTCCACTTGAAGAATAAGACCTTGAAATACAATATACACTAACGAAAGAAATTTAGACAATACAAATGATTGAGTTCCCATGAATGGTAATTTCAATTTTATATGTGCATTTCACTTCTTTCCTAGTAGGTCATCTTTCAAAATTTGCTTCCTTAAAGAGTATCACCAGCTGGGCACCAGTGGCTCATGCCTGTAATCCTAGCTACTCAGGAGACAGACCTGAGGATCATGGTTCAAAGCCATGGTCAAAGCCTGGACAGGAAAGCCATGAGACTCTCATCTCCAATTAATGGCCAGAAAACCAGAATTGTACTGTGGTTCAAATTCATAGACCATTAGTCTTGAGCAAAAGAGCTCAGGGATTGCATGCAGGCCCTGAGTTCAAGACCCACAATAGACAAAAAAAAAAATGGTGTCACCTTGATTTGTGACTTTCACTTTGCTTCAAATGCATGTGATGTTTTATGTACCTGGTGTTTTATGAACGAGAAAGCACATTTGAAAATGTTCTTGATTCTGCTCTAATAACAACAGATGCTGGAGGGGATGTGGACAGAAGGGAACCTTACTTCATTGTTGGTGGGAGTGTAAACTTGTTCAACCACTTTGGAAAGCAGTATGGAGGTTCCTCAAAAGACTCCACATAGAGCTCCCCTATAACCCAGCAATCCCACTTTTGGGCATTTACCCAAATGTTTACAAACAAGACCATACTAAAGCTACCAGCACAACTATGCTTATTGCAACATTATTTACCATAGCTAAGATATGGAACCAACCCAGATGCCCCTCAGTAGATGAATGGATCAAGAAAATGTGGTATATATACACAATGGAATTCTATGCCTCCATCAGAAAGAATGACATTGCCCCATTTGTTAGGAAATGGAAAGACTTGGAAAAAATTATATTAAGTGTAGTAAGCCAAGCCCAAAGAAACATAGGTCCCATGGTTTCCCTTATTTGCAATATTTAGTATATGTATGAGTCAAGCAGAAAAGGTCAGATAAGGTGATGTTAGGAAAATGAACCCTAAGATATGTTTTTGAATATTTTTTTTCTTTCATGCATTTGTTTCTAACGCATTTATAAGATTATTCTTTGTTGCTTTGTATGTCCCTCCCCCACAGTATAACCGCTGCTTTCACTGTATTTGATGTTGGTATAATTTGTGGAGGGGAAGGGGAAAAACAAGTCGTTTAAATAAGGATACAGGTGAACCCGTTGCAACAATGAGAAGTACAAGTTGTCATGTCGAAAACGAACTTTACAACTTTGGTGGGGGGCGGGGGGAGGATTGGTTGGGGGGTGGGGAGAGGATGGGAAGGGATGGGAAGGGGAAACAAAAGAGAAGGCTACAATGCTTGATAAGAAATGTACTCATTATCTTGCCCATGTAATTGTAACCCCTCTGTACAGTATTTTCACAATTAAAAAAAAAGAAAGAAAATGTTCTTGATTCTTAGCTACCTTTCCCTGTGCATTACATGTTGAATAGTCCCTTTTTCCTCCAGTGGCACTGCTTACTTTTGGAACTTGTTCAATTTGTATCAGGTTCCTTAAAGACTAATTCTCTTTGATTACCGTCATCATAAAAAGTATTGTCTGACCTACAAACTTAAGCCTTCACTCTTTACTGTTTGAAATTACTCAGTGATGTGCTATTTCTGGATGTGATCTGGCTTTTCATAGGAACATTTGAGATACCCTAAGACATCAAGCACACCGGTCCTTGGCTGCTTTTCTAGCCCCTTCTCTAACTAGAACTTACCAGGCCTCATCATTCATCATGTTAAATTGGTAAATTCCAACTTCTGCCATCCTGGCCTCTCAGCAAAGTCCCTCCCCTGAGCCTCCTTAGATAGAATTAATTTCTTTTATGATAAAAGAAAAATTATGAAGTGAAAACTTCTTTATCAAAGTTATGAATTCTATTAGCAGCGTTCTCTATTTATTCCGCTCTGCACAGGTTCTGTTAATCCATTCAACAAATATTCATTCTTTCAACTTTTGCTGTTTTTATTCCAGGAATAGCTTAAATGCTATGGAGACTGGAGTGAGCAAGATCAGTAAATCCTTACCCTAACAAAGTCAATCATTCCTAAGTGATTAAAATTACAAGCCGATATCCATATCCTAATAAGTTAAAACTTTGAAGAAAGTAAACTGCTTAAAAAATAATCTGCCTGAAGGGATAGAAAGAAGGAAAGAGTGGCAAAGATTTCCTAGGAAGAAATGCTATTTCTTAGGAAGAAAATATAAAAGCAACTTTTATTTAAGTGTTATGATGTAGGAGATAATTAAATTTCTTAATGCATTATTTTACTTCAAATGATATTTATGATATTACAGGCCTATTAGGCAGTCAGAGAGAAGAAAAAACAACATATGAGGTCATATATGTTGTGTGTGTGTGTAACCCTCATTTGAGACCACATCTCTGTTTTCAGACTGTATATTCTAACTCAATAAACACTCATAGCATTAAGGGAGCTTAAATGTGCTTACATTTCTGTCTTCCTACTCCTGACAAAACACAGGACCTGGCAGTCAGTTTTAAAATGTGGCTCTCGGTTTACTCATTGTAACTTTACACAAACCTTTCAGTTGTGGATGATCTCATGAATCCTTTCTCCCTGTAAAATCTATTTTTACCAAGGTATAATTGACAAATAAAAAATAGAATGCATTTGCAATAAATGACAAGGCATTTTGATCTATGCATACATTGTAAAATGATTTGGTAAAGTTCACACACACATTTCTCACATTCCTGTCATGTTTTGTTGGGAGAACATTTATGATCTATCACCTCAACAACGTTCAGCTGTACCCAATGTATTAGTATTAACTATAATTGCCTCACAGCATAAGAAAGTCCAGCATGATTATTATTCTGCCTGACTAGAGCTCTGTGCCTCTTGGCAACCTCTCCGCATCTTTCCACTCCCCTCCCTGGCCCTCACCATCACTACTGCATTCTCCATGAACCTTTGGGTTCCACTTTTCCAATTTTCCACTTAAATGCCATTTTACCCAACAGAATATCTTGCAGAATTACATCACAAATACCAGGATTTCATTTTTTAAGGTTAAATAGTATCCCATTTCTCTCTCTCTCTCTCTCTCTCTCTCTCTCTCTCTCTCTCTCTCTCTCTCTCTCTCTCTCTCTCTCTCTCTCCCCCCTCCCTCAAACAACTTTTTAAATCCATGCTTCCATCAATCAATACTTGATTTTATATGTTGGATACTGT
Organism: Dipodomys merriami; assembly: GCF_024711535.1. NCBI lineage: Eukaryota > Metazoa > Chordata > Mammalia > Rodentia > Heteromyidae > Dipodomys > Dipodomys merriami. The sequence continues at coordinate 43,546,214 of NW_027202271.1, read as the reverse complement.
GACTCATGCTGTAAAGAAAGACAAATGCAAAAATCTTGAAATACTGATTTCAACCCCATCAGATATATACTAGAGATATATACTAGAAGTTGGACTGCTGAATTAAAGGGCAGATTTATGTAAAACTTTTTAAGATGTCCCTGTGCTTTTTTCCACAAGAATGTTTTAATTTGCATTCCTGCATATAAGAAATTTCCTTTTGTATACTTTGTCTCCAACAGAAAAAACTTTTCAATAATTATTCTAATTGACATGGTTTTACATTGAATTATCTGTGATAGGGATATTAAATTACATATTATATATATAAGTTTTTTTTGCTTTTTTAATAAGTTTTTTATTGTGAAAATACTATACAGAGGGGTTACAGTTACATGAGCAAGGTAATGAGTGCATTTCTTTTTTTTTTTTTTTTTTTTTTTAGTTTCCATTCTTAAATCTCATCTTCTTTTATTTTTTTTTAATTGTATTTTATTTTATTTGAGAACATACTGTACAGAGGGGCTACAATTACATGGGCAGGATAATGCATACATTTCTTACCAAGCATTGCAGCCTCCTCCTTTGTTTAACCTTCACTTCCCTTCCCCGCCTCCCCCCTCCCCCCACCCAATTTTACCCCCCTTCCCCCACCCAATTATACCCCCCTCCCCCCCCCCCACACCGACATTGTAAAGCTGGTTTTGACATGACATTTTGTACTTCTCATTGTTGCAACAGGTCCTATATATATATAACAGTTTTTAAGATGTTGTTTTAAGCTGTCTTCTTTTCAGAGAAATATAGCCTGGCATGTTGGCCATATTTAGTGGGATTATCTGTTTACTTATTATTGAGCTACTTTGGATATTATATATTTTTTTCAATCATACTGTTTCCTTGTTTTGTTTTTTTTAACTTACCAAATATATATATGTTTTAACTTGTGATTCAGTTCTGGTCTCACATTTGCTACTTAAGCAATGTGTCTATTCCTTTTGCTTTTAGTTTGTATTTCAGATATGATCTCCAAAAATTTTGCTTCACTAGCCAGGAGCCATGGTCTTCCTGTCTCTACCTCTCAAGTAACTGTGATCTAATGTGTGGGATACTATAACTGGCTAAATATGTTCTTGTTCAAGGTTTCTTTGCATTTGTTACCACCTGTGCCCCATCTACAAGCATGTTTTATTTCTTCACTTAATTCTGATCTTTATCCCAAACTATATTTTAGGAAGATTTTATCAGTAGCATCATGGATAAGAGTATACCCTTTTCTCTGTCTTTTATCCTGCTTTAGTTTTCCTTAGAGATATTTTGCAAGCCACCGTCACAAGGAAACACTACATCAAATCTACCTGAAAGGTTAGACTGAAAGAAAAAGGCAGAGAGTATAAATTTAGCAATGATATAAAAGGTTAGAGCCATAAAATGTCCAATGTTGCTTTAAAAGGATTTTGGTATGTTTCACATGCAAAAAAGGAGGGAATTTATATTTTTCACATTTAAATGCAGTATCTATAAAACTGGTTTTACACTAAGCCACACAACAAAATTTGTTTCAACAAATTTCACACAATAATCTATAGATTCCATTTTAAATCCATAAATATCATTAAACATGACTACAAAATAAAAGTAAGAATACAATGCATATAAATTTTTAAAAAACAGAAAATCATTTGAAGACACTTGGGGGTTAAAAAACCAAAACTGATGTAACTTGTCTTAGGATATATCCTTAAAATGGCATGCAGTGTTTACTCAGGTCAAAAGCCTGGAAAACATCCTGGATTCTTCTCTTTTTCTCATAGAGTTGTGTTTTTTTACAGTTCATGTGTGATTCCTAATGAATATTCACCAAAACGTCTTCAAGTTTTGCCCATTTCTCCCCATCTTCCCTGCTAACCCCAAGTGCAACTGTCAGTTAATCTGACCTGAATGGCCCCAGATTTTCTATTCAGTCTGTTTCCTTTATATTCTCTTGAAAATTAATTATGTTCCCTAAATATTTTTTTTAATTTAATTTTATTTTATTTGTGAACATACTGTACAGAGGAGTTACAATTACATGGGCAGGATAATGCGTACATTTCTTACCAAGCATTGCAGCCTCCTCCTTTGTTTACCCTTCACATCCCTTCCCAGCCTCCCCCCTCCCCCCCAATCCCAATCCCAATCCTTCTCCTTCCCCCCCTTTCCCCCCCCCCACACCGACGTTGTAAAGCTCGTTTTGGACATGACAACTTGTACTTCTCATTGTTTCAACAGGTCCACCTGTATCCTTAAACAACTGTTTTTTCCCCATCTCCTCCACAAGTTATACTGACATCAAATATAGTGAAAGCAGGGGTTATACTGTGGGGGAGGGACATACAAAGCAACAAAGAGATAATCTTATAAATGCATTAGAAACACATGCATAAAAGAAAAAACATTAACCTAAATATTTTTATCTTGATACTATAAACCCTAGTGCCTCTCTGTGATATTATTTAGAAATATCTGAAAGGAAGAACATAGAGACTCCATTTTCAATTACTTGCAACACTATCCTTATTCAACTTTCAAAGCTAGTTCTGTTACGTAGAAGGAACTTGAGTGCGTTATTTGCTTTATGGGTCAAAACAAACAAACAAACAAAACACCCTTTCTCTCTAAAGTCCTTTAACTGGTATAGCCTTTGTCTTCAAGGGAGCCATCTTTGCAGTCATCTGGTATTCCATTCTCCTCCAGTTTCAACTCAAGGTTGTATGAGAAAATGAGGAGGAAGGCAGGCACCATTTGTTTGGCTGATTACTCTTGGCAAGAGTTAATTATTTAGGGTAGTTCTCTTCCTCCAGATACACAGAGACTAAAAATTTGAGCGCCCTATTGTTGTAATCGATCTCAGATGAACACTGAAGGAGTTCAAACCCTGATAGTTACCTCTTAGATTTTTCAACTCACTGGTAAAACTAGGAAAGAAGAGAAAAGAAAAGAAACACAAAAAGAAAATTTATCTACATTTCTTTTTTTATTCCCTAACATTTTCCCCAGAAAACTTCTGGAATAAATGTTTCATTCCAACATCTTTAATGACCTTGAGTCCTGAGTATAATCCCCTTAATTCTACGTTTATGACACAACTTTTATTGTTCTGAGAAAACAATGACCTTTATTTGCCTAAGATGCTACTACAACAATTATGGCTTCAGATGTCTTAGCCTCAAAAAAGTCAAGACACTGCCAAAATTCTTTGCCAAGAGTTGCTTTAAGCAGGATATTTTATAGATGAAAATGACAGGAAATCAAATGTGTCATTTACTAAACATTTTGGTTATGGCTTAGATTTCATAAGTTAGACTAGTGCAGTGAGAGAAATCACATTTAACTGCTTTTTAAAGGTACATTCATGATTTTAGCAGGAAAGATCGGCATGGATGTAAATAAAAGCATCTACTTTCAGAAATTGATTCTAATTGGGATTATTTTTGTTATATGTTTTTAAAAGACCCCCCCAGGGAAGGCTTCACAAAGATTATGATCTTTAAAAGTACTTCTGATTTCTAATTTCAGATCATTTTTCTTAATGTCTCAGCTTTTGCTAGGGATAGAATTCTCTTAATTTTTAATAGTATTCTTGGCTATTTCTAGGCTTGCTATTTCCTTCCAAAAAAACCCAGAATGAAATAGAAGAAAACAAAGTTTTTTAAAAAATACACTTTTACTGTTCCCTCTACTTATTCCATTTCACTATTTCAGTTAAGTCAAATGAAAAATAATACCTCAAAACAATCTAAAGTGCTAGAAAATAAATCCAGACCAATTGTAGCTTACCTTTATGCAACAGATAGGTTTTTAAATATGCTCAATTTCAAAAGGAAGTTCTGGGTTTGCCTTTATCTCTAACTTCTCTTTATCTTTCCCCAGACACAGGAATTAGATTTCCTTAAAACCTTGAAAAAACTATTAGTGATAAACGTCAATGTCATTTGTAACCATGAGAGATATAACAACACTCAATACCAGACAACTCTTTCATTTTTTGGACTTTACCTCCCCTAAACTATATCCAATTTTCTTTTCAAAGATTAAATATCAGGCAGCCCTCTATCATGCTGCATTTTTTTTTACTTTATAAGTGAAATGCTTTCTTTGTTTTTCAAGTAAACCCATACAGCATTGCTGATCTGATACACATTCCAATAGCATGGGGTCAGGTCTTCACCTGGGAGTATGAGAATGTTTAGTTGAGTTAGAAGGACCTACTTGTACATTTTCCTTCTCAAATTGAGAGAGCAGTGTCTGATGGTTTTATTACTCATCTCATGTGTGAGCTTTGGCTCCAAGGACTAAACAGCATGATAATAAAATGGTAGTAAACACCAACAATATTGACAAATAATTCAATTTATACCAAGCAACCAAGACATTTTTTTTTTCAGTCATAGGGCTTGAACTCTGGGCCTGGGCGCTGTCCTTCAGCTCTTCAGCTCAAGGCGAGTGCTCTACCACTTGAGCCACAGAGCCACTTCCGGTTTTCTGGTGGTTAATTGGAGATAAGAGTCTCACAGACTTTCCTGCCCAGGCTAGCTTTGAACCATGATGCTCAGATCTCAGCCTCTTGAGTAACTAGGATTACAGGCATAAGTTACTGGAGCTTGGCCCTAGACACCTTTTTTACAATTAACTTGAAGTGGTTGTACACAATTATCTTTAAGTAGTTACCACTCAACAAAGTAGGATATAAATAGCATGCATATCAATTAATGTCACCCTTTCATCTTTCAGTCTCAACCTCAATTTTCATAATTTTGTAGGATATACATTGAGTTTTATGACTGCATTTCCCCTCCCCACTTCCTCTCTTCATTCACATTCCCCTTCTCCTTGATCCCAGCTCCCCTTCTGAGTATGTACTTGTTGCTTATCTTGTAAGACTTTGAGTTGCCTTTCTAAGAAATCACATCATTTTATTTCTCCCCTGAGTTTATCCTAAATTAGTTAATACACTTATGTGCACTTGGATACAATCTGAACAGGTCTTTGTAATTATTAGCATTTGGACTCAAAACTCTCATATAATAATCTCTAGTAATCACACAAGTTCTAGCAGGCAGATGTATTCCTCATTTTACAAACTAGGATTTTGAAATTCAGCAGAAATAAACCAACCATCCATATTTCATAAGGGTGGTCATTTTCTCAGCTGGAATTTAAACCTCAATCAGTCTTATGCAAAAAAACTATGAACTATGTTATAAACCATAGCACGCACATTTTAGGGGGAAAAATGAAGAAAATGAAACCAGATTTCTTGGCTACATAAGCATTTTCTTACAGTGGAAAGAGAACTCAAAGAACAATAAAGAAACACAGAATATTGTCATGGTTTTGCCACTAAGTGTGTGACGATGATTATCTTTCTGAACTTGGATTTCTTTATGAGTCCTGTGGGATCTAGGATTCTAGGCTCTTTAATTTAGACAAAGCCACTGAGAAAGCCATGGTTGCCTTGACTGTGTGTCTCGGTATTCTCTTTATTGAGCTCTGTCGATCAGTAAGAAAGGCAGACACAGATAAACTAGAGCAATTACAGAGAGCAGTGCTAGAGCCCTGCCATTCTGCACAGCGAGTCAAATGGGCCTCTGGTTCATCTTGTGTCTTTGGTTCTTTACCACCTCTCTGTAGTCTACCTTTCACATTGTTCATTGACTTTTAATAAGCTTATGCTCCTTGAGCACTACTCAAATACATCAAGATGGACACCCTGGGAAGAAAATAGCATTACTACCCCTGTACATCCCTCCCACCTTACCCTTCCTGCCAGCCTCCCTTATTTTTCAAAGCAGAAACAGGAAAGCCAGCAATGTAGACACAAAGCAGTTCCTTTCTATCATGTTGGTGGCCACTTCCAATGCCCTCAGTGTTCCTCTACAAGCTTGCAGCAAGCTCACAATGCACTTTCCCTCTCTCTCCTGTGCATAGTTGATTTCATTATGGCCTAAGATGAGTCATGGTCTCCTCCAGGAATGTAAGAACTCCTTGGGAGACAAAGAATTGAAAGTGATCATCCTCACCAGGCACCCATGGCTCACACCTGTAATCCTAGAAGCTTAGGAGGCTGAGATCTACAGATCATGGTTCAAAGCCATTCTGGTAGGAAAGTCCCTGAGATTCCTTTTTTTTTTAATTTTTTTTATTGTGAAAATACCATACAGAGGGGTTACAATTACATGGGCAAGGTAATGAATACATTTCTTGTCAAACATTCTTGCCTCCTCCTTAGTTTCCCCTTCCCATCCCTTCTCATCCCCCTACCAAGGTTCTAAAGTTCGTTTTTCAACATAACGACGTGTACATCTCATTGTTGCAATGGGTCCACCTGTATCCCTATTTAAACGGTTTGTTTTTGCCCTTCCCCTCCACAAATTATACCAACATCAAATACTATGAAAGCAGGGGTTATACCATTGGGGAGGGACACACAAAGCAACAAAGAAATCATCTTATAAATATGATAGAAACAATCACAAGAAAGAAAAAACCTTTGAATACATATCTTGGGATTCATTTCACCTAACATCGATTTATCTGACCTTTTCTACTTGTCTCAGACATATAGTAGTTATTGCAAATAAGGGAAACCATGGGACCTATGTTTCTTTGAGCCTAACTTACTTCACTTAATATAATTTTTTCCAAGTCTTTCCATTTCCTAACAAATGGCGCAATGCCATTCTTTCTGATGGAGGCATAGAATTCCATACATTTTTTTGATCCATTCATGTACTGAGGGGAATCTGGGTAGGTTCTATATCTTAGCTATGGTAAATAATGCTGCAATAAGCATAGTTGTGCTGGTAGCTTTAGTATGGTCTTGTTTGTAAACATTTGGCTAAATGCCCAAAAGTGGGATTGCTGGGTCATAGGGGAGCTCTCTATGGAGTCTTTTGAGGAACCTCCATACTGCTTTCCAAAGTGGTTGAACAAGTTTACATTCCCACCAACAATGCAGTAGGGTTCCCTTCTGTCCACATCCCCTCCAGCATCTGTTGTTATTAGAGTTCTTGATTATAGCCATTCTAACTGGGGTGAGGTGGTATCTCAATATTGTTTTGATTTGCATTTCTTTTCTGGCTAGAGAGTTTGAGCATTTCTTCATGTGTCTATTGGCCATCCTTCTTTCCTCTTCAGAGAAGTTTCTCTTTAAGTCTTTAGCCCACTTATTTATTGGGCAGTTGTTTCTTTGAGGATTTGTTGTTGGGTGATTTAATTTTTTGAGTTCCAGTTATATTTTAGATATGAGACCCTTGTCTATTATATGGCTAGTGAAGATCTCCTCCCAATCCATGGGCTTTCTATTGATCTTGCTAGATATGTCCTTTGCCATGTAGAAGCTCTGCAATTTCATGCATTCCCATTTGTTCAACCTTTCTTTGATTTTCTGTGTTTCTGGGTCTCTATTAAGAAAATTTCGGGGGCTGGGAAGGTGGCTCAGTGGTAGAGCACTTGTCTTGCATGCCTGAGGCCCTGGGTTCGATTCCTCAGCACCACATAAGAAAAAAAAAGCCAGAAGTGGCGCTGTGGCTCAAGTGGTAGAGCACTAGCTTTGAGCTGTGCCCAGAGTTCAGGCCCCATGACCAGACCGCCTCAAAAAAAAAAAAGAAAAAAAAAAAAAGAAAATTTCGGCCTGTGCCAAGGAGACCTAGGGTCTCTGATTAGGTGCAAGAAAATGGGTAGTAGTGCTGTGACTCAGAGCTTGAACTCAGGAGTTCAAGCCCCATACGGAAGGAAGGAAGGAAGGAAGGAAGGAAGGAAGGAAAGAAGGAAGAATGGAAGGAAGGAAAAGGAAGGGAAGGAAAGGAAGCAGTCATCCTGAAATAGTGAGCTAAACTCTTCAGTTCCTGGAGTGTTCTTGGACAGTTTCTGTCACAAAGTTTTCTCTAGTTTTAAATGGTTTTATATTCTTTACTTATCATCTTTACTCAGATCCTATCTAATTAACCTCTTTGTCGGTCCTGGGATCTGAACTCTGGTCCTTGGGCACTGTCCCTCAGCTCTTCAGGTCAAGGCTAGCTCTCTATCACTTGAGCCACAGTGCCAGTTCCAGCTTTTTCTGCTTATGTGGTACTGAGGAATTGAACCCAGGGCCTCATGCATGCAAGGCAAGCACTCTACCACTGAGCCACCTTCCCAACCCCTCACCTCCTTCTGTTTTAAGTTAACAAATGCTGATTTGGATTTTATCTAAAGACTAAAATTCTTCTGGATGGTTTGCCTACTTATCAAGGTAGGCAAAATAAAATATCAATATAAAATAAAATATAATTTTTACTAACCTTTACTCTTTACTAACTTTCCAAGTCCCCTCCTACACATTGTCCCTCTTCTTGCAGATACACTGTTTTTTGCATGTATAATGTACTTGGTTATTTACCTCTTATAACATTTCATTTCACTCATGATAATCATACATGTTTATAGATTACAGTGTGATAAGTTGATACACATGTACAACCAGATGTAATCAAATAAAGATAATTAGCATTTTCATCATCCTTAAATATTTATTGTTTTTTGGTGTATAGAGCCTGTAATATTTGGTCTTCTAGTTCAAATGAGTTTTATAAAGTCAGAAGTTCCCGTTCTTTATTCTCAATTTTAAACTTTAGGGCCTAGAATAGCTTTTGTACATAGAGGAACAGAATATAAATATTTGTTATATATATATATATGGAAATTTATGGGATTTAAATTCTAGAGTATGATTTATATCTCTAAGGGCTTTTTAATCTCCTAATGAACTCTCCTGACCTTTCTCTTCCACTTTCCTCCCTTTCCCTCTCTTCACCCTTCCTTCTCTTTTTCTGCCTCCTTCTGTCCTTAGTTTTCTGTTTTTCTATCTTTCTCTTCATTTCTTTCCTTTCTCTTTTTCTTTCCCTTCCTTCTCCTTGTCTCTTGCTCTGTTTTTCCTTCTCTTTCTCTTTGTCTATTTCTGCTTCTCTATTTTCTTTCTCTCTCCCTGTCTCTGTTTCTTATTAGTTTCCTTATTAGTTCCTTTTTACAGGATGATGTGGTACAGAAGACACCGCATCAAATATTTCCTGCGAGATCTTTGTTTAAGACACACTATTTTCAAAGACGAGGAAGATTTGGGTGTGGGCCTGAGAGGACCTCAGGCTGACTTCATAGTTGATGGCCTCAGATGACTTAGCTTCTAACCTATGGAAAGGGGGTCCTTCATGGGGCCCATCATTGTTACTAAGTACACTGGAGAATGTGTCAGAAAAATATACATTTGCCTGACTCTGACTTCTGCAAACTCATTCTTCAGATTCCTGGAGTAAGAAGAGAACTAAAATCAGGACAGGATATAAGCATGGTAATCCTTTTTGTCTTGGCCCTCATTCAATCTCATTTTCTTCTGGGATATAGGAAATTGAAAAGTTAAGAAAAGAAACAAATGTCAAGAAATTAAAATGAATAGAAATATCTTGATGTAAACCAGATTCCTTATTTCATATGCAACCAGATTTTTCTTGCAATATTAGAAAAGCATACTAAAGAGGTTTTAGATTAAAATTTTAAATTATTAACAGTATAACTAGTATAAGAAGTATGAACAATTTCTAGAAAATTATCCATTGTTTTCTTTGTTTTATGTGATATTTTTATTATTTTTACAGGAATTCAATAAGACCCATAAATCTTGACATTTAAGCCAATTTTAGTATGTTCCTTTTTGTTTCCAAAAGCTAAACTATAGCTATAGTATATGGAAAAAATGTGACATCTGAAAAGTACCTTTTAAAAGTCATTTAACTTGGTAGTGAAGAATACTCCATCAACTGATTTTCTAGATAATTCAGTATACAAAAATAAGTAACATTTGTCTTTTATAACAAAGCCAAAATATGTTGATGACAGCAGATTTGTTTTTCACAAGTCTTACCTACCCATTTAGAGTTCTATGGAAGAGGTATTAATCTCAATTTATTCAAATGATCATTAAAGATAGCATTATTATTTGAAAGTGTGCCAGAATTGGAGGACACAGTGTATCTTTCTACCTGCAAGTGAAATGTGCTAATACTTCTGTTGTAGTAGAGCAGTTGGCAAAAGAATGAACTTTTATTTCTACACTCAGTTAATAAAGCTCATATAAGTAAAGAATTGAGCAACATGGATTAACAGTAAAGACTAATTAGTACCTTTGGTGCAGTATGATACGTTTCCCCAGAGACAGATGTAATGCCTAGAAATGGGGATCCTGTCAACACTGAAGCTGATGCTTTTCCTGTGCTCCACTCCACCCAGCCCAAGGGACTTTTGAAAAGTGAATTTGTTATGATAGATTCCATCTGGTGAAAGTGGTAAGAAAACAACACAGGTTTTTGGTTACAGTCCCCACATTGGCAGAGCAGCCAAATTGGCAGCAATGTGAATTCAAGATTTTTTGATTCTCTCCATTTTCTCATAGGTGATGGAAAATCCAAAATGGGAAAGGACAGTAAAGCTGCATTTCAGACTTTACAGAGTGAAATTACATACTTCTCACTAGAGCTCAAATAACTGCTTGGTAGAAACTTAGAATATAGAAGAAAAACAGTTTGAATATCTTTACTCTAAGCTTTGCTCTCCAAAGATTTGTGGGAGAAAGGGAATAGTGGAGGTTAGGAATTATATTTTAACATAAATATGAAGCAGATTTGCTGAGAGTGTTGTGGTTGGCCAAATTAGACCTGCAGCACCCCCAAGACCCTACTAGAAGTGCTAATTTCAGTATTTCATCTTAACTTCTTTAAATTAGACATCTAAAATTAAAACTTAACATGAAATATCAGTGAATTCTCTATTTGATTCCAGTTCTGAGGGGGAGAGGATCAGTCATGGGGCTTGCACTCAGGGCCTGGGCACCATCCCTGAGCTATTTTTGCTCAAGGCTAGAGCTCTATCACTTTGAGCCATAGCACCACTTCTGATTTTCTGGTGTTTAATTGGAGGTAAGAGTCTCAGGGACTTTCCTGTCCCTGTTGGCATCAAACTGAGAAGCTCAGATCTCAGCCTTTTGAGTAGTTAGGATTACAGGCATGAGTCACAAGCTCCCAGTTTGATTCCAAATGTTAAGAACCTCTTAAGTAAGGAAGATTAGAGATGAAATCTTTATTTAAAACCTTGCTTTTTTTCTATTGGTTATAAAATAGTTGACTAATTTCTATTAAATTATCTATAAAAGACATTGATTTTGAAGTATGAGTTTAGATTATCATTCATATTTTCTAAGAATATATTAAAAAGTTAAGCTGTATGTTTAAATTACCCTGCGGCCTCTCTGCAACATTCACAGAATGCATATTTTTTTCAGTAATGCACTGCTTTTGGTACTAAAGGATTAATAATGGTAAAGAATTCATATATTCTTTCATAAGATTTATAGAGTTGTTCCGAAATGATAGAAATGAATATAAAAAGTGAGTTTATGTGGTCATGAAGCCAACAGGTGAAAAGCTTTGTCAGCAACTAAAAATGAATTTAACAGTGAAAATATTTATAGTCTTTTGGCTGAAAGTATTATTTAGAATGTGTTGCTGGCTTGGGAAAAGTTTGTGAAATGTATATTAGATGATATTGCCAGTACTTTCTAAATATCTGATACTTCAAATAAAATCTACACATGTCTACACAAAGGAAAAATAAAAAATAAAATACTCCTTGCCAAGACACCTCAGATTCCAACAGGCTTGCTTTATTTTACGAGAATTCTTTTCTGTAAAATGTGTATGTTTATTCCATTTTATCCATTTTTTCTCATATCTAATTCAATTCTCCTTAACTTTGAATAAAATGGAAAATATACCATGGTGACAATGAGTAATTGTATCATTTTTATATAAATCTCTATAAATGCTATAAATTTCAGTCAAATATGAAGAGAATTAATATTCAGTTATGGAAGCAAGAAAAGATATCATTTGAAAATATGTTGCCTACCATTCCTTCTGTTAAGTTACTATGGAGGATTTCAGTAGAAAAAGGCTATTTCAAAGGATATCAGTCAGTCATTTTATACCTTCCTTTCTTAGGGGGCCTAGCTGGCCAGTTTTCCCCTTGGGTAGAATGGGAATGTGTAAGCTTACATAAAATTAAAATTTGGCCCTGATCTCCCCTTGACAGTTCAGTATTTATTATATAAAGCTAGCTTGGTATAGTAGAAAGCTATTTCAGCTTTATATTCCAGCTCCCACCTAAACTCACGCGTTTGTATAGCTGAATTCAATGTTAAACAATTGTTCATTCAGTGAAAAAAATTTCCATTCATACTTGTAATAGCTGCTATTTCTCTCACACACACATGCAGAGAGAAAGAAAGAGAAAGAGAGAGAAGTATTAGATCTTCAGAATCAATAGATCAAGTTAGAAGGATGGGAACATTATAATTCATCATAAAAATATCAAAAGGAGAAAATGCAACCAATCCTGTTGAATTTAGAGAGAAGACATTTCAGATGTCTTCAGATTGAGATTCTCCACTACAATTACAATCACTTTGTTTCTGTTTCTTCAATTCAGTGGATAGAGGGTAGAAGAAGTTTGGCTGTATTAAATCAGTTCAGTTTATTTATTCAGATTCAATAAATGAAATTCACAGTGGTTTCTGGAATTTCCATTACTACACAGGCATCAGGCACAGTATAAGTAGCACACATTTGCTTTGATTTGATTCGGAGTTGCACACAAGAAAAGTAGGTTTATGATATACTGCTTCAGCATCTTTTGCTATTGTGACCACATAATAAATAGTCCTAAGCAATATTTTTCCTTATATTTTCTTGAATACCTTCTTTCCTTATTATTCAATTAGGAATGGTAGCCTCTTAATAGGAAAGAAATATCATATCCAAAATTATGACTATGGAAAATATGGATATGATCTCTAGCCAGGAACATAAATAACTATTCCAATAAGAATATGAAAAGAAAAAAAAAGGTTATAAAATATCCTAGCTGGTTTTCAAAGAATATATTCTAAAGGAAAAGTCAGAAATCATGGACCAGTTATGCACATGGTAAGACTGAATTGTTAAAAAGAAATGGCATATTGTAATAAAATAAACAATCTCTGAGGGGAAAAAGAAGGCAGAAAAAAATGACCTTTCCTCAGTGAGTTCACACTCTTGGAAATAGATCTGGAAAGAACCAACAATTGAGGTTATTTAAATCAATATGGATATAGACACAGTAGTTTATGCAGGTGTATGTGCATCTTCAACTAGGGGTTAGGGGTGTCAGACAGTATTGGAAACTATTGAAAATACTGCTACATTTGAGTGTTTACTTTGTGAGCAGATAGGTAGTGAGTGGATTCCTAGCAAAAGAAGCATTGTAAGCAAAGCCTGGAGCTTCCTCTGTCCCAACTCCAGCGTCATTTTCTGTACATGAGAAGTTGCCTTGATTCTAATCTTTATAAAGACAGAACGCTGGTATTTCTCCTTTCTCTGCCCTCATAAAGGTAGCTTGGAAGAGGTTTGACCAGGAAGTTGCTGGTTCTTGGTTTATTTGTGAAGACTGTAAGTGGAACTCTGATCCCAGAAATGTTCAACACTGATGAGTAAGGTCTACAGGCTAGATTATTTCAATTTTTCAAGAGACTTCTTGTCTCTTGCCTATTTGCAAAGTCCTATCTTTTCTCATTTATGTTATTCCAACATCTTATTCAAAGAAATCCTTTCTTTGCTTAAAACACTCTGGTTACAATCTATTGCTTGCAGTCCAGCCTCTAGTTTTATAAAGATATAGATTCCAAAAGAATCAGTTATTGACATCAAATTTGAGGGGTTATGTATAGAAGCCTTTACATAGTTTACCTGAAAGACAATCATTGCCTTAGATCATTTAGGAATAAGATTCTGGAAGACAATGACCCACAAACATGAGAGATAGTGTCAACAATCACTAGAAATTCCACAGTTCTTGAAGGTAAAGCTTTGGTGGGCATGAGGCAACAGGATTGAGAGGCAGTAGCACTAGTAGGACTGCAGTTCCATGCAGTCCATGGAACTGCATGAAGAGACAGAATACAAAGCTTGAGTCAGTTCTCATCTCATGTTTAAGACTTGCAATATGGGATCTGTGTAAAGAAGTTTAAAATACATACATAACTTGTTTCCTACCATTGCATTCTGGGTTGGAAGGAATGCACTGTTACCTTGTCCTTTGATTAACAAGTTAAAGCACTGGCTTGGGAAACAGAGGACTCTGCAAAAGTTGAAACTGTGATGACACGATAATATCCAGATGAATTAGAGTTCCCATCACCTTAGACTTCAGGATTTCTTAACTATGAGAAGTAGCAATATAGTCTCAATTAAACCATGAAACATAAGGATGAAAGTATTACTTTAAAAGAACTATGAAAATTTACTAAGTTGTCCTTGGTAAATATTAGGAAATAGAGATGCTGGGATACTCAACCAAAGAGGGAGTTGAAAAAGACATTAGTGGTGCTCGCCATTGTCTTTGTTAATTCAAGCTTCTATAAGAAAACACCATAAATTGGATAACTTAGAGATCACATTCTTTGTTTCCTCAAAGTTCTTGAGGCTAGAACTAAAGATTGAGGTGTTGGCAGATTCAATCCCTGGTGGTTCCTCTTATCTTTGGATCATAGGTGGTAACTTCTTGTTTTGTCTTTGCATCATAGAAGGGGTCTCTCTTAAGCTTTATTTTTTAAGAGTACCAATCCCATTTGTGGGACTCTGCCCCAATGACTAAGTTCTACCCGATGAAAATACCACCAACTACACATCTTGCTCTATGGGTTAAGATTTCAACATAGGAACTCAGGGGTAACAGACATTCAGCTCATAAAACAAATGCAAGGAATAATAATAAGTAACAATTTGCTCATTTCAGTAAGAAATTGAAGTGGTAGAGTGCCACTAGTTAGTGTCATTTACTAGTTGGTGAGTAAATGGAATACATTTTCTATAACAAAGGAATTAGAATGTGCATAAAGTCAGAATGTCCTGTCCCCAAAGAGAATTTAATAATTGAAGATGAAAAGATATATTCTTTAGGACAAAAGAGATGTGAAATTCTTCACAGTCCTATGATTAGTAAAATCCCAAACTGTGATATTATAATAATATACAATGCAGAATTTATGTCCTTCACTGAATTTTTAAATTTAAATAAAATCATGTACTACAGCTGCCAGAATAAAAAATATCCTTGTCTCTAACATGTAACTTATTATATAACATGTATGTACCTTAATTTATTTTTAAATCAATATTGCCATAAAATAATTAAGTGGTTATCACCAGAGTGACTATATCCTAAGGAAGAGAGCACATTTTGAAACATGATTTCTATAGAAGTAAGCTAATTCTATAGGCCAATGTCAGTCATTTTTTGGTGTTCAGCAAACAATTTATCTCATTCTAATTCATATTTTTCTGATATCAACTTCCTAAATTTTTATATGGATAGTTGGAAGAGATGACCAATGAACTGATTCCCAGCACTGGCTCTGTAATATATGAGAAGAATTATTCCAGTTGAAAATACCAAATAAAATTTGCAGAGCTACTCATAACTACAAAAAATACCAAATTAGTACTAATGCATGGCTGTACTTCCAGCTGCTAATAAGCATAGGTAAAAAGACCAGAGTTCTAAGGCCTCAGACAAAAGATACTATCTAAAAAGTAACTGAAAGCGCAAGGAGACTGGAGACATGGTTCAAATGACACAAAGAACACCTGCATAACAAGTATGAGGCCCTGACTTCAAACCCCAGTACTGCCAAAATGATCCCAATTTCATAGCAGCATCACTTTGATAAAAGATAAAAATATAAGTGCATTTTCAAACACTTTAAGGTCCAAGGTTAATGAGTTGCAGCAGATTCATCTCTGAATGTAGTGTTTGGCAAGGAAGTGGATGAAATAGTCTAGAGGATAAAAATGGATTTTCCGAAGTTTAATTAGATGACAACTTTTCCCGCAACTGCTGTTCCTTATGTAGCCCAAATCATTACAGCTCCTGGGGCCTTGTGTGGAGCAAAGATCTGAATAACATCTTTTTGTTCTAATAAACAAAACTACCAGAGGCAGTTTGCTTACTTTCTCCAGACAAGAACAGCAAAATAATTTTACCATACTCTTCCCAGATTATCTTAACTCTTTTACTTTTCCTCATATTTCAGCCCTAGCAATGTCATCTCACGGGACATTATATAATGTCATTTAGAAGGTTAATTTCATTAGACTGAAGCATCAGTGAAATACTTAAATGAAAAAAAAAGATGTAGGGGATTTGTTTTAGGAGTTTGGGGTGCTAAGAAAAGGCTCGATACCTCTTCAAAGTGTAGCTATTGATTAATGCTGAGGCATCAGTATGGAGATTTTCTATGAATTTTGGAGGTCCCAAATTAGTGCTAGTGCTGGGAAGCTAGAAGCTCTGAGTTTGTCTTACTTCCAGAAAAGACTCTGATAATATCTGAGTATTTGAGGACTGAGTGATGTGTCAGTACTCATCATCCATGAGATTAAATAATGTTTAAGGACTGACAAATGTGGACACTGTACATGATCACTAACTAGTAAGCTTGAATAGGGTTAATCAAGCTTCTAGTTCTCTAAAACGAAAACAGACTATCTTTAATGAATTATAATTAATGTCTGAGAATGTATTACCTCATGTATCAATCTGAATTGTCCAGCAGGTCTGATCTGCCCAATACAAAATGGGCTTGGGAATGTAATCAAACAGGTCCCGTGTTCTGTGTGCTGCTATAGTCTCTCTCAAATCCCATTTATAATGTCCAGCAACTTTCTCTTACCAGAAAGGTGAGAAGGGTATAAATACAGTCAGATTGTAGCTGACATGATATATAAGAAATCAGTTGAGAGTAGACTAGTATATCATAAAGGGCTGTTGGACAAGATGCAAAAGATAACAAGAATACATCCTGGATTCAAGGGTGTCTCCTCAGTTTTGTGGGAGACATTTGATATTTTGAAGTGATGAGTTTTAAATTAATTGGTTTCCAACCTACCTACCTCTTGTTATCTTAATACCTTGAAGGCTATTGGTATTATGTCTAGTTTGATAGAAATGGAAAGCTATATAGAAGTGCTCCTAATGCAGAGTGTTTCTAGTAGGTGGTTACAGAATTTAGCAACAATTATAAGACTATGTTTTTTTTGTGAAAATACCATGTAGAGGGGTTATAATTACATGGGCAAGATAATAAGTACATTTCTTATCAAGCATTGTTGCCTCCTCCTTTGTTTCCCCTTCCCATCCCTTCCCATCTTTCACCCCCACCCCTATCCCTCCACCCTCCTATTCCCCCCCTCCTGAACTTTATCAGACTATGTTTATCTAACATTTTTAATTTAGCAACGAAAGCTTTCCTACAGACTCCTGAAGCACCTAGCACCAATGACAACCATAAATGTCAAAAGTGAGTAAAAATACAAATGGCACAGAAGTTGTAGTGTGCTAATTTTTCATAAAAGGTACTATTTTAACTGATTATATGATTTACTTTCATCTTAATAAACATAAACATGTGATTTAGTCAACTTTTGAAAATTTCTTATAGCAAAGACTTGATACATGCATGTTTATGATGATTGCAAATAAATGTCTGTTATATGAAATACAAGTGAATTGCACTTTTGTTAACTAGAAATAAAACATCCACCTGGCCTGTAAGGAAAGACTTGTATAACCATCATCAATTATAAGCTAACTGAACTATCCCATAAAGAATCTGATAGTTAGCTAGGCCACTGAAGTTTTACACCCATAATCCTAGCTATTTAGGAGGCTGAGATCTGAGAATTGTGGTTCAGAAAGCCCAGAGCAAGCAGGGTGCTGGTGGCTCACATCTGTAATCCTAACTACTCAGGAGGCTGAGATCTGAGGATCCTGGTTCAAAGCCAGCCTGGGCAGAAAAGGCTATGAAATTGTTATCTCCAATAAACCACCAGAAAACCAGAAGTGGTGCTGTGACTCAAGTGGTAGAGTGATTACCTTGAACTGAAGAGCTGAGGGACAGCAGATCGAGGCCCAGAGATCAAGCCCCAAGACTGACAAAAACAAAAACAAAACAAAAACCCAGCGCAGACCAGTCCTTAACATTCTGTCTTCAATTACTCAGGAAAATACCAGACCAGAGGTATGGTTCAATTAGTAATCAAAAAAGCCAAGAGAGAGCACCTAGACCTGAGTTTAAGTCAAGACATAAGTCCTCTACCCTGTTATCTGCCATTTTTCATTCCCCTAACCCTAAAAGCTAAAGAGTTTGGTATAGTGATTTGCCTCATTCTCCTAGGTTGAATTGCAACAGTGGTCACATGAAATGACAAGAGCACTTAGAAGTAATGGGACATAGTGGATGGTGTTGTAGATGAATGTTTTTGAAGCATGTCATAGAAGATATCCAGAAACAGAGATACATACACATTGATGATCTTTTTCCATCACTTGGTTTGGATGTATGGATTTAAGCAGTCATCATAATAGAAGATATGCTTACAACAATGGAATTAGGCATGAAGACTAAGTAACAGAGAAACTCAAATTTTTACAGAGTGTTAGAAAGAAGAGATAGACAGCTCAGAGATATAGACAGAGAAGTCATAAAAATGAACAAGAAAAACCTAGAGGAGCATTTAATAAAAGTCAGACCTGTGTTTGGTGGCACGTGCCTAAATTCAGAACTGGAGACTATCCAGATCAAGTATATGTATATGTATATGTATATGTATATGTATCTATGTATATCTATATAGATAGATATACATATATATAATTTATAAAAATTATATAAATTGAAGGTCACTATTCTCAAAGGTTATAGGCCAAGTAAGCTAAACACTAAAAGATTTCAGAAGAAAAGTGTATATGAAGAGTGTATATGTCTAAAATTTAGAAATTGTACATTGGTGAGTAGATCACAAATGTCATGGAAAACAGACTAGAGTTAGTAAGGATAATACTCTATTTTCTTACCATGATCACGTGGCCTCATTTGTGTCATAAAATGAGTTATTAAGAAATGATTGAAATCACTTTGGCTAAAAATGAAAATTAAGAGCTAAAGTAGAGGCTGCCTGTGCAGATACAAGCACCATCTGTTATTTATATACTGAGAGTTTAGAAACACAAAACAAAGAGGAAAGGAAACAAGTATTCAGTGTAGAGAAGATATCACTATTATGAGACTATAAATAACACTTGATTAATTTCCTAACATAGGATGAGTATACTATAGGACTTAACAGAGGTGTTTGATTCAGCATAGTCAACAAAAGCCCTTTAATAACACAGATGCATTTTCAGTTAAGCATGTGGTAATCATACTTTTTAAAAAGGTTAAAAAATAGCCTCTATGTATGGAAATAGGGCTAACCATGTGAGGAGTCCATTATTGTTCTAAGATGATAACATTAAAGTTCTATTTGACAGGTGTAAGGATAAGCGGAAGAAAGAAGCTGGCTCATAAACAAGACTTTCAAGGCAGGGCTCTCTTCTCTTCTCTGTTCTCATTGTGATTCTGCTCACATTAGCAGTGGTGACTCAGAATACAATACATTTATGTGGTGTGTGTGTGTGTGTGTGTGTGTGTGTGTGTGTGTGTGTGCGTGCGCGCGCGCGCGTGTGTGTGTGTGTGTGTGTGTCCCAGGGCAGGGAGTGGACACCACTGTCCGCTGGTTAGTGTTCTGGTTAGCACTTTACCACTTGAGCCACAGCTCCACTTTCAGCTGTTTGGTGGTTAATTGGAATGAAGAGTTTCATAGATTTACCTGCTGGAGCTAGCCTCAAACTCCAATCCTCAGATCTGAGCCTTCTCAGCAGGTAGGATTACAGGCATAAGCCATTGGCACGCAGAAGAATGTTGGTTGTTTTTGTTTTTTTTTTTTTTTTTACAATCCATTACCAAAATATTATCTGAGAAAAAAAGATATTTTATTTGTGTATTTTCTCAAAGACATGCTTTTTATTGAATAGAATAAATGGAAGATTTGCATTTAAGAAAAAATAGCAGCACAACAGAATGCATTATAAAGCACTAAATACAAAACATGTGTTATGTTATAATGAGCAGACTCATCTCATTTTAATAATTATTCTCCATACATTGTTTAAGGGAGAGAGATACAAAACTTGTTTACTTACTTACTGCCAAAATCAGGCATAGCTTCCCATTTTTAAACTTTTTAAGTATATTTGCCTCTTTTGCCTTTTGCCTTTCATCACTTTCTGACATCTGTTTTATATCATAAATGAATAAAATAATGTCCACATACACATAGAACATTGATATTATTTCTTTGTATCTCATTATTTTTCTTAAGTACATCTAGAGGAAAATATGTTAAAATTAAGAAATCCCTACAGTTGTTGGGGGGAGGAGGAGGGAGGAGAAGAGGGGAGCAGAGGGGAATCAGTTTTATCTATCAATCAGCATATTACAACTCGGAGCTGTGAATTAAAAGCAAAATTGCCCTGAATTCTGTAGTAAGTTTCTTAAATGAAAATAAGAATTTCTTTTGCAACTATTGAAAGTCTGTGGTTGTTTGAGGGGTTAAGGTTGGAGCCACTGGTACATATGTTTAACAGAGAACTCATAAAAGCCAGGACAGCTGAGACTGAGTCAATCCATTTCTATGAACAAGCAGTGACCAATAGAAAAGGACGAAGAAGTTCCAAGAAGGCTGAGGTAAGCCTTCTAGTGAAGTCTTGTCAAAGTGGAAACAATGCATCAAAAGGTGTTCATGGTGACTGGACATAGTAGGTTTTACTGTTTCTCATAGGAGACCTGACAGTATAAAGTCCAACAATTTTTTTTTAGTCACATAATTTTTCCTCAACTGATTTTTAGCCAACTGCAGAATCAGATACCAGACTCGACAGTGTATTCCTGGAAGTCAAGGTAAATAATTTTACATTTAAAAAATTTTAAGAATTCACAATTCTGATTCATCAGCTATAGAGTTACAAAGTTCAATATCTAAAAAATTCCCTGTTCTAGAAAAACAAAAATTAATGTGGATCTGTTGGAATGAGGCCAGAATAGCATTCTAAACTGCAGGAAGTTCCACACCTTGCAGAAGCAGCTCTGCACTTGTCATTTTTTACAAATTAATGGCAAAATTGAAGGGTCATAAATTATTGACATTATCTTTTTCTCATATAATCAGTACGACTCATTCTGTCTTTATCAACTCATTTAAGTGAACATTGATCAAAGTGTTATTTTTATATATGTATATGTAACATATGCATTTTCTAAGTAAATGTTTAATGTTTTAAATGTTTAATGTTTTAAATGTTTATCTACTCATATATATGTGTGTGTATATTGGTGTATATACGAATGTATACACATGTATGTATCTGCATATTTTCCTGTTAAGAGTTCTTTATGACCATAATTTCTGATGTAATTAGTAGAAAATATTCTTCTGAATGTACCACATATTTGAAAATATTAACCTGGTCTATTATTATCTATACTGAAGATATGAATATCAGTTAATTCTCTACCTATATTCTAAACATGATTTTTCCTTTGTGTTTTACCAAGCATAACTACTACATAGTTGAATACATATATTCATATGTATATATTATAAATATATAGAAATTACATGACTGCTATGTTCAACTCAATATAATAGTCTATATATAGGTATATATGTGTGTCTACATGTTTAAAAAGTGACTATACAAGAGGTACATTACATAAATTATATATATGAGAGAATGATTATATATGAGAGTTTATAATTCAATTTCTTGGTTGGACACCTTGATTATATTCTTAAAATTATAGAAATGTTTTCCTTCACAAAATAAAACTTACCCATGAAGTTCTGCAACCACAAAAGAGTAATAATATATTTCTTCAGATTCTGCAGCCTTCTTTCACAAGGAACTGCTAAAGTATTCTTTGATCTGTTTATTTCTTTGGTTCAAGAGCCAGCAAACCTGGGAAATCTCTTACAGATGTACTCATTTCATAGTAAAAGTAAAAGCAAAAACATATGTCTACCTTTAGAACAATACAAATGCACAGCTTGAATTATAGTAAATGATCACATTTGGTACTTTTATATTTAACTACTGGTTTCAGTTAAGTTCCTTGAATTAAGTAGCTTGCCATGGAAAAGCATTTAGGACTGCTAAAATTTGCTTTCCACTTCTCAGTTTTCATTGTGACTGGGTTAAAACCAGGAAGCTACAAGTTGGTAACTTTTTTCAGTGCTTGCAAAATGCCTTGTTTGTCACACTAAATAAGTGTATTCACAAATAAGCCTACTTAAGTTTTCATAATATTAATAAATTCAATGTATTTAAAGTTAAACTTCTTTACAGTAAATTTAAAGATTTACATCTAAGAATAAAACATTATCATTTATTAATATATAAAATTAATTTTTGATGACACTGGGCTTGAACCCATGGCCTCACACTTTCTAGCCACTTGAGCCTCACTCCTAACCCAGAATTGTTGATGTTGTCATCTCTTTCCTGGAGAAGCAATATTTACAAGTCTAAAGTTCAAGAACCATAAATATCTAATAGCTGTGCTTCTTATTCCATAGGTTAACAGAATGGCAACCACAATTTGTTTCCTCATTGGAGTGTTGTTCATAACAGACACTGTGTGGACTCAAAGCATGAGACAGGCCTATGAGGTACAAGAGCTAGAGGACTGGACTGTGGATGACTTTGATTGCCCTATGGAATGTTTCTGTCCACCTAGTTTCCCTACTGCTTTATACTGTGAAAATCGAGGTCTCAAAGAAATTCCTGCAATCCCTTCAAGGATCAGGTACCTCTACCTTGAAAACAACCTGATAGAAACCATCCCTGAGAAGCCTTTTGAGAATGCCACCCAACTGAGATGGATAAACTTGAACAAAAACAAAATAACCAACTATGGAATAGAAAAGGGGGCCCTGAGCCAGCTGAAGAAGCTTCTTTTCTTATTTCTGGAAGATAATGAACTAGAGGAGGTACCTTCTCCTCTGCCGAGGAGTTTAGAACAGTTACAACTAGCTAGAAACAAGGTATCCAGAATTCCTCAAGGGACCTTCAGCAATCTAGAAAACCTGACCCTTCTAGATCTACAGCACAATAAACTATTTGACAATGCCTTTCAAAGAGATACCTTCAAGGGACTTAAGAACCTCATGCAGCTGAATATGGCCAAGAATGCCCTGAGGAACATGCCTCCAAGGTTACCAGCCAACACCATGCAGCTGTTTCTGGACAACAATTCCATTGAAGGAATTCCAGAGAATTATTTCAATGTGATCCCCAAAGTAGCCTTCCTGAGACTCAACCACAATAAACTATCAGATGCAGGTCTCCCATCAAGTGGTTTCGATGTAACATCTATTTTAGATCTTCAACTGTCTTACAATCGACTCACGAAGTTTCCCAGAATCAATGCTCACTTGCAGCACCTTCACCTGGATCACAACAAAATTAAAAGTAAGTGATAACGGGGCGGGGGGGAGGTGTCCATGATTAAAATGCTCATCTTCATCATATCCATTCTGTATCCTCTTTAGAAGTAGCAATCGTAGCCAGGCATTGGTGGCTCACTTCTGCCATCCTGGCTAATCAAAAAGCTGAGATCCAGAGGATCATGTCTTGAGGCCATTTACATCAGAAAGGTTCACTAGAAAAATAACCAGCAAAGAACAAGGCTGGTGGTGCTCAAATGATAGAACATCAGCTAAAATTCTAATGCATTTTCAATTTTAATGACTACATTTTGTCTGTTTCAATGATCCAGGAAGTCCAATTCTCCAAATTCAAGATAGCGAAGAAGACCTTTGTAATCCCAAGAGCACTATTATCTAGGTAGAGCTGAACTGTTTCCATCTTCTTTTACTCTTAGAGATTCTAAAATCTCTGCCTCTGAGGGTAGACTGACCTTGAACTCATGATCAGCCTACTCCCTTCAGCCTCTGAAGTATTGTAATTATAGGCATGTTTCACCATATAGGTATACCTGGGGCTAGGTTTATTTAAGAAAGTAAGCAGGACAAAAATAACCTCATGAAGAGTAAAAAGATAAAATGTGATTTCAGAGTCAATAGCAAAGCCATAACATCCTAAAAGATATAGAACAATGGAGGGCTGGAACTCTGTACAGAGTATCTGCTTCAACTACAAAGTAGTGTGTGTTTCTCAAAGTTCTAAGTGTGCAAGTTGGTGTCTGCACCCTCTGAGTTTCTGACTGAGAGGTCTGGGGAAAGGATGTCAGAATTTTAATCCTTCTCGAGTGATACTGACTGCTACTCTGACCGCGACATCTTGAGAGCCAATTACTTCCACTTAAGACTTTCCTTAATTGAAATGAAAGTCCATTTTCCTAGACATGATAGCTTAGTAGCAATCTCGCAAGCCTCTCCTTTCCTGCAAGCAGTGTTTGGTAAGGACGCAGGGAATGAGTATGAAGTCCTGAAGGTAAAGATGCCATCAAGGAAAGAAGTGATTACAGACAGCAGAGGCTGTGCATAAAAGAAAGACACCTGACCTCTTTCTTCACCATTTGGCCCATGTCAAGTGCATCTGGTATAAATATGGGCAACATCTCAATTCAGACATGGGGATACAGATAGCCTAGCAGCTATCTGTTTATCTTCAACCACAGCCCCTTTAGGAAGACAAAACTTGCAGAGATTTCTCCTGAATACCACTTGGAAGTAAATTTCTAAATTAGATTCAATAAGAGGGTTTGAAGATATGTGAGAAGATTGTACTCTTAATAATTTATGCTCCAATGTATCATTAGAGCAAAAGATCACATGAAAATATTATTTTTTGTTTTTCTACTGGGAGCTGTTCCTATACTCATTTTTTTTTCTCTTTTTGCTTTCTGGTAACCAGATACTTAAGCATACAATCCAGGAATTAAATGGCTACCATCACTGCGGTTATTTTTCCAGAGTGAGGACACATAGTTTAAACCTGTAGTCAAAAACAAAAATGTAGCAGGAAAAACAGGGTTAGCAGATGAATATCTTTAGCTGAGCCAAATAATATAATACCTAAGACTGATATAAGGGCACAATTTTCTTCTCAAAAGTTCATTTTTATGAACTTTTATGTTCATTTTATGTGCTTTTATGTTCATTCTTTATTTTCAAATACTCAGTGTGGGATGTTACTTTCAGGTGATCACATATACTGTGAACTGGAGTTATCAGCCTGAGAATTTGAAAATGAGTATGTTTAAGAATGAGGCTCCATTTTATTCAAAGTACAGTTAAGTAGTAGTGCATACTACTATTACTCACATTTTGGAAAGGTTTGTTTAAGAGGGTTTGCTCAGACATTTCTATTTCCCAGTTGTTTTCATAACTCGGTCAACATCAGAATCCCTTAGATTGCTTTGTAAAACAGGTTTCTAGGTTCTACTCCAAGTAATTCTGATTTGAGGTCTGGGATGAGGCAAGCAATTTTGCTACCCAGTGGTATTAATCTCTTGGTTCATAACTGGTGACCAACTAAAGTTTAAAAAATGGGATAAAATTAGAAATTCTATAAAAGGAAAACTGAAGTTCAGTGAGATGAGGATATTTTCCAAAGAACAGAGTAGTAAAAGCCAAATAGTTGTTAATAATATAGTTTCCAAGAAATGTAACTCATATAAAAAGTCCTGAAAATTTACCAGTAAATTTCTCATGCAGTATTATAAAAAGATCTATTTCCAAACATCAGAAGGAACACAAATATTGATGAAAAATGTATCTATTCAAGGAAGTTCACAACATTTTCTGAGAAGTACTACAATTTATGAATATATGATTAAATTTAGAACTTTGGTTTCTCATATTTTTTTCATTCAGTTATGTGTTATTAGGAATGAAGGGTATAGGATATGAATCACAACACTGAAAGGAACAAATTTTCTCAGCTAAGCAATGGACTCTAGGTAGCATCAGAAAAACTGGGCTTGATGTTGTTTCCACAATGCCCAAGTGGGCAGAACCAATCATAAATCACATATAATCACAAATCTCTCTGCATTATGAGGATGCAGAAGAAAGAGACTGCTCAGGTGTTGGGAGTTTTAATCAGGAGAGAGTCCTTCCTCAAAATCATTTCATAATGGCAGCAGAATGCATAGATTTGTATTTTAGATCAATTGTCACACACCCCTCTAATTTGTATGAGTTGATTGCACCTTCTCTCTTGAGGATGCTCTAATAATTTAAATCTAGTGTAATCATTGGTGCCAAAGGCTCTGATCTAAGGCAGGTGCACAATTTCTCCAATGCTAACTGGGTGAAAGTGTTGATGGGATATTTCCTGGCTTGTGTCTTTGGTAACTCAATTCTTGTCAAGTGTTTTGTTCTGAATTACATGTACTTAAATGTGAAGGTTTAAGGTTGTTTTAGAAATCAATATGCAAAGTTACAGCAATTGCACTTTTTATTAATTGTCAACACACTCTGTTTTGCATTTGTAAAGGTAATTTACACTGAATTTCCACTCACTCAACCATAAGGCTTTCCATCCATGCTTTCCACTCACCCATTTACTACTCATTTTTATCAGGATCAGGTCTGAACTCCACCTTAAATCCCCTGAATATGACAATTGTCATCCTATGATAATATAAACATTCTTTATCTCACCTGAAAGCTTAGTCAAAAAATTATACTGAAAAACCTTTGTCTCTATCACAGCTCATTACATATTTTATTTTTGTGTTCTTTAGTAAGTATAGCAGACTATAGAATGAGAAAAGTTGACTGTACCTGGATTGCACTTTTTCAGGGCTATTTCTATAATATATATGTGTGTGTGTGTGTGTGTGTGTGCGCGCGCGAGAGAGAGTGTGTGAATAATCAGCTAAAATATAAAATAAAATGTCAATCATATAAATATGCATCATGCATATTATTCATATAAAATATTTATGAGTAATCACACATTTGTACCAGTTTCTTATATCAGGTCAGAAGGTTCTCCTATTGGACCACTACAATAACTTCTTGGTCTTCAGCCTCTAGTGCTTCTAGTGTTTTCATCCATTCATTCATGGTCTTTGTCTCCATAGGTGTGAACGTCTCTGTAATATGCCCTACCATACTGCGTGCAGATCAAGATGCCTTCATTTATGGACCTCAACTGAGCTACCTTCGTCTGGATGGAAACGAAATCAAATCACCAATCCCAATGGACTTCATGGCATGCTTCAAGCTTCTTCAAGCTGTCATCATTTAAACATATCTTTGCTTAAATCCAAAACTGGCTTAAGAGTTAATGTTTCTGATATGAAATTTGGTCACCTTTTATAGTGTTAGGATGAAAAGCATATTCCTAGCTGCTCTTGGCCACCATTTTCATGTGTGCAGATTATTTTTTTCTATTCACAGATGCTACTACTATTTTATCCATTTGCTTTTCTTTAACAGACACAGAGTTAAGATAGTCTATCAACTCAAAGGTAGTTATTTTTGTCTCTTTCACGACTAATATTCAAACGATCCCTCTACATTATGACACAATAAAAGGCTGACATATTTGTGTATGTCCCAAATTTGCCTGTGCAAACAATGTATCAACAATATTAATGCAGTGAGGAAGAAGGAATAAGAATAAAGACATAGAAGAATTGAAGAAGTGGTATTAGTTTGAGTATACCTGGTCAGCCATGGACTAAAAATATAGAATTCTGTAGAAATAAAGTAAAAAAATACATTTCAAGTGGTGTGCTATTCTGATTATCATGACAAAATGTTCATTTTCCTGCTGCATCTAACCTGGAACATAAATCGTCTTGTCTAGAGTATGCATCACTATGTGTTCCTTACCTGCCTATTAGTCACTCAACCCTCTGAGTTAGCAGATCTGTTGTGTTTGTGTTCTGGTGACCTTTCCACAATAGACATGCACTACGTCAAATGCCCACATTCACCTCACTTCATATCACTCCACATAGGCATGGCAAACTTTTCATAACTTTCACAAGAACAGAGAGTATATTACAATAATAGACTTTGGGGGGAAATACCACATTCCCATAACTTTTATTGAAGTATATTGCTAAATCTGTTCTGTTGTATTCATAGTGGTTGTTATGGATATAAATTAAACTTTATTATAGGTGGATATTAATGAGAAAAACTCACTATTCATATCCCTCTCTGGAGTCTGAGGGATCCACTGGGGATGCTGGAATATAGAAAGGTGAATGATTATGGTTTTCAGAGTTGCCCACCATTTATTTTTGTCACCACATTTTTTCTTGTCACTTCAATTGTTCATCATGAGAAATTTTCAAGTACAGAATGAGTGGTAATCTCAGTGATAGGATAGATATTGTAGACTAAAAAAAAAGGCCAAAACAATACAAGTTTGGGAAAATAGGCAAGGTGTAAAGGCTAGAATCCATAGGGACATTTTAGAAATTATAGGAACTTCAAACTGACAGGAATATGCTTTTTTTTAAAGGAATAACACCCTATAGTGGTTACAAACAACTCTAAAGCTAAAGTAGCTATGCTTAAATCTCAGCCTCTACACACAGCATCCATATGGTCCTGGCTAGAGTCTTCAAAGTCTACCTCAGTTTCTCCTCATCTCCAAAATAGGGACTGACTGTGTAGTGAGGATTCAATAAGTTAGAACATGTAAGGGGCCCAAAAGAAATCCTGAAATTTGGCAATTGTGTGTCTGTGCTTAGATTCCTCCAAAAATCGTGAGCAAAACAGTTCAAGAGAAATTAAGACTGCATGTGCAGGATGCAGCTAGGATTTCTCTCCTACAGTTTGGAATACAAAACATGTG
The DNA here is from genome assembly GCF_024711535.1 of Dipodomys merriami. Lineage (NCBI taxonomy): Eukaryota > Metazoa > Chordata > Mammalia > Rodentia > Heteromyidae > Dipodomys > Dipodomys merriami. The sequence goes on along the minus strand of NW_027202271.1, from coordinate 43,517,408 downwards.
ATAAATATCCTGAAAAAAAGATCAGAACAGTAAAATCACAGACAGGACTGATTTCAGCTTTTTTTTTTTTTTTTTTTTTTTTTTTTTTTTTGCCAAATCCATCTGTAAAGTTATCCATTGTGAAGGTTATGGTGCCAGGATTTGTTTCTATAGGGCAAGGGCTCTGTTGTATATTCCATTTTTCAGGCATTTTGATTGTATTAAAAATGACATCCAAGCTGTTTGTTATTGAGCATGTTGGTAGATTGTCTAGATTGAGGGAGACACTTCACGTAAATAGAAAGAGAATGAGCAAACAAGATTTCCTGATCAGATTAAACGCTTCGGCACATTTAAATCCTATGCAGAGTCTAATACACTTAAGAAGAAAGAAACAGAAAATGAGACAAGTGTCTTAGTAACACAGATGCATGAGAAACAAAGATATTTGAGGAAGAACATAGAACTAGTAGAACCAAATAAAAATGTACCAATGAAAAATCCTTACATGTAAATGCATTGATTTTCATGGAAATAGCTAGTGTTTGCCTTTTGAGTACATCAGTTCCCTCTCTTTTAGCAGCATAAGACAGGATTACTTGCAATTTACATATGCTTTCAATTTCCTTCCAAGTAAGTAAAGAAGGCTGAAGACGAGATCTGCCAACGTATAAAGAATAGAGTTAAAAGATGTCACTTTCATGCCAAAAGACTGCATTGTGTTGTGTGAGTGGGTGCCTTCCCCGCTGCTGTGGGAGGGGGAAAGTCTATTCTTTCAGGATCGGGATGGCAGTGTTTCAATCACTGTATTTGTCTGGCTCTCAAGGCAGGATTGCTCCACTCTCTAGTATGGAAACTTCTTGATTTAGCTATAAAGTTAGTGAAATCACAGAATAATAGAGCATCTTAAATAATTCGTTGAGTTTTTGTCTACCTTTTACTATTTATAGAGTAATGTTTGCAATTCAATTCTTTTTTTTTTTTTTTTTTTTTTTTTTTTTTTTTTTTTTTTTTTGTCATGGGGCCTGAACTCTGGGCCTAGGCGCTGTCCCTCAGCTCTTCAGCTCAAGACTAGCGCTCTACCACTTGAGCCACAGCACCACTTCCGGCTTTTTCTACTTATGTGGTGCTAAGAAATTGAACCCAGGGCCTCATGCATGCAAGGCAAGCACTCTACCACTGAGCTACCTTCCCAGCCCCTGCAATTCAATTCTTAATTTGAATTAAAATGATACATCAGCGTGGTAAGAAATCATCAAGAAAAATTTGGAGCTAGGACAAACGGCCTCCTATCCTAGCCTGACAGTCTGGACACAGAAACACTTGAAATACTTACTGGCTCTGTATTTCTTCTGGCTTTCTCTACATTTAAAATCTCTCCTGATTTGTCAACTTAAACAAGTTACATTGACTCTCTTGCAGGAGATGTGTTGGTATATTTATACATAATCTGTTTGCTTTTTGCCAGTATCTTTCCTCAGACTACATCTTTTGTTTCATAGTCAAATGTGTTCAAATTTATACCATCTTAAAACATTAACCGTATTTTCTAGATACTTCTACACAAATTTTAAAATATGCAAGCTAAAAAAGAGTTTTTAATATGACAAATACATCAGTATTTAAAATATATTTAAAACGTTCCCTCTTCAGGGTTCCAATAAGAGCCAGGCTCCCCATTTTCTGCACTCATCCTTTAGTAAATATTGAGCTGAATTCTTGTCCTCTCTGATTCACCACTTAACACATTTTTTTCTTTATTTCTATAATCAAACTTGTCATTTACAGTTGACCTCAATTTCAATTCTTTTTATTGAACTGACTTCTTTTACTATCCAGGCATTGCTACTTTCTATGATTCACAAGTACATTTGCTAGAAATTTTAGTGCTTAGAAGGATATTCTGATAGCTTAGTTGGTCCAATTTTAAGACTGGTCCAGTTGTATCTTTCAACAGGCTTGCATGTAAGACATGTAAGACAGTAAAAAGGAAACCCTACCACTCAGTCACTAGTAGATTCAATCCTCAGTGACTAGCCTTACAAAATGCATCACTCCTTAAATATAACCATCCATAATATTGATAGAAACTGTGTGAAACATTTTCTTAATTTGTAGCCTCTGAAAATGGCACCCATTTCATGATGAAAATCGAAGCAAATAAACCATACAAAGAAGGAATGATCAGATACATTTTCAGCAACAGTAAAGGAGAAAGAGAGTTCAACAATTTTTAAGTTATTTCACAGAATTGGTTTCAAGGAATCATTCCAAAATTTTGGTGAAAGATCTCCACAGAATAAAATGAGAACTGCCACATCAAAGCTTTGGCATTTGTAAAAGGAACAGCTGTGACTAATGGAATTGTGGGCAAGGAATTAATATTCAAAGTTATGGTAAAATGGAATTATGGATTTGAATGTGTTCACAAAAATATAATAAGCCCACATTGTGTCTAACATATTTATAAGATATTTCTTTGTTGCTTTGTATGTCCCTCCCCCATGGTATAACCCCTGTTTCACTGTATTTGATGTTGGTATAATTTGTGGAGGGGAAGGGAAAAAACAAATTGTTTAAATAGGGATACAGGTGGACCCATTGCACCAATAAGATGTACAAGATGTTATGTTGAAAATGAACTATACATCTTTGGTGCGGGGGTGAGGGGGGTGGGGTGGGGTGAGAGATTGGAAGGGATGGGTAGTGGGAAGGGGAAACAAAGGAGGAGGCAACAATGCTTGATAAAAAAACTCACTCATTACCTTGCCCATGTAATTGTAACCTCTCTGTATGGTATTTTCACAATTAAAAAAATATAATAAGCCCACATTCATTTAAAATGATCTTTCTGATGCTATTGTACTTATATACATATATATAAGTACTTATATACATATATATACATATGTGTATATATAAGCTATGATGCATATATATGTGTTTATATATCATCTCCATATTAAACGCTACTTATTTAGTTCAGTGACTCTATGCCAACATTATGATGTAACTCTACTAAATTTAAATTGTGCACAGTGGTATATGATAATGAATATTCAATGTTATACATTTTAGCTGCCTCCCCCTTCTCCTCCTTCCCCTCCTCCCCCTCCTCCTCCTCTTTCCCCTCCTCCCCCTCCTCCTCCTCCTCCTCCTCCTCTACCTCTTCCCCCTCCTCCTCCTCTTCCTCTTCCCCCTCCTCCCCCTTGTTCGTCTACTTCTTCTTCTTCTCCTCCCTCTTCTTCTTTTTCTTTCCCCTCTTCTTCTTCCTCCTTCTCCTCCTCTTCATATTCTCTTCCTTATTCTCTTCCTCCTCTTCTGTCTCTCTATGTGTCTCAGTGTGTGTCTCACTCATACACATATGCAATATAATAAAACCAATATAAATCTGGAAGGAATTATGTCTTCTCTTTGTTGAAACACTCAAAGGAAAACTTCACAAGAAAAATAAATTTCATATATTTCATGTGCACAAGAAAAACAGCCAAAATTACTTCTCTATATTATTTTTTATAATCTGAATATTGCTTTTTCTACATTAATCTTGCAAAGATGTCCAAATATTCTTTATCTGCTTTTCTAAGTGATAAGCATTTTGATTCCAGATGGTATATATTATACAATATCATTTATCAAAAGTCGTGTGATGTTAAGCACATGAAGTATTTTGCCAAAAAATGTTTAATGGCCCTGGAGCTTCCTCCTCTCCATTTTTATGTGGGATGGTGATAGTGATATTAATTTCTATTGGATTGGCATCTAACAGTGTCCTTGAAAAGCTATAAAGATTCAGAAACAACTAGTGTCTTTCCAAATGGAAGGTCAATTTTCACTTAGAGTTCTTTTAATATTCATTCTCCCACTCAGTTCTTCTAACATACTTTCTCCGGAGTATGAAAAGCTAAAGTAGCTTTTAAAAAAATCACCAATATAACAGGGATATAATGTAACTGGTCTAAATTAAGCAACAGATAAAATGCCAAATTTTTTATGTTATGTATATATGAGGTCTTTTTCTTTTTTAAAAAAAGAATGATATACATTTAAATCAAATACATTTAAAAATTCAATGAGTTCTAAATTCTGGCAGAATCAGTATCCTGTAATGTATCAATCAATCTGTTATGCAAATAGATAATGTACTCATCATGATTATAGGTAAAATTAAAAAGAAAAATGAGGGTTTCTTAAAGTATATAAATGTGATAGCTTATACCTATAATTTCACATACTTGGGAGATGAGGTTTGTGTGGATCATGGTTCAAGGCTAGAGTAGTGGAACCTCATCTAAAAAATACAATCTAGAATTGATGTTTCACATCTATAAACCTAGCTACTAAGAAGCATAGGTTAAATGATCATGGTATAAGGCTTGTCCTGGGCAAAAAATGTGAGATCTCACTTGAAATATTACTGAAGCAAAAAAAAAGGAAGAAGAAACAAAAAAAATGGGAAGAATGAAGGAAAAAAAAACAAAAAGTGATGAAGAAAGGCTTCCATTTTAATTACCCCAAGAAAATTGCAGAATATAGAGATATAAGCAGACACAAACGTAATTCAGTTGACCAATACAGAGTAGCAACCGTTTTAACTTCACAAATTACCCAGAAAAATGATCACAAAGAGGTATCAAATGTGTTGCTTATTTCTAGGCAAAGAAATAGAGAAGAGATTGTAGAATCTGCTAAGGCAAAAGCTGAGTGTGTGTCTGTCCCACTGCAGCTGCAGTGAGCATACATTCACCTCCTGCAAGGTGGCAAGGCAACAATGGATTGGCTGTCACACAACCAAGTTCTTGCATGATTCCAGCCATTGTGAAATACTGTGACACTTCAATTTTCTCCCTTCAACAATGTGATTATAGCAGAAACGGTTGATGGACTGTACTGAAAGCCATGGCAAAGTGCAGTATCCCCACTTCTCTAGAGATACTAGAAAGGCTAAGCACTTCCTTTCCAATTCTCCCTTTGTTGTGATTTCAACTATCTATAAATCTGATGTGGAGAAAAGAATTTGGGTGTGAAGAGTTCATGGAAGTTACTCCAGGGAAGTGGGGGAAGGGGGTGATATTAAAACAACAGTGAGCAAGAAAGCACAGAAAAGGATGTGGTCATGCCTAATTACCATGGTGAACCATTGGAGACTCAACTTGTCTCAATGGTTAATCCAGTGATGTTGAGGAACCTGGGGCTGTTGTGTGCATCCTCCTACTCTATAACCATTTTTAAAAATCTTTCTTCTTGGCAAAATGAACATGCGATCTTGATTGTATCATTAAGAAATTGAAAATGTAGACATAGTCTAAAGAACTCACTTAAAATAGGTGCTTATACAGGTAGTAGCAATCTGCACTGGTGGTAGGTAAGAGTACATACAGAATTAGATCAAGAGTTTTTTTTTTATATGGATAGAAAATAGGAAATGGCCTCTACCTCAGCCATACAAGTTTGTCATGTGAAAAAGAATAAACTTACATAGTTGATTAAAAACTAACCCCTCTAAGTTTGTTGCATTTTAATAAAATATTTTATGAGACTTATAACAACTCTATTCTGTTGTTTATATTTAAAAACCTCTAATGTCATGTGTACCTTTGCTCATTAAATAAAAAAAATGGAATGTCTTTCCAATATCAGAAAACCATCTGTAAAATGAATAAATTAGCATGGCAGAAACAAAACTTCTCCACAAGGGAGAAATCAAATTATCTGCTAAAGTAATTGGACAAAGATCACAAATTTTTATGATAGTCCATGTAATATTACCTTAAGACATGGAAAGAAATTTGTTTAATTTTGAAATTTAAAGAGAGAAAAAGCCAGAGAGGGAAAGAATGATACCATGTGTAAGTAATAAAATTGTAATCTCAAATAAACCAGATCCTCAAAAAAAAAAAACCTTATGATCAAAATTGCTTCCCAAACTACCTCATAATTGATACCAGATGTTAATCATGAAAAAAGAAGATAAAGAATTTATGGATACTGAATGCTCCATTTTGAACACTCAGAAGTTAACTTATGAACTAGAAGACCAGTACAAGTCTGGTAAGGCAATAAGCCTTCTGTGACATATTGTAACATTTTTCCACTGATAATCATAGTATTTCTTTATTACAGGTTGAAATATTCTTGGATAAAGCTTTAGGAGGTTGAAGGTCAAAGCCATGTGATTAAAGCAAATATAAACATTGCATTGTAACAGATTTCTGGAGTTTTTCTTTTTTGCATAGCTTGCATAACTTCCTTACTTGATTGCTACTTTTACATCATATGTTTAAAAAGCCTAAAATGAACTTATTTCCCCCCAAAGTTTTTTAATCTTGCTGATTTTCCTTTCATTCAACAATGTTTTATTCCATTGTTGTAGCCCTTATACCAGTAAGAAGTGTAAGGAAGATTGAAAGAACAAACAAACAAACAAGAATGCCATTTTTTGAGCAGTTTGACAGAGAATTGCCACATAAGGTATTTTGCAGTCATGAAGCAATAGTTTTATTGGTGTTAATAATTTAGCCTGAAAATTCTCAAAATGTTTCAGAATCACATGACTTTAACCTTCAAAGCTGAGTAAACTGTCCTAGGCTATCAAGAAAAGTCTGTGGGGGTGGGGTAAGGGAAAATGGGAGAAAAACGAGGGAGGGGGTAACAATGTTCAACAAGAAATGTACAAACTACATATGTAACTGTAGCCCCTCTGTACATCATCTTAACAATAAAATTAAATTTTAAAAAAGAATATAAACAAAAATAAGTCAGTGATACTTTCTCCCATTTAGTTTTTTATTTTAATTTTTATTAGGTGATATTCAGAGTGATATACAGAGGGGTTATGGTTAAATAAATACTGAGGGGGAAATGAACATGGAAATAAAATAAAATAAAAACAAATAAAATATAAAATTAAAAATACATAAAGTGAAATAAAATAAAATAAGTTTCTATGAGGACCAGATAGCTTTCTGATGGAAGAAAGGTCTTATAGGAAGTATTCAGCCAATACTCCTTCCTGAATCTTATTAGTAAAAATATAGAGGGTTTCAATCTCAAAAAGAAAAAGAAAAAGAAAAAAAGAAATCAGTGATATAACACAGACAAACTCAGGGATGAGGACAAGAGGAGTCACATGACAAAGCTCTGGTTTCACATTTCAAAGATGACAGTTCCATGTGTTTTCTCAAATAAAAATTTCAGTAAGAAATAGTACTTTATGGTTGTTCCTATTAGTTCTGATATTCTATATTTATTCCTTTGCCTTCAAATTTTTCCTTCTTAAGGAATCTTAGCATTTCACATAATGCCATTCTTACAATCCACACATCCTATTAGTACTATATTTTTAAAGAGATTTTAGCAAACGCTTTTCCTGTGTTTTAGTGACATTGTTCCATGGCAATCTGATTTTTATTTCCTATGATGAGATATCAGTTATTCGTATTGTTAATTCCCTATAAATTCTCTGCTGAATTTTAGGATTTTTTTTCAACTGTGCTTTTTCCTTGTGATGGTATTGAAGCTTGCTTAAGATGGGTGTTCTAATACATAGGCAATCCCTCCAGCCCAGAGTTTTGCTGTTCCATTGCAGGTGAGAATTTCACAGACTTTTTTGCCCAGGCTGGCTTCTCAAATCATCATCTCCAGGTCTTAGTCTCCTTTGTAGGTAGCTAGGATTAAAGGTAAGAACCACCAACATCCAGGCTAAATTTCAACAGTTTTATAATTGTGTTTGCTTATCTTGCCTGTAATTTGTTGAGAATCTTAAGACAGTTAGATGTCTGTCTCACAGATCTGATTGCACTATGCTATGAATGCAAGGCCTTGTGCTTGCACTTGAGCCTATATTAAATTTTTAATTAATATTAGAAATCTTAGGTTTTCTTCTCTCTGCTATGTTTAATAAGTTGTATTTTGTAAAAGTTGGGGTTTTTAATGTAATCATGGAACATACTGGCATAGATCTTTGGTCTTAGATCATATCGTTGAGTATTATATCCTTCATAGTCTGGTGCCTGCTCTGTCCTGGGTGTCAAGAATTACATAATATTGTCTGAGTAATTACAAATGAGGCCTTTTTAATGTCTGAAAGTATGTTGATTTGAATATGTATGAGATAAATGATGGAATAAATTAATTGCCATTGCCACTATCACCATAAACATTCACTTTGTTTACACCTCATAATCAAGTAATGTAAGTGACAGTTTTCCTACTTCAAATGTCTCTATAGCTCTCACTGGCCTACAGGGATGATGTGTGTACAATTCTTATTACTTTATTATAAGCCTTTGAGTATTTCCTTATAGGTGCAAGTAAAACAGAATTATTTCAGTTAACACCAAGTAATAGGATATAAGAAGGCATGAAACTAAGACCCAGGTCTAAGAAATAATGAAAGATGTCAAGGAATTCAACATGTCAATGACTGCAACTCTATTCTAAGCAGCTCTTTGTGGTTCAGGAGTGATCAGTTTTAGTATCATTGTGAGTATCCTCCAAACATTTGCTCTTCATTCTTTTCCCAAAATCAGTCTATTTCTACATCAGCATCTACTTCCTCATAATTTTATGTTGCTTATATTTCTCTCATCCTATAAATGAGTTTTATTGCTGTTTATTTACCTTCAAGTCCTTTGCCTATGTACAAATATTCCGTGTAGTCAATTGGGTTCTTTCCTGTTACCACCAATAGAAACTCAAAACCAATGAGCCTAGATAGGAAACATAGTTAATTGGTGGGAGAAATGGCAAGTAAGAGTTTAACATTGGTTCCAAAAGATTGCTTTTCTATTCTCTTACCTCTGTCCTTTCCCCTTCATTCTTCTTCTCACTCTAGCGAGACTGAGCATGATAGCACTATCTGTGTCCAGTCACATCTCATTTTGGTGAACTAGACTGAAGAGAACAGATTGATCAAAATCTCCAAGGACTCAAATTGAACTTAATTCTCATGTCTTGTATTATGTGCCCCGCACGCACTCCTCTCCACTTCAGACCTACCTCAGTGTGGGCGGGAGCAGTGTCAAGCTTTCTTGATGTGTCAAAGTATCCTATGTCTGGAAGAAATTATGAAGAATTACTGGTTATTAATAAAAAAGAAGACCGCTGGTTATTAATAAAAAAAAAAAAGAGCGCTATCCTCTGTAGCTCATATTTCAGGTTTTGGCATTCATCTTTTTTGTGGCTCAGATTTTCCAATGGGCTTCTCCACGGCCTGGCATGGTTACATTTTCCTTGGTTCCAGCCTTCAGCTGTACTGTACGTGCTTATGAATGGTACCACCTTGTTAAAAAAGAAAAAAAATAAGGGCTGAGAAGGTAGCTCAGTAGTAGAGTGCTTGCCTTGCATGCATGAGGCCCTGGGTTCGATTCCTCAGCACCATATAAGCAGAAAAAGCTGGAAGTGGCACTGTGGCTCAAGTGGTAGAGCGCTAGCCTTGAGCGGAAGAGCTGAGGAACAGCGCCCAGGCCCACGATTCAGGCCCCATGACCGGCAAAAAGAAAGAAAGAAAGAAAGAAAGAAAGAAAGAAAGAAAGAAAGAAAGAAAGAAAGAAAGAAAGAAAGAAAGAAAGAAAGAAAGAAAGAAAGAAAGAAAGAAAGAAAGAAAGAAAGAAAGAAAGAAAGAAAGAAAGAAAGAAAGAAAGAAAGAAATAGCTGCAGCAGCAAGCTGGAAGTGCTTCTCTGATGGTGGTTTTCGACTCTGCAGAGAGCATACCTGTCATGTGTAAGCTAAAAACTATGATTTCAAATGAATAATGTTAGATAGTTATACTTCTCTTACCCATCACAAATTAATCATTGTATTCTTTCCATGTCTACTTTGTCAATAAACAAGTGCTTTAAAGGAATGAAATGAAACTTCTCCAGTACTTCACACCATGAAGTGGAACAATTTCAGAATATTTATTATTATTTTTAGACAGACCCTCACTATTTAGCTTAGGCTTATGTGCAAATTTAGATCCTTCAGCCTCAACCTCCTGAATTTGGATTACAATCATTTACAACTGGTTTAAAATTAAAAATCTTTACTGAAACCGAAGATTATTTTGTACAAAATACATTTATATATGAAGAGATATAAATGAAATCCAGATTGTTGTCTATACTATGTTCACTTAATTAACTTACTGTGTACTGAAATTCTAAAAGGCCCAGTAGCTTCATAGTTTACTTCCCAAGATATGTCAGTGTTTAAATCAAATCGGCTAATACTTATTAGACACGTAAGTATTTGGGGTATGATGCTGAGTGGATGCAGCACAGAAGAAAAAAATTACAAATAAAAATTAAATGGAAGTAAACATGTTGCCTTATCTATAATCCCAGCAATTTGGCATTTGAAGGATTCCAGTTTGAAGCCAGCCCAGACAAGTTAGTGAGACCCTATCTCAAAGAATAGGCCAAGCAAGATAGTAGAGACCAGTAAGTGCATGAGAAGGGGAGGTTACAGTCTCTTGACTAACGCTGTCCCTGAGCAAAATTTAAGACCTTCTGAAAAATAGCTAAAGCAAAACAAGACAAGGGATGGCTCAAGTGGTAGAGTAAGCAAATGGTTCTGAGTTCAAACCCCAGTAGCACCAATAAAAGTCAAGTACCAATTGACTATACTTGCTTCACACCTTCAAATATTTTCATTTTAACCACTAATGTGTATACAACAGAATACCAAGCCCTATGAAAAGTAAAACTTAATTCATAAACAAAGCACACAAGACAACAAATTTTCCTTCTTATTTCTAAGCCTAGGAAAGGTTTTTACTTTGAAATATAAAATATAAATTAATTATTTAATAATTCTAAAGTTTTCCCAGCAAAATTAAAAGGAAATTCTCTTTCCTCACTAAAAATTCATTATGCATTCCTCATAACACAAGATATGCTTGGACTGGCCTCCCGAATTTATCATAAACACATGTGTCATCACAGTTGTTCATAAGGTTCATAAGAGTTCACTATTCTTCCCAATCCCTTTCCAGATGTTTGAAATATTCCATTCACCTCAGTGAAAAATAACAAAATGTCAAACTCTCCCCACAATTCTTCCTCAGGGTGCCTGTTCAATGCACATCTTTGAAAGCTGTATGATGTATTTGTCGTTTCATGTCTTAGGTAATTATTTGCATTTAGAAATAATGGTTTACATTTCACATGTGATATTTTTTCACAGAGAAGAAATAACAGGCATGTTGGTTTGGATATCTACTTGGCATGGTTGCAAATCGACAGGTGGCCAGAGCTGTATTGGTGTTCTTAAGGGTAACATCTGGGGAAAATGGTTTTCTTCTTAACCAAGATTCTTTAATTTCATTTTGTTTTTATCAACCTTCTTCCCCTGATTTGCATTTTATGGAATTAGATATCATGCAACCCTCATCAAAAACATGCACATTTATATAGTTATGTATATGAACCTATTGAGCTTTGGGAATTTTATATAAAAAACACCATAAAATTTCCTGAAAAATGGTGCCATGTTTAAGGTTTGCTCTGTGCTTTTGACATTCTTTACCTACTCTTTATTTACAACTTATCAACATATGTTTATTCAAAATGTCATCATTTTCTTTTCAGTATGAATGGGAAGAGCAATGCTTCAATTTTTTATTCCTCATATAGCTATTCTCTCGTTGTTCCTTGGTCAAGGTCAATGATTAATCAACATTGCAAGTTTCATTTTTCAAATTTGGAATTTGGGGTTTCTTGACCTTGTGTGATTTTTATTTTTATAGTATTTAATTTCACATTCATATTATTTTCTTCCTCGTTGCAATTGTTTGAATTTCATGCCTTCTATCTGGATGCCTTAAATAGATGGTAATTCTTTGATATTTTGTTTTATAGAGATATTTATGCTTTACAAGGTTAATTTTCCTTCATGAATGATTTTGTATTCCACCACCTCTAACATGCAGTATTTTTGTTACAATTAAGTTCAAATTGTTATTTTTTATTCTTATTGCAACTTTTCTTTCACCTTAGTAAGAAATTCATTTCCTAATTTCCAGTTACCCTTTTATTTTGTTATTTGTTGTTTAGTTAACTTCTTCTGGTGAGAGTGTATTATACTCCACAAGGTTTCAGTCCTTTAAAATTTGCAGAATTTTCCTGATACCTCCAAATGTAATCAGTTTTTGTAGGCATTACGTACAAAATTAAAAGTAATCTGTATTGTACATTTGTTGTATTTGTAGAAGGTTCTGTGAGCAGCCCAGCTCTCTTCCCCTCTCCTTTCTTCAACCTCACTGTGACCTCAACATAGATAGAGCATATTTTTCACACCTTGAAATTTTGCGTTGGCCATGTAATTTTCTTCAGCTCATATCATGTGAGCAGTTGTGATAATGTAATAGTTATAGCTTAGTCTTTCTTGTTATACTATTTCTATTGACATGAGATAAACATTCCCTACCCTCAATCCCCTGTAAAAGAAAGCACATTATATTCATGGCATTCTGAGACAGAGTCATCGTAGGTAGCTGCAGACCCATGGGAATAAGTGTCTGATATTTTACACTATTGATTTAATACCTGGTGACATATTATGTAGCTTTATGCTGGTAATACCTAGCTGCCACAAATTTTCTTTATAAACCTTCTGTCTCTCTGCTAACATTTGTTTTTTATTTATCAGTGCAGCTTAGAAAACTACACTTGGTAATTGAAATTACCAATGCCCAATGTGATATAAAAAATTTGATTTAGATTTTATATTGGCCATACTGTGTTGATCTTTTGTTATCACTTCCAGTTATATTGGAAACTTGAAAGAACATTGCACCGAATCATCTCACTCATCAGATTCCAGCACTAACATTCTATTCTATTTGCATTTATGGCATATTCATCATATAAGACTTCTCTAGCAATCTATCTACCATTTTATTATTTAAACCTTCGAAAAATAAATTATGAAGATCAGTATTTCACTATTAGTACTGTATTAGTATTTAATAATAATTTATTAATTATTGTTAATTAAATTAATCATTATTAATTAAGATGATTAATTTAATAATTATATTGCAAAAGTATATATTCATACATACGTATATATAATCATATTATCCACTGCTTAATATTTGTTTTCTTTTATGTTAAATTTATATACAATAAATATCTAAAACTTTGTGTACATTTGTCAAGGTTTATGAAGCACATCCAATTAAAAACATTCTTTCCAAGATAGAGAATATCAGTCACTTGCTCTCAAGCTCTTGTGATCATCAATTCCGTTGAATTTTTTTTCAACTCTAGATTCATTTGTACTCTGGTCCAAATTTCATCATGTTGAAACTGAACAGCCAACGTGATAGTTCTAAGAAATTAGGCCTTCAGGAGGTTGTCAGTATTGAGAGCAAAGCCCCTATGGACAGAATTAATGACCATATGAAAAGAGTAGTAAGGGAAGAAGAACAGGAGGAAAGAGCATTGTAAGCATAGAATCGGGCAATTTTCATAGACAATTTAAACTAATAACTAATATTTGTAAAATGAATTTCTTGCTAGTTTATTTGAAGGAAGTTATTCTAAAGATTTTGCCAGTGTCATATTTCTGCCTGATGGGAAATGCTAGAAGTTTGGTGTGTGCTAGAAGTTTGTTAGCTTTGACTTATTCAAAAACATTGAGGTCAGCAACCAGAAACTGCTCACAGTAATGTGAAAAGTCTGTAATCTCTTCTTGGACTAATGTCTTATGTGGGTTTTCTGTGTGATTTTCCATTTATCTTTCTCCATATTCTTGTACTCAAAAACAAATCATCCAGAAGGAAGTTCCCCCCATCTATGAAGCCAATCTAATGCCAGTTGCTTTTGAATTTTAGGATTATGTCACCTACTTAAAAATCAGCAGTGTTTATGGATTTGTTATTGAACCTTGTAACCACAAGAATCTCTCCACTGAATATTGGTTACTTTTTGCTATTTGGGTAGCATTTTCTTCCAACTTAATCCCAAGGTCACTTGTGGGTATGTATGTAATTTTGTTAATTTATATTTATAAAAGGATTCATGTGTATTTCTTGCCCATCTTAATGCCTTTTGAGGATTATTCTCCTAAAATTTGAAATCTAGGTAGTAGGTAACTTACTCTCCCAGAAAATTACCTTATTATTTGTCTGCTTTATTTTCTTTACAGTATATCACTATTTATTTTTTTAAGTATGTCAGTTCTAATTTGAAAGTACATTAAAGAAAAGCAGTTTTGACTGTTTAAAATACTTTGGCATCCATAGTGTAAGAAGTTATTGACATTGTTATTGTCAAATATTTATTGAAAGGAGAAATTCATGAAGTATTTGTTTAAATATAAAACTACTTATTTTGTATTTCCCTTTATTTTTATATTTGTCTTGTATTTATCTCTTTTGATTGACAAAACGTGATATTTAGGCAGAGTACATTGATAGATTTAAATTATATTTTATTTTTATAGTGTTGGGAATTAGACCCAGGGCCTTGTCTATACTAGGCAAGTATTCTAGCACTTGAGTTCCTCCCCTTCCCATATCCTTTTTGTTTTATTTTGCTTTGAGTCAATGTCTCACCAGGAACTTTGGCTAGGCTTGCTTAGAACATACAATCTTCTTGTTTCCCCATTCCCAATAGCAATGATTACAGGTATGCAACCACCATGCCTGCTAAAAGTTATTCTAATAGGATTCACACATACATGCACACAAACACACATAATAGCATCACCTTTGATTTCTTAGACATTATTAGACATATTTAGAATTACATTTTAAAGAGTTGTTTTTTATCTAATAAAAATATGAATTAAGGGAATTGGTGACAAACATTACGGAAGTCTTTTGGGAATAATGAAAGTTGGGAAAACACTGTGTTGGTTCATACCTAGGAGCCAGGTGCTGGTAACTCATGTATGTCATTGTAGCTACTGAGGAGGCTAAGATCTGAGAATCATACTTCAAAGCCAGCCTTTCAAAGGAAAGCCCTGAGACTCTTATCTCCAATTAATGATCAAAAAGCTGAAAATGGCTCAAGTGGTAGAGCTCTAGCCCTGAATAAAAAAGCTAAGAGACAGAGGCAGGCCTTGAGTTCAAGCCCAAGGACCAACACAAAACAAGCAAGCAAGGAAGGAAGGAAGGAAGGAAGGAAGGAAGGGAAAGGATGACTAGGCTACATCAGCTTGGTACTTCAGGGTATTAGTTGTTTAAGTTATACCGAGTAAAATCTCCTAACTGCCCAGAAAATCTTTTCCCTTGATTCACTATACCAACATCTGAGATGAGTCTTTTTGTTTTAATTGAGTTTAATTTCTTTTTTTAAAATGTGGCAGCCAGGCATCCATGGCTCATGCCTGTAATCCTAGCTACTCAGGAGGCTAAGATCTAAGGATCATGGTTCAAAGACAGCCAGGGTAGAAAAGTCCATGAGACTCTTATCTCCAATAAACTACTCAGAAGAAGTCAGAAGTGGCACTGTGGCTCAAATGGTAGAGCATAGCTCTGAGCACAAATTGCCTCAGGAACAGCACCCAAGCCCCAAGTTCAAGCCACAGGGCTGGCAAAAAAAAAAAAAAAAGAGTAGCAGGCTTGAGAAAGGTAGGGAGATGAGTTGGATTCTAAATACATCTGTAATTTCTTCAAACACACACACCCCAACTTCTCCTTATTAACAGGTTCTCTGAGATCCGTTGCCAGATAGCTCTGCTAAAAACAAAAACAAAAACAAAAATCCCACTTATTTGAGCCTTCTCTCATAGTTTATTCTATATCTCCTTTCCTGCTCCCCAAAGAATAATTAAATATCTCAATGATCACATTTCAGAATAACAATTAGCCTTACTCAAAAAGATTACCAAATATGCCAAGAGGCGCCAGCTCAAGGGCTGGTATTAGATTCACTGAAAACTCACCAGTGCCAAGTACTGCTTCATCTACTACCTGCATGAGAAAACTGACTCTCTAGTGGTTTTCCTTCACTTTGCTTGGATCACCTATATTTCTGTGTTCTCTCCCTAAAGGCAAGGGGAAACTTCAACTCAATGTGAATGCTGAACCTGTGAATTCTTCACTCAACAAATATTGCGTCCCAAACACAGAACTAGACACTGAAAAACAAAAGAAAAAGAGAAAAATCATGATATTTTTGCCCCTATAGAATTCTTGGTTTTAGATAAAAATGAACACAAAATATTCAGCCAATGATATGGAAAAGTAAGGATGATGGAATGGATGATAACAAGGAACAGAGTTTAGTCTGAAGAGCCATGCAAACTTCTTTTTCATATAAATGATGATCAGTAATATTTTTTGAGAAGGAGAAAAACATATACAAAAGAAAAGAAATCATGTAGATATAGAACCTAAAGTGGGGGGAAATCTTGCTCTCCTGGGGAAAGAAAAAGACTGATCTGTCTCAAAATGCATGGGAAGTAAGACTATTAGAAAACTGGGTGAAGTGGGAAAAACAAGAGTTCATACCCTTTAAATATATTTATAGTCACATTAAAGATTTTAGTGTAAAACATAGGGATCAAGGTATTGTTTCTTGTAAATGGCCAGCAATGCCAATAAAAAACTTTAAAACCCAGACAGAAATATAAAATAATTCATAGAAATGGATGTAATAAATAGAACATCTAATTAATAAACAGAAAATCTGAATTTCCTCATTTTAATCAAAAGCATTTGTAATTTTGCAGTTTGTTACTTGGTTTATTAAGTCATTAGGAAAAGGGTGAGATAAAATTTAATTTTTATATCTGGTGTCAATGTTGCAGATATTTTTAAAATGTTTTAAAAACTAGTATGTAACCCTACAAGAATCTCTTCTTCAACACTATTTCTAGGATATGTTTATTTTTATTATCTAATTATACTTTTCATCAACAGTTACAAAAACAGTATTTTTTAAACTTGAAATAGTACTTTTTTAAAACCTGAAGTTAAAAAATTGCACAAAATAAAGAAAACAACACATTTGCTAGCAACTTTTAAAAACTGTACCAACTGTTGTCACTGCCTGAAAACAACAGAGTAAAACCAATACTTGAAGCATAGACAGAGTGAATGTTGGATGATGTTGTGGGATGTGAATCAAATTTAGAGCAAAAAGCCTATTCAATTTATACTAGCAATGAATGCCAAGGTAAAAAATATATCATTTTGTAAGTAAGTACATGAATTAACTTATTTGATTCAGACTGATTTAACTAAGTTAGACAACATAGAGAAAGTTGACCAGAAGAAGATTCAATATTAATCATAAGAGACCTAATAAATGTCTGTTGGGAAACTAGGGCGGGCAAAGTATTACAAATGTTGACATTCATAGGCTTGTGCAGATCTTAAAAGTTAGAAAAAGGCTATTCTGTAGTAAGAACACCATACATACACTGTGTGATACAGTTTTCCTGCTTTAGTAAAAGCCTTCTTTGACTTAAAAAATGTTTCTTTAACAAGAAGTATTTACTAAAGTAGACCAGATGTGCTGAGCTGATGTATAATACACACAGTGTGCAGTTGCCTTTGCAGATTAATGTGGGAACTCATCCATAGCGATGGAATGGTGGGAGGTAATAGAGCACTAACACTGTTGGTGAGAGTCTAGATTACTTTAGATCATATAAAAATTGATATAGAAATTACTGAAAACTTGCAAGTGGAAGTAACGTATGATTCTGCTCTAACATTTCTGGGTAAATCACAAAAGAATCCAAGTCTTCCTAATACAGCACTATTCACAATAGCCACTGAGAATCTGCATACATGACCATCAGTAGATTTAGTGATAAGCAAAAGGTGCTATGTATTCACAAGGAAGTATTATTTTGCAATAAATGAGAGTAATATTTGTCAGAAAATGGATTTGAACTGGAGGTCATCATGTTAAGTAAAACAAAGTTGACTTGAAATGACAAATAATGCATGTTTTACTCTCATGTGTAGAATCTAAACTTGTTTTAAAAGATATAAATGTAGATGAAGAACTATTTGAAGACAGAGAGAGGACTAGAGAAGTATAGAACAAGAAAAAAGAGAGGGTAATGTGGAAGAATGTGTACAATTGGAGTACATAGTATGCAAAAGCCTTACAATGTCATAAATAAATCCATTATTTATAAAATTAATAAAAGAATAATCATTTAATTTTAAGACATTGCAAATCCTTAATCCAGTATGATATTCTATATTTAGTTTGTGTTCTCATTACACCATGAGAATGTTAAAGGAGCTTGTGCCTCAAGTATAGAGTCTGTGATACAATAGGAATTTTAAAAGTAAGGCAGCTGGGCACTGGGTGGCTCATACTAGCTACTCAGGAGGCTGAGATCTGAGGATTATGGTTCAAAGCCAGCCAGGGCTGGAAAGTCCATGAAACCCTTATCTCCAATAAACCACCAGAAAACCAGAAGTGGCACTGTTGCTTAAGTGATAAGAGTGTTCGCTTTGAGCTGAAGAGCTGAGGGACAGCTCCCAGGCCTAGTTCAAGTCCCACCACTGAACAAAAAATAAATAAATAAGGCAAAGTCAATATCTTAAACATTTTAGACCCATTTTAGATTTACAGGGAAACTGAGCCAGTAGTACTGGGAGTCATACAGTGATCTACCATCCCACATATACTTTTCTTATTATCAAGATCTTTCATTATTTTGGGACATGGTACAACTACCATATCAATATATTAGCTCAAACCCATAAATAATATTATAGTTCACTAGTGTGTATTTTGCATATTTCTGTGGGTTTCACTGATGTATAATGTCATGTATCCATCATTTCTGTATAATACAGAACAATAACCCTGTCTTACATCCCCTGGGCTTTTCCTATTCACCTCCATCCAAGCCTTCCAAGCTCTGATATTCATTATCTTTATACTGTTTCTTTGTTTTTGCCATTTCCAGACAGATATGGTTGAAATAACACAATATGGGGACTTTTAAGATTAGCTTTGTTTATTTAAAAATATATTTTAAAATTTCCATTAAATTTCTATCACTTGATAGTCCATTTTTAAAATTTCTTAATAATACTCCACTAGATGGAAATACTATTGCTTATTAGAAAATGTCCTAGAAAATTGTTTCTAGTTTAGGGCAATTTTGAATTATCCTGATCTAAACATTATTCTCATTCATGTTTCCCGAACTTTATAGTCCTCTTGTTTCACATTTCTATAAACATTCTGTACATTGTTGCTATTGTTATTTAGAATAAATTATCATTGGTTAGGTAAATTAAGCTGAGTATAAATTGTATCTTTATTCCTCCTCTTACTCTTCCTTTTTTTTAATAAATTCATTTCACCCATATATGATTTTCCTTCTCTCCATAATATGTTTAGCATTGTTTTTCATGGCAAATGTACACATGTCCAATTCCACCAGCTTTTCAAACTGAAAAGTCTTTATTTTGTCTTTCATTTTTTATCTTTTCCTTTTAATGGATATATAATTCTGGGATTTTAAAAACGAGTTTTAATAATTTCACCCTCCTTTCTTCTAACATTTATAGTTTCTGATTTTTTTTTTTGTTGTTGTTAGTCATGAAGCTCAAACTCTGGGCCTGAGGGTTATCCCTCAGCTCTTCAGCTCCAGGCTAGAGCTCTACCAGTTGAGCCACAGCGCCACTTCTGGTTTTCTGTGGTTTATTGGATATGAGTTTCACTGACTTTCCTGCCCTGGCTGGCCTTGAACCACAATCCTCAGATCTCAGTATCCTGAGTAGCTAGAATTACAGGCATGACCTACAGGCTCCTAGAATGGTTTCTGATTTAAAAGCTCATTGTAACTATTCCCATTCACACAAATTTAAGAAGACACTTGAACCCTTCTGAGTTTACCCAATGATTCACTTTGTCTTTAATGTTTTATGGTCTGTATAAGATGTGACTAGCAGTCCTTTGGTAATTACCCTACTTAGTTTTCTGAATATTTTGGATCTGTAGTCCAATGTCTTTCAATAATTGAGAAACAATTCTAACTTTATGTATATTTTCTGTTTATCTCCATCTTTCTTGTACTTATGATATGTCTATGATTGATTATATGTCAAATATGTATATGTATATGTGTATATGTTTTATATGTATATGTAAAATATTTAATATATTTTGTAGTTATGACAGTTCTTGAATATGCTATTCTTTTTTTAGTATTGTTTGCTCTCTGTGTTTAAATTTCTTAAGCATCTATTTTTGGTTTTTTGTTTTGTTTTGTTTTTGTTTTGTTTGTCAGTCATGGGGCTTGAACTCTGGTCCTGGGTACTGTCCCTCAGCTCTTCAGCTCAAGGCGAGCAATCTACCTCTTGAGCCACAGTGCCACTTCCAAGTGTCTATTTTGGGAACCACAGTGGCTCTTTCTTTGGCCACATTGTCTTCTGAATTCATAGAAAACATACTTCATTTCTGTTATAATATCTTTGACTTTCAAAATTTCCTTCCATTGCCAGTCTTGTATATTGTGATTATTTCAGTAGCGTTTTTAACAGATTAATTTTAACTGCTTCAAATTCTGTATTTTATCATTCAAAATCACTATTCCTTCAAGGTGCTTTTCTTTTCTTTTGGCATCCCTAATACTTTTATTTGTTGTTGAAAATGTGACACAGCATATTCAATAACAGTCCTTGAAGGAATCCTGGTTTTGGTGTCAAGTATCATATTAATCTGGCTAAGGAGTTGATCTCTATTTAATGTTTACAAAATGTCATTAGTATTATGAGCTTCGTTTTCCTTTTTCATCCATCATCTTAGATGTGATCAATTGTTTTCATATGGCATTCCTGTTAACGCAGTGAAGTGTTTCTGTATACTAAAATGGCAGACTTTAGTAAACCTGAGTTCCCTTGCTCTGACCTTCAGAAGCTGTTTTCAGTTTTGTTTTGTTTTGTTTTAATATTCTTTCCTTATATGAGACAAGGGAAGCCAGCCTGAATTGGAGTTGGCTGAGGCTAGTTTTTCCAGGACAAATTGTGCTTTGTTACTCTAGGTTCCCATAGAAAGGCCTTTGCTCACTTTTCCTTGGACATAGTTTAAAATGTTTACTAAAGACAGTAGAAATGGAAGAATCAAGAAAAGAAGCATAAAAGAATGATACCACCTGTGATCAGAAATGATGTTGATAGGAATATGCAAAATGTATTTCAATAGGACATTATTACTGTTTCAGGAAAAATATCACATTTAAATAGAAATAAAAATTCAAAACCATAATATATGATATTATACTCAGAAACAGAAATCATCAAATAAGAATGTATCATCTTCTCCAGGAAAAATTGATCTAGTAATATAAAGGCCAAGTGACCACTGGTGAGGTTGCCATGGTTCAAAGTTTAGCAAACAACTTGTGAGTCTCTGGAGCTCAAAGGAAAGTGACCAACACAGTGCAAATAGCCTGGCTTCAGACTTTTCCATTGAGACCTGTCATGCCAGGAGGCCATTAAGCAATGTCTCAATGTCCTAAGAAAACTGTAACCCAGAACTGCATTACCAAACAATTTTCCCTTTGAACAGAAAGCTTACAGATATCTTCAAACATTCAAGAAGACAGAAGATGGAACATGTAAGAGATTTGTTTGTGGGAAAAAAATTGGAAATGAAAACAGCTGAAAAAGAAAAGAACTTTCTCAAAATTAATCTGAAAAGTTAGGCTAGTATGGACAGGAGATTAATACCATTAAAAATCTTTGTGCTTATATTTAGAATAAAATATCATAAGTATTCTATAATAAGATAATCTGGGGAAATTAATTGTACTAACTTTTTGGGGGTTGGGGTGGTATTTGGACTTGAACTCAGGGCCTGGGCACTGTCTCTCAGCTTTTTCTCTCAAAGATGGTACTTTACTATTTGAGTTTCAGCTCCACTTTTGACTTTTGTACTTAGTTGGAGATAAGAGTCTCACAGACTTTCTTGATGGGGCTGGCTTTGAACTGCATTCCTCGGATCTCCGGAGTTAGGAGTCTAGGTGTAAACCTTCATTCAGCATCTATATAAACTAGCTTTCATATAAGGACATTGTAAAGGCTGAAATTGTTACAACATTACACACAAAGAAGATATAAGAACCTCTGAAAATATATTAAAGATAGAAAACTTTACATGCAGATACAGGGTAACAACTATTACGAAGACCTGTGAAGTAAAAAATCCAACAAAAATTGAAATGTAAGAATTATAAATGTAAGCAAGCAATTATAACTGGCTGGTAAGTCTTCTGGTAGTGATTGATTTTCCTTTTCTCCATATAGTTCTTGAATATTTTAAAATGATGGTTATGCCAAAATGATCATTTTTTAAAAAAAATGAAATACAAGTTAGTAAAAAGGAATAATGTGAATCAAATTATCTTGATAAAATTAGTACTGATGCTGGCTGATTATAACTGTTAATTTAATTAAACATGAGCAATGTAATGTTTATGGAATAATATATCCAAGTCTAAACATAAAGGAATTTTATTATTCTTGTCATATCTTGTTAACTAATGATATTACTTATATCTTCTATCCAATTCCTTTGATCAGAACAATCAGAAATTTAAAGAAAGACTATTCATCTCAGCCAAAACAACAACAACAACACACACACACACACACACACACACACACACACACACACACACACACACACACACTCACACACAAAACTTCATAAAATTTCTTTGTTCATTTCAGAAACCTATTGCTCAAGATGGTTTCTGTCTTCATTTCCTTGCTGGAATCATTATCTATTTCTTTATCAGTCCATTGAAGACTAAGGAGTAAAAGAATTTAGTCTAAGGTCTAAGTCAGCTCATTAATTATTTGACAATATTTACTTATTGAATGCCTACTCTGTGTTAAGCAATAAAAAGGTCCACCATGGTGTCATGGAATGAAAATTCTAGTGGGAGGAATTAAATGAACAAATAATTTATATTACAATGTCAAATAGTAGGTCCTAGTTATGAAGTAGGTCCTAGTTAAATTGAGTTTGTCAGGGATGAAATAACCAAAGGTCTCAGTTAAACAGAGCTTGGAATGAAGAGGGAAGTCGGCCATTTTGAAGACTAAATCCTCCAAACTCCATTAAAAATAAATTGAGTGATAAGTATGTGATTGGACTAGACCCAATGATACAAAGGGATACACTCTGGGAAGGTTTCTCAGATGACGAGGTTTCCTCTTCCTCTCTGAATTTAATCTGACAAAATGTTAGATAATATTCAGGCATAACACTTCTTCCACATGAAGACCCATCTAAGAACTATGCCAAGAGAAGAACACGCCCTAGATAGGAGAACTATTTGCCTTTCATTTATTTGAGATGAAGCATTTCTTGTTATTGAGGCAGTTTAATTTTTTCTTTTTAAATACTTTTAGCCAGAAGAACTATCTGATACAGAAACTCTCTCAGAGTGTCACCATAAATGTCTGTTATACATCTTTGTATGGAACACAAGCAAGTAGAAGCCACGTCTTTCTTTAAGAAGCCCATAGGGGGCTGAGAAGGTGGCTCCATGGTAGAGTGTTTGCCTTGCATGCATGAGGCTGTGGGTTTGATTCCTCAGCACCACATATGCAGAAAAAGCCCGAAGTGGTGCTGTGGCTCAAGTGGTAGAATGCTAGCCTTGAGCTGAAGAGCTGAGGGACAGTGCTCAGGCCCAGAGTGTAGGTCCCACACTGGGGGGAAAAAAAAGCCCATAGGACACAGCTTGAAAAGGGTCATAGGACAACAGAGAAGTTCAGTAGACCAGAAAAAAAGGAGGGAAAAAAATGCACTGGAAAGGTATTCATTTACCATTTTAGGCAAGAATCAGCCATTGATACCACAATCAAGACCATCATCACAAGATGGATCTAAAAGCAATTGTATAAAATAAAATAGAATCATTTTAGGTATGTTTTTATTTTCTAATTAGATACCACTTTGCTTTGAGTGCTGCCACCAAAGTCAATGGTGAAATATAATCCCCACAAGGAGGTATTAAAGAAAGGATAGAAATTTAATACAACCACTGTGTTTGTAAGAGAGAACCATGGGAGTTCACTAAGTTTCCATAACACCATCATTGTGGCTCACTAGTCACTTGGGAACCTGGATGAGTATGAGATGGAGGGACTTGAGCTGCAAGGCCTTACACCACCTTTGGTATTTTCAACATCTCTACTAGCAAGAAGGTAGAATCCCATACCAGGCCCTTAAACCTGCCGTCTTCCCAAATTATGAACAAATAAACATTTAATGATTATAAAGACAATATCCAAGTCATGTAGCTCAGAGTAAAATACAAAGAGTAGAGACAGAAACGTCACACTTGAAGATTTACTTTTTTCCTTTTTTTTTTCTTTTTGTCAGTCCTGGGGCTTGAACTCAGGGTGTGGGCACTGTCCCTGAGCTTTTTTGTGCTCAAGGTTAGCGCTCTACCACTTGAGCCACAGCGTCATTTCCGGCTTTTTCTATGTATGTGGTACTGAAGAATTGAACCCAGGGTTTCACGGATGCTTGGCGAGCACTCTACCATTAAGCCACATTCTCAGCCCCCATACTGGAGGATTTAAACAGAAGGTTTGTGTTGTGGTTAAAAGAACTTGGACTCTACTGCCAGAATGTCTTAGCTATGATTTTGGCTCAGACTCTTGCTTGTTAAAGTCATTTAACTTTCCTAGACCTGTACTTCCTCTTCAATAATGAAGGTATTAACAATGACAGTCTTACAGTAAATATTCAACATGTTAGATATTATTAACATCTTCACTGGAGTATTTTTTTGGTAATTATAGCATGGACACAAATGAGGTAACACAAGGAAAAAGGATAAAAAGAGACAAGACGGGCTGGGAAGGTGGCTTAGTGGTAGAGTGCTTGCCTAGCATGCATGAAGTCCCGGGTTCGATTCCTCAGTACCACATACCCAGAAAAAGCCAGAAGTGGTGCTGTGGCTCAACTGGTAGAACACTAGCCATGAGCAAAAGAAGCTCAGGGACAGTGCCCAGGCTCTGAGTTCAAGCCCCAGGACTGGCAAAAGAGAGAGACAGAGAGAGAGAGACAGAGAGAGACACAGAGAGACACAGAGAGAGAGAGAGACAGAGAGAGACAGAGAGACAGAGAGACAGAGAGACAGAGAGAGCGCAAAATGTTTTTTAACACACTGAAAATTTTATAAAAATTACATAACGACTTTGAAAATTGATCATTTTTGACCTTTATAGTTATGACCCAATATCAAAATAGCCTTTGAACTCCCTATTTTATTTCAGTACTGTCTCATTTCTATGTTCCCTGTTACAGAAACAAAATTTAAGGTAAATAGTTTTCATTGGTTATTTCCTCTAACTCTGTTCACCCTTTAATCACAATGCACTGCAGTTTAGGCTTTGAGCTAATGTCTCCTCATGTCACTGAGGTCCAGAATGTATTTTGCAGCTTTGCCAAACACAAAGTCATCCGTAAGAAGAGGGAGGTCTCACCAAAGAAGTACAGCAGATGGAGACGTTATGAGTAAGGAAGTCACATCTGTGATGAGTTTCAGAGTGGATAAAGTTTTTGACAGGATAAAGAGAAGTTGCCTGGATGAGAAACTTTTGAGAAGAGAATCCTTTCCATCTTTGGCCTATGTGGGTAAGGGGAGCAGCGGTAATGTTAAAAAGACAGTAACAAAAACAACTAACTAATGTCTGTAATCCTAAGCCCTCAAGAGGCTAAGATTGGAGGATCCCAGTTCAAAGGCAGCAAATGCTGGAAGTGGAAGTAAGGCTCAAGAAGTAGAGCGCCAGACTTAAGCAAAAGAGCCAGACAAGGAGCTGGGAAGTTGGCCCAGTGGTGGAGTGCCTGCCTTGCATGCATGAGGCCCTGGGTTCAATTCCTCACCACCACATGAACAGAAAAAAAGCTGGAAGTGGCTCTGTGGCTCAAGTGGTAGGGCACTAGCCTTGAGCTGCAGAGCTGTGGGACAATGCCCAGGCCTAGATTTCAGCCCCCAGGACTTACAAACAAAAAAAAAGCCAGACAAGATGGGGAAGTCCTGAATTCAAGCCCAGGGACCCTGGTGTATATGGGCACGCCACACTACACACACATAAACACACTTTTATCAGGGCACACTTTTTTTTTTTCAATAAAAGAGAATTTTCCTAAAGAAACAGACGATGAGGATTTGTAGATTGTAGCTCAGGCTTTAAAAATTCTGGGCCAAGACAATGTGATTATGAGCTATGGGCAACACCATTTATATGTGCTTATCGTGACACCACAGGAAAGCTTCTGAAGTAGTTCATGATAAAAAAAATAGCAGTGCATCATAGACAATGGCATTATTACTTAAAGTCAATGGGAGGAGGTATATTTACCCTCCTGTGACTATTTTGAGGTAGTGTTTTTGGGCCCAGGGCAGAGCAGACCAGATTATCCTCAGTGTAATGACTGCTCTCAGATCATCATTTATCAAACAGAAAGACGATGACGACCATTAGTACAAGACTGTTTAGTTTAAAGCTACTTCTGTTAAATCAGTTCAGAATGCTATTTTTTTTTATTTCATAGGGAATAGTATCCAAAAGGTATTCTAAAATGTTTTCAGGCTTAAAAGGGAAATAGCAATAAAACCTCAGTTATTAGAAAACACAACTAGTCATAACAACTGATCCTTTGAGCATTTTGGGGTAGGTAATAACTAAGCTTGAGATCTATTAAGAAAATTATCATGAGCCAGCCAGACCTGGTAGGTAATGCTTTTTGAATGCTCAATGTTAATTAGGCCCATGTGAGACTGTCTTAAACTTGAACCCTAACAGTTAAGACAGGCAGTAAAATATTGGAGGATGACCAGATAAGACCAATGGAAATGACTTAGCTACTTACAAATTTTATAAGGCAAGTAAAAATTTAATTCACTAGGAAGACTGAAACTTGGAGGAATGATTATTATTTTTGCTTTCAAATTCTACAGTGATGAGTGTCTTGACTTTTAAATTGTCATGAATATAGGGTTCCAACTATCTGAGTAGAGACAGCTCTAAGGCCTAAGGCAAGCCTCATTGAAATATCAACAGTTGACCAAAGGATAGTATGACAATGCTATTTCTGAAATAATCTTACAGGCTCAACTAGATTCCTGCAGACAGCCTCGGACTAGAAGGTCCTACCTCTTTCTCACTTGACAGTGTGCAGAGGACTAAAAAATGATGGAGGGAAAGAAATGTTAGATATTTCAAAGATATTCTACTTCACTATTTTTACTTTTAAATATCTGGAAGACCTCAAAAACTGCTAATAGGTACACAGATTTTGAACCAGAATCTCAGTGGTATCTTGGAATGTGGGCCAATGCAGCAAGCAGTTTCTTTGAGTTGTGTGTGATCCCACATTATGTAATATTTGAGGTTCAGTATCCCCACAGTGAAAATCACTCTCAATAGTGAAATCATGAATGCATTCTGCTTAAGAACTTGTTGAGAGAATTAACAATAAAATCTGATGTAATTTAACTCAATGTGGGACATTCCTGCTACATAGTGCGAGCATAGGAATTCAGATTCCATCCCTTTTTTCCATCATATAGTGACATATGATGTTAAGGATGCCTGGAAGAAATCTGTGGCACCAAGATGGCCTCTATGCTTTTTCAGAGGTCTTAGTAGATGCCATTCCATATCTGCTATTACTGCTCCCATTCCAAATAAAATTGATCCCAAGGAAAACAATGTAGACAGAAAGTAAGTCATTTGCAAACAGAACAGGCTGGTGGAGATAATGAATAAGAATGCTCTAGATAGACTAGATGGACAAAGATTAGAAAGGCAAGGAAGTTTGTTAAGGGACTAGGAGAAAGAGCCCTGAAGACAGGATTCCTCTCCAATCAGTTGGCCCAGAATCAAACTTGAATCTAATCATTCATTTCAGTTATGAAGGAAAGATTCTTAGTGCCTAAGAACCAGACCCCTAGACTCATGTGAAATATATGAGACTATGAGATGCAAGTTACATTTCTTTCTCTAGGAACTTCACCTTTGTGAAAGTGAGAAATGGAAATGTAATACACATAGTTTTTCTCCCCATATCTGTACCCACTTAGTTTCTTTCACAAACCATGTCAGATATTAAAATCCTAAAACAAAGCTTGCATTTAGGGGAAATGTTTTTTCTTATGTAATTTGATTTGTTTGGCTCTGATAAGAGTAAAAAGAGCCTCTCCTGCACCCAAACACTTAAATTGTATTTATGCATCTTTTTTCTAGAAATAAGCCTTTTACTTTTCAAATTTTCAGACAAAAGTTTCATTGTTCACTACTATCAAAGCATTCCAGACAATGAAAATAGTTTGGATATCTTTTAAATTTTTTTTTACTTTCCCAAAGTTAAACAGGTTTTTGCAACATTTACCAGATTCAGTTAATATTAATAAAAAGTGAAGAAGGAAGTTCAAGACGTGAAATTACTTGTTACCATCTATGTATCCTTCTGTGTGTTAACTTCATTTCTTCTAGCTTGTTATAGATATGAATTGGAGTCAATTTGTTATAGGTGAGCTATATTAAAGCCACACTTTTCCACTAAAAGAATTTAAGGAGATATCTTGGTATTATAACTCCATTAACATAAATTCAAAACCTTGGTTTGGATGACTATAAAATAATTTGGAGATTTTGGAGACTGAGAAGCCTTTATGAAGGTTAGATTTTCCAAACAGAAAGCTGAGTGTTATAAATTCCACCTCCCACAGACCAGGATTCATACCCATTGGTCAGGGGACAAATACCCCTGGCTCTACACCCTCAGTCACGTTGCGCCACTCAACCAAGTAGGAGCCAAAGGTAAGCTTTTACACTTACCTTTTTCTTGGATTAGAGACTTTTTCCCTCCACTATAAAAAGAAAAAAAAGCCTTTAAAAATAATTCAACTTGTTTTAATAATCTCTTAGTGAACTTTTATCCTACGGGCTCGGTTTAATTTTGTTGTGGATATATTTATATTAATTTTGGAAAGCCAAACATTGTGAATTAGTTTAAGAATTAATAACAGGGCAAAATAGTTGACCTTTAACAGTCATATCAGATGCCAATAAAATTATAGTAGTTTCCAATAGATGCCTTAAATCAAGAGTCCTGACACAAACCACAACTTGGGTAGTAAAAGATAGGCAGTATTGATTGATATGGATAGAAATGTGATTGTAAGGGGAGAAAATAGTGATATTTCTATTATATTTTTATTTTTTCTAATATGTCTATTATATTTCTAAATATATCTATGATTCTATGATACCATGCACTTACAATGTCCTTTTAAACTAAATAACCCAAAGTTTTTTTTATTGCCAAGGTGATGTATAGAGGGGTTACAATTACATAAGTAAGGCAATAAGTACATTTCTTGTCAAACTTGTTACCCCTTCCCTCATTTTTTCTCCTACTTCAATGTTTTAAACAAGCATAAGTTTTCAAAGTATTATAGAAGAGTGCAAATGATCAACAAATAGTCAACTGATCTGTTAGATACACAATAGTCATGTTCTAATTCCTTCCTCAAAAGATTGAGCATGCATTTTTAAGTAAATGCACTTAAGCAAATAGTCTTCACATTTTTTCAGATTCCCACAGACTACCTGATTGCTGATAGCTTTAGAAGGTATGCCAAATGCAAGTTACTCTGAGGTGTGGCCATTTATAATCAAATGGTTATAAATTTATAATCATTCATAGAGTATAAAGTAAGATAAGGTTTAAGTACGTGCATCATTTCTTTGAACAATGAGGTTGTCATTAAAGTACAAGGAAAGTACTGTTGTGGTTTAGTGGCCATGATTAATGTCTCCCACTTGAATATAGAATAATGCTTAATGGAAAATTTGTAAACCACACTGTTTTATTAATTGCCTACAACAGTTTTAGTAATTGCCTACAACAGTTCCAAATCTGCCATCCAGCAAAGGTCTCTGCAGTGGCAGGTGACATAAAGACCAAGTTTATCCAGTGTGAATTTTTTTTAAGTATTTGAAGAGAGCATAGGAGGGGATGAAAAAGAGCTCCTTGTCCTGCTACTTATTCTCAGAGGAATTTCCTATCCTTCTGACTACATCCGCTTCATAAAGACTTTCTTTCAACTACCTGAAGGTCAGTTTTTCTGCTAGTGAATTTAAGTTTAAGAGTAGCAGTTTTAATGAAATCACTTTCATACTAATACCACATATGGTGTTAGTACTTGAGAAGCATATCCAAAATAGAAGCTTTTAAAATTTATGTTTGATAAAGCATTTTACACTATTTTGCCACCTGAATACAACATCACTAGGTAACCTTTTTCCAAACATGCCAACTTAAATGTTTACAATTTAACATGAGGATATTTTGTTCCTAAACTAAAATGCATTTCAAGGGAAACACAAAGAGCAACTGAAACCATAAGATCTTGATTTAGCACACAAAAGCTTGCAGTTACAGTGGAAAAATCATGGCACTTATTTAAAGAATCAATATGATCCTATATATAAATCAATATAATCCTCTATGTGCCAATACTTCACTCAGGGAATCTTGTCAAAGATTCCTTACAGTCCTACTGTCTCCTGTTAGGAATTAAAATGAAATACTAAGGAGTAGAGAATTATATAACTTATATTTTACTCCTATAGTTAAGAAATTTTTGCATGAAATCATTATATATATATAATGTGCATGCAGTGCACAAATATTGTAATATATAGTGTATTCTATCCTCAGAGTAAAATTGAACAAAACTTGCTTATTTTGTTCTAAAAAGTCTTTAGTATTGAAATATAAGGAAAAGGTAGAATATGTTTATATTACCAGTGACCTCTGTTCTTAGTTCCCACTTCTTTAAAAGCTGGAGTAGTTATAGCCATCACGATCGTAATCATCATCTTTATCATTAAGTTTATATCCCAGAGATAATGAAAGGAACTTAATCCTTATGAAGTGAGAAAACCCTTTTGTGATCATCATAGTCTTTCTACATCCTACTTTTTCCATTTTCTCTATAACGTTGATTGATTTCATTGCCATTAAAACGTCCATTATAAAAATGTGAATAGGTTTATGAACTTATTTGAATACCTGGTACCAGTGACTTCAGAAGCCAACCAATACATTATCTATGAAAAGAAAGCTACCAGCTTGAGTTCCTTGATGTTGACATTGATGTATTATTCTTACTATGTGCAAGCCATTTCTAATCTATTATCAATTAAATATTTATGTATTTTCATATTTTACTGTTAGGAAAGTTTGAAAGATGAAAATATTAGCAAGACTTATTCTAGGGCTTGTCATCTTTGATGCTGCTGTGACTGCCCCAACCCCAGAGTCTATCAGCTATGATTCAGAATCCTACGATGCCACTTTAGAAGACCTAGATGATTTCTACAGCTATGAAAATGTGCCTATTGATCAAGCAAAGGTAAATGGTTCTTCCCATTCTTTAGACTTTTAACAGCATCAAATAAGGGATGACTGGAATTTTCTCATTGGAAATATATTTTTGCTTATTTCTAAGTGGAGAGATTTTATCTTATTGATTGCACAATCACCATTTATCCACAACAGGGAAGTCTCTTAGAAGGTAATGCTAAGGGTGGTTTTTGCTTTCTACCAGTTTACATTATTTGCCTCAAATATCTTCACCACATTGAAAAAAAATAGAGGAACTTCTTTCTAGTTATAACAGGTAAATTTAAAGAAAAGGCAATTAGCAAATAAAAGAACAAGAAAAAATACTACTTATACATTGAACAGAAAAGTTTGGGGGTAAAGATGAACTAAAGTAAATGAAAAGAAAACAGAAAGGACAATGGTTTGGACCTAATTTGCATCAAGAGTGAATGTACATTTCTGAATGATTGATTGCCTTTCTAGCAGTAGTATAAACTTGGGAAGAAAACATAACTTAGGTATGATATCATCCTAATGCTTGACGTTTCACACTTTTACCTAACTAAAAGATACAGGTAATTCTCATAGATCAGTAAACAGTGGACTCTGATATACTAAGCACTAGTTAATAAATACTATTGATAAAAATCTAACTACAGACAAAATACATGACGTCAACTTTAAAAGGTGATTGAAATTTTGGAACAACTAGTTTTGACTGCAAAAGATAAAATATTTAGACAATTACATATTCAACTTATACAGAACTTATATCTTATCAAGAAAACTATAGTATAAATGTTCAACATTGTTTATGTTGATTTGTGAAATGAGTGATATTTCCTACTTCACCATTTTTTACATGTCTCAATCACCCTGATTCAGTTTCCCCTCAACTTCTCCATCTCTCCAATTGCTTCTCCTTTAATAAAGTTTCAGTCCTATAGAACATAGAACATACACACAAACACACCACATTAAATATGTTAGAGAAAAAGAAATATATTAGATCAAAGATTTAATGAATACCCTCAATCATGCATTTTGAGTATTGTTGAATAGTGAATCTCAAGCTTACCTTTGCAGAAGATCCAATGTACAGTAGAAGAAATATTAGGTTTTCCTAAGCAAAATTATGAAAAAGATGTGCTTTATCTGCACAACGTTTAAACTCTTGCTATCAACATTTAAATTCTTGCTATCAAGATCCTTCTTATTGCCTCCAAACCCCTGGACATTCTCAAAAGAGGTACTGAAATTTTTCTGGCCATTAAGAAATTCCAGCTTATAAACACTTAGACAAGGAGAACTCACTATAAACCCTTACCTCAGTATTTTCATATTCTGTAATAGCAAACTTCCTGCAAGGCCCGGCATTGTATTGTGAAATGGCTCAGGTCTTACCCTATACAAACACCCCTAATTTTGCACTCAAGTATTTTTAAACAAACTAGGGCTCCAGACAACCACTAACAACTTCCTGTGGTGGACTTAAATATATTATTCCTTTATGATGAATTTATCATCAGAAACCTGGTTTTAAAAGAAATGTTATGAGTATAGATATTAATACACATAAGCATATGCTAAGATAAAAAGATGCATTTTAAAGTATAAATTAAATGTAATTGTGAACATTTGAAGGATTACTTCAATAGCAAAGAAATCAACCAATACTTTCATCATCTTTTTATGAAATTATAAATGGAAAAGAATAAAGGGTAAGTAACCATGCCAGTTGAATATTTAGCATCATGGATAAATTGGGATATCACTCCTATAATGTTATGTTATGTCACCGATGAACTTTAAAAAGGATTAGCTAGGTGGGGGTGGCCTAATTTTTGAGCCATTTATATCAGCATCTGGAGTAAGGAATAACATTTGGAGCATGTAAAGAATTCCACACAAAAGAACCTCAATGGGGTAAGCAATGCAAAAGATGTCTAAATTCTGAGAGAAACTAATAGCCTTCCATCACAGGGGGAACCTCAGTCCTCCACAAGCAAGGAACCTGGGGTTCTACATGACATGCAGCTCTGTCGTCATTGATTTTGGCCTGAGACCTGAGCTTGAACTAAGGGCCTAGGCAGTGACCCTGAGCCTCTTTGTGCTCAAGGCTAGTGCCCTACTACTTGAGCCACAGTGCCACGTCTGACTTCTTGTGAGTAGTTTATTGGAGATAAGAGTCTCACAGACTTTTCTGCCAGGGCTGGTTTAGAACAGTGATCTAAGATCTCAGCCTCCTGAGTAGCTAGGATTTCAGGCGTGAGCCACTGGCACTGGACTCAGACCTGGATTTTTTAGCCACAGAAAATTATGAATTAACAAAATGGCAACATGGCCAGACAATGTGACACACATCTATAATTCTAGCTATTCAGGAGGCAGGGCCTGAAGGATCATGGTATGAACGTAACCAGGACCAAAAATGTGTGTGACCTTGTTTACACAAACCAAACCAGGCCTCCTGGCAAACATTTATCTACTCAGGAGGCTGATGAAGGAGAACTGTGACTCCTTGCCTAACAAATGTGAATGTGAGAGGGAAGGGATGATAGGGGAAAAACAAAGGAGGAGGCAACAATGCTCAACAGGAAATGTACTCATTACCTCGCCCATGTAATTGTAACCCCTATGTACAGTATTTTTACAATAAAAAATGTACAAAAATGCACAAGAACTCTCTCTAAAAACATACAAAAGCAAAAACAGTGCTACTCAGGATGTAGCTCAAGTAGTAGAACACTTGTCTACCAAAACATGAGGTCTTGAGTTCCAACCTCACTGCAGAAAAAAGGCAACTCTATTAGCTAGCTGACTTATTAGATTTTTTGGTGTGTGTGTGTGTGTGTGTGTTTTCTCTTTCTTTTTTTTTTTTTTTTTTGTCAGACTGGGTCCTGAACTCTGGGCCTGGGCATTGTCCCTCAGCTCTTCAGCTCAAGGCTAACGCTCTATCACTTAAGCCACAGCGCCACTTTTGGCTTTTTCTGCTTATGTGGTGCTGAGGAATCGAACCCAGCGCCTCATGCATGCAAAGCAAGTACTCTACCACTGAGCCACCTTCCCAGCCCTGACTTATTAGTTTTAAGATACTAAGTTCATGGCACTATGACAAGCAGCAACAGAAATAAATACTACATGTAGTAACAAACATTGTTGTGAATGCTGAATTTGAATTAGACTACTGCAAGTTTGGCATTGTGAGTCCAGCAATTTACCAGGTCACTAAGCCAAACACCTCCACAAACTCAGTGTTGGGATTTCAATTGAGACCCGTGGACTTTTTAGTGGATGGGAGAAAGCCAGTAAACTATTTTTGTTTGGATAGTTCCATACATTAATAGTATACTGCATTATTTATTGATTTCTGAAAGCCTTGAATACCCACTGGATTCTATGTTAAAAGGTTTTAGAGCTAGCTTTCCAATCATAGTGCTACATATTACCAAGTGAATAAAACTCAAAAGTATGAGGTGTCTTTTAATGTAAACGTATGATAAGTCATGGATTATAGGCAACATGATCAAAACATGTACCTCTTGCTTTCTGATGAATAAAAAGCTAACCTGAAGCTAAATATTTTGCTTTGGGCATATTACATATTAACATTTAGTTTTTAAAGTGTTATCAATTGCTACTGTTATTTCAATGAAGATAGTAAGACAATGCAGTTAAGTAACTTGGTTAAGAATAAATAGTAATGATAGTTATGATAGTATCTTCTTATAATTGAAATTGACTTCCAGCAAAGTAATAAAAGATGGCATTGTCTTCGCTCTGTTTCCTACACTGTTCCAAACTATCATGTTAATTTGATATTGTTTTTAGTTGAACTAGATGCCAGAAAAAAATAAACTTCTATTTGTGGGTGATGTGAACTACAGATAACTGACTTTGTTATCTAATTATTGTAAGAAAGAATGTCTTCAGATTACTTCCAAGAATAACTGTAGATAGGCATTCTCCAATATTTATTTAAGTTCTAGACAAAAGATAACTACGGGTGTGTATGTGTTTGTGGGTGGGTGTGCTTGTGTATCACATTGTTTGGGAAAACATATCTAAACATTTTCTAAGAGGCTCTTTAGAAAACAACATTTTTCAAAAGTTTGTTTTCTCAGTATGGCTTAATTCAAGGATTTTTTTTCTGGAAATATCTATTTGGTGTTTTCTGTTTCTAATATTTAGTTTGGGAGTTGTAAATAGTCCATTTCTCTTAAATCAGAGAGGGCTTTTGCTCAGCCTAGCCTGGCTCAGTTCCCATAATTATGCCTCCCATGTAGTTGAGGTTATAAGCACACATGGTTTATTGGTTGAGATGGGGCTTCTTTAACTTTTTACCCCAACTGAACACTGCCATCCTAATTTCTACTTCTGGAATGAGAGACTCACTGAAGAAAAAAATTCTGTTGGTCTTTACCAGAGATTCCTTGCATGTGTATTAAACATTATTCATAAGATCACAAATATATTCATTTAAACTCTATAGGAAGCACAGATATTATATCCACTTCATAAGAATAACCAAGAGCTGCAGTGTTTGTCAAGGTTATTCAGCTAATAAATTGCAGAGTAAAATTTAAACCACATTCTTTCAACACCAACAGCGATAAATGGTAGTAAAAAGCCTCCTTGTTTTTCTACTTTTCTGTAATCTTGATTTCTTTTAACTGTGTCCAGTATAGAGGTCTCCATTCCTTGAAATTAAGTAATTTGATTATTAGAAATCAGACAAAAATTTTTCAAGTGATTATAATTGACACAATATCCAGTTCTCTGTTTGAGCTGTCAAAGCACTTAAGGGAACAAGAAGTAACATAATACTTCTGAACTTTTGAAAGCACTTCGGTTAGAAACCTGGGGAATGAGAAATCTTTGCCAAACACACTCCTGCCTCATCTACTTCAAGCCTAAACACAAAATAAAATTCAGGTTTTTTTGGTCATGTATCCACTGTGTGTCCACAGGTGACACTCTTTTTTTAATAAGTTTTTTTTATTGTGAAAATACTGTACAGAGGGGTTACAATCACATGAGCAAGGTAATGAGCACATTTCTTATCAAGCATAGTCGTCTCCTCCTTTGTTTTTTTCCTACCATCCTTTCCCTCCCATCTCCACAACTACATTCTCCCTCTCCCCCCACCCAAAGTGGTGGCACTCTTTTTGATAATGAGCAAAATAAATTTCAGCCCGAGAATTGTGTTCAAATTCCATTGTGCTTAACATGTCTGGTGCCTGATGCTAAACCCATACGAGTACATTCTTAGTAGCCAGGGTGAAAAGCTTATTCCCTTTTAATAGTAACAAGAAGGAATAGCATCAAGATTTATCTCTACAATGGTGAAACATGATTTGGGGAGATAGTTTTATTTTTTTTACAAAACAAAATCCCCCCAAACTTTTGTCTGTGATTAGATAAACTTCCAAATGATGTTTTTATTTCCAAATACTTTTTCTAAAAATAAATGGACATATCTACCATTTAAATATCTACAGATGGTCTAGGCTTTCTGTTTAGGAATTGGTTAACATAGTAGGTACCCCAACTTAAACTAGTAGATGAGGATAATGCTGGATGGAAAGGGGAAACAAAGGAGGAGGATACAATGCTTGATAAGAAATGTACTCATTATCGTGCCCATGTGATTGTAACCCCTCTGTACAGTATTTTCACAAAAAATATAAATAAAAATTAAAAAAAAAGAATATGGCTTTGCCTGGACAAAGACCATAGACCACTGGCATGCATACTACAAGGAATAGTGAGAGGAATTATTGGCTTTGGTGTTGCTCACTCATATATGCTTTTCTCTGTGCATTTGCCACAGTAAAGTGTTGAGTAACACAGATTCTCGAGTCAGAATCCCAACTTGCAGGTTTTATCTTTTACACCTTCTATAAGTACTATTGCTTTACCTTGTATACAACCCCTCTGAGCCTTAGCCTCCTATTATAATTTTTGAGGGTTAAATAATTTAAATATATTAACTATTTAATATAGAACTTAGGGCATAGTCAATACACATAGTCATCAACATGAATACTTTTACAATGGAATTATTCAGATACGAGCCCCTGAAGTTTCTACATTAGTGAGGACAATTTCTTAATCGGAAAAATGGGATTTGTGCTATGATGAAAACAAAACTTTACTGAACTCAGGTTTGCCTTAGGAACCAGGAATTAGGACAGATAAATTAGACCAAGCCCCTCTGTCCCTCAAAAATTTCAGACTAGTAGTTTAATAAATGGGTAATTTAATACAATTTTGGAAGGCAAAAATGATGTTGAAAAGATATGTATGCAAGATTTGTAGGTATCTATTGGGATGTAAGTATCTACAAGTTTATTTACAAAGTATTGCTGCAAAGTTAAATCCTCAAATTAGTTATGAGTTGTAAATCTGACAGTTAATGTGAGATACAGTTATTACTTTTTTTGTTGGTTGTAGGGTTTGAACTCAGGACTAGTGCTCTAGCACTTTGAGCCATACCACCACTCCTGGTTTTCTGGGGGTTAATTGGAGATAAGAGTCTCATAGACTTACCTGCCCCGGCCTGCTCTGAACCATGATCCTCAGATCTCAGCCTCCTGAGTAGCTAGGATGACAGGCACAAGTCACCATTGCCCAGCTATTTATTACATTTTACCTGTGTGCTTACCTATCATCTTTTATGAATATTATTTAGCTCATATGTACAAGTAATGCTATCATGTGTATAAAAGTAAACATATAAAGATTTATAAATATAACCTATAGTTTTACTTATAATTTATAAATAGAAAAGTCCTTAGAGAACACTAAAATATATCAAAGAACACATCGCTGAATCTATCTCAATCCAAGTCAATATCTGAGATTTGACATTCCACCCTAGATTCTGTGAATTATACCATAACACATCAAAGAAAATAAGCTTGTGTTAAGTTCTGCAATAAAATTAATTGCTAAGTGATGTACCTGCAAGAACACAAAGATGTTACGAATGTCTAAATAACCCCACACCAATAGTTATGTTTGTGAGGAAAGACTAAATATGTCTGACTATCCCTTCTGTGGTTTGGACTACCCCTTCTGTGGTCTGCATGTGTCCCAAAAGTGTTCACATGGCAGGACTCTGGTTTTCATTGTGGTGGTGTTGAGAACCAGTAAAAACCTTCAAGAGGTGAGAATTAGTGGGAAGTCTATAGATCATTGAAGGATCTGCCCTGAGAACTGACTGGTGTAGTTTTTAGAGCTCCTGGAGAATTTCCCTGAGGAAGGTGTTGGGGAGACTGATTCCTCTCAGGTCTCTCTGGTTTCTGTCCTACTATGTGATTTCCCCTTTATGTCCATGTTCACATACTAAGACCAACTACCATTAGACTCTCACTGGAGTTCAAACATAGGGAACAACTTAATCACAGACTCTCAATATCCAAAACTTAAGTAATTAAACCTCTTTTCCAAATATATTTCCCATGCTTCGCCACTGTGTTGATACAATAGTACAAAGCATCTTGCAAATTATAGTCTACTTTTTTTCAAATCTAAAAATATTAGAGCACAAATTTAGAATTTCTCTCCTTATGATGTCAAGTCCAAAATATGCAGTATAAAAGTCCCCTTTTCAATTCCTTTTTCCTTTTACTTCACCTCAGCTAGATAGATTCTTTGTTGTTGTTGTTTTTATCAGTCATAGAACTTGAACTCAGGGCCTGGACACTGTCCTATAGCTTTTTGGTTCAAGTCTAGAAATCTACCACTTTCTGGTTTTCTGGTGGTTAATTTGAGACAAAGAGTCTCATTGACTTTCCTGACTGTATTGGTTTTGAGGTGCAATCCTCAGATCTTAGCCTACTGAGTAGCTAGGATTTCCAAGCTTGAACTACCAGTGCCCAGTTAGATGGATTCTTAATGCTTGACTCAAGTTATTTTGTTCATTACAAATCAAGTAGATGTTTCCAGACAGTTTCTTCCAATGCATACTAATTTTATGAGTGTAGTGCTAATTCTCATGTTGCCTACATATTTAGAGAATAAAGTCTTGTTTGCCTCACAATGGATTCACTAATTCTGGCTCTCCCCCAAATAGTTACATTTATGCAAGAGCCTATTCTCAGAAACCATTATAGAGAGTTGCAAAAACTCAAGTGACTCATTGAAACCTGAGTAAAATCAGAAAATGGAGGAAAAAAATCTTAATTTTGCACTATTCAAATGCTGTTTCTACAACTTATATATTTAACCACAATTTTTAGAATCTCTCGCCAGCAGTTAAATTATAATATCATCTTCTATCAATCTTAGAGCAATTCTTCTGTAGGCATATCCCATTTTGAACAACAGCCTGTCACCTGAGATCTACGGCAGGAATTTTGGTAGTCTAGTTCTTTCTAGATAAGGGAATCCAAACCTCTAGAAAGGCACCAAATGTCCAGTGGCTTACTGAATACTTCATGTGGTTTGGACAAACCTAGAATTGAGAGTCATTAAATCAGGCAAACACTTGAAATCTTGCCTCTGTTTAGGGCAGTGTATAACTCTACAATGGTGGCTTTTTCAGTCATCAGGTCTCACCTCTAGCTTCTTTGTCTCGCTATATATCCAGAGCCTTCGATTTGCAATCTTCATACTAAGTCCTGAGTTTGTGGGTACTTGCTGTTGCATTCAGTGTGTGTGAGGTCAGGTGGCACACTGCTGAAATGAAGAATTTTCAGCCAGAAGGGTTCTCTGAACTGAATGGCCTGTGCTCCATGCCTTTACAATTGTGTTTTGCCATGGAACTCAAGAAGTCTACCTCCAAGAGAGTTTCACTGTTATTAGTGCCTTCTTTTGTTATTCTCCTCCACCGCCCCCCGCCCCGCCTCCCCCCAACTCAGGAATCTACCTCAGCTGATGTGGGGAAGTATTACTTTTCAACAATCTTCTCCTATTAGCAGGGTGATTTCTATTATGAAATGTTAAAAAAAGAAACCTCATAAACGTCAACAACTTGAGATACGTTTTTATCCCTTGGGAAAGAATCTTTCTTTCACTTTATGATGATAATGCTGGCTTATCTGGAGTCCTTTGTTATTGTGCCTCAATAAAGGCTGTGTTAGAAGAAACAATTTGCTTTGTGTTTGCATAGAAAAAAATTGATTTAGCAACAAACCCCACAGAGGCAACTAAATTACTCCATCAAAATAAAGAACTGAAATTTGGATGGTTCCAGTTATGCTTTTCAGTCCTACTTGTTTTCAGTTGCTCCCTGCTCCTGCCTGTATCTTCATGAAATTACTGAGATTCGTTTACAATATATTTTCTAAACTGTCCTTCTGGCATCCTTAGGTGGGGAACAAGGACATTTATGGGAAAGAGAAGATAATTATTCTATTAGATAATGCTTCTAAAGCCTTTGCCAAAGTATTCTTTATAATATTTGGACACATTCAATTAGAACTAGATGACTAAGATATTCGTTCCCAGAGCTAAGGAGATGTGGTGAGTCAAGTATTGAATAAACTCGAAGAAGACTGAAGGAGAAAAATCTTTTTTGGCAATGATAGCTGGAATGTAGCCATCTTGTGACAGAACAAGGAAGAAGAAAATAAACATGGGAGCAAAGGAAAAAACACCATTTCAAAAGACACAAAGAATAGAGAACTTGATTAAGTAAAAGCTAAAACAGTTATTGTTTGTTCTGCATTGAATGTTCTTGAGTTATGAATAACCACATACTTAGGGAGATTGAAAAACGTATTATGTAACACTGATACAAGATATCCTATCAAGTGAATACCAAACATTATGATGTAAGGATATTTTGGTGTAAGCAAAGAATATATTAACTAATTTTGATGTTTATATTACACTGATTTATTCATTATATAAGTGTGGACTTTGATGAACAAATGTTAAAATTTAGAAATAGAAAGACTTGTATATTTCTCAATTCATTCAAATTTAGCAAAGAAGATATTTCAGTACTACACCAAATATCAAGATCATTGAATGACTGCTTTTGTAAGAGAAGCTAAATAATGTGCATTCCTGTTATCCTAGTGTCGTACTGTGTGCTAGATAAATCAACCAATAGAAATGTTTGGTAAGTTAGGAGAAGCTGAGCAGGTCTGAGAACTCATCTTTCCAGGATGACATTTGCTGAGATCTTCTCTCCTCGTCACTGCCTCTGGGCTATGCACTTGTCATTTCTGGTCTACATTCTTTTGTGAACATTGTACTCCTAGACATAATCTGTGACATAAGTGACAGTTCTAAAGATAAAGATAAAGATAAAGATAAAGATAAAGATAAAGAAGACAACAGGCATAGACAATTTACTGTAAAGCAATTAACTCAGAGAGAGCCTTCCCAACACTAACTGATGAATTACAAATACAGGCAAGACCAAGGCCAAAATCACACATGGGAATGACCTTTTCATGTTTCTAAAGCTTAGGAAAACAACAAACAGAGCAGTCAATTCATAAGAAAATCAATGAAAAGTAAGGATAGAAAGGAAAAAGGATAGAGACAAACTGGAAGAATAAATACAGGCTCAAGACTAATTACATTTATATTTGAGTGTTCTTGACTGTAGCTTAGCAAAAGGGGACAGTGATGTTTTATATCTAGTATAGGTTTCAATAGCATAGCATAGAATTCAGCCACATGGACAGACAGGCATTCATGAGTCCCTGGCCTCATATTTTGTATATATTGTTTCACAGGTTCAAATGGCAGTTTAAAGATGATTAAAAGAAGGGAAAAGACAAACCCAAGTAAATTCTTCTTAATGGTAATAATAAATGCTCTCCAAGCACAGTACGTTGTGGGTTATAGTTTCTGTAAATTTGTTAAGCCAAAATAAGGGCATTTTTCTTTCCCTGGTTTTAAAAGTTGCTTATTTTATGCACAAGCAAGCGTGAACAGAACAGCTTCTGATAAACCCAAAAGCTATTTTGTCTCATTATATTGGATGACAAATGTGATCTTAGAGCTTCACATCAAACCAGTGGAAAAACAGTTATCTATAAAAGCAAATATGGGCAGAAATTTCCCTACAAAATTAAAGATTCAAGGCAATGTCTCTGGAATATGTTTTTCCCTTTAGACTGCTTCTATTCCATGAAACATCTGTTTCAATTTCCTCTCTTCCTGGAGCCTCCTTTTGGTCTCTGAAAATCCATTCCATCTGAATTGGCTTCATTCTACCCCCCTCTCCCCCCCCTCCCGCACCCTGATGAGATTCATATGTCTCTCCATAGATGTACTTGATCTTCTCAGCTAGAGATCTGACCAGGCTTTATAATATCTTTCTAGAGCATCAAATGCAAAATGATTTCCCTTTTGATTGATTTCATTCTTGAAATGTTTTCAAGTAGTAAGCATCCATGCATCCATTGAGCCCTTCCAGGAAAATGCCTACAGTTAAGCATAGAGCTATGAGTTAATGTATCTCCAATAAGAAAATCGTTTTAAAATTATGCTTTGTGAGTGCTTGTATTTTTGCCTACTAGGCTACATTGTAATGGTGTAAAGGTAAAAGACATAACTGAGTTAAGCATCCAATAGATTGGGATATGCATAAAGTAGATAGGTTTGTTGTTTCTTTCAAAGGGTTTGTTTCTGATGTGATGTATTCAGATGCATTTGAATCTCTTAAATATGTCATA
Source organism: Dipodomys merriami (assembly GCF_024711535.1). Lineage (NCBI taxonomy): Eukaryota > Metazoa > Chordata > Mammalia > Rodentia > Heteromyidae > Dipodomys > Dipodomys merriami. The sequence goes on along the minus strand of NW_027202271.1, from coordinate 43,474,440 downwards.
AAATGATATGAGTATCTTTAAAATCAGATAGTTATTTAAAACAATCAGAAAATATCCAGTCTAACTACCTATCCCATAGACTGAAGTAATGGTTTGCACATCATTTGACATAAAGTAATTTAGAAAGTAATCTATGTGTGTTTTGCTCTTGTAAGCAAATAAAGCAGAGATGAGAGACCCTAGAAGTCCATATTAGAGAGGATTTGCTCTAAATGCAAAGAGTATTCTTACAAGTAAAAAATTATAACATCAAAGGTGCAACTCAAAACAGAAGCAAATATAATTTGAGAGAAACATGACTTGAAAAAGTTTCATTTTTTCAATTTTATAAACTACTCTGGTTGGCAAAACTCTCACAAAGGTCAGTTTGAGCAAATACTTTATTTGTGATCCAAATAATATTGAATGTATGGGAAGTTCATGTAATAATAAGATCACTCAGTTTTAATGTCACTGTACATATTGTTTTAGAAGGATACTTTCCAGTTAAATATCAAAGAACACTGTAAATTGTTGATGAAGAAGAGAATATTTACATAGAAGAAATGAGAGATTAAAAAATGAAAAGAAAATATACACGCTTTACTCATCCATTTTCTTCTTCAAGGGAGTTGAATGAGAGCTGAGGAGTGGAGGGCATTTGGGGTTTTACTTTGAGTAGTATCAAATTAATTTGAACCCTTCACAAAATAATTCAATTCTTATACATCTCTGCATCATCAGAAAACAATAAATAGGGACCTTCAAGCCCCATGAAATGAATGAACATGTAAAATGCTAAATGTCAAGAGCAAGGAGACAATTTCTAAAGTTTAAGAAATAAATCTCATCAAAAGCAACATTTGATAGTTCATAGATCCACTATGTGCTTGCACAAGCAAGCAGGCCAAACATCTTGTTGAACACAACACGAGTGACATCTTGTGGCAAAGAAGTTACATTTCCCATTCAGGTCCTTGAGACAGGGACAGGAGACAGAAAACTACCTGATGATTCATTTTCCTTTTGTGTTCAGATTGAAAGAGTGACGGTGATGCCATCTGGGAACAGAGAGCTCCTCCATCTAGGCCCCGAGATGGGGGAGATCCAAGAGGAAGAAGATGAGGAGGAATCCACCCCCAGGCTGATCGATGGCTTTTCCCCACAAGAGCCAGAATTCACAGGGGTTCTAGGCCCACACACCAATGAAGGTATATCGCAGACACATTAAACTAAGAGTGTAGTCTGCTTCCTCATCTCTCAAAACCACCAGGTTCTAGCTATGCAGTGGTCTTGCATGATTCAGAAAAATCTGACATATTACAATATACTAAGTTCAAAGCAGGAGCTACAAATGTGTATTATGCATACAAATATTAAACCATTTTAACAATTCATCTTTGGCCTGATGGGAAAAAACCAAATAACCAATGATTTGTGGAAGAAATCTTTGCATTTTAATATTACACAAAACCTTTGTGGTGGCAAAGATTTCTGAGAGAATGAGCATTGTTTTCAGAAGATGAAATCTCTGCCTTTACGATCAAACCATCCCAATTCAAAGTGATAAAGTGTTGACAGATGAGGGTGAGGATATGATACTTTGCACTGACTAAACATGTGCCATCTATGCCTCACCATACTGAGACCTTCTACTATTTAATCAATCACAACCTCCTGTGAGAGTGTTCATAATACTTCTTTCCTAATCCTGAGGAAACTGTAACTTCTTTCCTTATCCTGAGGAAACTGTAACTCAAGAGAGTAGTTTATCAGATGCAAGGTGGATATAGTGCTAGTCTGTTGAGATTTCTGGACTCTGTATTTATTGGAAATGTTTGCTTTATCAATTAAAAGTCTCTAGAAGTTACTTATTCTGCATTACTGAAACTTGATTCCTGTTGAGAAATATTTCAGTCTCTAAAATGTTCTTCTCTTTTTGAGGGTGGGGGTGGAGAGGGTGGAGGTGGGTCCTGGAGCTTGAACTCATGCCCTGGTCGCTGTCTCTGAGCATCTTTGCTTAAGAAATTTGTCCTGCCTTTTCATTCTTAAAATGGTTTTCATTCCTGTAGTTGTTACTATAAGTGATTGTCCTACTTAATGCCAATGAAACCTTTATAGGTACATTATTAGTTCTTGATCACCAACTACAAGTGGGGCCCTTTTATTGAATTGTTTGAATCAAATATATAATAAACGTATTATGTGTGCTATTTTAACTATATAAGAAAGCAATATCTCATAATTGCAGGGTTTTCTTTTTGCCACTCCTGGGCTTGAACTCTGGGCCTGGGCGTTGTCCCTCAACTCTTCAGCTCAAGGCTAGTGCTTTACCACTTGAGCTACAGTGCCACTTCTGGCTTTTTCTGCTTATGTGCTGTTGAGGAATCGAACTCAGGGCCTCCTGCATGCAAGGCAAGCACTCTACCTCTGATCCAACTTCCCAGCCCTCATAATTGCATTTTGAAAACATTTCTGAAGCTTATAAAAGCAATAACCATGATGTAGCCACTCTAAACTTTAAAGGAGATCTTTAGAATGTTATTGGGAGCACATTCAATCAAGGTATTTCCTTTTGATACTTCTTTTTTTTTTTTAAATCTATGGTTAAATAAGGAATGTGCCAGGTGAGAGATTCTTCTTGACTAAATATTGCTATCCACATTACTCCTAGAAAGATGCCATTACTCACATATTTACCTTTCCCTTTCAGACTTTCCCACCTGCCTCCTGTGTACTTGCATCAGCACCACAGTGTATTGTGATGATCACGAATTGCATGCTATTCCTCCACTTCCCAAGAACACTGCTTACTTCTACTCACGCTTTAACAGAATCAGAAGGATCGACAGAAATGACTTTGCAAGCCTGAGTATGGATGCTAGAATTGTGATGTTCTTTCTTTAGTGACTTCCCTGAACCTTTTATATTATAATGAAGTAGACAAAATATACCTCATAAATCAATTGATTTCCTACGTGAGCATCTCAGTTTGTTCAGTTAATAAGAAGAATAAACAATGAATGGCCAAGATGAAAGTCTTGTCAACTTAATATAAATCATAAATAATTACATGGACTATTTTCAATTGAAATAGATTTCAATAGAAATCATAAATAATATATACTAGTACTTACCATGATACATATGACATTCAGGAGAAAATGCAATGGTCATATATTAACTGAGTTTTAGCTGTTTTGAACAAGCTTCTATGAAAGTATACTTGCTTTATGATTGATGAATATAAGCTTATATTTTGACTTTATAGTTATTGCCAACTTAGAGTATCAGTTTCTACCTTTGTATAGTATTTTAACCACTTGAAGATTTCTTTTTATTGCCTGTATCTTTGGCTATTAGTAAATATTCCATATAGGAAAATATATGAAATGGAAAAAAATCTAAACAAAGTTTATGAAAAGTGTGAAGACCAATTTTTTTAAAAACAATGGACAAATTTCTTTGCTAATGCTATAAATTCTTGTATCTGTAAGTAAAGTAGGAGGACATAATTTTTTTATAAAATAGTTAATTAATTCCACTAACTCCAATACCAGGAAAATTCCTATTCTTATTTTCAACACGCATGACATTTTATATTCACATTTTGTATAAGTATACCATCATCAAGAGTACCTAGCTATCTGATTCATTTTTCCTCCTAGATAATTTAAAAAGGATTGATCTGACATCCAATTTAATATCTGAGATTGATGAAGATGCGTTCCGAAAGCTGCCACAACTTCGAGAGCTTGTCCTGCGTGATAACAATATAAGGCAGCTCCCAGAACTGCCAACGACTTTGACTTTTATTGATATTAGCAACAATAGACTTGGAAGGAAAGGGATTAAGCAGGAAGCATTTAAAGTAAGTTTTACATGTCATCTGATGGTTTTTCTCTCCTTTCACTTGCTGTCCATCCCAAGCCTTTTTATTTCTTTGGGCAGATTAATTTAATAACACTTTTAACCTCTAAAATAAATCCTGCATTCTGGAATATTCTGAGGTGTTCAAACACCCACCTACAGGGAGAGTCTAGAGGTAGATAAGCCAGCCAGTAGGATTTACCTAAAACTCTATTCCAGAAGAAAACCTGAAATGGTCAAAAGATGATTAAATTAGTATGTATGTTGCTTTGAGGACAGAAAGCTTCTAAATTATCCTATAGGATGTGTAGGATTCAGCTAACATTGATGATTTTGCTTTGTTGAAGATAATAAGTGTGGTACTAGAGGATTTGCTTTAAAAATAAAAAAACAGTAACCAAATAATTTTGTCACACAAACTTACCTATTGGAGCTATTCTTCTAAATATACCTTACACAAAGCATTTCAAAGTGCTCTTTGAAGACACACCACTGCATTTAGAAGACAGTTATGGTGGGTGATGTGTCCATGTGGCCACTATTTATCTGCCAGTGGTGGATGAGGTGTCTTCATAGCCAGAGAAAAGATGAAATCTCTAGGCATGGGCAGTGTTGAGTCATTGGTTTGGTGGGATGGCTGGACAGTAGACTAACTCTTGTCTATATCTGCTCTGTCTTGCTAGGCTGCCTTTTTCTTTACTAAGTTACCAGTCTTTATTGTGGAGGAATAATGCCTAGACCATGAAGGGAATTCTGTATCTTACCAAAATCGGAATGCAAATGCCCTCTATAGGAACTAGCTTCCTAGCTTAAAATGAGAAATTCATACTGAACAAAGTATGGTTCTTCCTAGGGATTGAGAAATAGATTTCATTTTCATAAAGTAACACTTGATCATAGCCAATGTTTTCTAAAATTAGGTCTTGTTATCTGGAAAACTTTGAAAAAAAGGCTAGATAGACATATTATTTTAAGGCTAGATAGACACATATTATTAGTTGCAAGGAGATACTTTTATTAAGTCCTGCATTTGAAATACTTACAGGACATGTATGATCTCCACCATCTCTATCTGACGGATAACAACTTGGACCACATTCCTCTGCCACTCCCAGAAAACCTACGTGCCCTTCACCTCCAGGTAGGCTTCTAATCATATGGTGAGCCTGAAGCTCCAGGAAAAGCAACACCAAACTGATGATGTATGTCTGGACACATGACCTACACATGGGGCAGATTTTCTGCTTCTTACTCTCATTGCTTCTATCTGATCACACAGTATCTGTTCATTCATGGCTCTATCTAGCTTGATTTGTAATAACCCTAGCCATTCTTTCTACACTCTTCAAGATTATGATGTATCTTTTGGATACACAGAAGTTCTTAATATAAGAAAAAAAGTAAAAGCTTCACATAATGAAAACAATATACAAGAATTAGAAGTGGAAGAGAAATACAATAGCAAAAGATGAAAAGATGAAGTACTGGCACGGACTGTAATATATATGACTTTTGAAAACATGGATGCAAATTACAAAACTGAATCTCACAATGTGGTTTAATGATTCCATTTATGTAAATTCTCAAGAAGAAAAATGTCCATAGAAACAGAAAGTAGACTAGCAGTTGTCGGTGCTGGGGTGGGGGGAGGAAGAGGATAGTCACTGTTAATATACTTGGAGTTGCTTTTGTTGATATTGAAAATATTTTAAAATTATATTGCTGAAAACCCACAGTACCATTCATATTATACATTATTTTTGGTTGGTCATGAGGCTTGAACACAGGGCCTACGTGCTGTCCCTGAGCTTTTACACTCAAGGCTAGTGCTCTATTACTATGATCCACAGCGACAGTTCCAGTTTCCTGGTAGTTAATTGGAAATAAGAGTCTCATGGACTTTCTTGCCCAGATGTTTGGAACTGTAATTCCTGATATTTCCTCCCTCTCTCTTTATTTTCAACCTAGCTAACTTGAGTGTTAAATGTGGAGAGAGATACATTGCTTGCCAGCTCATTAGGAGTTTGAATTTGATATTTTCTCTTCCTGTAAGTCTTCTTTTGGTTCTTCCCAGGCCTCTGCCTTCTTGTCATTCTATTCTCAGCTCAGTTGCTACTTCTTAGGTAACTTCACAGCCTCTATCCTTTCTTTCTAGTACTCTTGGTTTTGGGGAGTATTTTTTTTATTCAGTCGATTTTCTGATATATTCATTTTATATTTTGCTGACTAACATAATCTCCATAAAGACAGGAATATGCTTATTTTGCTCCTTTATTTATATATGCTTAGCATGTAATAATCGCCCAATGCAAATCTTTTTTTTTTTTTTTTTTTTGGTCGGTCGTGGGGCTTGAACTCTGGGTTTTGGCGCTATCCCTGTGCTCTTCAGCTCAAGGCGAGCGCTCTACCGCTTGAGCCACAGCACCACTTCCGGTTTCTTAGTGGTTTATTGGAGATAAGAGTCTCACAGACTCCTGCCCGGGCTGGCTTTGAACCGTGATCCTCAGATCTCAGCCTCCTGAGTAGCTAGGAGTACAGGTGTGAGCCACTGGCGCCCGGCTCCAATGCAAAATTTTGATTGAGGAAAGATACAAAGAATGAAAAGAGCAAAATAGGTCACACACAGTAAATGCTGAGGATATGGTATGTCTTGTCTTATAATTTATTTTTATGTTTTCTAGAATAACAACATTTTGGAGATGCATGAAGATACCTTCTGTAATACTAAAAATGTAACTTACATTCGCAAGGCATTAGAGGACATTCGATTGGACGGAAACCCTATCAATCTCAGCAAAACTCCACAAGCATATATATGTCTACCTCGTTTGCCTATTGGGAGTCTTGTATAAGTTCAGATAAGGATTGGAGCCATGACACTTGCTTTCACAAACCAACTCTTAATGGTCTTTTCAGAAAACAGAAATCAACATGTTTTCAAAATTATGTTCTAAAAGATAATGCAACTACACAAACTCCAACTAAAAATGTTAAGATATGATAAATATCAAATGAATTAGGAATCACCCAATAAAATAATGGACTGAGAAAAACTATGTGATAGGAAATATGTCATAGATGGTCTTATAATTCTTGATAACTTGGTGATTCATAGCCTATCTCCTTTCAAATTAAGTATATGATAAAGAACAACTGAAAACACACACATTAGATCTTTTCCCAAGCTTAGATGGTTTTAATTAACTTTTATATTCCTTTTTGCTCACTAATGCATGTTTTCCCCTAATGCACAAATAAAAAAGATCATAAATAAAATAGTACATGTGTTGGAAACTTACAATGGCCTTAAAGGGAACTATTCATTATAATTGCAATTTTGAGGGATGATGTTTTATGATGTTAAATACTTGTTAACTCATTTTAGAGTGGTCTTAAATTGACTAGTTATATGGTGTGTTTTTGTGCATGTATAAAACTAGAATATGGAAAACTGAGCCAATAAAAGATGTGATGATAATCATATTAGGGAAAAAGCTAAGAAACGCTTTGTGGAGCAATGTAATCTTTCAAAAATGAGTATCCATAATAAAGATACACAACTCAAAATCCTAAGACATCCAAAAATGGTAGAAATTCAAGGCACATTTCCTTTCAGGTTCAAAAGCCCAAGGTTCACTCACTAGAAATAATGGTTTCTTACATACATCTTTGAAGTTTTCCCTGAAAAAAAAAAAACTTGCATATAAACAATTTCTTCCTTTTTATATAAATTTGTATGCATTTCATATATATGATATATATGCAACATGTATATATATATCACTTTTATGTCTCTATACACAAACACTTGTATTTTTAAATACAAAAGATCATTTATAGTTTCTTTTTTTCATTTTAAAACATTTTGGTGATATTTACATACCACCATAGCTCTACTGATTCTGAAAACTGCCAATTATTCCATTATATGGATCTATTATTTGCATTTACTCCCAAATGATAAAATATATTGATTATATGTAAACACATTTGTGTTCATGTGAGAGTACTTCCGTTCATAGAAGTAGAATTCTTGGTCAAATAACTATCTCAAATGTTAATAAACTTTTCCAAATTACCCTTACCTCAAATGTTAATAGACTCTGCCAAATCAACACCCTTTCACCAACAGTGTGAGAAAAAGCACTGGGCAATCTCACTATCATGGTCTAACATCAACCTTTTCAATATGGTGTAGTCAAAATTTTAGTTCCTATGTTAAAGTTAAAACATGAGACAGTGGTACACCTCCAACATTTAGAACTCAACCCATGATGTTCAGCTATTTTAATCAAATGTTATACCTAAATTACCTGATTTCTTTCTCATTGTCCCACACTACTTGTTCTAAGCCATTATTTGTAGACACTAATGAAAGCCAAGCTTTTAGAAAGCATTTCTCTATTGCCTCTCTAGGTATAAAAATATTCTTGATTCAAGTTAAATATATAAATACCAATACATCTTTGATAATAAAATATACATGTTGATTTGCTTGAGAGCCATGGAAGAAAACTAATGAAAATATCAATACTCACAAAATAAAATAACCATACAAACATCAGGCACCATGAGTTAGTGACATAAAAAACTTGAATTTTCATTTGGGTTTCATAGATACACTCTCTTATAAAAACATAATTGTGAACAAGATTGAAAATAAAATCTTTTTACTGAAAGTAAAATCTGATTCTAACATCGAATACCTATATTAGTTTTCTATCATGGCTTAACAAAAATTGCAACGAAATCAGGAGCCTAGACAATGGCCATTCATCAGCTCTCGGTTTCAGTAGAATAGAAATTCTACAGGACTTACTTGAGTGCTCTACCTGGGTTGTAATCAGACTGAATTCAATTGTTAATGGGTTTTACTCTTACCTAGAGATAATGGAAATCACTTCCAACACATTTAGATGACTGGAAGAGTTGGTTCATTGTGCTTGTAGATTTGAGGTTCATAATCCCAGCTTGTGAATCATGGAACATCTTCAAGAGCTCACCTACATAACTTCTGTACTTGGCCCCTTCCATCTTCAACACTAGGAACAGCATGTCTGTTTCAATTAATGCTGCTAATCTCTCTGGTTTGCTGCTATATGAAGAAAATGATCAAGTAGTAGCCTGGCAAGGGTGAGCATAGAGTTGAAGCCACAGTATTGTCAAAAAAAAAAAAAAGCAAAGTACCTGTTTTTTATGTTTTTAATTGTAAAACTAGTATACAGAAGGGGTACAGTTCCATGAGTAAGGTAATGAGTACATTTCCTATCAAGCATTGTTGCCTCCTCCTTTGTTTTTCCCCTACCATCCCTTCCCTCCCCATCTCCCCAACGCCCCCCTACTTGCCCCAAATTGTTAAAGTTCGTTTTCAACATAGTGTCTTGTACATCTCATTGTTACAATGGGTAAACCTGTATCCTTATTTCAGCATTTTCTTATTTCCCTTCCCCTCCCCAAATTAGAAAAATGTATATACAAGATGCAGGACACTGACATCAAATACAGTGAAAAAAGGGGTTATACCATGGGGAAAGAACATAAAAAAGAAACAAAAAAAATCACATAGTACATTTTAAATACGTTAAAAACAATAGCAAGAAAGAAAAAAACAAGTTGTGTCCCTATCTTGGGATTCATTTCACTTAACATCATCTTATATTGTCATATGTACCTAGCTTTTGACCTTTTCTGCTTGTCCTAGACTTATACTAGTTATTGCAAATAAGGGAAACCATGGGACTTACGTTTCTTTGGGCCTGACTTACTTCATTTAATATGATTTTTTCCAAGACTTTCCATTTCCGAACAAATGGGGTGATGTCAATCTTTCTGATGGAGGCATAGAATTCCATTGTATACATAAACACCACATTTTCTTGATCCATTCATCTACTGAGGGGGCATCTGGGTTGGCTCCATATCTTCGCTATGGTAAATAATGCTGCAATAAACATAGTCGTGCTGGTAGCTTTAGTATAGCCTTGTTTGTGATCATTCAGGAAAATGTCCACAAGTGGGATTGCTGGGTCATAGGGGAGTTCTATGTGAAGTCTTTTGAGGAACCTCCATACTGCTTTCCAAAGTGGTTGAAGAAGCTTACACTCCCACCAACAATGCAGTAGGGTTCCTTTTTGGCCACATCCCCTCCAGCATCTGTTATTAGATTTCTTGATTATAGCCATTCCAACTGGGGTGAAGTAGAATCTCAATGTTGTTTTGATTTGTATTTCTTTTATGGCTAGAGAGGTTGAGCATTTCTTCATGTGTCTATTGGTCATCCTTCTTTCCTCTTCAGAGAAGTTTCTCTGTTAGTCTTTATTGGGCAGTTGTTTCTTTGAGGATCTGTTGTTGGGGGATTTAATTTTTTGAGTTCTAAGTATATTTTAGATATGAGGCCCTTATTCATTGTATGGCTAGTGAAGATCTTCTCCCAATCCATGGGCTTTCTATTGATCCTGCTATGTACTTTGCCATGCAGAAGCTCTGCAATTTCATGCAATCCCATTTGTCCAACCTTTCTATGATTTGTTGTGTTTCTGGGTCTTTATTAAGAAAATTTCAGACTGTGCCAAGGAGACCTAGAGTTTCTCCTATTTCTTCCTGTAATGTTTTCAGGGCGTCTGCTTTGATGAGATCTTTGATCCATTTGGAGTTGATTCTGGCACAGGGTGATACATAAGGATCTAGCTTTAGTTTTCTACAGGTGTTTAACCAATTTTGCCAGCACTATTTACTGAAGAGGTTTTCTTCTATTCTATATTTTTTACCTCCCTTATTGAAGATTAGTTGGCTATGGGTCTGTGGGTTCATTTCTGGATCTTCAGTTCTATTTCATTGGTCCTCAGGTCTGTTCTTGTGCCAGTACCACCCTGTTTTTATTACTATGGCTTCTGGCTTATTCTGCCTATGCAATGCTGAGGAATTGAACCCAGGGCCTCATGCATGCAAGGCAAACACTCTACCACTGAGCCACCTTCCCAGCCTCAAAGTATCTGTTTTTAAAGAGCTTCTTTAATAGTCAAGCCTACATAGATCACATCCATATTTTAAAGTCAGTTTTCTTGGGACTTTAACAACTATACAAACATTTAACAATAGTAGCTACATAATTTTTGAATGCTCAGAGGCTAGAATTCTTCAAGAACCATCTTTTAAAGTCTACTTTCCACTCTTTCCAGATCACAGTAGCATTAAACCATAGGACCTTCTTTTTTACACTTAAATCTCCACATAATGTCATAAGTGGTAGTAGTGGAAAAGGTAAGAAGACATTAAGAGTATTTACTGAAGTCACTTTATTATTACATCTATAAATGGAATAAATAGTGATTATTTGTGGTCACATCTCCATATGGGCAAGGAAATAAATATCACTGACTTCTCTCATTCTGAACATCTATGCTGATGAGGCCATTGAATCATTTTGGTTTCAATTCGTTTGTTAGGGTATAAGAAAAAGGACTGCAATAATTTTTAGAAAAACTCAGCTATTTTTAACATATAGATGTACTTCTGCCCAAAAGTTCTCTGAGGTTATATATTTGAGGAAATATGAGGAAAAGTAATATGTGAGAGAGAAAAATCATGACAGATCTTATCCTATATCCATTTTAATGAAGATAAAGCTCTAGAATATTCACAGGGCTGTTATGACTTTGTATAATGTGGTCTAAAATGTTCAGAGCTAGAACACCTTAAAAGAAAATAGATGTAGGTAAAATAAAAGAGACCATAAGAGTGATTTTATAGATAAGGTTATAAAATTACTTTTAGGCCAGAATTTAACTTTGAGGGACAGAAATGTTCTCTTGAAGCTGCTTCTTCTTCTTTTTCTTCTTCTTATAATAACAATTATTATATATTATTATTATATAGTCGTACAAAGAGATTTCAATTAGATAAATCAGGTTATGAGTACAAAGCATCTCAACCAATGTTACTCCTTCAATCATGCTCCCCACATTTCCCCATTCCATCTCTACCCTAAAGTTAGGTAATCCAATTTTTACATAATGTCTATTGGATATAATGGCTGCATTTGCTCACCTTTTTCTTCTTTCATTTATGTCCTCCCTTTGCCCCCCCATGTTTCCATTTCTAGTATTAATTTTGTTAATCATAACAGTAATTACTTATTATATCAAACTAGGTGTAACATATTCTGTATGTGTTTGTTCCCAACAATCTAAGAACTGAGAAAACCGTCCCAAGCCATTGATCAAAGGGTGGAGCTTGAATTGCTAGTGCTGTGAAGGGTTCACTCCTCAGTCTTTTGCTACAATACCCCAGGACACACCAGCAGTCTTCCTGATTTAGCCTATCATCACAGTGCACAGAAAGAACAGGGGTGAAAAAGTGATCACTTTTAAGACAGTGTCTCACTACTTTCTCAGCCTGTACCAGGATTATAGGCCTGTCCTAGTGTATATAGCATGGTTCCCTGTATGTCATGGTGACTACCAAATGATCTATGATGTGACTACCAAATGATCTATGATTTTCTTTCAAGTCACAATAGAGGAACCATTTCTGGGAACAAAACCTAGAAATATTCTTTGCCTGTAGAAAATCAATAGGGAGATAGATTGAGACTTTTAGGGTTTCTTGGACAAAGGAAAGCTCAGAACAATCATTTAGCACAATATAAAGGAGACCATGGTAATGATAAGAACATGTAGTAATCAATCTAATGTGTGTTCTTTATAGCAAGAGTCACAAAATATCTTATTTCATTATTTTTACTTTGTGGATGAACAATCTCATGAAATTCATAATAAGGCTCGGCCTAGCAAGATATTATTGATAATGTGTGGCCCTACAAATGTCATACAATGCCTTTTTGTCCTTACAGCCTTCTCAGAGTAATTGTTATTACAAAATTGGGGGGACTTTTTAAATAAAAATAAGTAAAATAAAATGCTAGAAAGAAAAGGGCACTACTATGCAAATGTGAAATGCTAATTAACAATTGAATAAATATGATTACTTACTGAGTTACCTTTTTGTTGTTTTCTTTTTCTTTTTTTTCCCCAGAGCTGAGGACTGAACTCAGGGCCTTGCACTTGCCAGACAAATGCTCTTCCACTGAGCTAAATCCTCAACCCCATGGCTGCTAACTCAGAAGGCTACTTGACGGAAGTCCTTTGCCATGAACTCTGGAGAGGAAAAGTGTTTACTCTTTCATGGAATTGTGATATCATAGCAGTCCTTCCAATTGTTTCATGTTTAAATGACCTCAAACTCTTAAAATACAGTTCTCATTCCAAGACTGATTCCAGATTAAACACAATATAAAACATTTAAATAATCCAACTCCTTTTCTTATTAAAATGCTATATTTATTTTTCTCTAACTATTGCAGGTCATTTGCCAAGAAAAACAAATGCATTTAATTCTCTCACATGGGAATATTGTATTTGTAACCCAATATGTCCAGGCCAGCAAGTCCTGTTTAGTCATTACTGAGTAATCCTGTGTTTCAAATTACTATGTATGGTTTCATTCTATGAAAATCTTGAGTTGCTATAGGATTGCTAACATTTTCCAAATAACAAATCATACCTTCACATAGAACTACTGCAAATGTAAAACTGGCATTCTTACTTGTCTTTAAGTTGGCAGAAACAGTTTTACTGGTTTCCTAATTTTCTCTTCCCAATTTATTGAGATTTTAGGATACAAAATGGAAAAATATCCCAATGATTTCCTCTGATGTGTAGCATACCTCACTTCGCAAATTATTAAGAGAAAATAATGAATAACTTTGTAACTTTTTCTCACCTCTGAAAAACTAGAAAAACTTAATACCTTGCACTTAGTCTTAGTGACCACAAGATGGTGTTGATCTTTTCAGTTTTATAAAAAATGAGTATGTGAAGCCCTTTGTTATAGAAAACAAGGCTTTGGGAAGTGTATGTGTTCCCATTACTTATTCACATTTGTATCTCATAGCACAGAATTGGTTGCGTCAATATGAATGAAATTTGTTCAATTTCATTTTCCTGGCAAAGTGTATCAGGCTTAGACAACTTTTCCCTGAGACATTTTATTTATCAAATTAATCAGCTGAGGTTTGCTTTTAGAAAGCCAAATATAAAATGTTCAAATCTACTAGATATATCTGATTCCATTGTGTCAGAATAAATGAGATCTAATATTGTCAATCTGGAATTGTTTAAAATGAAATTTGTGATAAAACATAAAAATGAGTTTGCTTCTCATTGTTTTGAACTCTTACTGAGGGAAATGGGCTACTACTGCCACCAAGTGTTAGAACTTTAACATTGTAATGTGTTTTCAATTTTTAAAAATACTACTATGTGCAATTTAAAGTATAATCAATGTCATCCATCATACCATGTTTATTGGAATTTCAAAATACTAACAATGTCATTAAGGTAGTAACTAGTGAACATGGAGGGCATATCTGGGACATATTTTGCCACATTTCATTCGTACACATGGCAAATGAATTACAAGATAACTTTCTAGTATTCCAAACCTTTATTCTTTTTGTCCCCTTTTCTCCCATTTCTCTCTTTTTCAAATCACAAATACAGGAAAGTTTTCTGAGGGCCACTAAATGTTGATGGGATCTGGACCTTGCATCTAACCAACAGAACAGGCATAGATAGTAGAAGGTAAAAATGTCCTGGCCATATGAAAGGTACACACTCATACAGATTACATATGTTCATGCCTATATACTTCCATGTTGCAAAGATCTCTTTGCTGGCTTTTTTTTTTTTTTTTTTTGTCGGTCGTGGGGCTTGAACTCTGGGCCTGAGCGCTGTCCCTCAGCTCTTCCGCTCAAGGCTAGCTCTCTACCACTTGAGCTACAGTGCTACTTCCGGTTTTCTGGTGGTTTATTGGAGATAAGAATTTCATGGACTTTCTTGCCGGGGCTGGCTTTGAACCACGATCCTCAGATCTCAGCCTCCTGAGTAGCTAGGATTACAGGAGTGAGCCATCGGTGCCCAGTGCTGGCTTGATGAGAGAAACAAACATATTACAGTAGCCCATGGCAAGGATCTGTGGCTAGTAGCTAAGAGCTAATGCTGGCCCCTAAGACTTCTGATTGGCCTGCTAAGTCTTAAAGATGGCCTCCAATAAGAGATAACAAATGGAAGGACACACAGTCACAAATTGTGGAGCGAATTTTCCCATACCTTGACTACAGCTTATTTCTACTCTGAGCAGAGGGATAAGCAAAGCTATCCCTTAATCCCTACTACTGGGGTCTTTCAGATAATAGCCTTTAAAATTTAATCCAAATATTTCACTGTGCAGTATTTAAATCAAAAAGGCCAAATAAAAACGTACCTTTAACTCCTAAAGTATATTTCTGACTCTTATGTTTAATGCATTCTGATAGTATATTGTCTTGGGTAGTGTTCTAGCATACTATAAAATTTGTGCTACAATCCCAATTTTAGGGGGAAAACATGACAATTTGCTGCTTACGGGTATGACAAGAAAATATGAATACTGTTTTTATACAAGACACATTAAAGATCAAAAATGTTGCCAGTCAGATATAAAGTAAATCCATCATCTTCTTTAAAATGAAAACAAAGGAGAGAGAATCCCCTTAGACTAATATGGTCAATTTATAAAGCTCTCAATTAAAGCCCATATGGAATGATCCACATGTCTTTAGAGAGATAGATCAAGACTATCACCAGGCCATTCTCAGCTAAGCAGAGCAAGGTTAGAGTAACTGTATTCAGAAGGGGACAATAAAGCCTAAGTATGTCCGCAGTCTGCACTTTGAGTCAAGCAGGCTTCATCTTCAGCAAAGCACAGACACAGTAAAATTGAATGATGCCTGTGTAGTGGACAAGTCCCAGGGCCGTGGCTGGAGTCCTGACCCAGGAAACCCTACGCTGGTCTCAATTTTCAGCCAGAAATGAATAAATGACCTTGACAAACTTAGCTGCTTTCCCACATGTAGCTCCTCTGAACTTTGATGGACTGATGCTCCCCGTGGGCCCCGTTCTACTTTGCACAATGCCCCTCACCACAGGAAAGTAACAGAGGGGTCTACCTTGGAATTGTTCCTCTAGCTTCAATCCCTGTACCACTTTGTTGAATTTTCCACCAAGTGAGATAAAAAACAGGACACAGGACACAGGACATGGGGTGGTAAAATGCCTATTGTTGCATCAGGCACAAGGTTAGGTGTCTGCCTATACTGTGTATCATCCCTTTTAAAAAGTAGTTAAATACAATAATGGTGTGTTACTTCTATGTAAGGGATACTTGTGCTAAGTACTTTAATGGAGGAACCTAATTCTCTCACACCTCTGTGTGATGCTACTATATAACATAACTATAATGATAGTATGGATAAGAGTCCTAATGCTCCCAGAAGTAACAAAGATGAGATGGAGTTAAATCACATCTACGTAAAGCAAACTTCATGTACTTAACCACGGTATTTTAAAGGTCCCTATGCATATCCTGTATGGTCTTTGGAGGACATATATAAGGACATATATAATGCGACGAAGAATCCCATGGCTTTTTCCCTTGAACCAATGGAACATTGTAACGGGCAAAGTGCTTTTATATGTCTGTATTTGATTTACCCCAAGAGTTTCACCGAAGGGTGGGGTGGTGATGGTACTGACAGTCGTTAAGAACTTTTGAAGCTGACCGAGGTCTAAAGATCAGGCCTGAAGTTCATCAGCGCCACAACCTTGGATGAAACCACCCCTTGAGTTTCCTAATCCGAGAAAAGGCGGGAAACCACCTTCCAGGATAGACTTGAGGATGACAGGACACAAGCGTAACTGGCTCCTCAAAGAAGCATGTGCAATAAAGTGTGGTCCGTGCTTCCTGTGTGATGGATCGCGGCTCTTAGGGCGGAAAGACGAGACATGGGTCAGAAGAGAAAGGCCAGTGCTCCTACTCGCTCAGGTTTTCTTTATTCCTATACCCCGCCACCAAAGTGTAGAACATAAGTTCGTTCATATCTGCGTCTCCCACTCCACGGGCTTCAACTGAAGCCCCTCGGTGTTCCAACCACCCTCCCCCACCACGCGCCTCAAGTTACTCCAGGGTTGCCTGGGTTGGACAACGTACACCCAACCTTGGCCCCCCCACTCCCCACCCCGCCCCTCAAATGCCACGTCACAAGCCCCCTGAGAATGTTCACTGGACACCTGGTTTAGGCCGGAACACCGACGCGGGACCATCTCGACGCGGATTGGCTGTCGTCCGGGGCAACCAAGGACGCAGTGGTCACGTGGGGGCCCCCCAGCCGGTATTTAAAGGCTGCCCCGGGCGGGTGCCCACTCAGTCCGGCCAGGACGGCAACGGTGAAGCACCTGGGTGGAGAGGGAGCAACAAGGTAACGCGCGCAACCCCTGCCTCCCCCAGTCCCCAGCCCGCACCTCTGCCGAGGCGGGGGTGCGTGGGACCCGGGAGAGGCCCTCACTGCGTGTCGCCCACCAAACACCTTCCTCCCACCTCCACCATCCTTACCCAGCCCTAGTCCCAACCCAACCCACCCCTGGGGCAAGACCACCCGGGTGCGAAGGAGAAGGCGATTACGAGGGAGGAGCGAGTGGAGAAGAGGAGGAGAGGGGGTCCTCGTGGAAGGAAAGGCGTGATCCCAGCCACAGACACGTGGCGGGGGGGGGCCTGCGCTGGGCGCACCCCCAGACCCCCCCACCCCGCCCAGGCGGACTCTCGGATCTGGTCAGACTTGAGGACAGCTTCTAGGACGCTACCTACTGAGGCCTCTGCGGGCTCCCCGGAACCATGACCCAGACCCTCAACAAGAAGGAGGACCCTCTCAATCTGGGCGGTGGCTGGTCCTCCTCCGTCCCCCTGCGCACCTGGTCCTCCTATCATCGAAGACGCAGGGGCGCTCCCATTTACAAGCGGCGCTACCACTACGGCCCCAAGCCTGAGTTTGAGCCACCAAGGAAGCAGCCCAAACCAGGGCCGCACGGCTCCTCGGATCCGTGGTTCCAGCCCCGCCGGCGGCAGCCCTACTGGGCCGCCGTGTGCTCCGACTGGGAGCGCTGCGGAGGCGGCGGCCCCTGGCACCCTCCGCTGGCTGGATTCCGGAACCCCCTCTGCCCGGTGCTGCAAATGATCCGCGTGTACGGTCTGCACCCTTTCTGCCTGTGCTGTTGCTCCTGCTGGCGCGAGCCCTGGAACCCCGGCTGGATGAGACCCCCCGGCCGGAAGAAGCGCTGGGGTCACCACCACCACCACCATCACCACCACCACCACCACCACCGGGGACGCGGCCTACGTCGACACGCCGGGGGCCGTTCCTTCCCCAGGAGCCAGCAGGTAGACCTGAGCAAGCTGCTGCGGCCCGTCAACCTGTACGGGTGGCGGGCGCCGGGCATGAGAGCGCCCAGGAACACCACCCAGTTCATCATGAACCAGGTCTACCGAGACATGCGCGAGCAGGAGAAGCTGGGGCACCAGCAGGAGGTGCTGCATGGGGCACCGCAGGCCCAGGCTGGGGAGCTGCCTTCCCCGCCAGGCTCGCCCCTGGGTCACTATGAGCCCCTTACCGGAGGAGAGGAAGAAAGTCTCTACAGCTTACTGCAGGATCCTTCTCTAGCCTTGAGTCCTGTCCCGGTGGAGGACGAGTCACCTTTCCTGCCACTGATGGAGGAGGAGGAGGAGAAAGAGGAGAAAAATGATGAGTGTGAGCCGGCAGAGTGTGATGGAAAGGAGGAGGAGAGCGAGGAGGAAGGGGAGGAGGAGGAAGAGGAGGAGGAAGGAAGTGGAGAGTCGGAGTCGGAGACGGAGGAGGAAGAGATGGAGGAAGAAGAGGTCCAAGAGACTGAGCAGGGCGAAGAGGGAGAAGAGGAAGAGGAAGTGGAAGAGGAAGGGTTGGAAGACGAGGAGGAAGAGCCGAGAGAGGAAGAAAATCACTTGTCTCTGGAAATGCCTTTGTCAATCCTCGTCGGGGCGGAAGAAGAGCGAGATGACTTTATAAACTTTTCTTATTTAAACTCAGAGCAGATCATTCCCAAAGTGCCACAGGACGCGCTATTTATGCTACAGGACATTAACGATTAAACATCTGGATGGGAATTGAAGAATGGGATGGAACTGATTTGAGGCTAAAATGGATTGGCAACTTATTTAAAAAAAAAACACGAATTCAGAAGTGAGTCCCACTAATAAAACATATCTATGTAAACTCTTCTTTGGCCATTATAAAGTATTTAAAAGTTGGTGTGGATGTGTATGACTGGGGGTGGGGGTGGGGAAGCCTTCAGATACAACTTTACTGGAAATAATTAAAGGCCAACTATTTTATTACTGCAGTTTGAATGTTTTCGTTATTCTTTCTAGACAATTGAGATTACTCAGACCATGGTGAAAATACAAATTGGCTTATCTATTGAGCTGCAAATCAAACATTCTTAAGCACAAGCAGTGGTAACAATGCCTCCCAACTGCTCTTCTAATGTCATTTTAAACAATTTTTCTACATTTTATACTTTGCAATCAAGAGGTATTTTTGTTGGTGGTGGTGGTAGTGGTTTTAGGTGCTGATCTTTAGGTGCTTGAACTCAGGGCACTAAACTTTTGTGCTTAAGGCTAGCTATCACTTGATAAGGCTAGCTTTCTATCACTTGAGCCACCGCTCCATTTCTGGTTTTTTCTTTTTTATGTTTTGTTTTTTTTTAGGGGGGGGTTGGTAGTAAATAGATAAGTCTTGCAGACTTTGCTGCCCAGGCTGGCTCTGAACTGAAATGCTCAGACTTCAGCCTCCTGAGTAGCTAGGATTACACGTGTGAGACTTTGGCACCTGGCACAGTGTTCACTTTTGAGGGTTGTATTTGGTTACCCTATCTGCAGTGTCTTCTGGCAATGCTCATTTATATTCCTTGTTCCACAGTGCTATGGATCTTCCTCAGAAGAACATGAAGTTGCTTCTGTGGAACTGGTTCTCTGCCATGGCCTCAACAATCCATAATCCATCATGGAGAGGATTCCCCATGGTCAGAAGTCAGCTCCAAGGTAACTGCATACCACAGATACCACAGAACATGGCTTAGGTTTTGAAGCCTTGTTCTTGGATATAGTCCTCACATAAGTTCAGAGGAACTGTATAGTTTTTGCAAAATGGATTTTTTTTTAAATCAATGAGTATTTGCCTTTTGGGGGTTGAATAACATTATGCTTCCTAATTTATTTTCTTATAAAGGAGATTAAAACAAAGATTGTGCATGTGAGCCTGTGTGAGCTATTTTTTGATACTATCTAAACTATTACCTATGGTAAGTCCTTTCTTCCTGAGCATTCTTCCTGAGCATTCTAATTGTAGCACATTTCCAGAATACTCTCACATGAATTACACCTTATAACAGATCATACTTCTTAGTTTGAACCACCACTTAAAGAGAAGACTAAAGAGACCAATTTAAAGAGAAGACCAATGGCAATATCTTACCTGTATATTGATTTCACTCATATGCCACAGTGCATTTTTTTTGTTTTTTTGTCAGTCATGGGCTCCAACTCTGGGTGCTGTTCCTGTGCTCTTCAGCTCAAGGTGAGCACTGTACCCCTTGAGCCACAGTGCCACTTCCCGTTTTCTAGTGGTTTCTTGGAGATAAGAGTCTCAGGGACTTTTCTGCCTGGGCTGGCTTTGAACTGTGATCCTCAGATCTCAGCCTCCTGAGTAGCTAGGATTACAGGCATGAGCCACCAGTGTAATAAGCTCAAATAAATCTGTGCAGCAGCACTCTAATGTCCAACAAGATGCACAAAAGAAGAAAGCTCAAATATTGTGGAAAAATTACATCACTTATTACAAGTTCCAGCAACGAATAACCAGTTGCACACTAAGAAAGCTCTAGATGTAAATCTAGCCTATTTAAATGGTTCAAATTTGTCACCATATGCCTATTATTGTTCAAGTGTATTCATAGAGAAAAATCAATATTCTCCCCCATGCAGACCAACCCTCCTAAGTCAAAATCCACACAATCACTATCCTCATGATGCTTGAAATAGGTCAAATTTGAGTGTAATCTTAAGTCCATCTAAGATTTTCATTTCAAGTCAAATTGCAAATTTAAAAACAATGCTTAAAAACAATGCATGCCAATTGCCTCTTTATGTACAGAACATTCAATAGTCACAAAAGGATATGAACAATGCTTCAGAAGCTTCTGTTCTAATCCATGAGACATCATTCAACAGTTACTGCATTGCAAGGAAGCAAACACTGAATAGTGATAAGGACATAATGGTGAATCAGCAGAATTCCCATTCATGTTGCTCATGTTTAAGTAGAAAACCCATAATAATTAGACAAGTTGGTCACTGCAGTTCTGAAGAAACACTATGAGAAGATAAAGAGTATCATCCTTGTTGTCTACTGTATGAGAAGAAGGACTCAGTGTAGAGGAGCGAAGAGGAGCAGGGTGAATTTAGGGACTGACGGAGGATTCGTGCTGGAAGGGACAATTAAAACTCAGATAGGCAGAAGCCATATTATCTGATAATTCCTAAAATAGACATCAGCAAAAGTTAATGAAGGAAGAAAGTTACTGGGGTTTTCTACATGAGGGTGTGTGTGTGTGTGTGTGTGTGTGTGTGTGTGTGTGTGTGTGTGTGTGTGTGTGTGTGTGTGTGTGTGTGTGTGTGTGTGTGTGTGTGTGTGTGTGTGTGTGTGTGTGTGTGTGTGTGTGTGTGTAGGTCCTGAGGCTTGAATTTAGAGTCTAGGCATGTTCCCCGAGCTTTTGTGCTCAAGACTATGGCTGTACTTTGTGTTCATGTCTTCCCACTTGAGTAGTTAATTAGAAATAAGTGTCTCACAAACTTTCTTGCCTTGGCTGGTCTTAAACCACAATCCTCAGATTTCAGCTTCCTGTGTAGCAATGATAACAGGTGTGCAGCAGCAAACAGAGCTTGGTTTTTGTTAGCCAGATATTGTTAAGGTACCTTTATAAGGTGAGAAAGATGCCAAGTACTTGGGTCTCACCAAAGAATGAATTTAGAGGACACACAGAGAAGTCTTTAGCAGAACAGATTTAATTAAGCAAAAGCTAGAATTGATTAAAGAAGTATTTATATACCTAAGTACACCTCCAAAGGAAACAGACTGTGGGAAGCTTGACCAAGAGGTCAAGTGCCTCATGCTCTGAGCCATAGGCAGTTTTGTAGATAGTGGTTGATGATTATTATGGTTAAGCTAAGTGTATGTACATCATTGTGAAATTTCCCAAGAAATGGGAGCTTATTTCCACAAAGGAGAAAAGGGAGTAGTGGTCTCCCTAGTAAGGTGTCCTCAGAGCCAAGATGGCAATATGAGGGGAAATGTGAAACAGCACCTACAAATGACAATTCAATACAGCTGGCTAATCTCAAGAGTCTGGAAAATCCTAGCTATTATGAAGTAGCTTCAACCATACTCAACTGTTACTCCAGAACAAAGGAACCAGAAGTTTGGAGACATGTACCAGGACACAGAGTCATTTCAGCTCCCTGAGTCCTTTGTTGTTATTCTAGTTTTGCCTTCTCTGTATCTCACACTATCCCTCTTTAAGGAAACTATATCCTTAATAATAGGAATAATAAGGGAAGGAGCTATTTTCTTCTGAAACTTTTTCTTTTTATTGGTCCAGTTGTGGGGCCTGAACTCTGGGCCTGGGCGCTGTCCCTCAGCTCTGCAGCACAAGGCTGGTGCTCTACCACTTGGCCACAGTGCCACTTCTGTCTTTTTTTTTCTGCTTATGTGGTGCTGAGGAATGGAACCCAGGGCCTCATACCACTCTACCACTGAGCCACCTTCTCAGCCCTTCTGAAACTTTTTCTTCTGCAACTGGGTGGGGAGAGCGAACCGAATAGTAAATGATAGTAATGGTTTGCATCTAGGGGTTGTATTTTGATACCTGTTTCTTCAGAGAAGTTGACTAGAATATCTCATAGACACAAGTACAAAGAGAGCCTCTTTAACCTGGAAAGTAGAAATGAAATTCAGCATTTTAAAAATGATATGGTGAACACTCAATGCTTGAAGGATTGAGGTTAAGAGTGGGAGTAGCTAGCTGAGGCTCTTCCCCGATAATCCTGGGAAGATCATCATCATCCTGAAGCGGCCTGTTCCTTGGTTCATAGTGGCTTTATTGAGTAGATCTATTAAATTCCCTTTGAATTAGGATAGATTTATTAACACGGAAAGGAAGAACATGTGTCAGCTTGAGTAGCTTAAATTACAGTGGAAGTTATAGACAATACCTGCCTAGTCGTGCAGTCTTGTAGAACCTTGACAATTTCCTGCAGGTTAAGGCTGAATGCTTTTGAGAGACTGGAATGTATCACTGATACTTAGATAGTTTCTGACATTCCTTACTAAAATTCCCAAAAGAATAAGAAAAGGTATCAATTGGACAGTTCTGCTGGACATCCAGATAACGAGAAGGGAATGTCAGAGAAAAGGAGATAGGAGTGTCTCTGGAAATCAGAGTAAGAGGAGGCAACAAGCATACCAAGGAATATATACCTGACCACCAAGGAAAAGGGTTAAATAGGCATTACTTCTACAGAGAAATCTCTTGGCCTTGCTTTCACAGGAAATTCAGTTCTGAGAGTGACAACATCTCACTTGCCAGAGTCAAACACTTCACAATGATATAGCCTTGACACATATATCTGATTCATTTCTTAGTTCCAAGGTGGGGAAATGTGAACTTTTAGAGTCTCTTCTCTTTTCCAGAACAAATTGTTAGGAGGTAGAGGTATTATAATTCAAACTGCCATTGTTGGGCAAAATTTCTCCAGCCTCCAATTATATTGAGGCCAAGCAAACTTACAAAAATTCCTTTTAGGAGAATCTATAGAGAACTATTTTCAGCCACCAATAATGTATCTTGGAGAGTTAATTCAGGTTGAGAAACTCGCTAGCATGGACAAAACAGAGGTCAAGAAGGAAGTAGAGGGGCCTGATATGTGAAGAAACAAATGAAAGGAGGCTGTTATTTAAACCCCTTCATGCTCATGTTGGGAGAAGACACCCTTGACCTAAATAGACACCTAGTGACTGTACTCCAACCCAGTCATGGCCACATCAAATGTGGACAATTCCTGGGCCCATGCAGGGCCCCCCAGTTGTGTTTCCTAAATCTCTTCCTTCTCCTCCTTCCTTTTCTAATTTTTAACCAGTCCTGGGGCCTGAACTCTGGGCCTGGGCGCTGTTCCTGTGCTTTTGAGTCCCTGTGCTCCTGAGTCAGCTGTACTTCTAGCTTTTTATGGTTAATTGAAAATGAGTTTCAAGTACTTTCTTGCCCAGGCGAGCTTCAAACCTTGCAGATCTCAGCCTTCTGAGTAGCTAGGATTATGGGCCCAAGCCAACAATTGCCAGCCTAATATCCTTTTGTTGTTGTTGTTTTGTTTTGTTGTTTTTTTTGCCAGTCCTGGGGCTTGAATTCAAGGTCTGAACACTGTCCCTAAGCCTCTTTGCGCTTAAGGCTAGCACTAGACCACTTGAGTCGCAGTGCCACTTCAGGCTTTTCCTGAATAGTTTAATGGAGATAAAAGTCTCATGGATTTTCCTGCTCAGGCTGGCTTGGAACTGTGATCCTCATATCTCAGCCTCCTGAGCAGCTAGGATTACCAGTGTGAGCCATCAGAGCCCGGCTTAGTGTCCTTCTCAATGATTGTATCAGGTTTCCATTTTGGAAATTCTTCTCTGCCAGCTGAAAATAGACCTATGCTTCTAAGAAATGAGGCTGGTCTCTCGGGAACCCATAGTAAATCCAAAGGTAGGGCTCTGAAATGATGCTACATTGTCTTTCTTTTTATTTTTTTGTATATGACAGAAAAGAGAGGATGTATAAGACAAGCACATCAGAAGAAAGCATTGCTGTGCACATCTTCCCATAACTAATGGAGTGGTTGGAGCAAAGTACTCACATGTCCAATACAAATCAGGCCACGGCCCTTCAGGGAAATGGCTGATGGCTGTGTGGCAAAAATATTTACATTTTCTTCCCCAATAACCAGGCAAACAAAATGAGATCGGCATGAGATGAATAGACTGCTACAGGATGGGATGACCTGAAATCCACGAGAAGACTTGTAAAAGTTAGGAAATGAGTGGGCTGGGAGGGGTGGGTGAGAATATTGAAAGGGGTAAAATTGATCAAGATGCACTGCATTCATAAACTCCTTCAGTGAATGGCAACTCCTTGTGCAACTATGTAAAGATAAAATACTTTTTAAAAATGTGGGGAAAAAATCCTAGTAAGGATGAAACTGCAAGGATCTGCCTTTGGATGATTTCTACTGAGTTGGTGTACGATCAAGGGAGACTGACATGCAGAGGCTGCAGGTCTAATGCCTGTCTAGCTTGCTTGGTGAAGTCCACCGCTTCTTTAATGGTGGCCATCCTAATTATATTTGAGTACTTTACCCATGACTTCAGCATATGGAAGTTTGGCTTTGGCCTTAAAAGGAAGAGATATTTTGGAGGAAAAGGAATTGAAAGGGAACTTCCATGCAAAGGCAATAATAATAATAATAATAATAATAATAATAATAATAATAATAATAATGAGCTTACTAGCACCTTGGGCGCACAGTTATCTCTGTGCTCTATCTAAGATATCTTAAGAGTGTCCAGCCATGGTCACTAAGATGTCATGGGAAATGGATGGTGAGTGCTTGGCTTCACTGAAGAAACAATTCAGAGGTGGGCAAATAGAGGAATCTTAATATATGAGTTGGCCAGATTGAGGGTTGGAGGGGTTAGCATCTCAGTACATAGCCATTATAGTTCTCAAATACTGTCCTTCCTTGGATCACATACTGGAGATTTAGGAGGCTGTTGCTTAACATTATTGAAGGCCTCCGGCTCTCAGCTGCCATCGAGAAACTCTTCACAGCTTATTCTTGACCACTTGAGGGTGATCCAGTAGTTTCTCAATCTTAGCTTGACTCCTAAGAGACCCAGTCTTTAGTTTTAGAGGTAAGTAGGCACTTGACAAAAAATAAACACAGTTTTCCAAAAGAAACTCATTCAACTTTAAGTCCTTCCAAAGGTGGATGGAGAGCACACTGCAAAAAGAAAGGCCACATAGGCATTTCTTTTAGAAACGGAGCTGTTATTTTATCAGTTATCAGAAATATAAATCCTAAACATATCAAGAAGGCCAAAATTTGAAATATAAATCCTAAACATATCAAGAAGGTCACAGTTTGATAAACATGACTATCTATTGTAAGGCCTTATATTTAGACATTCTGGTAGTTTCCTCTTCTAGTGACTGACAGCACTTTGTAACTTGTTTTCCGTATATTATTTCTGCCGTAACTAAGAAGGAATTTTCCACAGAAAATATCCTTTAAGGATGAAAAATGCATTTGATATTTGAGATCAACTTTGAGCTCCAAAAAGATTTTATGACATTTGATGATATCTCCAGGATGAACAAATGCAGCAGAGATACTCGCTAGACATTATATTGAAAATGAACTCTACAATTTGTGGGCGAAGGGCTTAAGGAGGGAAAAATTCTAGAAAAAACTTCTCCCCCCACAAAGTGGTAAGGTTCATTTTCAATATAGGGTCTTGTATTAGTATAACCTGGAAATATTCTCCCTCTCTCAGAAGCTGAGATGAGTTACAAAAATGTAATCTTACTTTGATTTGATAATGTGTATTTAAAAATTTTTAGTGCTTCCTTAACTTTGCCTTAATATTTAGTTTAAATATAGGAAAAATGCCCTTTTTATTATATTATATTGGCAAAAGCATATGGTTGTGCAACTACCAGCATGCTGAAGACCCTAAATTGCTCGCACAGCTTCCAGAAGTTTCTAGAGCACCTTCACAGTACAGTTTCTACTTTCAATATAATATGGGGAATAATAATCTGTTTTCTGTTTCCACAATTTGACTTTGCAAAACACGTAATAAAAAATGCAAACATACAAAAAAGAACTGGAAGAAAATGAGGGAAGATATGACACTGTTCAAAAAGAAATGTACTCATTGCCTGATTTATATAACTGTAACCCCTCTATATATCACCTTTAAAATAAAAATAGAATAAAGAAGAATATAGTATTTATAATATTTATAATACATTTAATTCCATTTTTAAAAAGGTAAAAGACAACCTATCTCTTGATAGCTGTATCAACCATACAAATCTAGGAAATCAGTGATGCAAACATCACTTTATAGTCATTTTTAAGCAAGGAAATATATATAACTAACACAAGGGATTCCTTAAATGTCATTTTAATTTTAACAGCATAATGAAA
This sequence comes from Dipodomys merriami, assembly GCF_024711535.1. Lineage (NCBI taxonomy): Eukaryota > Metazoa > Chordata > Mammalia > Rodentia > Heteromyidae > Dipodomys > Dipodomys merriami. The sequence goes on along the minus strand of NW_027202271.1, from coordinate 43,447,329 downwards.
TGATATACAGAGTCCTGTTATTTCTAATAGGTAACTTTATATTAGTGTATAACAACTGATCATTTCTTTTAATGTTTCAGAATCACTTTGGCCTTGATTACCTGTAAATTTAAAACAAAGTCAGAACATGGCTATGCCTTGGCTAATTTCAGTACTAACTTTGCAAAGTATTTAGTTTTAGATAATTAATGGAACACTGTTCACTATCAAGCTGATCTGGAAGGAGAAAAGTAAAAAGATTTAGGCATGAAGAAGGACGGACTGGATGTGTAATTTTCTGCTCCTTAAGTTGACTGTGGCAGAACCCTTGGTCTGTTTCTCCAGTGGTACAATTCCACTCCCGTTAGGCCTGTTGTGAGAACCAAATAGTTTAGGAATTATACTTGGTCTATGTATCAATAACTGCACTTTGCAGTGATCCCTCTTAAATTCTATCCACCTAGATTCATTAGCAAGACCCAGGAAGTCACATCCCATTCAATTCTACCACATTCAGATATACAGATATTGTACTTCATCATCAAGCATGAAGCAGAAAGCAACTTGACTTTGAAATATAGTTTGGGCTTATGCTAAAATTGCAAATTCAAGCAGCTACCTTCTTTGCAGTTTAATGAGAACAACAAAATCTACACCACAGCGAGGAGTACTAAAAGCACAGGTTTTCCAGAATTTGCTTTGTAACAAGGTCTCTAAATGAGAGGTATGAGCAATAAAGATGTACGGGATCTATCGATTGTGGATTAGACCCACTGTACATGACTCCTGGCACTTTAAGAAGTAGGACTGTAGTTTCTGTGCATTCACAATTCTATCACTTACTCTTTGTGTGACCTCAGGGATACTTTGCTATTATGTAAACTGCATCGTTAATCTTTGCCAAACATTCAGAATAGACATCCAGGAGTTACTAGCCAATAAATTCACAATGAGTATTGATATATGGCATCTAAATGTTACTTGTTCCTAACTAGAAAAGCTAGCCATATGAAATCACTCACAATAATTCACAAAGTGAAGCATTAATTCTGTCCTGATTTCTATAGGATAACTCTAATCAGATATATTACATTGATTTGCATGTGCATAAACCAATATAGATGACAAGAACTAATAAAATGCCCAGAGCTGAACTCATCCTGAAATAGGATCTCCTGTCCTTTATAATGTATTGCCTTGCTTTTGCCCTCAGGTCAACGATTTTCCCTCGTTCTTGTTAGCTAATACTAATAACTCTGCTATATAAGAGTATATTAGAATGCGTTGGTTTTTCTAAACATGAATCAAGATATGTTGTATTCATAAACTGCTTTGTTAATTGGCAACTCCTTTGTACAACTTCTCAAAGATCATAAAAAGGGAACTAAAAATGCATGTGTATGTAATATTTGAAGAAATAATTTCTATTTGTAGTTCTTTAAGAGTCTATGTAAGCCATAGAAGACAAGCTAGCACATTAGAATTTTATGTTTTTATATGTCTCAATACACACATATTTGGTAGGGAAAATATATAAAATAGTCTACTTTGTGTTGCATCAGCTATAATTAAAACATTTTATTTTGGAAGATTACTTACAATAATACAGTAATTTTACAGACATATTGAATAATATTTGTAATATTACTATTTTATTGAAAATGCCAGTTTGTTACATTAAGAGAGCTTAGCAAGAATAACATGCAAACGTGGAGCATTACATTTTTAAAAAGTTTATCTTATTAAAATATAAATGGATAAGAACATCAAAATATTTTTCATGTCACTTAAGGAGAACACTGAAAACGTTAAGAACATAGACCTTAGATTTCAAAAACCATTTGAGCTTTGTGTAAGGTTCTGAATCTACATTACTAACTTAAACATGTGACTCTTCTGAGAATGAGTGCTTCATTTTCCTTTTATGGATGAAGGGAGTGAAAAACAAAGGAAAAGGTTTTGGGACCTAAATTGATTAGTACTTCAAACTTCTGTTTCCCTACAGCCTTACCTAAACCACCTATTTAAATCAAAAATATGTTTTCTCAATAGGGTAGAAAGCATTAATCTCTTTAATACTAGAATGATAAGCAGTTAATGAAGAGACAGGAAAAATCCCCATTCCAGATAGTTCTTGTGCTCACACATGCATCACCATTGAGTGGGAATGAAGGTTGATTTGGCTTGCAAGGTCACTAGACTGAATCCTTGCTATAGAGGAGGGATACTTTTTTATATGGCCAAGAAAATTGGAAAGTAATCTATTTGGAACAATCCATGATATAGAATCTTGATTTGTTGCTATAAGTCTACTGCTTCGTGGCATATCATATAATTAATTGCTCTTTGACTATGGTTGGGGAATGGGGATGGGAAGGAGTTTTTCAGACCAATCTATTCCTGAAGCAGACTACATTTAAATATTCTCTCCCAATGCCTTGAATTGAGTATGCTCCCCCAGCACCCTGCAGCATATATTCTGTTCCAGTAAGAATGTTAAGTGTAGAACTTAACTTCCATAGGTCAACCATTTTAGAAAATTTACTTTAATACATGTCTAAACATGGACACACAGTAGGAGTCCTCCGACAGAAACACGGGATAATCAGAAGGCTGTCCAAGAAGAAGAGCCTGACACTTGCCCTCCCAACGAGACAGATGAAAGTAAGATGCTTTATAACAGAGCCGCATGGGTCTGTAACTGTGATTACTACTCAGTGCTTCTGTCATTTGCTTCAAATCACTCTGTCACACTGGATTCAATTCAATGCTGGGATTTTATAAAAAATAAATGCAAGAAGAGAGCCTTAATAATCAGAGCTGTAATAAAAAAAATTAATGACTGCCAAGCACTGGTAGCTCTCGCCTGTAATCCTAGCTTCTCAGGAGGTTGAGATCTGAGGATCCCAGTTCAAAGCCAGCCCAGGTAGGAAAGCCGTGAGACTCTTATCTCCAATAAGCCACCAGAAAACTGGAAGTGGCGCTGTGGCTCAAGTAGTGGAGTGCCTGCCTTGAGCTGAAGAGCTGAGGAACAGCGCTCAGGCCCAGGGTTCAGTCCCCACGACTGACCAAAAAAAAAGAAAGAAAAATTAATGACTGCTGACATGTTCTTTTACATTGTCCTTTTGTTCAAATTCTGTTGATATTTTAGTATTCCCATAAAATAGTTTTGAGTTCACTTTTACATCTAAGCATAGACATCTATATTTCTCTTTCAAGTTTTTAGATTGACATTAATTAGTATTTATAACTGTTGTTCAAGCTCACATCTCCTGATGGTATCTCTGATGTTTTCACACTATATTTGAAATGTTTTTGATTGATAATTCTTTTTTTTTAAGTATTCTTACTGAGATGCTTACATTTTGACCATGCTACTTTTGATTCTAGAAATTTAAATCTTCTAACTTGTATTTATCTTTTCACACAAACACCACCATTGAATTATTTAATTGGATATTGGCTAATAAATATTACAACCAAAGGCATACTTGTAATGCTCTTCATATATCTGTAGCAATTACTTTTGTTAACTTTATTTTTGGGGGGGAGTACTGGGGTTTGAACTCAGGGCTCCATGATTATTAAACAAGCAGTTGACCATGTAAGCCACTCCTACAGCTTTTTTTCCCTTGGTTTATTTGTTTAATAGTTTTTATATTTTTTGCCTAAAGCTAGGCTCACCACAATCCTAAAACTTCTACCTTTTGTGTGGCTGGGATTAAAAGCATGAATCACCGTGTCCAGGTGTTTTGTGAGAGTCTGGCTAATTGTATCTTTCCACAGACTGCCTTTAACTATAATCCCCCAACCTCTGCCTCCGACTTTAACATTTTATTGGTTATAAAATTTTCTTGGGCTGAAATATTATAATATGGATCTGCAAAGATAAATTAAGACTACTGTGTGTATATGTTATGTACTTGCCTGGCAATTTTTTTTCAGTCAATGTTCATCTTTTAAAATATGACAAATATTTAATATTTTCATCTCCATAAAATACTCTATTTCACACTATTTCTTGAACAAATATTTCAGTAGTGAACAAGGTGAATATATGCTTTCTTTTCTCTCATCTACTATTTTGCCTTGTAATACAGAACTCTCTACTAAAGAATGTATAGGTGCCACCTAGTGGCCAACTTAAAAAATTAAATGTGACTAATAACCAAGTTCTTATATTTTCAGAGGTGTTGTGACACATAATTTATTATTTTGATGGTGTTGGTACAAAGGAGTCTAGTAAGGTATATTATTTATTTAAATGTGTTCCTATGTTTGACTTGTTAAGTGTGTGCCATGCTGTTTCATAATTAGGGCTTTCTTTGACCTTTAAAACTAAGCTATGGAGAGAAAAATATTAGCCTATAAAAGCCCTTGGACTTTTGCAGCTATTTTATTCAGTTATAATATTTTTATATTGGTAATAATATTTTATTAGAAATTAATGTAGAAAGTCTATGTTGAGTTCTTGTTGTCATTAATGCCACTAACATTAGCAGTCTGCACTGATATTATTTTTATTTTACTTGTAATGGTGATAGTACAAAAGACAATTTGAAAGTCTGTGAACATTTTAAATCCCTTTTAATTGTTCAAGATTTTAATCCCAAGAAATGAAAATGAGTACGTGAGTACAGTTTTTTTAAGAGCAGAATGTGTGGCAATCATCTCCTGGGACTTGAGCATCATTTATTAATGGTCACAGCCACTAATTAGAACTATTAGAACTACAACTTATTAGAGAAGGATACAAACCTGCTTGTTTGCTTGTCTCATACCCTGAGGATAATTAATATTTTTATTACCATTGCATTTCTAGCTCTTTCCAGCTGCTTAGCTACTGCTCTGAGATCATTAATCAGTACAAAGGATGGACTCTGTCTTAACCTCCCAGGCAGTCTTTGTATTATAATTTGTTTAGTAGTGCATAAACGAATTGAAACAGAATGTCTCTAGAAATGGCAGATATTCCTGCTTTCTAGTTCCTTAACTCTTTATGCAAGTACTTCTATAAGCCTCGTGAAATGACACTTAGTTGACTGATTCACTTTGTGCCTAGAAATGGCTGTAGGGAAAAGGACAGTTCATCATCTACTTCCAGTGGAGAGTGTTACACACACAAGCCCTAAATGATGACAGTTCTTCTAAAAAGTAAATAATGTGTGTTTGAATGGTGAGTGATAGGTAATTCTAACTGAGGACCATAGTGACTTATTCGAGTATATACTGAACCCGTTTTCAGTCGTCAGTCACATTGAAGAGTAAGTAGGGAGCCAATCACATCTCATGTACTCTAAAGACTTGTGTAATTGCCAGGTCCTTATGGATAGATGGACTGTCATAGGAAATGAACACAAACCTTTGGTGGCTTTGGTTTCACAACCTCAGTGATTGCCAGGACACCGAATCACCTTGGAGATAGAGAAACTGTCTTTAAATGTTTGCAGTACTTTCTCCCTCAAAAGTGCACCTGAAAACATATTTATAACTTGTGGGCGGGCAGGGAGGAGTTGGGAGGGTGAGGAGGGAAGGGATAGTAGGGGAAAAACAGAGGAGGTAACAATGCTCCATAGGAAATGTACTTATTACCTTACTTATGTAACTGAACCCCGCTGTACAGTATCTTTACAATAAAATATACATATAAAAAGGTTATTGTCACACCACAATTTAAATTACCTCCTTTAAAATTTCACACAGCTAACACTTTATTCTGTGCTCACTTTTTCTGTATTCTTACCTGGGCCCAGACTTTATACTAGACACAGATTAGTTTACTAGTTTTAAAAAAAACCTTTTAGATTATAACTATTGAATAAATTACTCAGTCTTAGCAGTAATGGTAATGGTAGCTGATTTGTTTTATTAACTGATCAACTTTCACACTAGTAGAAGGAAATGTTAGATTTGGTTCAAATTATTCAAGAACATAACTTTGAGTCAAGAGCTACGCCAAACTTTATTGTTCATGCTGCATATTGTATCCTGGAATAATGTTGTCCTAGAAAAATGCGGGATCTCATTGATTGATGCCTTAAGGTTTTCTGAATAATTTATAGGATAGGATTTTCTTTTTCTTTTTCTTTTGATCTGTCATGAGGCTTCAACTCTGGGACCAGGTGGTGTCCCAGAGCTCTTTTACTCAAGGCTAGCACTCTAACACTTTGAGCCCCAATGCCATTTCTGGTTTTCTGTGGGTTAATTGGAGATAAGAATTTCATGGACTTTTTTGCCCAGGCTTCCTTCAAACTGTGATCCTCAGATATCAGCCTCCTGAGTAGCTGGGATTACAGATGAGATGGGATGTTTTAGAAACAGAAATGCAGTAGAGTGTAAAATTATCCCAGCACACAATTAGAAGAGTTTTGCTAGTCTCATTCTTTTTTCTTCTAAGGTGAAAGCATAAAAATCTCTTTGATTGCAGATTACTCCTCTAAATTAGGAAACACTATCACTGACAATTACTGGCTACTGGTTGGAGAATTGCTGAAGGGTTATAATATCACACTCACAGTTAGAACAATAAATACAATTTTTAAAAAAGAATTTAGGTGCTAAAGTGATTTCCTAGCAAGTGGGAGAAGGCTTAAGGCCATAGCTCTGGGTTCAATCCTCAGCACAAAAAATAAATAAAAAATAGAAAACAAACAAACAAAACAAAACAGAAGTAGCCCTTTCTCATGAGATAGGAAAATACTACAACGAAGAATCAGTCATTTCACAGAAGGGAAGAATGGGAATAGGAAATATGGATTAGTCTTAGGGGTAAATAAGAACTTAGAGATGGCATTAAGTGAAGTGTAATGTGTTTGTCATTAAAGTTATCATATACCTAGACTGGAATGTGGACAATAGAGATTTAAAGTTTGGTATATTTAAAACCCTTACTTTCTTCAAAAGAAGCTTGTGGTTCCATCTTGAACACCTTGAGCTCACCACCCTTTACTTTTAAGGTGTTGACTTGTAAATCAACCACTAGATTTTTACCTTTAGCAAGAGACCAGTGACAACTGTCTCCCAATGACTATATTATCAACACTCAGGTTATCCAGTGTAGCAGAATTGTTGACTTACAAGAAAGTAGGGTCCATAGGGAGTTGGAGCAAGATAAAAACATGATGGGAATAAGGTGGTGGTGTGGCGCTGAAGGACAGAAAAGATGATATGCCTGGCCTAGATAACATTCACAGGAGAGATGCAATTAGATTTTGCTAAAATCCTAGAACCCAAGAATGATTCCAAATTCAGACATTTTCAGCATGTTTACAGTGCTTTTTGCACTTCATGTAGACAGCCATGTAATGTAAATAGCTTTACCAGACAGTGACCAAATGTCAATTTTATTTATCTATGTCCATAAACTTATAACAATTAACCTAAAAACCATGACGCCAAAGAGATCGGTGATTCACACAATTTTCTATACACGTGTGTGTGTGTGTGTGTGTGTGTGTGTGTGTGTGTGTGTGTGTGTGTGTGTAGCTAAACATCTAATGAGCCACTAAGTACTGATTATTTGGAAATAATGAAGGTAGCAATCATCTCTAAGGGTATACCAACTAGTCTAATCTACAACAGTAGATTCATTTCTTGGTCAGTAGATTCATTTGTTGGTCATATTTTCTATTTTTGTGGGACAATGGTGTTTTTCATAAACACACATTTAGAGTGGGGCCAGACCTTACTCAGACAGCCATGGATTCCTTAATCTCCCCATTGGATTTCGTGGCTCTGTCATCCATCAGTCCCTACTAAATGTCAGGTATTATTTTAAATATTATAGATATAACTAGAGATTATATTAGAATAATCACCCATTATTTGAACGCTAGTTAATTAGAATAATGATCAATTAATACCCCCAAAATAACTGGACATGTAATATAGGCTTTGCTTATGATCTTACTATCTACTAGCCATGTTTGAGAATAACTAGGAAGTCACCAAACAGTATAACTGATCTATAAAATTATAATACCATATTTTCCAAATAATTGACAAAAATTAATTTCCTCCCTAGAACTTTCCTCCTCCATAATTCTTGATGTATTAAAAATTCATAGTGTAGAAGCATCTGATTAGTGAAAAATGGGTATTTTCAGTGTACCATTTCATTTAAAATAAAAAAATAGGATTTCAGAGAAAGAATTAACTTTTGGAAATCATGACATTCAATTTTTGTATCATATAAATAATTTAAAATTACCTAAGTGTTTTACACTTTCCTTCAAATTACCTTTCCTCTACATGGCAGCATATAAAGATTAGCATATGGATTAAATTTCATGTTAAATATGGCTTCAGAAAGTACTGTGACCCTCTAAGAAATCAGAAACATCAGAAATTAAAACATATATTTATTTTCCAAATAAATAATCTGCTTTTTAACTTTCTTCTCTTTTGGAAATCTAGTTAAGAATTCCCAGGCACACATAAATGAATTTTAAAAGAAATATTTTTGCCCATTTTTAAAGTTATGTTAGGATTTTAACCCCTTCAGATAATAACCAAAATCATTATTTAAGTTTTTAAAAAAATTTCCATATGTAAATGCTTTATTCTCATTATGTTTATATATATATTTCTAAATATATCTATTCTCTAATTTTTCTTGAGTAAGAAACTAGAAATAAAACACTAATAAGCAAAAAGCTGTATGTTGGTCTGATGTTAATTAGGAATAAGATAAAAAATTATTACAAAACACTATCGGGCATTATATGTTCCCCAGGTGATTTAATTCATTTTCTGAGAAATCCACTGCCTGTTTTTCTTCTTACATCATTAGGTGTTAACATCCCAAGAGTGGCACATTGCAGATGTTGCATTGACTCTGAATTTCCCAAAGGTGGCGATATTTCCCAAGAAGCTATGTAGGCATGTCAGTCTAAGAATTGAGCTGCTCTGGCCACTTTCTTGTTCTTTTTTTTTTTTTTTTTTTTTTTTTTTTATCTCATCTGGGAAAGAAATACAATTTTGAGATATAATATGATTTGAAAGATTATTCTCAAAAGCTTCCCAAGCTGTAGAGGTTTAATCTTTCCAAGTTTAAATACACATTTGAGAAAAGTTATTTCCAAAGCATTGGAGGTCAAAGGGTTTTGTTAATTATGGAAGAGGCTGTGAAAAACTAAATTCAGATGTGAACTTTCTGGACTAACTGCTATAGATCTTTTTATGAAACTTCTATAATGTTATTTAAGGAAAATCTTTTTTTTGTTGTTTTTTGTTGTTGTTGTTTTTGGGGGGGGTCCGGTTGTGGGGCCTGAACTCTGGGCCTGGGCGCTATCCCTCAGCTCTTCAGCTCAAGGCTAGCACTCTACCACTTGAGCCACAGCACCACTTCCGGCTTTTTTCTTTTTGCTTATGTGGTGCTGAGGAATCGAACCCAGGGCCTCAGGCATGCAAAGGCAAGTGCTCTACCACTGAGCCTCCTTCCCAGCCCTAAGGAAAATATTTAATGGTCGCTTTTCATTAACTTTTTTTCCCCATGCTGTTCATCTTTGCTGCTTTGTGAGAACTTTTCTTGTGTACAAATCCACAAATAAATGAAAATAAGTAGTGAGGTAGGCTAAATAGCCATTTACATTTTAGGTCTTTCCATAATATGTAGAAATAGAGGAAGACACCATAACAAAAAAATAGACAATGTACAAATAGGTGAATGATACAGAATAAAAAAACAGTATAAAATTGAAAAAAAATAAAAGCTTTCTTCTTCCAGTCTTCTTTCTTCAACCTATCAATCTCCTCACACAGTCACATACACCTGACATGTGTATTTATAAACTTACAGCCTTCTTTATCCTGTGGAGCTGATCCTTTCACTTTGTTTTTGTTTTTAATTTCCATTGTTCTAGGCGAAGGCTTTAACCTTCAAGAATTGGGAGCCTAGTGATCGTAAAACAGGGCTGCAGGTCTCTCTCCTAAACCCTGTCTCACAGTAATTAGAAGCATCCTATAATCATTCAAAAATAAAATACTGAATTAAAGTGGCAAGATCAACATATCAAAAACACAAGGAACCTTCACATTATGTAGTGCTGTTGCTTTCAAACACCCTGAGTATTCTCAACACAGGAATTGCAATAATTCCCATCTTATAGATAAACCTAATTAAAAAAACAAACAGAACCAAAGTTATCTTTTTTCATTTTGTGGTTTTTTTGTTTGTTTGTTTTGGGTAATCAATATGCTTTGGGGGTTATAACCAGCTTTTTAAAGATGCCTGAATTGTCTCCATTGCCTTCCTCGGCCTATCCATCCACTTATACCGTCAAGCAACCACTGTGTTCAATGTGAGGAGCTGCTTCAAAATTGAAGTGAAATTTCTCTCACAACATAGCCCGAGGGACTGGATTTATTGAGCCAACTCATAAGAAGCTTTCAACTTTTTGTTTGGTACCTGAGCAGAGGCCATCAGCAATAAAGTTAAGCACTGGAGTTCAGTGCACTCACTAAAACTTTGGCCAGAGTTTCATTTGGATCTTCGACAGCCTAACCTCCCAGTCTCTCACAAATGTATCTTTGGCCACTGCTCAAAACGCATAGTTCTCCTCATCTCTCATTAACTTGATTTATCCATCTCTCCTCTAAAGCTTCACTAATGTCACCTCTTGCTGTTTCTTGCTGTCTGTGTCCTTCAGTAGTCTTTCCACTGCGACTCCTGCATATGATCCATCGAAAGCAATGGGATAATTTGTGAGACCCAATCGGAAATACTGAGGCAGGGCTCTCTATATGGATGTCTATTTCTGGGATCTGGGGGGATTTTTTTCTTTTATTCACATTCTGCTATGTATGGGGCTATATGCTAGGCAAGGGCAGACAGGATAGATACCTTGCTTGACCATGGATTCCCTTCACTATCTCTCTGTGTTGATAACTCACAGCGAAATCTGTGAGTCAAAGGCCCTGACCTCAACCTCACTGACCTTCACCTCTGCTTACTCTACTCTACTTTTCCATAGACATGAGCCACTCCACCAATCTTAAATATGAATTTCCCTTCTTTGGTCTTTTCTACCCCTATTATTACAAAGACTGATTTAACTTTTGAAGGGTTAGAAACTCTTGGATGTAGTAGAGATAGTTTCATTTCTTTTGAGGATTTTAAATGGTATATAAAATTTGCAGCTAGTTTCATATACTTTAGTACTATTACATGTCCAACAATTTTACACACACACACACACACACACACACACACACACACACACACAATATCATATTAGAAATTTGAGGCTAGTGAAGTCAGGCAGGGAAGAAGATTCTTCATCCTGCCAATTGTCCACACAAGCTTGTTGCACGTTTTTATTTGGCTCCATTGAAACTGTCAGACCATCCAACATTCACTGATCTTTTTCCTTTGCCAATTTTTTTTGGCTTCATTATAATCAGTGATATGTCTAAATTTCATGATCTATTGCTGGGACCATTTCCTTAAAATATCTTCCTATCTCTTCTTTTTCCTTTGAAACATACTAGAAAACTGCAAATGCTAGGTCCAAAGAATAAAAAAGAAATAGCAAACATTCACAATGGATCTATCAGATTAAACTTTCTCAGTGTACCAATGATGTGAACCTCATGCACAATCTGCATAAAAGGAACAAGTATTTATAAATTTTAATGATCTGTTCGCATTATCTCTTAAGTTAGAATTTGTGCTTCTCAAACTTTGGTATGTAAAAATGTCATGCAGTGATCTTAGGATGTCCAGGTCCTACCCCAGAATTCTGACTTGGAAAGGTTTCCGTGTAAGAATTTTTAAAAATCTACTTGTTAAACACTCTCCAGATGATTTTGAAAGTAGAAATTTTCATTGCTGTCATTTTATTAGATCTTTATCCAGATTTCAACAGTAGAAGAGAGATTTTTTCCAGAAGGAGATTTTTCCAGTTTGGTGAAATCATATCATTCTTGAGGGGCTCGGACAGTGCCATTAATATTGCCATATCATTTGCAAAGTAAGAATTAACTGTGACCCAAATGAAACTGATCTTGATAACTAAAACATAAAACAAATAAAGTAAAATATCAACTCTTCTAGAAAATTCTAGAAAAAAGTTTTCTTTGAGTTATTGACCCAACTTGAATGTACAGCCAAGGCAATTGGAAATTCAAAGTTCTTTTTCTTTTAACTTCTTTTGACCCACTGTTCAATTCAATGAAAATTTTCTAATGAGCAACAGAACCAACAAACTGTTCTAATACTTCTAATTCTGAACATGAAGGAGAAATACACAGGAGTCAGGCTCTGTTTCATTATTCACATAATCATTCTAAGCTAGAAAGGCAAGATTATAAATCTTGTTACAGTAACATCTTACATAAAAAAAATTTAGGAAGAACTGGGCACCCTTGGCTCACGCCTATAATCCTACTACTTAGGAGACTGAGATCTAAGGATCACGGTTCAAAGCCAGCCCCAGCAGGAAAGTCCATAAGACTCTTATCTCCAATAAACCACAAGAAAACTGGAAGTGGCGCTGTGGCTCAAGTGATAAAGTGCTAGCCTTGAGCTGAAGAGCTGAGGGACAGCGCCCAGGTCCAGAGTTCAAGCCCCAAGACCAACCAAAAAAAAAAAAAAAAAAAAAGTTAAGACGAAACCATGCAAAAAAAAAAAAAAATCACTGACTAAACGAACTCTCATTTTGTTTTTGTTTAGTAGCCTGAGATTTTTCTGCCTTGTAAACAGAGTATTGCCTTTGCAAGTCTGGCATCTTACAATATGCATTAGGGACTTTCATTCTTCCATGATTTCCGCTATTTGCATGTTCACCAGATTTAACTGCAGTCATATTATTCCAAAGTCCTCCGTGTGCTGAGGAACCTCTGAAATGTTATATTCCATTCCTTTTTATTCCCTTATGTCAGTGGTTGCTTTATTAGACATAGACAGCTGGGATAGCATATGTTTCTTTAAAGGAAACCTTTAAAATTTAAAATTTGGAGAGCACATTTAAAAAAAAATCCACCAGGGTAAATTTTATTTCTTATGGGATCTGAGAGATATCTGGAAGAAATCAGAAGTCAACAAGAATCCTCGCTCTACATTTGAAAGACACTGAAATAGGAGTTGAATCTTAGGGATGTTTTCATTAACCTAAAAATTACTTATATATTTATTATTGTAAAGGAGTTGTATAAAAAGCTTTCAGTTCAACATATATATTTATAGGCACAATACATGACTCTCCCCCTGTTTATTCCAAATTCTACCAATACCCTCAAGTTTCCTGGTTCTGTTTTCACATATGTATATCAAATATTATTACTGCATTCACCCATCATTCCTCTCTGACCCCTCCCCTTAAGTATTATTAACTTTTTCTTTTTCTTTTTCTTTTTTTATTTTTTTGGGGGTCCCTGTCCTGCACCCTGAATGCAGGGTCTGGACTCTATCCCTCAACTCCTTTTGCTCAAGGCTAGCCCTCTACCATTTTGAGCCACAGCTCTACTTCCAGCTTTTGAGTGATTAATTGAAGATACGAGTTTCATGGACTTTACTACCCAGGCTGGCTTCAAACCTGGATCTTCAGATCTCAGCCTCCTGAGTATCTAGGGTTACAGGCGTGAGCCATGGGCAACTGGCTAAAATTCATTAACTTTTGAAGCAATTTCTCATATAAGACTGAAGTGGTTATCCTTTTTTCTTTTACCTTAAAGCATAATTTTTAGGACCACATAAACAAAAGAAAAAGCATGCTGAAAAGGCCAGAGACATGAGCAGAAGCAGAATTAGACATCCATTGGGTTCCAGATGCAATGCCAAACACATCTGATACATTTTCCTGGTTAATTCTCAGAATCTGCTCAGTAGAATGCAGGTGCTATCTGTAGTCTGAAGAAATGGCACAAAGGCTCTGAGAAATTAAATCATTTACTTAAGGCCAAATAGTAAATTATGGAGCCTAGGTTGCCAAATTGTGTGGTGTGTTCACTTTCCAGATATATTGTAGACTATAATCACTTCTTCCTCTTCCAGCTTTGACAGAACTATCACCTAGACGATGGAAAAATCGAACTTTTACTCTGTTAACAACCTGCTAACCCCTAAGAGGGAGCTTTTAATACTGTCAGCCCATTTACAACTTCCTCAAAACCCTCAGATAAATTCCTCATTCAGAATGTCAGTGTTAAGTAAGCCCTTTGTTATCTCTCTGATATTGTTTTCAACTTTTACGGCATATCTTTCTAGCGTTTGCAGGCTATGAGCTAACCACACTGACCGGTGGCTCCCACTTATGGTACCTCACACATTGCAGGAATGATTTCTTTCCCTTGAAGTTCTCGCATGCAGCTGTTTTCTGCCAGTGTCTCTCTTCCCTTAGAGGTTCTCCTGTATCTTCTCATCTCTTTCAGCTCTGCTCAAGTATCTTTTCTCAATGAAGCCTATCTACCTGTAATACCAAACCCAGCTGGTCCTAATCCTTGGATCTCCCTCTTCTTTCCATTATTTTTCTCCTTACAATGGAAAGAATACAAATTCAAAGCAACTCTTAAGTCCTGTGACTTAGAAGAAATAACCAATTTTTCCCATCCAGGAAAGAGATGATAATAGTAGCTTTCTCTGGGAAATTATCTGGCAGAATGAGACCAAGCATTTTAACCCTCCTTCCCAAGGCTTGTATTTTTAAGTCCTTAACAGATGCTATAAAAATAACTATTCTAGTTATTACCTATGCAAGAGATACAATTCAGTTTACTATATTAACATTTTTTCCTAGTAACTTGGCTTAAATCTATGACTGGGGGTGGGGGGAAGAAAGGATTATATAAATTGAGGCCTTATTTTGATCATCCTTAGGGAAAATCTTGAACACACTAGTGAAAAACTTAGACATTTTCATGACAAAGATAGGCTAAATATATTTAAAAACAAAACAAGGCAAAACCTCTAGTCATAGACGTCTAAACCAGAAGATACTATTAATGCCATATACCAGCAGACATTAGAATTCTCAGAAAGCCTTTGAAAGGCCCACAGGCCCCATCCCACTAGGCGGAGCTTTTAAGCAGCTTAGAGTGGTTGTTTTAAAAGTTTTAATGGATATGGACACAGGAATACTTCAAGATTTACTTTATCACTTATTAAAATCAAGAGATTCCACTTTAAACTTCTTTAATCTATCTGTAGATTTATTTATCCAGTTTTGGCCAGTATTACTAATGTAGAACTACTGATCTCTGTCCTTTGAGCCTTAATTTAAATACTTCAATTAATCAAAGACTATTTTATTAAGCTTTGTGCCAAGTAATGGGTTGGGCTTAGTAACAAGCTTTAATTCATGCTGCTTCTTGGTGCTCTTTGACTTTGCTGGAGTCCCAACATCCCTTTCATCTTTTTTAGCAGTCTTATTTTCATTTGTCTTGATCATCTTTGAGTAAGTTCCAATTTCTCCAGAACTTATATAAATACCTCAGGAAAGGCTTGATTATTGCCAAATATGGAAGAAAGTTTATTACTTATGATACACTAGGCAAACTATTAATATATTTCAGCACAATGTTAGCTTTTAAGGTAATTGCTTTCTGCTGCTGAATCATCTATTTTTTATGTATGATCTGATGAGAAGCATGTCCCTCTCAGTACTAGAACACACAAACATTTTCCTTTCTGAAATCAATGGAATTTCCAATGATTCCTCATTGTATTTCCTGTAAGGTTTCATTTTCTTACATAATTGAGTTGAGTTCACATCCTTTTTCCCTACCCCTTTCCTGATTCTGTTCACTTCATTTGAACCCAACATTCAACACTTGTTATGAACCAGGCACTGAGCTATGAGGCCCACTAAATGATAAAGACATGATGTATTTATAGGGAAGTGACAGAAAGTATGTTCACTTCTAAATGCCAAATGAGAGGATTAGATTAATTCAAAGGACAGTTCCTTGGTTAGGCTTGCTTTCTAGCTTTGGATTTGTTGGTGGAGATGATGCTAAACTGAGATTAAATAATTAAGTAAGATAAGAGTAATACATCCTATACCTGAGTTAGGTAGGCTAGCTCTCTACCACTTTGAACCACAGCTCTACTTCTGGTTTTTGAGTGATTAATCAGAGATAAGAGTATCACTGGGACTTTTCTGCCCAGGCTGGCTTCAAACCACCCTCAGATCTCAGACTCCTGAGCAGCTAGGATTACAGGCATGAGCCACCAGCATTGAGCACTAAAGATTTACTTAACAGTAGTATAAGATATATGAGTCGAAAAAAATGGTGTGAATCTTACTACTTTTTATGTCACTAAAGAACTAATAAATTATAAAATATTATCTAATCTTTGGATATGTAGTGGCTGAATTGTTTTTGTACAGCCCATGCTTGAGAAATATCCATTCTAAAGTGCAGATACTGCATTTTGAATTTTTTCGTGATTTTTTTTTTGTGGATGAGTTTTCATCCTTAAATGCTATTCAATGCTTCTAAGCAAACAGAAGGTAATATGCTTTATGGAGAAAATGCTTGTAGTATTAGATAAGCATTTTTAAGGCAAGAGTTAAATAGAGTTGAGTGTGAGCTAATGTTAATGAGTCAACAATATCCTCTAAATAAGGTATCTTGGACCAGAAAAACATAACATAGACTTTATACCTTGACTGGTTGCAAAAAATATGGTAATCAGATGTTGGCAGAAACCTAGCTGGGAGCACTGGCTCAACATTACTAATTCAGTATTTTTGGTAACTTCACTGAGTATAACTACCACAAATAATGAGAATCAACTGTGTATTGTGCAATATGCCAGCTGGTAAAGAAGAAATCAATTAAAAACACTAAAGTTACAAGAAGTGAGCTGCATCTCCAAACAAAAGCATGGCAGTGCCAAAACTCTAAATTGCATCAATATGTTTGGTCTTCCCATTTAAAGGCACTGTCTACGAAATTGTGCCTGTCTTGAATGTATATGCATTCAAGATGATGAATAACAGTAGTGGTGATGCTGTTGCATAAAGGCAGAGGTGTATAAGCAATGTTGCACAATCATCTATAATGGTATTTGTAATCTGTGCTGGGAAAATACATGTTTTGAGAATATATCTGATCCAGAAGTGTTTCTGCATGCATAGCTCTCTGTTCATGTCCGTTGTAAACAACAGAGCTTCTGTCTGCAAGAATTTTTTTTTTCTGCAAGAATTTTACAATTGAATAGATTTTGGAAGTGAAAACAACTCCTTACCATAATGTAAGCTAAAGGAAGAAGTACAAAGAGGAAGGGATGAAAATCCCTTGAGATTCTATGTGGCAATTGAGAGAACATCAACATAGAGAGGACATAATCATAGAAAGGATATTATTTCATAGAAAGAATATTCCAGGGGCTGGGAAGGTGGCTCAGTGGTAGAGCGCTTGCCTTGCATGCCTGAGGCCTTGGGTTCGATTCCTCACCACCACATAAGAAAAAAGAAAAAAAGCCAGAAATGGCGCTGTGGCTCAAGTGGTAGAACGCTGGCCTTGAGCTAAAGAGCTTAGGGATAGCACCCAGGCCCAGAGTTCAGGCCCCATGACCGGACCCCCCCCCCCCCAAAAAAAAAGAAAGAATATTCCAGCTAAGTTTGGGATGGTAATATCCCAAATCAGGAAAACTCAAAAGCATATCAATAAGAGAGAACATTCATTCTGGTCATAATATAGACTTTATGAAGGTTAGGAGCTGGAAATGTAACCTGAAAGTTATATATCTTAAAGCATTTGGTGGTTTCGAGCGAGTCTAGTATGAGGAACACACTGCTTCAGAAGTCTCTGAGAAGTGTACAGGAAGACCCATGGAACTATACCTAAAACCAGAAATTGTTGTGGATATAATTCCCAACAGAGATTCTGAGGCCTAAGAAATGTGGGGACAGTAGAGACAGAAAGGGCGGACATGAAACCAGGCAGATTATGCACAGATGGCAAACCAAGCCTTCCAATCAGTGTTGTTAGAAGAATGTGCCATCCGTTATCAGGAATTTTAAGAGGAACAAGTGAGCAAGTTCCATTTTATTCAAGTTGAAATCAGTGCCCAGAGGAAATATAAAAAGTTGTGGCTAAAGTGGGAATGTGTCAATAGAGTGACTAGAACAGGGGTATTCAGAATACATCTGCCTAAAATATACTCTTGAAAGTCCTACAAAGTGAAAGCAATAAAACTATGTTCATGCTCTGGTTTAGTCCTTAAATGTTCCTTAAAGACAGATGTTAAAGACTTGCTCTTCAGCCGATGGCATTGGGAGGCTATAGAACCTTAGGCAGGTGTGGCCTAGAGGAAGGAAGTTAGATTACTAGAGGTGTGCCTTGGAAAGGGATATTGGGAGCGCAGCAATTTCCATTCTCTCTCTCCTTCCTGGCCACCATGAGGTAAAAGCAGCTTTGCTCTACCATCGGCTCATTGCCGTAACATTGAGCTTTACCAAAAATCCTCTACAAACAAAACAACTGAGCATGGGTTGAAACTTCTGAAATTACGAGTCAAAATGAAACATTTCTACCATTTATGCTGAATTATCACAGGTTTTTGTCACAATAACCATAAGCTGACCAATTTAGTTATAAACATAAGCACGTATGTAGCAGTTATATAAAACATGCATGTGTTACCATAAGTATGTTCAAGTGTTGTTCTATAGAACTCTCAGTGTGAGCATGTTTGTCAGTGGTCACAGAAATAAAAGAGAGGAAGAAGTCTTTTATTTAGAAATCAGGCAGAAAAAAATATAGGTGATGGCAATTTTGGTGATGGGTTTTGGGGGGTAGCAATATTGCTTCAATATCAGAGCAGCTTTCTCTGCCTTTTGCTCTTTATACAGTTGCCTATTCATGTTTACCTCGATTCTTTCTATAGGATTTTATTTTCCTATCTATTTTCCAGGTCATCAGTGTCCATTGAGCCACCAGCCTGATCCTTCAAAACTTCAGATATAACTTTTTGCAACTCTGTCTAAGCACCTTCAGTGGCTCCTCCTTTCTTTTTCCTCCAATCCCATTTTTGTTGCTCAGCTACAAAATTAGTCATGAAGAAATGCAGCTCCAGCAAATATTTCCTGCAAAGTGGTGAATGTAACATCTAACTATTGTGGAAAAGGATATAGTCTTTTATACTCTCTTCCTTTCACATATAGAATCAAATTATAAACACTGTCCCTGGGTTAAAAAGATGCTTCTTAAATTATAATGGATTGTATTCTGATAAGTCCATCACAGGTTTAAAATACCCTAGGTTAAAAATGAAAATACCCTTAATAGGCCTAACCCAATTAACTGAGCAACACAGTATATATAAAGAGTTGTTTACCCTCATGATCATGCCAGTCCATAGTCAGTTGGCTCCTTTTTAGGACTTGTGGCAAGGTTGAATGTCATTGGTGGAGACTGTAGCCAGAGATATCGTTTCTGCCATTACCCAGTATGGTAAGAGTATGGTGTTTTACCATACATTACTACCTGGGGGAAAAGATCAAAATTTAATATTCAAATTACAGTTTCTGATGAATGGGTATCTATTTTGTATTATCATAAAGTGAAAATTCCTAAATTGAACCATCACAACTGTATTTGAACTTAAACAACTGTCTGTATATAAGTTTATAAAATACTAATATATGCTTGCTTAATTGGAGGCTTGACTTAGTATAGTTAATTACTACTCAATGTGTGTGATCCTAATGCCATTTTACTAACTGGCTACCAGCTGAATTACCTAACAAGATAATAAATACTACACAAATTTAATTTAATACGTTAAAGTGACAGAAGAGACAGAAGTTTTTAGACTTTCACAATTGCATTTTTCCCCATTTTTGGATTTGTATGCAATCCATCATATACCTGGCTCTACAGAATGCAAATGACATCCTAGCATAACGCTTACAATGCTATGTTTTTGTGCTGTAGACAAATTGTCATGCAAATGTTTATAAAGTAATTCAGTTTCTCAAGATAATTTTCACATTGCAATGCTCAGGAATTTTTCCAAGGTAACTTTTGTTTTCTTTTGCTGGTCCTGGGGCTTGAACTCAGGACCTGAGCACTGCCTGTTAGCCTCTTTGTGCTCAAGGGTAGCACTCTACCACTTGAGCCACAACACCACTTCCAACTTTTTCTGAGTCATTTATTGGAGGTAAGAGTCCCATGGACTTTTCTGCCCAGGCTTGGCTTCAAACCATCATCTGCAGATCTTAGCCTCTTGAGTAGCTAAGATCACAGGTGTGAGCCACTGGTACCCTGCCCAATGTAACTTTTGTTTTGTTATTGTTGTTTTGTTTTGTTATAGACCTGGGCAAAAGTAAAGACAGTTTATTTGGAGAAAGAAACTTTCCAGGAAAGAAGTAAATTAAAATATTGGCAAAAAATGATGAGATATTATAAGCAATATTTTTGCATTATAGTAAGATTGCAACTTCAGACATCAATTAAAATTCTACCTACTCTTCTGTTATTGCCTTTTACCTTAACACCCAACTTTCCCATTCCCTCTTCCATTTTCTGCTCATTTAAAAGCATTTCAGTCAACCCTGAGATAGTTACTGTTTGGGTTCCACCTCAATTCTCTTGTCATTTCTATTATGTAGACAAATAGCTCTTATTGTAAAATGCTGCATGGTACGCCAGTCTTTTGAACTTTACAACATGATATGCCATTCTATGTGCTCTATTCCACCTTGTCATATTCACTCTGATCCTTTAAGAATCACTATTGGGCCCGGTGCTGGTGGCTCATGCCTGTAATCTTAGTAACTCAGGAGGCTGAGGTCTGAGGGTTTCCATTCAAAGCCAGTGTAGTCAAGAAAGTCAACTTTATCTCCAATTAACTGCCAAAGGGAGAGAAGTGGGGGGGGGAGGGGGAAGAAAAAAACAAAGGAAAGAAAGAAAGAAAAGGGAAAGGAAAAAGAAAAGCCTTGAAATGGCTGTGCTCAAGTAGTAGAGAACTATTCTTGAACAAACAAGTTCAGGGACAGTGCCTAGGCCCTGAGTTCAAGTTCAAGGAAGGACAGGCACACAAACAAAACCCAACAACAACAACAACAAAATAATTACTATTCATGTTTCTTCTTCAGTTTGCTCCTTGCATCAATATTGTTGTAACAAATATTAATATATATTTAAATTATGTATTAATATATTATTATGTTGCACATTAATATATTTTAATGTATCATTATATTAATATGTTACCACACTCAATTTCCTTAATACTGCTCAACCCCCTCTCCATGATGTGTCTACTATGACACATCATACTGCAGGTAACCATTATAAACTGTTGTGTTCACTGAGTTGTCTAACGCTACCATGAATGATTTTCAATTTAATATTGTCATTCCCCTGCTATCTCATCTAATAAGCAAACTATAATTAAAAAACCATACTAAAGCTACCAGCACAATGTTTATTGCAGCATTATTTACCATAGCTAACATATGGAACCAACCCAGATGCCCCTCAGTAGATGAATGGATCAAGAAAATGTGGTTTATATACACTATGGAATTCTATGCCTCCATCAGAAAGAATGACATTGCCCCATTTGTTAGGAAATGGAAAGACTTGGAAAAATTATATTAAGTGAAGTAAGCCAGGCCCAAAGAAACATAGGTCCCATGGTTTCCCTTATTTGCAATATCTAGTATATGTCTGAGACAAACAGAAACTGTCAGACATGTTGATGTTAGGTGAAATGAACCCCAAGATAAGGACTCAAATGTTTTTTCTTTCTTGCGATTGTTTCCAACATATTTAGAAGATGATTTCTTTGTTGCTTTGTATGTACCTCCCCCCCAGGGTATAAGCCTTGCTTTCACTGTATTTGATGTTGATATAATTTGTGGAAGGGAAGGAAAAAAAATGTTTAAATACAGTTAATAAACTGTTTTAAAATAATAAACTTTAAAAATAATAAACTGTTTAAAAATAAACTGTTTAAAAACAGTTTAAATACAGTTACAGGTGGACCCATTTCAACAATGAGATGTAGAAGACGTTATGTCGAAAAACAGACTTTACAACTTTGGCAGGGTGGGGATAGGATAGTGAGGGGTGGTAGGGGCGTGTGGGGGTGGGGGTGGAGAGGAGGGGAAGGGATGGGATGGTAAGGGGAAACAAAGGAGGAGGCAACAATGCTTGATAAGAAATGTACTCACTATCTTGCCCATGTAATTGTAACCCCTCTGTATGGTATTTTAACAATAAAAAAAAACACATTTAGAATTATAGTGAGAGCTCTACTTTCAGTCTCCTTTTCTTTTGGGTTACCTGCAGTAGTAACCCTGTGTCTTTTTCCAACTATTGGATCAGTGACTTCAGCTCTAACTAATACAGTCAGCTTCCTAAATCTGTTCAAATTATGTGACTCTCAAAGCAGGATTCCTTCCTATGAAGTTTCCTAACAAGCTGTTTTGGTTAGGCATAGTATAAAAACAACAACAATATAAACTGTGTAGCTCAAATACCAGATGTTTACTTCTCACAGATCTAATGACTCAGAAGCCCAAGATCCAAGCAGGTCTTGTGTCTAGTGAGGGTCCTTTTGGTTTGCAGATATTAATATTGATGGCTGTGTTATAATATGTAGAGAACACAGAAATAGAAACAAGCTCTCCTCTGTCTCCTCTAAGGGCAGCAATTTCATCACACAAAGTCCACTCCCATGACTTAATTAACTTGCTAAAATCTCAGCTACTCATATCACTTCATTATCAGTTAGGATTTCAACATATGAATTTGTGCAGGTATGTGTGTGTGATTTATATATACTTTTCTGAGGGAAAATGTAAGTTGCTGAAGAACAAAGTACATACAACATCTTGCTTTCCATTTTCAAATGGCTATTGTCTTAGTAGTGTCTAATTAACTCCCTAGTCATCTTTCATGTCTTTAATTCCATGTCACTTGAGGGGCTACAGGAGGTGCGAAGGTTATGATTCTGGAAATCCTTCCAGTTGGTATTTTGGTCTGCATTACATCAATGAGACAATTTACCAATCAATACTAAGACAAGAGGTGCTACTATGTAAAGCCAAAAGTGGATTGGAGTGGAAAATACATCCCACCAGATTCTATTAAAGGATGGGCAACAAGGATTATGACTGGAATTCAGTTTATAAAGACAAAGAGCTGAAAAAAACATTCAGGTCAGAGATTGAGAGGAGATTCCCACACCATTAGTAGGGGGGAAAAGGTTTAAAAATAGGCCCAAAAAACATAGGTCCCATGGTTTCCCTTATTTGCAATAACTAGTATATGTCTGAGACAAGCAGAAAAGGTCAGATAAGTTGATGTTAGGCGAAATGAACCCCAAGATAAAGATTCAAATGTTTTTTTTCTTTCTTGCAATTGTTTCGAATATATTTATAAGATATTTCTTTGTTGCTTTGTATGTCCCTCCCCCACGGTATAACCCCTGCTTTCACTGTATTTGGTGTTGGTATAATTTGTGGAGGGGAAAGGAAAAAACAAATTGTTTAAATAGAGATACAGGTGGACCCATTGCAACAATGAGATATACAAGATATTATGTTGAAAAACTTCACAACTTTGGCCAGAGTGGAGGTGCAGCCTGGGGGCTGGCGGGGGGGGGGGGGAGATGGGAAGAGATGGGAAGGGGAAACGAAGGAGGAGGCAACAATGCTTGATAAGAAATGTACTCATTACCTTGCTCATGTAATAGTAACCCCTCTGTGCAGTATTTTCACAATAAAAAAAAAAGAATAAAATAGATCCGGGGCTGGGAAGGTGGCTCAGTGGTAGAGTGGTTGCCTTGCATGCATGAGACCCTGGGTTCGATTCCTCAACACCACATAAGCAGAAAAATCCAAAAGTGGCACTGTGGCTCAAGTGGTAGAGTGCTAGTCTTTAGCTGAAGAGCTGAGGGAGAGCAACCAGGCCCACAGTTCAGCCCCCATGACTGACCAAAAAAAAAAAAAAGAAAGAAAGAAAGAATAAAATAGATCCACCTGGAGGGACTGGGTAAGACTCCATCATGTTTGTTTTTATTTTAATGATGTTAGTTTTAATTTGCATGTATTACTTGTACAAAGGACTTTATTGTGCATTATGTTTCCATATCTATATATTATACTATATATGTATAGATATGAAAACAATGTTATATAATATATATAATATACTTTTATCAGATTTTATATATAATGTACTTTTTAATGCATTTTATTGTAAAAATACTGTACAGAGGGATTACAGTTACATGAGCAAGGTAATGAGTACATTTCCTATCAAGCATTGTTGCCTCCTCCTTTGTTTTTCCCCTACCACTACTTTCCTCCCACCTGCACAACTATACTCCTTCCCCTCAACCTACATTATAAAGTTTGTTTTTCAACATAGTGTTTTGTACATCTCATTGTTACAATGGGTCAACATGTATCCCACATTTAAGCATTTTGTTTTTTCCCTTCCCCTCCCCAAATTAGAGAAGTGTTTATACAATGCATGGAATCAACATTAAATACAGTGAAAAACAGGAGTTATACCATAGGGGAGGAATATACAAAGAAACAAAAGAATCACATGGTACATTATAAATACATTAGAAACAATAGCAAGAAAGAAAAAAAACCACCTGTGTCCCTATCTTGGGGTTCCTTTTGCTTAACTTCATCATTTGACCTTTTCTGTTTGTCCAAGACATATACTACTTATTGCAAATAAGGGAAACCATGGGACCTATGTTTCTTTGGCCCTGGCTTACTTCACTTAATATAATTTTATACAATGTACTTTTATCAAATTCTCTTTCTTATCCCCCTCATATCTCACAACCCCTTCTAATATTTTAATGAGTCTCTTTAGTTTATTATTTGTTCTTATTAGTAGCATTTTTGAGATAGAATTCTTCTATGTATTCAAAGCTGGATTTTCCTGTCTTTCTCTGTAGTACTAGGTTTACAAGAGTGTATCTCCATACTATAAAAGGGTAACTGTGGACATACTATTTATTTTATTTTATTGAATGTTCTAGAGGTTGAAATCAGGACTTTTCACATGCTAGGCAAGTTCTCTGCTGCTGGGCTTCATTTTAGCTTTTAGAGGAATCTTAAAATCCTCAGTCTAGACCTTAAACAAAGCTCAAGAATATGGGATAAGAGGGAAAAAAAAACCAAAAGTGTGATTACACAGATCCAGAGAAAAGGAGTTTATTATTCAACAGTGTGAGAAGAGATAAGAAACAAGAATCATCTCAAATGCCAAGCAAAGTCTTTTGGAAGCAAAAAAAAAAAAAAAATTAGAGCTAAGCTTGGTCCAGGAGGTAGAGGATAAGACTAGATCTAGCATACAAATACAAAATAATCCTGCAGTGCGAGTAAGTAAAATGCTAAGCACGAAGTGAAGAGCATGGAACCACAAAGCACTTTGGCAGAGATACTACTATCCCTCCTCCCTCTTGTCTATGTACCAACATGTATTTTGAATTGTTTTCAAGATTTTTTTTTTCAGACTCACAGAGAAAAGTTCTGTAAAGGTAATAATTTAATAGGTCCTTTGTAGGCATGAGCTTTGGTCTTGACAAAACCATGGAGGATTTCTCAAAAAGACTTTCTCTGTTCAAGAGCTTTTTGTCTGACATAGCTACAAGGTCATTATGATCTCACTTGCTAGCATATGGTATTTTGAGAGTCATGTCACAAAGAGGAAATCTACCAGATATTCACAGCGTGTGGTATTTCAAAATCATCACATTGACCTAAGGAAGAGCTAATAAAGATTTTGATTTGTTGATAGCTCCTATCTTGAGAATTTGTTTGAATCCATACCAGTTCCTGTTTTACGTGTTTACTTTTCCAATGCTTGATACTATTTGCATGAGACGATTCTAATTATTTTTATAACAAAATCTAAGAGCTTTGTTGGAAAGTAATCGCTAAAAAGAATAAAAATAGGCTTTGGTTTCTTCACTTTCAACAGAGGACCTACATTTAGTACTTAATCTATATTTTCATAGCCCACAATGTGATTATGAACCACACATCTTCTACTTCCTTCTGGAATCTTCTCCCAGTAATCTGTGAACACTACCGTCTTATCAAAGTTTTCAACTAGGAAGTCTGACATGGGCACGGGGGGCAGATGGGGGTGGGGGGCGAGGAATTGCTCATTAGTTATTCTGTGAGACAGTATTTCCCAAAGCAGCAATAGAAAAAACAGTATCTAGAACTCCATTTATACCTATAGAATCAGAAATTCTGTGAGTGGGACCTAGTTATGTGTGTGTAGGAAGCAATCTTTCAGGCAAGGACTTATTTTTTGCAGCACTTACTAACCTAAGGAAATAAAGGATCGCAATGTTTACTAATTTGTCTCCACACATATATTTAGTAATTTAACATGATTTAACTAAATCAGTTCCATATGATATTCTTTTCAAGCATAGAATATATCCCTGATTTTCAGAACAGAATTGGCATACTATTTTTTGACAGTAACTTTGCACTTTCCAATGACATTCTAATTTGACATGGATTCTGTTTCCCTATACTTTGCTCATGGACTCATGTGTTTATCTCTTTGGGGAATGCTGTGCTCTGCTCCAGTGGCTGATGTTTAAATTCAGTAGAATATTCTCCTTTATTGTTGTTGTTTTTACAGTTTGATTTCACATCGTGTGAAACTCCCAGATTCTCTACTACTATCCATGCAAAAATATGAACACCAAACTCTGAGACAGGTTTTTGAGAGACATGTTTAGTGAACACTGGGCATTTTCTAGAAATGTCCTATGAAAATATTATCACTATTCTGTAACAATAGGTTCAAAAATTTTATTCTTAAATGTTTGCTTGACTCTCAGAGGCTAGAAATCTCCCCATAGATAAAAGAAAGTGCTATATCATTTTTTGTACTATGCATCTGGATCATTCCTAATAAAAACCGTATTAATGCTCTTCCACAGAGTATATCAATATGCTTGAAATCAATATGCTGCAAAGCCCACAGCAGACAGACAAGTATTAATGATGTAGATGTTAGTTTGAGTTTCAGAGTAGAAGTGAGAGAGCACCAGGTATTTTGTTCTGTAACTTAAAGGTCTTAACCATTCATGCATTGTTTCACAGCTTGATAATCTGCATGTATGCTGACCCATACCATATGCAATATTGCTGCAAATGACAAGCACAAGCTTCATATTTGTACTATTTGTCTATGTAGAGAAACCTATTAAACTTCAGCTATTCTGGCTGCATATTTTTGGTAGAAGCCTTCTTAGAAAAAATGTTTTGGTATGCCAGGTACTGGTGGCTCATGAGTGTAATCCTCAGAAGGTTGAGATCTGAGGATTATGGTTCCTGCCAGCCCTGGCAGGAAAACCTGTGAAGCTTTTATCTCGAACGAACTACTCAGAAAAAGTTAGAAGTGGCACTGTGACTCAAGTGGTAGAGTACTAGTCTTGAACACAAAATGACCCAGGGACAGTTCCTCGGCCTGGAGTTCAAGCCTCAGGACCAGCAAAAAAAGAAAAAGAAAAAGAAAGAAAGAAAGAAAAGTTTGTGTGTAACATGAAATTGTTTTAACTAAGATGTCACAGTATTTTTATTCGTTTCTACTGGAGCAGAAGTTCCTTTTATCTATGTATCTTGGAGCTGCCATCACCATTGACTTTATAGTGTATTAAAATCAGAATTGAGCACTTACTTATGTTCCAAGTATTGACTTTGTTCCTGAGGGATACTGTAGAAAAGTATCGTACGTGAAAATTGAGGTAGCCTAGATTTTGGCTTGATGTACACATGCTTAAAAGTCTAAAAAGGGTGATCATGATATTTCATTCACATAAAGACTAGGAAACCCTCAGTAACTTTATTTCCACATACTGGGCATCTATTAACTCTTTATTCTCTAGGAGCTTTTGGGCCTCACTCATTTTATTCTTAAGTTTGACTCCTTTTTAGCATTTAGGTATTCTTCTTCGGGCTTTCTTTATTCACAGAGTATTTTGTGTTTCCTACACATACTAGCTTTTTTCCCTGCCATACACAACATCTCTTCATTATTATGGCTTGTCAGTGGACCTGGTTGGTCACTCAAACTTGAATTCCCATAGAGTCATGCAAAATGACATCATTCAACAATTGACCACACATATCTCAGTGCACCCAGAAGATGATGAGCTGAAAATTTTCCTGTCTTGTGACATCATAATCATTGTAATTTTATAGCACAATATATGACACGTTTTTGATGATAATATAAGTAAACCTACTCTCTAATGGATCTTATAAAAAAAAGCATGGTACAGACTCATGTACTTGATAAGGAAAATAAATATGACGCTATTGATTTAGTTTACTATACTGTGACTTTTGTTGTTATTTTAGCATCCAATCCTACTTAGAAAAAAATGGTTTATGTGCTGTATTTCTCATGTAGAAGCAATGTGTACCTGGTATTTGCCACATCTCTTAATTGGTTCAAAGGGCCACATCAAGTGCCAACCCTATACCATCCAGGTGTGTGAAAGTATAATCTATGATGTTAGTTGTCTATGGATGTATTTGTTTAAACTGGACCTATTTATCACAACTTACCCTTTGTTAAATAACACGTCTATATTATTAGTGGCAAAAACCCTTCCTCTATCCCCACTAGAGGGCAGTGAGCACTCAGTCTTACTAAAGACAAGTGATTAGTATCCATGTGGGTAAACACAGGATTCTCCTGGGGGCTTTATTTAGAGGATTTGTTCTAGAAGGGTTCCACAAAAGGTAAGGAGGTGTTAGAGAATGCAAACCAGATGCAACAAACTCCTCAACTTGGAGAAATGCTACATCCCCAATCTATGGTCAATGGGCTTTTCTACTTACCATGTCTAGTATATAAACAGAGGAAGCCATGGACTGTACACTAGCGAAGGGTTCTGAGGACATGAGAGAAAACTTCAACTGGTATTCTCATAGCTTCTCTCTGGAGTCCCTTCTCTGGCCACACCCATTTTTTAAAACAAAGTAAGTTTGTGACAACGCTGTCTACCAAAGCTGTTATGTAATAAATGGTCCCTTCACTGTAGGCTGCCCAGGGCAACAAAGAATTCTGACTGGAAAGAGGACACAAGACTGAGAGATTCTAGCTTGTAAAAACTGAAATTTTGGAGGAGAAGCACCCTAATCCCTTCTATGTAGCATTGAGAATCTAAAGTGAAAAGTTATGATGTGTAGAAAAAAATTCATGTAGAAACTGAAGATGCAGGAAACGCTAAGACAATGGACGTACACATAAGAGCAGCCACCAGCTAAGGATTGGTGAACAGAGAACTTTATGGTGAGCTTCTTACAGTTTTCTATTGACTATTATAGATAGATAGATAGATAGATAGATAGATAGATAGATAGATAGATAGATAGATAGATAGACAGACAGACAGACAGACAGACAGGTAAATAGACAATATCTATTTATAGATGGATATATCTATAAAGATACAGATATATATGAAGATATTTTTATATGTAAAGATATAAGCATCTCTATATCCCTGTATCTTTACATAATAAGATGTACATTTTCAACAAGTTTGATTTAAAAGAACTTTATAAAGATATATTTCAAAATCATTTGGTCCTTCTTGAGTACTTTCCTTTTTTCACACTATTTTGAGACTCTCCACCATTCTCATCTTGCTAAGCACTTCCCCTCAATAATTAAAGACTTTTGAAGGCTGCTTGTTTTCAGCTGGTGACAGCAACCTCTTGTCAGCACTCTGTTGATGGCCCTTGTTAAGTGTTTTCTCAGGAAAAGTTTGAGAGTTCTCAGAAATCACCATGTAGAGCAGAGCATTTGATCAGATGATCACAGGATGGGTGCCTTAAATGGGGATTCTCCAACCTTGAATCTCTTAGTTCCTTTCTCGCAAAGTTTCTGCATCCTGCAAGTGTCATGTCTGTAAGGCCGGCTTGCTCTGAGGAGTTTTCTTTAGTACCTAGCACTCTCAGATCCTTCAAGATCTGATGTAAGGCCATGGGACACCTCACTTTAGCCATTAGCACACTTTGCCTGCAGGTTTGCACCCCTACTTTCTTAACTTTGAATATACCATCAACATTTAAGAGAAATAATCGCAGAGGTACTCTCCTATAATTCTGTGTTCTTCAAACCACTTTGTCCTCTACTACAAGAAACTACAGATAGACCACATACAGGCATAGGTTTGACTGGATAGGACTTACGCATATCTTTTTGTCCTAGTGGTAAGGAATATAACATTAAATCTTTCTAATTCTTGTAGAAACCTTTCATGCTATTGCTGTTCACTATGTATGCTGCTTGTACTTTGACTGTAACCTGTCTGCTCTAGAGGGTTCTTTTCACTGAAGTACAAACCTATGTTGTGTATTTAGTCTCCGCTATTTTGATGAGGTTTACCAGGTAAGAAACTGTTCAAATGTGCCGTGATTAATATGTGTAAAATATGTATTTAAATAAAGAATAGTTCTTTTGATTAATAAAACCTCAAGCCAAGAGTAAATTGAAATGGGATAAGTAATTTGAAACAACTGGAACTTAAATAGCTTGGGTCCATCCGCAAATCTATATTATAGGACTTTTTTCTTTATCAATACTTTGTTGATAATGCTATTTTATATTATATATTTTTCTAACTGATTTTTAAAATACTCTGTGACTCATTTATCACCATGATATTCCATTTTTACAAAAATATAGACAAAATAAAACCAGTTTTCTCTACAGAAACTTGCTTTGATTTTTCCATTGTCTAACGAGGCCATTACCTATCACCCTGATCTTTTCATGTCTTTCAGTTACTCCAACCTGAAGCCTCTTTAAAATGCAAAGTTTGCCCCCTATTTCCAGTGTAAGCTAAGATTCAGTGACTGCCAGCAGCTACAGGATGATGGTCTTAAAACCATGCAGTTATTCACAACCCACACTACCTGAGCATCTCTTCATCCACAGATATTTTTGTTTCAGTTTTTGAAAACTTGTAAACTGACAAATTAAATTTATATGTATTTATTATTGAATATATTACATATCATCAAACATGTTATATATACATTATATATAAAACCAACATATATGAAATATATCTGACATAAATATTTGTTATATGTCTGATTATTTGATGATATATATCAATAATATAATTATTAGATGCAAATCTACCTATGATTACTAAATACAATGTAATTATAAATCAAGTACATTGACATATATCACCTAAGACACTTTTTTTTCTTATATGAACACTTGGAAACATAAGCCAGTCACAGGACAACTGGTGGTATCACATGCTCAACTTGTTCATGGTATGTAAAATAATAAAAATCAAGGAAGCTCAGTGCATAATAGTGATCGATACCAAGACTGAAATACAGGACTTAGGGTATAAAGTCTCAATTAGGCAGGAAGAACAAAGTTGGAAGGTTCTCCCCCGCCCTTTGAGGTGTATTGAATAGCAAAGTTATATGTTCTATATTTCAGAATTACCAAAAGAATAAAATTTATATGAACTAAATATATTGATATAAGTTAATATAAATTTCATCACATATAGATTTTGCTTTGTCTCTATTTTTGCTGTGTCTCTATGTATCATATGATTTATCATTTAGAATATTCTTCCCTTTTCCTGGGATTCCCATTTCTCCATTCTCAGCTCAGGATGACCCTCCTCTCTGAAGTGGCAAAACAAGGCTCTTTCTTTCCCAAATATGGGGAAACTTTTTAGCCATCTATGTGCCCAGCAGTGTGTCTTGTACATCATTCTAGATAGTGTTTCTCATTGGATGACACAGGCTTGGAAAAGACAAGGAGGTAATGTTCAGCTCAGGATCTATAGAGCTTGCTTCAAGTAATGAAAGACAATTATGACCTCAACAAAGGTCATACCCATTTAGGAGTTCCCCCATTCAATAAGGATGTAAAAACAAGCATACATACAAATATGCTCACTCTAATACAGCTTACATTCTTGTTGATGGGAATAGAGACAGCCATGTAATTAATTGATGATTGAATCAGAGAATACACAAAAATGCAGAAAATATGGCAATAGAAAAAGAGTGAGTAAGGGCCAAATATTTAGATGATTGCTATTTGAAAAGGAGAGATTTTAAGGGATATTTCATTTTGAAGTTGACATACATTCATAGAATGAAACAAATGCATATATTTGGAGCAGAATGCTTAGGTAATACAATAGGCCCAATGAGGGGAATACGCAATGTGTTTGGAAAATAACAAGAAGTCTTCTTGTCCTGAGCAGATTGAGTACAGCAATAAAGAAATCATATTTACATCTCACCTGGCCCAAAAACCCAATACATTCAACTACTGAGATACTTCAATAAGTCATTATTGAAGGAACATTGTACTTGGCTTCACTAGTAGTTTTAATTCAGATTATAGATTGTGTATCTCATCAACCAAAGAAACATAGGTCCTATGGTTACCCTAATTTGCAATAACTAGTATATGTCTGAGTCAAGCAGAAAAGGTCAGATAAGGTGATGTTAGGTGAAATGAACCCCAAGATAAAGATTCAAATGTTTTTTTGTTTTTTTTTCCTTTCATGCAATTGTTTCTAACATATTTATAAGATGATTTCTTTGTTGCTTTGTATGTCCCTCCCCCACGGTATAACCCATGCTTTCACTGTGTTTGATGTTGGTATAATTTGTGGAGGGGAAGGGAAAAAACCAAATTGTTTAACTAGGGTTACAGGTGGACCCATTGCAACAATGAGATGTACAAGTCATTATGTCGAAAAACGAACTTTACAACTTTGGTGGGGAGTGGGGGAGGATTAGGTGGGGGAGGGAGGAATGGGATGGGAAGGGGAAACAAAGAGGAGGCAACAATGCTTGATAAGAATGTACTCATTATCTTCCCCATGTAATTGTAACTCCTCTGTACGGTATTCTCACAATAAAAAAAATCATTATTAAGTATTTTTCTGAAATATGTTATGGATCTGATATATTTTCTACCTTTCAGAGAAATTTTCTAAGACAAAGACAGGCTCACCTATTCCTCTTGAATTTAGGCTTAATTTATCCCCTTCAAGATTATCTCCAGGGGCTGGGAAGGTGGCTCAGTGTTAGAGTGCTTGCCTTGCATGCATGAGGCCCTGGGTTCGATCCGTCAGCACATGAGCAGAAAAAGCCAGAAGTGGCACTGTGGCTCAAGTGGTAGAGCACTAGCCTTGAGCTGAAGAGCTGAGGGACAGCACCCAGGCCCAGAGTTCAGCCCCCACGACCAACAAAAAATAAAAAATCTAAAAAAGATTATCTCCAGATCTTTGATTCATCAGTTTGAGGCTGGAAGATATCAACCTATACCTATGAGTAAAATAAGCCATCCTTGTAAGATAGACAATACAAAGAGAAGCTCTTGCCTATGGAACATAGACTGCAGCTCACATCCTATAGCCAGTTAACTTCAGGCTATATATGGTCAGGCGAGTCATTATGTATTATCCATAGTAGAAGACCATCTCAGCTGCTTTGTCATCATTCCATTGCAATTGCTGCTTCGATTTTTCTGCTGGTTATTTTGGAGATGGAGTCTCACATATTTTTCTGCCAGGATTGTATTTGAGCTGTGAAACCTTTGTATCTCAGCCTCTTGAGTAGCTCTGAATGCAGTCATGAGTTACCAGTGCCTAGATATAAAAATATCTTTTATGTTGGACATGCATAAAAATATTAAGTATACATAAAAGTATCCCAGGCAGGGAAACCATCTCAAGCCATAGATACCTACAAGAGCAGGTATCTTTGGAAGACTGAGTGCTAAGACTGCCAGAACTTATTTCCACAAACTGAGTGAGTTCAAACAAGACATTTGCAGTGGCTCGTGGCTATAATGGTATCATTATACACAAAAGATTTTCCTTTTCTCCCATGCCTCAATGCCATATGTCCAGGCCACTTTTGTTCCAAACTCTTTTAAAGTCAGCCTTTCATTATTTCTGGTAATTGGTGGCATTATTTGACTTGGACAGCTTGACACTCAATCTTGATCTGGCGTTCTTCTTTGAGTCTTTTTTTTCTTGTTTAAGGGTCAACATAATCCAGAAGGAATTCAATTGTGATCCTTAAATTAATTACATCTACAAAAATCTACAAAGATATTTTGTCTTAATAAGGTAATCTCTACCAGTCACAGATAAGCATGCTTTGGATTCATTCAACATAATGCATGTACTTGTAGGAGTTTCAAAAATACCAAAGCAGCTAGAAAATGGGTTGAGAAGAATGGAGAAGAATAATCAAAGCAGTGACATTGATTAAGATGCATTGTACTTATAAACCCATGTGTTGAATGATAACTCGATGGTATACCTAAATATAATAAAAATATAATTTAATAAAACTCAACTGAGACACAACAAAACAAAAAAGAAGTTGCTCTCAATAACTTGGCATGAAGTTAATAATTTATCTTATAGATGTTGGCCAGCTATTGAAAGTTTGAGCGATGAGATAAAGACTGGGATATAAAAAAAAGATTACTCTGAAATTGTACTAACTAGAGAAGAAATTTTGGACACAGAGCAGTTAGGAAGCATGTATGGAAGTCCACAGAAAAGATAAGGCTTGATCTGGTGTCATAATGCACAGAATAAGACAAATATGTACTATGGATTTAAAGAAGTTAATAAATGAAAAATTAGAGGTGAGTGGCTAAGTCCATGAGATGAATTAAGGGTTATCTCTCAGATTCTCAGCATTCATTACTCCAGTAACATAAATCAGAAGCACAATTTCAAAAGCACCATTGAATCTAAAAGGGGCTTTGTTTTGGGTAGAAGTGACTAGATTTTTATGGATCATACTGAATTTGTGTTGAAGACTACATCCTAGGAGCAAATAAAGACCTAAGAGCCATTTTTAAGAACTGATGACCTTTGAAACAATGAAATTTATGTTTCCAAAAGTTTATAACCAAAGTCTTTAAGGGACCCCATCCTGAAGTGATCCTTAAAATGCCCCAGATGGTATTTGGGGATCTAACTAATATGGTAGAAAAACTATAATTTATCTAACTTGAGCACTTAGCCAGAAGTAATCCTTATAAGAAAAAATAAGTATAACAAGTTGCCTCTCTTTCCATATATAGAATGTAAATGGCCTTATTTCAATTGGCTTTGTTTCTGGGCTGTAATTGCTTCAGTGACTGCAGTATCTAGCTGTCTGGACAAAAGCACTCTGTCAACTTTCTGGGTCATTTAAACCTAGTATCTCAGTATAGATCAATCTTTTCCAAAGCATAGACATAAAATAAAATAACATCCCCACCAAAATAAAAATGAGTTCTTTTCCATTCTCTTTATCAACATACTTGTTTCTTTTTAATTTCTTGTAGATAAAAAGTATTAACATGACAGCTGAAACTAATTTTAGATTTTCTTATGGGATTAATAGCATGGAGATATGTTTTGTTAATAATATGATACTGCTTTTTTTTGGTGTGGCAGGGTGCCAGTCCTGGGGGCTTGAACCCAGAGTCTAGGCACTGTCCCTGAACTATTATGCTCAAGGCAAGTGCTCTACTACTTTAGCCATAGCTCCTCTTCTGGCTTTTGGTACATAATTGTCTCACAGACTATGGGCTGGCTTGGAACAGTGATTGTCAGATCTCAGCCTCCTGAGTAGCTAGGATTATAAGTGTGAGCCACTGATGTGACACTACTTTTAATAGAGAAAAATCTACTCTTCTACATTCCAAATTATTTTCAAAAGCTTTATTAGCAGAGATAGTAATGATACTGCATACAGAGAAGAATGGCAAGTAATAATAATAAAATGATAAATAGTGCATCGGTAACTAAATCCATATCAAACGGTTGGCAATAGAATGAAAAGTAAAGCTGAGTAAGCTTAGCAAAAGAAGATAGGATGCTGGAAATTTGACAGGAATAACACTTCACTAGTACTTTGCCAAAGAATGAATATGATCTTAACATTCAAATTTTTGTGCTAAAAGATGAGAGTAATAGATGACCAACACAGCATGTTAAGGAGAGAATTGTCATCACAGAGGGTTGTGGATTCAATTCTAAATTTCCATGATAAAGACAAAATGTTTATTCTCTCCAACTCACAATTCCCCAGATGATGAATAGAGATTGTCAATCACCAGTATCAGGTTTTCTGCAAGGATGGAAGCAAACAATGCTTTCCTGATACACTGTAAGTGCTCAAGGACAATATTCCTTTTTCATTACTGGATTGGGAATGTTTTATATTTGAGGATGAAAAGTATTTTAGAATATAGACAAGAACATTACCACATATTTGAAATCTTTGAATTTTGTTTAAGGGATGTTATATCATGCCTCTGCATCATAGAAAACTACAGCAGGAGATAAAGTAATTGACATTTAAATATAAGCTACTCCCTGTGCTAACATTATGACCTTTAATGTGCTCTAATACAAGAGAAAGATTGATAGTCAATAGCTAATTGTAGGGAGAAAGTCTCCCTCTGTGTGTGTGTGTTAGACTTGGGACTTGAACTCAGGTGTTATCCCTGAGCTTTGTGCTCAGGGTTAACATTCAACCACTTGAGCCACAGTTTCACTTCCAGCTTTTGTTTGTGTGTGTGTGTGGTTAGTTGGCAATAAGATTCTCAATGTCTTTCTTGCCTGGGCTGGCCTCGAACTGTGATCCTCAGATCTGTCTCCTAAGTAGCTAGGATTACAGGTGTAAGCCACCAATTCCTGGCTTACCTATTGGCTTTAAAAACCAATCTAAAATTTTTTGACTTTTAGTTATGCTGACCCAAGAAATCCAATTAGACCTTTAATTTCTGAATCCATATAAATGAAATTCTTTGCTTCTCCCCTCAGTTTTAATAACTAGTCTTTACGTCTCTTCAATCCACTTCTCCATGGATTGACAAGAGTGTACACACACACACACACACACACACACACACACACACACACACACACACACACACAGAGAGAGAGAGAAATCCCTTACATACCACAGATCTACAGTTCTTTCAGCCAACAGAACCTTATTAATGAATGAGATTCCATTTTTTAGAATTTTAGAGCCTAGGATATTTGTCACATGATTTATTCTCTATTTTTTAAAAAATAAGGCTGGTTTTGCAGAGAGAAAGTTTGAGCCCAGGGGATAGTTTAACAACAGATATTTCTTTGTATAATGATCGAGGAACTCAGCTTTTCCCTTTGCCCCCAGCTGAATGCAATAGTTTAAGTAAAATATGTTATTAACTCAAAGTTCTTACATCAAATAAATGTAAAAATAAAAGAACTAAATAAACATATTGGGTGGCATACAAATGCATACACATGCATTAACTGAAATATGGTAGATTCAAGGGAGAATGCAAATAGTGTAATTTCTTAGAAAGGCAAAGTTTAATTTCAACAAAATAAACACCAAGAAGCCAATACTTAAAAGGGGTAGGGTGGAATCAAGGGTGATGTAGATGGATGAAGAAGAGAAGAGGGGGAAAATATAGTCAAGTATCCTATAAAGTTAAGAAGAGTGAGGGAAGGAATGTGTAGGAAAAGGATGGGTAAGAATATTGAAATGTGTGACACTGACCAACATGCATTGTATTCATAAGGTGGTCGTTTAAATGGCTTTGTACAACTACTTTAAGATTATTTAAAAAATAAGTTTAAAAAGATGCACTTTGTGAAAATAATGTACCAAAAATATCCCAAAGAATAGGTTGACCCTGTATGTGGCCACAGCATGAATTAAAATATATATATAATTAGGTCAAGTACTAGACCACTTCACTATGAAAGCAATAGAGCTGTATCATAAGAGGGAATTCTGTTCTTGTTTGGGGATTTAAAGAAAACTTCTTGAGGAACTGTTGACTGAGCAGAAATTGGAAAATGACTCAAATCAGATATGGATTTGAGTGCTTCACACAGAGGAAAGCAGACTATGACCTCGAGGTATGAAGGAATAAAACTGATGCAAATTGCTTTTAAACAAATTGAACAGAGGAGTAGTATCCAGAACCTGATACTGGAGATTAAATAAAATGTACATTCTGGGTGCTGGTGGCTCATGCCTGTAATCCTAGCTATTCAGGAGACTGAGATCTGAGGATCTCTGTTCAAGCCAGCCCAGGCAGGAAAGTCCATGAGACTCTTATCTCCAGTTAACTACCAGAAACCTCGAAATGTTGCTGTGGCTCAAAGTGTTAGAGTTGCAGCCTTGAGCAAAAGAGCTCAGGGACAGCACCCAGGCCATGAGTTCGAGCCCCATGGCCAACAATAACAAAAATGTACAGTTAGTATATAAAGCTTCTCAAGTCATATTATGGACTTTGGTTTTCTTTTAAGAGTGAAAGGAGGTCACAGAAAGATTTAAAGCAGGGTACTGACATGATTAGATTTCTATTTTAAACATAATATATGCAAAAGCAAAAGCAGACAGTGGGAGATAAGAAGTCTTTGAGCTCCACAGGCAAGAAGCTCACAACAAGAGTGGTAGCAAGGACAGTCTTATGGTTAGATGTAAGGGGTAGTGGTAATTGTCATAGCTTGGATGAAAAGAAATGAGTGCATTTAAAACAACATCAACAAAGACAGACTTCTTGTGTCCATATCTTGGGGTTCATTTCACTTAACATCATCTTATATGGACATATGTACATAGCTTTTGAGCTTTTCATCTCCTCTGATAAAATTATTCTATACATATACTAATTATTGCAAATAAGGGAAACCATGGGACCTAAAAATCTTTTGGACTGGA
Organism: Dipodomys merriami; assembly: GCF_024711535.1. NCBI lineage: Eukaryota > Metazoa > Chordata > Mammalia > Rodentia > Heteromyidae > Dipodomys > Dipodomys merriami. Next base: position 43,408,630 of record NW_027202271.1, on the reverse strand, counting down.
TTACTTAATATGATTTTTTTCTAAGTTTTTCCATTTCCTAACAAATGGGGCAGTGTGATTCTCTCTGATGGAAGCATAGCATTCCAGTGTATATGTATACCATATTTTCTTGCTCCACTCATCTACTGAGGGGCATTGGATTGGTTCCATATCTTAGCTATGGTGAATAATGCTGTGATAAACCCAGTTGTGCTGGTAGCTTTAGTATGGCCTTGCTTGTTTTCATTTGGGCAAATGCCCAGAAGTGGGATTGCTGGGTCATAGGGGAGCTCTGTATGTCTTCCCCCTATGGCATGTCCCTGTTGTCACTGTACTTGATATCCGTACCCTGAATCTTGTATATACATTTGTCTAAACTGAGGAGGGGAAGGGGAATAACAAAATGTTGAAACAAGGACAGAGAATGACCCATTGCAACAGTGACACCCACACACAGTATATCAGAAACAAACTTTACAACTTTGGGATGGAGTGAGTGGGGAGGAGTGTGGGAGGTGGGGGAGGGGAGGGACAGTGGGACAACAACAAGGGAAGAGGTAACAATGATCGATAAGTAATGTACTCATTGCCTTACTCATGTAACTGTCACCCTTCTGTACAGAATCTTTACAATAAAATAAAATTAAAAGAAAATAAGTGAGTGAATTTCAGAACATTAATATAATATGATTTAGCTAATTACATTGGAAGAGTTAGAGAGATGAGGAATTCAATGATATCATTCAAGTTTGAGCTTAAAAAGCCTCTTTAGAGACGTGGTGGTTAAGTAGATGCTTAATTAAAAGAAGAGATTGATCCATCATTCTCCCTGGAGAAACAGGTTTCCAGGCAGAAGTAGTTTCCAAATGTAAGTTCCCTGAATCTCAGAAGGGAAAGCAAGAAGTCTCTCCACTTCAGGAGCAAGTTTAATACTAGTAAGATTATATCAGAGGGACAGCCACAGACAGTACATATAGGATGCAAAGTCTTTTATAGTATGTTGACTCTGACATAATTATTGGACAACTAAATGGAGATATTGCCTAGCCAGTCAGATTTACTGGTTTTGAATTAGAAACACCAAGGATGAGTGTATATATTTATAGTGATCAGCATATAGATATTTAAAAATACTTGTCTGAAAAGAAATTGAGCATTATAGAACATTTTACAAAATTATTTACTTGATAGATGCCTTATTAAATGATGTGTGCATTTTTAGCATAGTAGACTGTGATTATGGTCAAGCTAAGGAAACATTTAATTATATAGGAAGGATTATTTGAAGAATAATTGGTGGCTTTTATTTCATCCATATATATTTGTATGTATCTTATAAAATAAATAACTGGAGAATCAGACACAGAATTTGGAAAATAGGAAAGATTAAGATTCTGGCACTTTCAGTCTGGAAATTGCAACTGAATAAAAGATACTGTCACTCATTAGCTGGAGAGAATATGGAGCTAAATCTGCATCATCCTCTGGTAGTCTGACACTTGTAATTCAATAGCCAAGTCCCAATCCTTGGAATCTATAAATTTCCTTCTCTGGGAAAAGGACTTTGAAGATATGGTCAAGTTAAAAACCTTGAAAAGGAAAGGATGTCTGGAATGATTTGTGTGGCTCCTTGAATATGTCCCTTCACATAAAGAGATGGAGGAACTTTACAGGATTCCTTAGATAAATTTTTATATTTATGTAACTTAAATATTTCTGGTATGTATATATAAATAGAGAAATCTGATTAATTTTATCAATCAGTTTTCAATTAGTTTCATAAATGTTTATGGAAGGAAATTTAATAAAGTGTATTATATACAAGTATTTTAAATTGTCACATATAAAATAATAAGAACTACTTTGAAAAGTTTATAAAAGAGTGATAGTCACAGTAAATAGCAAACTCTGTCTTAGAGATCCAACTAGCAGATTAAATCAATGATTATGAAGCATATTTACTGATTGCTACATATTTACATCTGATACCTTGAGCCATGACAATGAATATGACAGTTTTAACCTTCATACAGTTCACAAACTAGAACACTCTACTTTCAAATGTGGTTCTGAACCTGAGGTATTGGAATGACATGAAATCCATTCAGCCTCTTATACAGGATCTTTCAAAGTTCTCTAAATCTTTTATTTTCCTTCTAAAGATGACTTTATTTCTAACAATAATTTTAAGTTCACAGAAACACTGAGAAATTACTACAGAAAATCCTCACATAGTTCTACACATAGTTCCATATTATTGGCCTCTTTTAATATAGTAAAATTGTTACAACTAATGAGCCATTGTTCATGTATTATTAAAGAAAGCACATATTTTATTCCAATTTCTTTGATTTTTCCTCTAATGTTCTTTATCTGTTCCAGAATCCTACCTGGCAGTCATTGGTATCCTTAGCTTTATATATATTCTACAGATTTTTTAAAAAGAGGTTTTGGTGGTATTGACAATTTTGAGTAGTATTGGGAAGGAATGTTGGTATATTGAACCTACAGTATGGTTCATATTTGTTTGAAGATATTCCTATAAGAAGACTGAGGTTATAGGTTTGGGGAGAAAGGTAGCAGAGATTAATTTCCATTTTCAGTGCAAATTACATGCATGGACTAGCTACATGAGTGTTGACTACTGATGCTGTCCTTGAATCCTGACTAAGGTAATACTTGTCAGGTTTCTTTACTGTAAGTCACTCTTCTTCCTGCCCCACTTTCCATCCTACACTCCTGAAGGAAGGTCCCTGTGCCCTGCTCACATATAGAGAGTGTCCAGTTAGGCAACCTCTCCCTTACAGAAGAATGTCTACATAAATAATTTGGAGGGGCTGGGAAGGTGGCTCAGTGGTAGAGTGCTTGCCTTGCATGCATGAGGCCCTGGGTTCGATTCCTCAGTACCACATAAGCAGAAAAAAGCCGGAAGTGGTGCTATGGCTCAAGTGATAGAGCACTAGCCTTGAGCTGAAGAGCTGAGGGACAGTGCCCAGGCCCAGAGTTCAGCCCATGACCGACAAAAAAAAAAAATTGGACCCTTATACATAGAAGGATTTGTCTCTTCTCCCATATTTATTATTTTATTTAATACTTTATATCAGCATAGAATCATAAATATGTATCCTCTATTGTTGGGTCTATGTTACTTTATTGTGTTGCTCAAGTTTTGACCATTGGAAGCTCTTTCACTTGTCTCTGATGCCTGAAATCTCATTCTCCATCAATGTGGTGTTTGTTTTTTTTGTAATCAAACACACAGCACTATAAGATGCTACTCTGTCATCTTTCCCTCCATGTTTCTAGAATCAGCCCTCTTTCTGAGATGTCAGAGTTCCTTTCTTGAAGAATAGCTTTATATCTTTAGTGCTCTGTGTTAGGCTTTATTTAGTTGCTTTATTGTTTATTTAGTTGTTTTATTGTTACTAAGGTATCATTTATTTTCGGTACTATCCACTGACAAAGGAAGGAAGTTGAGGCTTATCATAATACGGACATATAATCATATCTACAATTATTTTCACATGGAGCCATCTGTGTCTTGATTATGCAGACCATGACTTCTTACTGATGTCTTCACCTCCAGTCCACCAGCACGTAGGCCATTCTTGTTTCCTCACCCACCCACCATGACAATTTCTACTTCAACATGAGAAACTTGGCTCACATCCCCCATCCATTTATTTAATTGTTCACTTGCAATATGTATGTATAACAGTATTGGAATTATTCACGTGCACCTTACCATACATTTTCTTAGTATGCTTCCTAAGTGGATCAAGAAAGTGAATAAATACTTTATGAGTTTAAATATATTCAATTTTTCTTTTTCCAATAAGATTCAAATATCTGTTCTTTCAATTTTCCACATTTTTGTGTGTTAAATATTTAATATTAAACATTGAAATCAAGTGCACTTTATATTGACGTTAAGTCTTTCCTTTAATAAAAGAGAAGTAAATAGCCCTAACAGCAGTCACAATAATCATTTTCATCTGAATTTCATCTTTTTCTTAATAATGATAGATTCCTCACTTTGGATGTAATTAGGTGATACTGTAACAGTGCTGCAGGCTCTATTTATTATTAATACTAAATGTAATCTATTAGGAAATATAAAAATATGAGCAGATAACTGCCTAGCAGAAGAGATGCCGGTAATGACCTACATAAAGTAGCTTAAGGGGAGCAAAAGGATGGTGGTGATTTCCATTAGAGTTGTCTAATTCCAGGGAAAACAAGGGAGGAGGAAGCCAGCCACACAAACCAGCTCAGATGCTAAGCCATACTGACTTTCCTTGCCCCACCTCTCCTTCATCTGTGTAGCAATTTACTTTCCTTTCTCAGATGCCCTGGTTCACTCATGGGTGGTAAAAGATGGCTCTTCATTGCTTCACTCCCACACACATATAGGGCTTTTCCACATACAGGTTATTGGAGACTCTGACTGGTTAAATACTTCAGTATGTAACATACTGAAGTTACAGGAAAAGGATACCTGGAAATAAATGGTTGGCAAGGATGATCCTTGTAAGAAATCTCAGCAATGAAGTGACAGTAATTGTGACTGTATTTCCAAAAGTATTCACTACAAAATCAACACATCAAATGTGAATTCTGATCATCAAATTAACTGTATTTGTACTTAGGACAGGATGAGTGGTCAATGTCTATATTCTGAAGTTGAGAACATAGTTCAAACCACTTCTTTAGAATATTATTTTGTCTTTAATTCATGCAGTGTTGCATTCTTTTTAAGGCAAAGAAAGAGAAATTTTAGGTTCACAAAACTATGAGCAGAAAGTATAGTGTTCCATATACTCCTCCCCTCTATGTATAGACTGCCTGCCTCATGACCAACATCCTATATCACAATGGAATAGCTTTACAATGGATAAAGAAATATGTATTGATACATGATTGTCACCCAATTTCCATGGCTCATCTTAATGAGCACTCTTGGTGTAGTACATTCTACAACTTTGACGGTTGTATAGTGAATGAGCTTTTTCCTTCATAATGCAATCACCCATAATAGTTTCACTGTTCTACAGATCTGTTCATCGTCTCCAGAGTTTTGCCTTTTCGGAATGGCATTTTGTTGGAACCATACAGAAAAAAGCCTTTTCATATTGGTTTCTTCCATGTCTTTTACCATCTGTTTTGTTCATTTCTTCACACTAGATAAAATTCTCCTTTCTTCATTCTTCATTGGTTAGAATCAGAATCATAGGACTAAATCACTATCACCAGACATGTGTCTGGGAGTGGGAATTTCTGCTTGACAAGTTCTCACAGCCTAAGAAATTTCCCAGTAAGTTTGAATGTGATTCATCATTGTATTTCTTATTCCAAAGATAAAAATCTCAGCATTTTTCTCCTTTTTCGCAACTCACATTTTTCCACTCCTGAGCACTTACTGATGATGAAATTGTCATTATTCTAATTCCACAGAGATCCAAAGAGCCCAGCTGAATTCTGTGAATATCTGAAAGGAATAAAGGTCAACACTGACACCTTACAGCTCCTATGCAAATACACCTTTCAAATTACTTTTCTCACTTGAGGCAATGTTTTGTAATTGCATCTCTCAAGTGAAAGGAGAATTAGCCTGAGTGAGTTACAAGTTAAAAGTGTACACTTCAGGAGTTAATGAAATGTGAAAAGCATCTATAATTTTCTTCAAAGTGAGGGAAAAAACAACTTTGTATTGTCTACTATATCTACATTATCAAAAGACAGTAGAAATTTATCCTCAGATCTGCCACTTGATTTAAGAAAAAGAATGAGCTCTGTGGAAATTAGATAAGTCTTTACATGCCTAAAAAGACATCCCACCTTTCCTTTAATTTCTGGAGTTTATTTGGTTTCCAAGTGAATGAGATGGCACATTTACTAGCAGACATTATGAAAACACAAATTCCTGGCTTCCTGGTGTCAGGTTTAAAGCACACACGCTATGGTTCACTCACGGATTGAACTTTGGCTCAAAATGGTTTTTAGCTGGGAAGTTCCACAAGCTGCTGATACTCTTGTTGAGTTTTATAGTCCATTAAAACACCAATTTAATGCCAAGTTAATTATTAATTCCATAGTTTCTCAAGGACAAGGTTCCCTATGAATAATTCTTGCTTGATATGAACCTTAATCGAATATATGCATATACAAGCTCACCAGATGAGTGCCAACTAGGGATTTCCTTTAAAGAGACTGACAGAGACAGAGAGAGACCAAGAGCCTACACCATTTCTTTTCTGAAGGAAGGAGAGAAGTGTTGATAGCTACATACCAACTTAGCCACTGATAAGTTTGAATACAATGAAGCATATGGATAGATGATTTTGCCAGCAGCAAATACAGAGATAATCTTAAGGCAGCAAGAATATGCTATATATTAAGCCCTAGGGGGAAAACTATCATAATTACACATAGAAAATTGTCTAAGAAAGCAATGCCAATGTCTGATTAATATTCATTAATTGAACATGTACAACATTTCTATGTGAGCGCCAAAGTAAGCAGTGTCATAAAAATAAGTAATGACATTGTGTTTCTATCTATACTTGGGAGGTTCCTGTGCAGTACAGAAATGAAATATAGTGAAAAGTGAAATAGAGTGAAATCTCTATTTTGGGGATTTCTGAATGCATTATGTAATTCCTGCAGCATGAATTTGCATATAGTGTCACTTGCTAGAAGCAGATATTTTATGCACAACCATAGATGGAAACTGTTAGCTGGAATTTTGTCTTTATCATAATTAGATATTAATTACAATGGATTGGTATCTACCTTCAGGCTTTCCAGACTTTTACAACAGCACAACAAAATAGGGAAGTTTATGAGGTTGAAGATGACTGCTCAAGCTGGATTTAAGTACAGCATCATACATGATGGAAAACATTATACATATACTCTTCAAAATTAAATAAGTTGCATGTGATTAGTTGCAGTGTTTAAGAAGAAAAGCGAATACTCCATGAAGCCCAAGTTAGGAATGTGAGTTGAAAATCACCAAATCTTTTACCAATTCTGGGATGATATTCCTAAAAATTTGTCAAAATGAAGTCAGAGGTAGAATTGACTCTAAACAATAAAAGAACAGGTTTCTTTAGAATCTTAGCAAGTTTGCAAATGTTGTATTGATGAAACTCTCAAGGATATTTTATCAAAGTATCACTGAAATTTGAGTATATTAGGTATATTCATGTTATTCAAATTATGGCAGCCCTAATAGATTTTAAAAGGCTGTTCTAGGTCTGCTTTTTACTTTCAAAAATTTAGATTTTAGTATTTATTATCTTATATTTAATAGTTTCTGAAGCTTAAGTTTGTGAACATTGGCTTTATTATATGTACCCACATCGTGTGTGTGTGTGTGTGTGTGTGTGTGTGTGTGTGTGTAATATTCCTGAAGCTTGAACTCAATACATGGGAGTTGTCCCATGCTCAAGGCTAGTGCTTAACCACTTGAGCATAGCTCCATTTCTGGCTCTTTGGTGATTCATTGGAAATAAGAGTCTCATGAACTTTCTTGCCTGAGCTGGCTTCAAATCATAGTCCGCAGATCAAAACCTCTTGTGTCACTATGATTACAGGTGAGAAGAACTGGTTGCCAGCTTTCATATATGTTCTTAATATTCTTAGTCAATAAGTGAGAGACAGATAGACAGACAAACAGACCCATGGAGATTAAGCACAAGTCTTTCCTTGAAGAATTTACAATTTAATTTAGAAAACATATACATATACAACAAAGGAAACACACAGAGGAATAGATATGTAGATATTTATAAGACAGTGGTTATGAAATGCTGTAGGAACTCAGAAAAAAATCTGTAGTTAATAGTATTTTTTGTTTTGTTGTCATTCCTTGGGCTTGAACTAAGGGCCTGGGTAATGTCCCTGAGCTTTTCTGCTCAAAGCTAGCACTCTGCCACTTTGAGCCACAGCACTACTTCCAGTATTCTGATGGTTAACTGGAGATAAAAATGTCATGGGTTTTTCTGCCTGAGCTGGCTTTGAACCACAATCTTCATAACTCAACCTCCTGAGTAGCTAAGGATTACAGGTATGAGCCACTTTTATTGCAGGTATAGAATTAAAAATAAATCTCTGTAGGCTTTTGCTTTCTATACAAAAGACTTGAAACTCATGAAATTGAATTTAAGAGTGATACCAGAACTGGAATCTTAATCTTCAACAAAACTTCACATTGGCAATAGAAGATGGCTAATGGATACTTTGGATGGTGATGAAGATGAGGGCTTCAGGACAACAGTCATGTACATTGTGAAATGTACATGTGAAAGAGTTGGTTATATTTTCATTACATTGCAAGGTCTGTCAGGCAAGTTGTTCCCAGTGAAACAACTTTAGGCTCATCCAATGAACAATGCCCTTATCATATTGCCATCCGCCAAATGATCAGTGATGTGGAAATGACTTATGCTAAGTGACCCACTTAGGCCCTTTAGATAATCTAGCAATAAGGCCCATAATTAATTCTTTTGACTTGGCAAGAGGAACTGAACTTAAGGTTGGGAGATTCAATTTCAAGCTCATCTTCTACCACAAATTAGTTTTTAAAATTCTGTTTTATCGAAAAAGATATATAAAATCTCGATTTCCCTCTTAGTTGTTATCAGTGTTCATGAATAATGTTTGTGATTTAGAGATATTTAATATTTAAAAAAGAGCAATGCTGTCTTCTTGAATTTTTTGTTCCTTTGTTTTTAACTGTATAAAATTCTTTGTTGTTATTCCTGTTTTTCATTGATATTTCATTTAGTCACAAAACATGTATTTAGGACACACACTGGGTCAAACTCTGCACTGGTGATGAGAATATCAACAAGAAAGACAATCCCTCTGCCAAATAAAGAGATCATTAAGATCCAAAAAAAGACATCTTTTAGAATTCCATATACTAAACAGACTATGGTACTTAATGTAATTCTTACAAATTGTAAAAATAAGCAGTCTTTAGAAAAGAATGTAAAATGTTGACTAGTAGATAAAACCCATAATGATTAAGCAGAAATTAATGTATAACATCTTTTTTAACACAAATAAAAATGTTTTTATATTTGAAAGGCAATCTTTACTTCCTCAACTTTGATTATAAAACATGTTTTATAAAATTTCACATAACAAAATTTATAAAACATGTATATTTTACAAAATTTACAAATTTAGTTATTTTAAATATTAATATAGTTCACTCATAAGCAGTTACAAGAAAATAAGTGACTTGAGAATTTGTTTCTGGAGAGAGGATGGGATTAAGCTTTTTAGTTCAATGAATATTTGTAGACCCACCCTGATTTCACTGTATTTGATGCTTGTATAATTTGGGGAGGGGAAGAGAAAAAACAAAATGTTTAAATAGGGTTACAGGTTGACCCATTGGAACAATGAGATGTACAAGACACTATGTTGAAAAACGAACTTTACAATTTAGGTGGGGGGGGGAGTGGGAGGGAGTGCAGTTGTGGAGGTGGGAGGGAAGGGATGGTAGGGCAAAAACAAAGGAGGAGGCAACAATGCTTGATAAGAAATGTACTCAATACCTTGCTCATGTAACTGTAACCCCTTTGTACAGTATTTTCACCATAAAAAAACCTATTTTAAAAAAACAAAAAAAAAGGAATACAAGACAAAAAATACTGTCAGCAAGTTTAATTTACTTAGCCTTTACTCTCTGCTCTGATTGAAAGTCTCCCCTGGCTGGCAAATTCAGACCTATTCAAAATACCTCTTATTCAATTACCAATATATCTTTTGTATGAGTCATATGTTCTTTCAGATAATGATCCAAACAAGATGAAAAGATACTTCAAATCAAAGACACAAACATCAATGAAATAATTATAATGGTGAATTTTTAAGGTGTATGTATGGTCAGATTAAAAGGCACTTTTAATTATCTGAGGATGAAGGTTGAATATAAGGATATAGAAACCTAGACAGTGGTTCAGAGTGGTCGTGCACAAGAAGAATCATCACACTCTCCCCTCACAGAGAATGTCTACAGGTAGCTTGTTCTGTAGATGGTTTATTGACATGAATCCTATAATGGTAAAATTCAGTTTCAATATCATTCATGGTCATACCATTTCTTCAGGTACCCCTATCTGATGACTGAACCAAGAGTGGCTCTAAAGTCATGACATTTGAACTCAATCTAAAACAATTTGTTAGTCAATAATCACTCTAACTGTCCCTATCAACTTAACTGAACATTCCATGTTGACACCACAGTCTTACTTCTTCCTTCCCCAAACCCTTCTTCCATTTCTGATAAACATCTTGCATCCTCAACTTCTAGTAAAATAATGGTAATCATTCTAGCTAGCTCATGTGATAGTTGTAAGTAAATCTAACTATACATATATATTCATGTGCATATAAATATTCAATGTATACATATACACATTCATAAATATATACCCATATATGCACATGTGGGAGTACATATTATATCTACATGTGTATATTCATAAGTGTATATATACACACACATACATAATGTATTTAGAATCGTGTTTGCCACATAATCATCAGATTTGCATCTTACGTTTTAATTTGCCACTCTATTCAGTTTATTTCTCCTGCCCCCTCTCTTGAGAGTTCCTTCTAAGCCTAATCACTTTATCTTCATGCTTCAGCTGCTGACTGAAAGCTAGGTGCTATTTTCCTTTGATTTTTATCTTTCTTTAAAGCTTCTGAAATGTAACCTTTTCCCAGGTACCAGATTCATATTTTTCCAATTCTCTACTGTCTACATCTTAATGTCTCACAGGCATGCAAACTGATGATTTCTATTGTGTGTTAATTTTCCTATTATCCTACACAAAAGGCCCCAAATATAGTGAATAACACTAAAGAAATTAGGTGTGTTCAGCTGCACAAGGAAAAAGTATGAAACTTATTTCTCACATCTCCTTCATTTGTGATTGTCAGGTTCTATGAGCATACTAAATTATCTATATTCTTAGGGATTCTTTGGATTTTTCCCTTCTTCTCTACACTTATTAATTCCTGATCTGGCCATTTCCCCAATATTAACAGTTTCAACAACACTTAATCACTAAGTATCAAGGTCTTGGCAGAAAAATGTCTTCAGTATCTACCTCAGTCATTTTGAAAACAAATCTTCAAAAGGGGAAAATCTGCATCTTGGCACCATGAATGGAAAGCATACATAGCCCAATGTTTTATAAAATTGATTTACTTTTGCCTACTTTATTCAATAAAATTACTTCTCACCTGGCAGAGAAAACTTCTTGAGTGACAGATCATTATAAAAAAACATATGATAATGGATCATAATGTGATGTCCTATGCATCACATACAATTTGAAATATTTATAACCTAGAATCACTTAACTGCAAAATACATTTTTCCTTTATTTCTTCTTGCTTATATGAAAATATTTTTCAGTATTCACTCTTATTTTACTTTAGATACTTTCCCATTCAAACAACATATAATATTAATCCACTAGATATGTGCCATCAAAAAATATGAACAGAAAATTTAAGCAGCCAGGTGCATTCTGTTTAGAGTCTCATTTAGCATAAATATGAATATGTGATAATTACTGATCACAATGTAGTATATTTGTTATTTTGATCACATGCATTCAAGTAGCTGTAATATTTTAGAGAAGAAAACAAATACTCAAAGCTTTATAGTTTCAAGATAATAATAAAAATTAGAGCCTCAGGACTTTTTAGTAGCTATACATTAATATAACTAATTTTGTTCCATAGATGTGCAATAAAGTCATTAATTTTAATACTTTCAATTATGTTACATTCAGATGGAAATGAAATGAGGAAAGTAGAATGAAAATATAGAAAGCCCTCGGTTTCAGTCCCCGGAAATAACAAAAAACAAAGAACCTAAAAGAATATTATTTCTAAAGGGTGTTGCTCTTAGTGTGCAATTGTCAAATAGGTTTTTTAGTTGTATGTACTGGGGTTTTTTGTTTTTTGTTTTTTTTTTTTTTTGGGTCCGGTTGTGGGGCCTGAACTCTGGGCCTGGGCGCTGTCTCTCAGCTCTTCAGCTCAAGGCTAGCACTCTACCACTTGAGCCACAGCGCCACTTCCCGCTTTTTTCTTTTTGCTTATGTGGTGCTGAGGAATAGAACTCAGGGCCTCAGGCATGCAAGGCAAGCTCTACCACTGAGCCAACTTCCCAGCCCGTATGTACTGTTTTCTGTAAACAAATTCATTGTAGAGTTCAAGGAAAAGAAATACTATTGTGGGCTGAGAGTTCACAAGAATTTAAATTGTAACAGTTCTGTGACTTCAATCATTTTTTTACAAAGAAAAGGCCTTTATATGTATTACAACAAAAGATCATAATTTAAAATCTATCATTTCATTACTAGGTGTGTTCTATGCAGATAGCAAAGCAAGTACGAAAATCTATGTATAGACAGCATAGATTTTTCTTGCCTTTAATGTAACTTTTTCATTGCAGAAAACTTAATTCTTGGTTTTAAACATTAGTGGAAGATAAATAATAGAATGAAAGCTAATAAATAGAAACAGAAGAAAATTTTATAGGAGCTAAAAAAAGAAAGATAATGATTAAACTCTTAAACCATTAACTTAAAAATTCATCATTTAACTAACTCAGCTAATTTCTTTTTTTTGGGGGGGGGAGTCCGGTCGTGGGGCCTGAACTCTGGGCCTGGGCACTGTCCCTCAGCTCTTCAGCTCAAGGCTAGCACTCTACCACTTGAGCTACAGAGCCACTTCCGGCTTTTTTATTTTTGCTTATGTGGTACTGAGGAATCGAACCCAGGGCCTCATGCATGCAAGGCAAGCGCTCTATCACTGAGCCACCTTCCCAGCCCCTAACTCAGCTAATTTCTGTAGATTTCTTGAGAAAGCACCACATTAACAGCAGAATTTGAATAATGCCTTTAAATATAGTTTTATAATTAGTTTATTTCTATATAGTCATTTTATTGAAAAAATCGATGTTGCGAATATCTGCTCATGAATATTTTGATTTTAATTTGTAGACTTAAGCTTTAAAACTTATTCCTCTACCCCCTAATCCTGATAATTCTCTTAACCTTTGCTTTCAATACATATATCACACTTTGGAAGTAAACCAGTATCACCTTTAATTGCATTCACCATCACTCAGCTTTGACTGGAATGTTCCATGTCAAAGTCTGAATCCCAGGTGACTATGAAGATAATAGAAACTGGGGGAAGAGGGGGGATTTCAAGTTTCTCTGTAATTGGTTCCTTAAGAATAATGAAGTCAATATACAATACTGCTCACTGTCAAACCTCTGATTATGAAGAAGAGCTTGAGGATGTTTAAAAAGCAATTCTATTTCCCACCCAATAGCAGGTTGATAATGTTAAAAGAATAAAGGATGAAGAAGCAGAGAGAAAACCAAGACCTTTTGTTTTTTATATTCTTTTGGCAGAACTATTCCTAAGCCAATTTCACTCTAAAACCTGGTAATTAAAATGTATTCTTCAAGCACATATTTGATAATTTTGGAGGGCATAAAACTATGATTTAATTTCTTATCATTTTACCTACATTTAGATTTCCTCTAGTATAGCGTCTTTTGTGGATAAAACTTACACCAACAACTTAGCAAAAATCAGTTTGTGCCCAAAATTTCCATTAAAATTCAGAATAACATAAATGTAATCTTTCCATGAATACCATTTCTTCCTAAAGCAGATGATAGCCTGCCATTTTATAAATAAATTTAAATTGTTATGCTTCTATTCCTAGCCATGCATGCATGGTAGGCTCATTTTTTGGGTGCAATAGCAATAATGATAATGATAATGATGATGATGATAATAATAATAATAATATGTTACCTTATCATCTAAAGTAAAATTAAAAGAATCATGTAACTGTTCTGTTTGCAGATGCTAAGTGATATTTGTATTTATAGTGATGTAATATAATCACCACAACTCGTAAGTGGACACAGTAAAGAAAGCTTCAGATGCATAAAAATTATCTGTGTCTTTGACCTTTATAATTTCATGGTACTTTAATGGTGATAAACAATGCAGTTATTGTTCATTTTAAAAAGGAAATGAAAAAATAATCTTAGTATCTCAGACTACACTACTGGAAAAGTTCTTGAGTTTTTTTCCTCTTTGTCTTGAAGTAATATTGTACTCTATGAGGACAAGAAAAATTAAGTCTTTTTTTCCCCTCTCTTACTCGCTCATTCATTGCTAATTTATTTCCCTTCCTCCTTTCCTTCCTTCCTTCCTTGCTTCTTTCCTTCCTTTTCATCATACTTGCAGTATGATGAAATAATAATGTGCAATAGCACATTATGAAGAAAGACATATATCCTTTCTTCCCTCTCCTTCCTTTTTTTCCTCCTTTCCTTTCTTTCCTCTTTCCCTCACTTCCTCCTTTCCTTCCTTCCTTGCTTCTTGCCTTCCTTTTTATCATACTTACAGTATGATAAAATAATAATGTTCAGTAGCACATTATAAAGAAAGACATGTTATCTAGCACTAGGATTTTAGATGGACATTAAATTGATCAAATACTGGTTTCAGTTACTGTATAATCATAGAATATTTCTGCTACAGTAAACTGTTGCTTTTGTTTTGTACCAGACAGTAAGAAACAAGCATCTAAGTGCTGATGGTTCACTTGAGATTGTTTGAGTATTAACTCATGAGTTTGTCAGTACACATTAGTGCTAAGGTTGATCCTTCCCACTTCGGAGACTCTCTAAGAAGAGACTCTAGAAACAAATGATTTCCAGTAGATGGGATCCAATGTAGTATGCATAATGTTGGGAGGTTTTTCTCAGGACCAAGTCTACCCATGAAAATCAAGGAATTTTGCTATGAGGACAATAATTCAAAAGAGTACTATACTTGTTTTTCAGTCAGAAATCTCAAATTCAGATCTGCATACACAGATAACATGAAAAACCATGGAGAAGACCTTTGAAGAAAATGCCACAGCTCCAGTAAGAGGGGGCTTGGTGAATGAAGAGGAGGGGTCTTAATTAAAAATGAAGGTTCAATGGAGAGAAATATGTGGTAGAGCTTACAGAACTTTGTGCTATGACTCATCTGAAACCTTTTAGCGAATTTTAATGTGGCAAAAGTACTGCATTATGATGTACCATGTGGTATCCTGATTTGTCATCTTCTCTTGACATATCATTTATTGAGGGGTACAAGAAGAAACCCTACATTGGCTGAGGAAAATTTCTCTACTTACATCCCACACGGAGATTTAAAAATATATTTCTAGAGTTTGGCATTTACAGAAACATGTTTCACTTTTGGAGTTCTGAAAGAAGATAGCTATTTTATTTTTATTTTGGGATTGGAAGTCTATTATAGTAACACGTCACCACTAGAGGGCCAAAGTAACTCCTCTAATTTGGTAAATGGTCAGTGTAGGAGGGCCAATAACTAAACATTTGAGTTTTCTTGACATTCACATCTTTTACCATATTGGCTGGTATGCCTTTTAAAATGATAGGATGATTTTTTCCCTGTTATTTCTTTATCTGTTTCAGAAAATGTTATGTTTATTTATTTTCAACGACCACATCAGGACCAAACAGAATCTTTTTATTCCACAGAAAAAATTTCTATCCCTAAGTCTTATTATTTCCCCGTGTAGCTATTGGAATTATTTTGTAAGATAGTCATTATATTGTCACTTAATGTGTGAAGTTGAACAAGAAAAATTCAGAAAGCCTGAATAATGCAACAGTGATTGGAAGAATCATATTGTTTCCCTTTTAAGGAAGAAAATAATTTTCATGGGATATGCTTACCAATGAAAACACATTATAATGAAGTTCTTTCAGCCTGTTAAAAAGTTAAATTTTACATATCTAAAAAAAATCTCAAGCAAACATTCTGCTTAGGGCAGTCAATAGCAGATTTTTCATACACGTATTGCTATGTCATTTCTAGTTCCAGAACAAAAAATGGTGCGTTTGCTTTCACCAACCAATTTTTTAAATCAATAATCATGCCTAGAAATGAGAGAAATGGTGGGTTGTTTTTTCCAGTGTCAAGTTTTCATTTAAAATGATTGTGTTTAACATTAGGCACATTGGCCAGCTGTCCTAAGTGTAACAACTATGTCAGAGATGACCTTAATATAAAAGATTTATTACCTATAAGGCTGTATCAAACTATACTTGATTAGATTTTCAAATAAACCCTTGGGGCAAATAATCATGATGGCTTGACCTTCAATAAGACTTAAAACAATGAATGAATGAGTAAATAAAAACTTTCTGCTGCATATTTTCTTCTTAGTCTTTTTTCTTCTTTGGATTCTGGAAGAACTACCTAAATATTATGCCATCCTCTATTTTTTTTAAGTCTATTTCTGCTCTAGTAAAGCTGTATTACCTAAGGCTATTAGCCAACATGTTGGCTCCTCTTGCTCTTCCAGGTTCTCCCAAGAGAGAAAGGCAGCAGTATGGTATTTATCTCTTAATCTTCATAGATTTATTGTGTAAACTAGAATAAACTTTAAAACTCAGTAAAAGTAATCTGATTTTTCAGTGATTATAGATTTATGCACTAATAGTGGAGAATTTATTTTTTCTCCTTAGGCTCTTAGAAAAAAAATCTTACCCAAGAAACCTTGAAATTCACTGTTTTAGTGGAGGGCAGCCCACCAGGCTATTATTGTGTGTTGACAAATTTAGTTCCAACAATGACACATCAGCTCTGTTTCCAATTGAGAGGAGGGTATGTCTTAGCTTCTGTACTTCTTACTCTATTTTGCAAAGAAATTTTTAGAACAGTTTATATTTTTCTCAGTAGCTTTCCATTTGTGTTTGGTATGTAGTGTCGTTAGTTGATGGTTTGTGACCTAAATGTGAAAACACCACTAACTTATATGTCCCTCTCATGTGTAATGTGTCTTAGTGTGAAATAAAACATATTCTAACCCTGCCTTATCACTCAGCAGTAATAGTGATAATCATAGCAGTGAACTCAGGCAACACTTACAGAGTGTATACAATGTCAGATACTCTGAAAATCACACCGTGAATGCCGCAATTCACACCTTACTAAAAGTGTCCAAAATGCCCAATGTTCTTTATCTTTAAATATCAGTTATGTATATGTCCTTGTTAATGACATACAGAATAAAAACCACCTGAAATAAGTAAGCAATTGATTTTAGTTTTACTAGCTTCAATAAGAAATTGCTAAACTTAAAAGCACTGGTTGTCAAAGTGGGCCTGACATGTGAGGTTTTCATAAAGGATAATGAGTTCAGTGGGAGATGAAGAGACCACTGCAGTAAGACAATGCCGAACAACTCTCAGGGGTTGATTTCAACAGTTGCTGGCCAACTTTCCTCACTTAAATATCCAGTAACTACTTCCTTCCTTTTCCCTGTCTTTGGCCAAGAATTAGCTCACATCCTATGGTGTGTTTCTTTTATTTATTTTCTTTTTCCAAAGTGCTCTTTGGGATATTTGTTTATTACAGATATTTCCTCTTTATTCCTTTCTTTCATTAGTTTACTCTTCTTCTGAAATGAAAAAAAAAAGTCCTAAATAATTGTGGAGCCCACATGATTATTTTTCACTTAGAGTATACTTGAGTGTGGAATATGTGAAGTATTATTTATCATAGTAGACAAAATAATTTTATTGTAAAGAGTAATGTTAATTGATGAGAAGGTAGGGAATGGGATGAGTAGTAAAGAAGGAAAAATGTGCATAAATATAGAGTCTAGATGAAATTCTGCATTTCGTAGTTTTCTTTCTACAATCAGTTCTTGCATTCTTTGCTCACCATTACATACATTCAGAAGTCTTCCTCAGACAGTGTCTTCCTGAAATGCTCTTTCTTTCACAAACCCAAAAGATTTATTGCAGGTTTTGGATCCTTGCTGTCAAATTGCAGAGGCTTTTCCTTCAAGGGTAAAGGGATTCTCAATGCAACTTCCATCTTTCCTTGTTTATGACATTCCAAGAAATGTGCTTGGAATTGCAATGTTACAGCCTTGGTCTTATGAAAGATGTTGTTTTCTCATTTGTTCCACATCCCATCTCTACAATTTGTCCCCAAACTCCTCCAATTTAAAGAGTAAATTAAATTGGCTCAGCTATTTTTGAGTTATGAGGGAGCAAAAAATATACTTTTCCTCCTCCTCAAAATTGCTTGAAACTTTATTTGTTCTGGTTTAGCTCAAGAGAAGATATAAATTTCACACTTGGCAGTATTACAAAAGGAAAGGAAAACCAGGCCATTAAAAAATCTTAATCTAAAGTTCAAAGTATATTAATTTTTGTAATATTTTATCTAAACATATTGTATATTCTCTCAGGTGAAAAATAGAAATGTCCAAAGAGAGAGTGTTATATACTTTGAATAAATAATTATTGACTAGATGCTATATAGAAACTACTAAGCAATCAGGAGAAAAACAGAATATGTTTATTCTTGGCTGTCAAATGAGTCTAAAATGGGAGTATGGAATTATTACTGCATAAAAGAGAGGGTTAAATAGCACTTCATGAATGTTCAGAGGAGAAGGCAGTCCCAAAAAGCCAGAAGTTTCAAAAAACAAACCCAAAAAGCCCAAACCATTATATTCTAGCAGCAATTATATACGCTGGACCAAAGCCACAATCCCACGATTTGTGATTCTAATTTCACTCCTGCTTCCTTTAATCCATATTCTCCCAAATGCCCAGATTTAAGATCTGAATTCCCATCTTAAAGAATGTAAACCCAAACATATCATGCCTTTGCTTAGTGGTAGTTGTTTCCCATTGCACTTTGAATGGACTCCAAATGTCTCTGCATTCTAGATCTTATCTCAGGATGCCTTCAGCAAGGTTTTAGTGAGACATTTGCAGATTATATTGTCAATGATTTTGGACTGATTATAATATACATCTCTAGTTTTATAGAGGCTTTTTAGTTAGCATTATATTTGCATAAAATATATGAAAGTTTGCAATGTAGCTCTGTCATCTATATCTATATCTCTATATATTCAGCCTTTATGATAAACTTATTATATATTTCATCTATGCACATTATAAATACCAAAAGAATCTTTTTACCATCAGCATTACTACTTTATAAAATCAAGAGAAAAAATAGTTTATATTTAGATTCCTTCTATACCTTATCTTTTTAATATTCCATGAGGACCCAACTTCCTATTTATATTTCATATAGTGTAAATCTGCTAGTAATAAATTTTCCAAGCTTACATTTATTTAAGTGTCTTTGTCACCTTCATTCTTGTCATGGCCTTAATATATATGTCTTCACTAAATTTAATATGTAGATGTCTTTGCCCCTAATATGGTACATTAGAGTATGGGAGTAAAGAGTGTTAAATAGGGTCGTAAGAATAGGGCCCTGATCCAATAGGATTAGTGTCCTTAAAAGAAGAAATACCAGGGTCATACTACCTCTGGCTTTCTCCAAGCACCTGTGTCAGAGAAGACCATGACCCACCAAATGCAATGCGATTAGAAGGCCCTCGCCATCATTGCACCTGGCTTGTGGATTTTCATTCTTCAGAATTGTAAGAAAAAACAAGAGCATTATTTAAGTCACTCATCCTGTGGTATTTTGTGGCAGCCTGAACAGACTAAAGCCGACTCTTTTCTGAATATAGATTTCTGGGTTAAATTTTTTTCTTGTATTTTTGGCAGTTTAAACATATCCTTCTTCCATTTATCTATTACAGTTTTGTCTCTTGTTACAAAATAGCAGTCATTGAAATTCTTTTTCCCTAGGTGATGTGATCATTTCTATGGCTGATTTCTTAAATTCCTTCTTTTATTTTTGTTTATGGGCTCGATTGTGCTATGGACTGGTGTGTGTGTGTGTGTGTGTGTGTGTGTGTGTGTGTGTGTGTGTGTGTGTGTGTGTGTGTGTGTGTGTGTGTGTCTGTGTGTCTGTGTGTGTGTGTGTCTGTGTGTCTGTGTGTGTGTGTGTCTGTGTGTGTGTGTGTCTGTGTCTGTGTGTGTCTGTGTCTGTGTGTCTGTGTATTTCATCCCATTTTGAAATACAGTAGCTTCTTGAATTTGAAAATTCACATCTTACAGCAATTTAGGGAAAATTCAGCCTATTCTTTTTTCAATTTCTTCTATCTTTTCTCTCTACTTTCAGTATTCCAGGTGAATATTCAACTTTTTCATATAATTCTACATGTCCCTATGTCTTCATTTTCCTTTCTTCTTTACATTAGATTTGTGTTTATGCTTCAGTTTTTATGTCCACAAACCTTTTCTTCTGACATCTTTGTAAACTACCCAATAATCAATAGTAGATTTTACTGCTAGTGCTGTTAACTTCTAGAATTTTTATTTTATCCTGTTTTGCTTTTAAACAATTTCTATTTTTCTGTTCTGATTTCTGACATTGCTATTCATTGTAAGAAATCTAAATTTATTTTATCAAGTAAAGTTAAAACATCTTTACAAAATCCTTGTTTACTCAGTAAAATATCTGAGTAATTTCACAGTTGGTATCTGCTAATTATCTTTTCTCCAGAAAATGCATTTTTAGATTTTCCTTGTTTTTTGTTTTTTGAATAATTTTAAGTTATAGTTAGTATAGATTCTGATATACTGTACCAAAGAGATCTATTTTTATGCATTTAATAGGCAGTGTGCAAATTGCACACTGTTTTGGCAGAGGAGGCAGCTGAAATTTGTCCTTTATTTTATCTTAGAGTTTGTCTTTATATTAAGACAGTCTGATATTTTGGCAGATTTTGTACAATTTTGCTAAGAGGTCTAAAATATATTACCAAAAATGTATTATATAGGTATTATAAAATAACATTAAAGCCTACAGCTGGCAGATTGTGGCATGAATGATATATGTAGAGCCAGACAGTATCTTGGTGCCAGTTAAAAGAGCACAGTAAGGGACTTTGATTGTTAAGGTTTTCGAGTTTTTCTATCTGGATGTGGGTTCTCCACAGGAAGCTACATTAAGGGTTGTTGAGGAATGGATATATCCCTCTACTCTGAGATTTGAACAACCCTCTCTTATTTGTTTCACAGAGAGTTATTCTATGTGTTTTAGTAGTTAAGGGCACGTAGGTGCTTCTAGAGTGTGTGGCTTGAGTCCTTGGTGCACAGAGTTCTAAAGATTATAGAATGCAAAGCTTTTAGGCTCTTACTTTCACTGTATAATGTTAAAACTCTGGGGCTGAGAAGGTGGCTCAGTGGTAGAGTGCTTGCCTTACATGCATGAGGTACTGAATTTGATTCCTCAGCACCACATAAGCAGAAAAAGCCAGAAGTGACACTGTGACTCAAGTGGTAGAGTGCTAGCCTTGAGCTGAAGAGCTGAGGGACAATGCCCAGGACCAGAGCCCAGGTCCCATGACTGACCCCCCCAAAAAAAAAGTAACGTTAAAACTCACCCCAATAACAAGATCTGATATTTCGAATCCATGACATGAGACAAATCACTTTAACCTTCTGAGTTACAGTTTACTTTCTAATGAGTAAAGGTAATTGTATCTATTTATAAGAAATCTTTTTAGGAATAAATCAATGAACATTTCTACAAATCTGGCATGTACCATAATCTTAAAAATGGTAAGATTTTCACCAAATTAATTAAAAATAGCTCACATTACCTAAGAGACTACCATGTTCACCTGGCAAACAGTAGCTTGTTTTTTGTTTGTTTGTTTGTTTTTGGGGGGGTCCAGTCATGGGACCTGAACTTAGGGCCTGGGCGCTGTCCCTCAGCTCTTCAGTTCAAGACTAGCACTCTACCACTTGAGCCACAGTACCACATCTGGCTTTTTTCTTTTTGCTTATGTGGTGCTGAGGAATCGAACCCAGGGCCTCAGGCATGCAAGGAAAGCACTCTACCACTGAGCCACCTTCCCAGCCCAGTAGCTTGTTTTATACTTAATTACAGGCTTTCCACAGAACCAGCAAGGCATTTGTTATGTGAAATTGCCAATGAAAACATATCCATAACAAAATATAACTTTCTTATTATGTGACCATGAATTAAAAGATGAAAATTCAGACATGGAGCTGTGGCTCAAGTGGTAGAGTGCTAGACCTGAGCACAAAAGCTCAGGAACAACACCTGCGCTTTGAATTCAAGCCCAAAGATGAACAAAATTTTTGAAATAAGAGTTGGAAATGTATTTCCTCATTTAAAAATGTTTGAGGAAAACTGCAAGCTCAAAACCATATTTATGTTAAATTTAAAGAAATTTAGTATGTCAAAACATTTTAATCTCTTTAAAAGTTAAACTCACAAAACATAAAATTTCTAGTCATGCTATCAATATAATTTCTGATCATTTTGATTCAATTTAGGATAAAGTAATAGGTAAAATTCCCTTTCAAAATGATTATCAATGACTACCAGACATCATCAATATTTAAAAATTATAACTTTCTGATGTTTCTGAGTCCAGGTATGAGGTTATTTCTTTTCATTGTGGTATAAATCACTTCTGAACTAGTACTCTGGGGTTTAGATTATTTTTATTGATTTATTTATTTCTTTTGCTGTCATTCTTGGGTGGGCCTGGCTTGCGCACCGTTTCTGAGCTCCTTTTTGCTCAAAGCTAGAGCCTTATGAATTGAGACACAGCTCCACTTCTGACTTTCTGGTAGTTTCTTAGAGATGAGTCTCATTTTACTGTCCAGGCTGGCTTTGAACCATCATCCTCAGATCTCAGACTCCTGAGTAACTAGGATTACAGGCATGACCCACTGGCACCAGAACCACTGAATATTTTTATTTTTATTTTTGTGCAGTACTGGGGCTTGAACACAGGGTCTGCGCAATGTCACTGAGCTTCTTTTGCTCAAGGATAACACTCTACCACTTGAGCCACAGAGCCACTTCTGACTTTTTCTGTGTATGTGGTACTGATGAATTGAACCCAGGGCTTCATTCATTCTAGGCAAGCACTCTACCACTAAGCCACAATCTAGTCCCATTGAATAGTTTTAAACCACATTTCACAGCAAGAAACTCAAACCACAAAAAGAAGACTGTTCATAATGGGAAAGTACTTAACTGCTACTTTTTATATCAACTTTGTTAATTAAATAACAAATTGACCACAATTTAATAAGTGTTTAAAACACTGCAAACGTAGGTGAAAGGCAAGGTTCTGCAGTTTCTTCTTGGGTCCTTTTGGATGTTTCCTTTTGGAGAAATTAATATCCCTGTAAGGGGAAAGTAGTAGAGGAGAAGTAGAGGAGAAGAGGGATAGGATATAGTCAAAAGTCTAGTGCATATCCTACAAAGTTGAGAAGAGTGAGAAAAGGGATAGGTAGGGAGGGAATGACTCAAGCTGTACACAGGGGTGACACTGGTCAAAAACTGCTTTTTAAAATGTCAACTCTTTTGTACAACCACTTAAAATAAGTATCTACTATTTTTCTATCTCTCTCTACATATATGTAAGAAGTTTGACATACCCACAGAGAGAGCACAGACAGAGATATTCTGAAATCACAACAGAAAGACTTAGATAAACCCAGCCTTCCATCTATTTTCAGAAAAACACCAAGGTTGAGTAAAATGTTAAGTACCCTGAAGACCAGAATAATCAATAGCGGAATCAAACAACTACTTAATATTATGTGGCACCAAATAACCCCACTATGCCAAAACAAATTACTTCCCAAAAGGATTAGTGGAGATACACTGGCAGTGGTGGTTATTTTACTGTTAGTCTTAAGAAGTATGTTATGTAGGAATATTAAGACAGACATTTAATTTTACGGGGAGCAAGAATTATGTTCAATTTATTTTATTAATTAGGAGAAACACATTAGTTATTATGAGAACAGAAACAAGTAGATAAAATGGAAATTTTATATAACATACAAAGTTTGGTTGTATTGGAAACAGAAGCGTAGAGACAGTTTTGTGGACCAGATCTGCTGTTGTAACTTTCCACGAAAGGAGTTGTAACAATCACAGAAAATGTTGAGTTTCCTCTTGCTAAGCAAGGCCTGTTATACTTCTGGCAAAGGTCACTTTCAAGTAAATACTGTCAAACAGAAAGTCTAGGAAGCAGACAGGTTGATAAAGGGCAGATATACTTTCATTGCTTCTTTCAGGTGCTGGCTTCAGATAACATTCTTGTTGACAGTCCTGAAGAAGAATAGTATAGTAACATGTGGAATGCACCAAGAGCCGTGTATACCAAACACTTATTAATGAAAGACTTGGTTTGTTTTGATTTTTTTTGAACAGGATCATGCTTCGTAAGCTAAGCTAATCTCTTCTGTATCTGCTTCGCAAGTGTTGGAGTAACAAGCTTTTCCTGCCATGCTTGTCATTATAGTGAAATTCTTATAGATATGCTTTGGTTCAGTTGGTTCTTTGAAAATGAGTCTACATTTGTCAATTACATTGAGTGATGCTTGGCTTATTAATAAAAAATAAAAGCAATGGCTTAGGAATCAGGACATTACTAGGGATTCTGACTTTACCACTTACTGATTGTGTGGCTTTACCAAAATCATGACAACCTTTTTATCCATCATTTTCTCAACTGTAAAATTAGAACAGCAACACTTTTTTTCATAGGGATGATTGTGATCAAGTAGGTTATTCTGCATTATTGAAAAATTGTCAACAAATGTTTTCATTTCTAATCTCCCAATGCTCTTTCTCCTTCACTCTTACATACAAAAATTTAGTGCTCTTCAAAAATCAGCGTAAATTATAATTGCCTATTTTAATAAATAGCAATTTCATAATAATTACAAAATAATTCCCTTTGCTGCTAAATGCTCATCTAGAATGCTTTGCTTGCTTTTTAATTGTATGAGTGTCTGCAAGATTGAACATTTTGCTTTGGAAAATAAAGAACCTCGGTTCTTTTCACAGCTATTCAGTGGTTTGAAAGAACCATTTAAATATTCACTAAGTAAACTAAGGGGAAGCAAATTTTCATGCCAGGTATTAAGGTAACTTCATATTAAACACACAAAATCACAACTAGTTTCCAGGAAATTCTGCAGGAAACTTTTATATAGATTTAGGATTTGAAGAGGCTACAGAATTGGAAGCATGAAGAAGTACCTATTGTCATTTCTAACAAAAACATTTGGCTAAAATTATTTATCCATAAGCCATATAATATGAAACCTTTTGACCTACTGTCACCTTATTTTCATATTATGTGAACTTGCTACTATATATAATATACATTAGTCTGCACATACTTATTTTATTGTGGCAAAACATACAAAACATAGAATCAACAATGTAAACCACAGGTTAACACAATAGATTGAGAACAACTGTGCAACTATCATCATCATCAGATATGATATAATTGTTGTCTTTTTAAAATTCAACTACATATACATACAGTATTTGTAATGTCATTGAAATATGTGACATACATTTATTGTTTTGATGCATTTGTTTGTTTACTCATGAATATGTTTTAGAAACCTATACTGTTAGTGCATTTAAAGCTATGTAGTACTATTCCATTCCACAGATGTATATTTACATGACAGAGAAATTTAAGTTACTTCCAATTTTTACTATTTCAGTGTTTCTAAGAGCAGATCTATCCAACTATAACTGCTGGCTGTAAAATATGTGTACGTTTTTGTATTGACAATTATTACTAAACAATGGTCCAAACTACTTCCATGATTTGATGCTACAAAATATTTTGATAATTTTCTCTTTAAACCAGTTCAATAGATTATATACTCTCCCATATCACTAAGAAAGTCCATACTATATTAACTTTCATTAACATTGAATCATTGAAAATACCAACTTTGTAACAATTTTTTTATTCTTCTCATACTATTATCTCTTCCATCTTCACTAATACTGACTGCTTCTTTCTTTGGAGGGTGGATTTCAATATATAGAGATAGAGATAGATAGATAGGTAGATAGATAGATAGATAGATAGATAGATAGATAGATAGATAGATAGATAGATAGATAGATAGATATAGATAGATAGATAGATACGTACAAAATTTGATTTAATTCACACTTAAATTATAAGGTAATTTGGAATTTTATATCATTTTTACTCACTAAAAATGATATAAAAATGGTCATAGCTAAACAGCCCTCTAATCCCAGTTCCCAGGAAGCAAAGACAAGAAAATTTTCATTTCAAGACCAGCCTGGCTATATAATGAGTGCAAGGCTAACTTGAACAACATGGTGAGACCTTATCTCAAAAATAAAAAAGGAAGAGAGAGAAAGAGAGAGGTAGAGAGAGAAAGAGAGAGAGGAGCAAAGGAGTGAATGAAAGAAGAAAGAAGGAATGAAGGAAGGAAGGAAGGTAGGAAGGAAGGAGTAAGGAATAATTGACATCATTTTATTAACCAGGGTTGATTGATGTTGACCATTTAGAAAGGAAAGTTGCATAAAACTTCTGTGGTAGAATCTTATGTATGTATTGATAGAAGTGACAATAATTAGATTTACAAAGAGATGTATTTATTCCCAGGTATTCCTAGCGCCTGGTTATGTGGAATATGTCACTAACTTTTCCATATTCTCTCTTGTTAAATTTAGCTGGCATATACACCTTCAGTACTTCTTAGAGAGTTGCTGCAAGTAGATGTGAAAAGCACAGTCTTCTAGTAGATACAAACTTTAGAGGAAGGCCATATGGGTTTAGCTACTTAGAAAAGTGGCTGTAGTAACTCAGGCTTTGTAGAATGTTGGTAATTATTTTATTATCTTATCATGGTCTCCCACAACCAAACTAAAGTACAAAGAATGTAAGGGCAGCACTTTGAGGCTTTAGAAATGGTTGTCTAGCTATGCAAATTTGGCCTATTTAGTTGTTTTGAAATTATTGAAGATAGTCAAGGTAAAGCAACAGGGATCATGGGTTGGCATATCCAAGAAGCATGGATCAAATTGCTCTAGACCTTGAACAAGTTATGTTTTTTGCTCTGTGTCCTTGAACAATTTATATCCAGTGGGTCATCAACTTCTTTGTGTTGGAGATATTAATTCCTTTCAGGATTCTGGTGAAGACTAGTCATTGTGTGCTTAAAGCACATAATTATTATTGTATACACTAAGTGAAATGAAGCCAAGTTCTACTGCTTTAACTTGAGGTTAAGCCCCTTATGTGGAAAATTTAATGTCTTCTCTTGTCTAACAGGTCCCTGAAAGTCTGCCAGGAGACAGATTCATTCTCATTCTGACATGAGAAAGCAGAGTGAGTCTTAGTTAACTTAGTTAACTTCTGCCTGATGCTAGGAAATATTTAGTCTTTTAGTTTTGCTTATTTAGCTTATTTGTCACTCTATTATTTATTTCTAGCACTAGGCTCCTTCTATTCTTAATGGCCCTTCTTTGGTAGCTATGCTTAAAAACTGAGCAAGGGAATTAGAAAAGCATTTTTTCATGAACACCCTACCATGATGATCCTGTGATCACAACTGTCCTTCATTCTCTCCAGTTTTAACTCAGAGAATCATCCAGAAAGGGAATAGTGGAGGATTCAAGTAAATTTCTAACATACTCCTTGTCCAAGTCCCTGGAATGGAGGTGCCTTTTCTTTGTTCATTGTAAACCCCAGAGTCCTATTGACATTTCCACTTGGTTTAAGTGGGGTTTAAGTGGGGAAAACAAATGAGGAGAAAAGATAGAAACAGGAACCATTGACCTCTCATCTTTTTTTTTTTTTTTCAGCAGAAAAGCCTGTTGAATTTTTTAAACTGGCCAATTCGGGGAATACAGCATAAGAGGAAAGCTTCAAGAGTATTTCTAGCACCAACAGCAAGCCAGAGAATGACACACAATGGAACTGAAAACAGACATAGTGCTTTCTGTGTTCATAGTGTGGAGTGACCAGTAGTGACTTGGAGGTAGGACCAACAGGGAGTTACCTAAAGAGACAGTGTTAGCAAGTCCAGGTCTTCCACACAACCTCAGTTCTAATTATTTTGAGTCTTTTGAATAAAAACTGAGCAGATACTTACTTAAAGCTATCGTTTTATTTTTGTTTTATGAAAGAGTTGCTAGTAAACTTTAAAGGTCATTCTCATGGTGATGGGATAGCTGGTGAATGCAAAGATGGAGGGATCTCAGTCATGAGTGGAAATCTCGAGATAGATTCAGGGAAAGCTGGCTGAACACACTGACTATATACAAGGTTCAGAGGCTGTCAACAGGAACTTAGAAGAGTTTTAACTAGTGATTTGAAACATAGAATAATGTTGCATACTGCTGAGAGAAAGCAAATTGTTTCCAAACAGTGATGGAAACAGAATAAATGCAGATGTTGAAGAAAATAGGTGAAGTCAATTTTCTTCTAAAGAAATGATCAGGCATGACCTAAGATAATGACTATACAGATCCAATACACATACAGAATGATGTGTTGCACGTCTTCAATCTTTAAACTCCCCAAGACATTAGAAGCTCTTGATCAGGGTGTTGGTGATTCACCTAGGAGGTGGGAATCTAAGGGTCATGGTTTGAAGGCAGTCTAGGTAGACACATTTTATCTTTAAACATCAAAAAGCAAGTCACAGAGGTATGGCGCAAGTAAGTAATAGAGCACTAGTCATGATCTAAAAAGCCAAGTAAGAGTGTGAGGTCCTGAGTTCAAAACCTAATGCCAGAGCATACACACACACACACACACACACACACACACACACACACACACACACACACACACACACACACACACACACATTTTTGATAAAGCAGAACTAGAAACTTCTATTTTTGTTTCAGAGACAGCTTGATGTGTGACAGTTTTACCCAAACCCATAAGCACCCCTTATGTGATAGTTTGGATCTTAATGTTCCTCAAATGTCTGTGAATTTAAGGCTTATTTCCTAACACGTGGAACTATGGGCAGTGGTGGGACCTTCAGGAAGTGGAGTCTAGTGAAAAGAAATAAGATCATTGGTGAGTATGTCTCTGAAGGTGAACATAAGATTCTAGTCCCCTATCTTTCTCTCTCATTCCTAGTTGCCATGAGATGAGAAATTCGTAACATATATCCTGTGTTGCTACAAAGACAACAGCTCTGATCATGAGTCAAAATAGACCTTTTTTCTGTATAAATGGATTATCTCAGATATCTTGTCACAGTAAAACAAAACTGAGTAATACAAATGGGGGGTCCTGACCACCTAGATCCAGGATATTTACACCTAAATGTGATACGTTATTCACTGAATGACTCTCCACCTTCCTGCTTTATATGGACCACACAGGAGAATGGTTTCTAGAATAAGAGTAAACACTATGTGTTAAGATAACCAGTTGCCTTCCTTACAGTCTGATTTAATCGAAGTGCTGCTGGTACAATCATGATTGCAACCTAACCATGATTTAAGGAAATCCAGCGAAGCAAGAATTAGGCCTTCACTGCATACACCTATTTCCTTGACCATATTATCCACACCCCCAACCTATTAAGGTTATCAATGAATTAATGAATAAATGAGTCAGGATTTGAGTGACAGGATACTTTGCTGGCTATCTTTTCCATAGACTTATCATTATAAGTGATGGAGTCAATATCATTTATTTGACATATATCAAGCCCAGTAATGCATGAGTAGGATTTTCTACCCTAACTTGGGAATTCAACTGACAAGCAAAACCTTGTTTCTATGGAAAAATATGTTTGCATATCCAAATAACTGGTCTGCAAATAAATTTTCAGAACACGAACCATCTGTATGTTAGGAATAGTCTGTCATTAAACTTATTTACTGAGTCATTTTTCCCCCCATCTCAAACTTTTTTCCCTCACAGGATGTGTCTTAACATGTTGTGTTGAGCTTTTTCTTTCCTTTTGTTCTTTTTTCTTTCCTTTGAAAAAAAATGAATCCTCTGAAAATCTTGGCCATGTGTCAATGCTGTATTCACAAGGATTAAGGAGCAGCAGGGCTGCTGTGCAGCAATTCAGAAACTGAGTACATCCTGGGGACTGGCAGCACACAGCTGCCATTGTGCAGGCGGCTCTTGTGTTCCAGTAAAGGCATGTTAAATTTAGCAGCTGTCTTGAATTGTCACTGGGAATGGGGTGGGGGTGGCTGGCTATAATCTAGATTCAGTTGGGAATTTTACTTGATCATATACTTTAAAGCATTCTTCTGAAGGAGAATGTTTTACCTATTCCTATTTTCTATAATTCAGACAACTTTGGAATGGATACAGATAGGCACATGTACGCATGGGCCTATGCTTTACACTTTGTTTACTGTATACTTTGTTTACCGTTAGTGTTAATGTCTTCGCTGCTGCCTTATGATATTTAATTCCATGCAAATACCCACAATCTCAGAGAGTACCCATAGGAACCAGTAACCTGGATATCTTTCTTTATATTGATTATTTTGGAAAGAATTGAAAGGGCACAAGAAAAGAGTTACCACTTCAGGACTGCTGACTTATAACTGCAATCATACTTTCTCAGGAGATTGATATACTTGGAGGATTAGTTTCAGGGCAGATGTTGAAAAAAAAAAAAAAAAAAAAAAAAAAGGTCTTTGAGATTTCACTTCTATCTCCAAATAACCAGTAGAAAGATGGCTGGGGTCATGTCTCAAATATGACACTGTACAATGGATTTGTCTTTCTAATAGCCACACTTAGTTTATTTTTATTTTTATTTTTTTTTGGGTCAAGTCGTGGGCCTGAACTCTGGGCCTGGGTGCTGTCCCTCAGCTCTTCAGCTCAAGACTAGCGCTCTACCACTAGAGCCACAGTGCCACTTCCGACTTTTTTTCTTTTTGCTTTTGTGGTGCTGAGGAATTGAACCCAGGACCTCAGGCATGCAAGGCAAGCGCTCTACCACTGCGCTACCTTCCCAGCCCTTAGTTTATTTTTAAAATGGAGGATTGTCAACAGCCACCTTTCCTTTGTGTCCACACACCACAATTACTCACATAGAACCAGAAGTGCTGCTTCTAAAATACATCAGTATGTCACTACTAGATGTAAAAATGTAAAATTACATAATCCACCTTAAATGAGACTAAACATTCATTATTCAAAGCAGTGCAACACTCTTTTGCTCATTATGAAGCTCTATGCATCCAAAGATGAATACCCTTATTGGACTCATGATTTTCCTGTCTCATCTATAGTTTTACTTTGGATTTTTCTTTGTCTCAATTTAAATCAACTCATGTTTCTAACGTTAATTTATTCTTAAGCAACAATTCCTATAAATTATGAGTTTCAAGTAAATATCATATTTTTCCTTTCACATTAAAGGACATTTATTGTTACCTCATTTAGAGTCATTTATATATCATTAATATCATACAAACTACACGAAGGGAAACAAGCATTTGAAATACCATCTTTCCTGTATTACAAGACACCTCTGAAAAACACACAGCTAGTGCAGTATTAGTACCTTTAATGGGACAAATGTTATTAAATCAAGTATGCCCATCAAGTATAATAGCTAAATTCAGAAACTACTGCATATAAAAGAGTACATTTTAGAATCAACAAGATACAGTAATATATAAATGCATAAACTTGATATGGTAGTACCAAAAAGTGATTAACTTATTTACAAAAATATTTACAATTTTGATTTTAAGATGAAGTAGAAAAAGGGGGCAATAGTTTTGAAATTGGACACAGTTAGTGAAAAAGTGTCTGAGATGATGACTTAGAAAAGACCAGAGGGAAATCAGAGAGCATTAGTACACCTAAGAATAAAATAATAAGATCTGGTAAAAGAAGAAGAAAGGAACAAGAGCAAGGAAAGGAGGCTGAGAATGAAGCAAGAAGAAGAGAGAACAAAGGGGAGAGGAAAAGAGGAGAGAAAAGAGGAGGAATAACTATAACCAGAAAGAATAAGAATGAGGAGGAAAAGGAGGATGCTCCAGAACATTAAAAATAGAATGCTTAACTCAGGATCTTTGTTTTTTTTTAAATTTTATTTTCTTGTAAACATGCTGCACAGAGGGGTTACAGCTACATCAGTAAGGTGATGAGTAATTTCTTGTTGTGCATTGTTACTCCCTCCTTTGTTTTTCTCCCACTCTCTCTTCCCTCCCAAACCTTTCCCACTCCACCCCCCCCAAAGTTGTAAAGTTCATTTACAACATAGTATAGTGTAATCATTGTTACAATGGGTTATCCTGTGCCCTTGTTTCAGCATTTTGTTATTCCCTTTCCTCTCCCCAAATCAGATAAATCTAAATACAAGATGTGATGTACCAAAATCAAATACAGTGGTAACAGGGATATACCACAGGAGGAAGAACATACAAAAAAATCACATAGTACATTAAAAGTAATAACAACAAAGAAAAACCTCTTGTGTTCATATCTTGGGGTTCATTTCACTTAGCATCATCTTATATGGTCATATGTACATAGCTTTTGAGTTTTTCTGCTCATCCATCTGTATCAAGTTACTAAGAAAATGTATTCACTTGTCCCTGTAGATACCTCTCCAGGAGGTTTAATGAATTTTTCCTATAGGCTGTCCTTGCTTATCTGTGAGGATATTTTCCATGATTTCTGGTGTGCTTGAAAGCTCTCTTTTTACTATATGTCTTGAAGCATTGTCACATTGTACCTGAGTTTTTCTGTCCTCTGTTTTGTGCAGTGGTATAACCTTTGTTTCATTGATTTGCTTTGGTGGAGCCATTAAGTAGTAAAGTGTTATTAATATACAAGCATTACAATTCTGCTGTATCCTAGCAGTTGATTTGATAGCTGAATTGTCTACTAACGGACTGTTAGCATACAAAGTGGATATGCTGAATAAAGGGAGGATTCACAGCCTGAGAGATGAAGTGGGCAACAAGACATTTTTTTTATCACACTAATCAGGATAAGAGATACAATTTTAAAGCACATTATGGATTACTTCTTTCTGGAACGTTTCATTTAATATTTTTGTACTATGGCTCGAATCTGTCTCTTTAAACAAGCTGCTTGAATTTTTTCCTCTCTGGCCCAACTCTCTGTACTATGATGGGACACTTGGTGTGACTCTCTAGTCTTGGATTTTTTTTTTTACTGGAACATTAAGACTGGTTTCTTCAGAAGAGCTCTGTTAACTCTTCCTCCATCCTCCTATGGCTGATTTCTGCTAACTGAAGCCATAAAAAACAAAATCATGGCTAGGGATGGTGCATACATTTTCTTGCTGTGAACATGATGTTCTAGTTGTTTTATGATTGAATGATTAAATTGTATCAATAACGTCAGAGAGGGGTTTGGCATTTAGGTTAAAACACTAGGCCCTAGATTACAAAGTACACAAGGAAAAAAATCATGCAGAAATCATCCATGACTCTTGTGATTCTGTAGGCGGAGTCAAACCCTATCTAAATTCACATGTCATATCTTTAATAGTAAATTTTTGTCAGTGTTCTTTTATTGTTTTGTTTTTGTTTTTGTCGGTCGTGGGGCTTGAACTCTGGGCCTGGGTGCTGTCCCTCAGCTCTTCAGCTCAAGACAAGAGCTCTACCACTTGAGCCACAGGGCCACATCTCAGTGTTCTTTTACTTTGTTCCTGCTTTTATATTTTAATATTTAAAAGCCATTCAGATAGTTAAAAACATCAAACCTCAATATGTTTACCTCACTAAAAATGCTCATAATGAAAAATTGATATTTAAATATCAAATAATTTTTAGTTTTACTTATTTATTTACTTATTTTGTGCCATTCCTGGGGTTTGAACTTGGTGTCTGGGTGCTGCCAAAGTCTATTGCTCTACCACTTGAGTCATGGTTGCACTTTCAGATATTGTGATATTGTCACATTCTGGATATTGTGATATTGTCTGAATAAGTGATAGCCTCATGTCATGTTTCATTCAGAGGAATCTGTGAATTCTACTTAATATCCATGTTTTTAAATTGATATGCCAAATCTAAATTTATAATGAAAACCCACAGAACTAAGATTAGCCACACTTTCTTTCAAATAAGAATAACTTGAGGGGCTGGGAAGGTGGCTCAGTGGTAGAGCGCTTGCCTTGCATGCATGAGGCCCTGGGTTCGATTCCTCAGCACCACATAAGCAAAAAGAAAAAAGCCGGAAGTGGCGCTGTGGCTCTAGTGGTAGAGCACTAGCCTTGAGCTGAAGAGCTGAGGGACAGTGCCCAGGCCAGAGTTCAGGCCCCACGACTGGACCAAAAAAAAAAAAAAAAAGAATAACTTGAGTGGGCTCTATATGATTTTGTAATCATATGACACTCTCATAGCAATGCTAGGTGATGATGGTATAAGGATATAAATATATTTGTAGAAGCCGGGCATCGGTGGCTCACACCTGTAATCCTAGTTACTCAGGAGGCTGAGATTTGAGGATCATGGTTCAAAGCCAGCCTGGGAAGAAAAGTCCATGAGACTCTTATCTCCAAAAAACCACCTGAAAACCAGAAGTAGCACTGTGGCTCAAGTGGTAGAGTGCTCACCTTACGGTGAAGAGCACAGGACAGAGTTCAAGCCCCATGACCAACAAAAAAAAAGTGTATATATATATATATATATATATATATATATATATATATATATAGATGATTGAAATTAATAATAATATATAGAAATAAACCAATGTATAAAATGGACAATTGATTTTTTTTCAATAAACATACAAAGATGATGACTGGCTAGTTAACTAGTAGTTGTAAAGACAGTTATAATAAAAGCACCAAGATAATTTCATAGAAAAAATAATTCTATGAGAAGTAATAATAAGAAGAAAAATAGGAATTTGAAAGTAAAAGGAAATGATATAAATTAGAGACTTGAAACCTAGTAAAATAAAACTTTCAGAAGGAAATAGAAGAAATGTACCTAGAAATACTGGTTAAACCAAGATTTCTTACAGTTAAGAAATGGTATATGTACTTGTAGAATTATATGAAACTGCTACTTCTAAGGAATGAAAACTAAGTGACATACTATTGACAATATATGACAAAATAATATTTGCAGTGACTAAAGGCCTGCATTTGGTATAGACAGAATTTCTTTTATGAAAACATGTAAGAGAAGAAAACTTTAGGCTAAAAAAACCCAATTTTAAAAATGGACAAAAAATTTAAAGCCAAGATGAGATACTGATGTTTTATAGCCTATGAAAATATACACAATATTACAAATCCTTGCAAATGCACATTAAAACCAAAATTAGGTACTTCATCATACACTGACTAGAAAGGCTAAAACTCATAACTTTACAATGTAAATACTGGTAAGGGTGAAAACAATTGCATAAGAGAATGAAAAATAGTGCAGATACTTTGAAAGACAATTTGAAAGTATTCTGTAAAATTCACATATGTTTACCAGATGTTCCTGCATCTGTATGAACATCTATTTTATAAAAAGAAAGACAAATGTTTGCCTACATAAATACCTGTGTGTGCATGTCCCCTGCATCTTCATTGGTCGACCAAAAAATAGAATCAATGTAGTGTTTATCAACAGAGAAAAAGTTAAAGGATAATAGGATATATACAACAAAGTACTACTAGTCAGCCATAAATTAGAATAGAATACTTAATGAAAGAAGTCAGATTGCAAAAAGTCAGATTTTATTCTTACTTTGTTCTTGAAGTTTTAAGGGTTTTTCTAAAGATATGTGTGTGGTATGGTGTGTGTGTGTGTGTGTGTGTGTGTGTGTGTGTGTGTGTGTGTGTTAACTGAGAAGAATGGAAGGTGGTGGTTGATCTGGTAGCTGATGGTGTATAAACCTCTCTGAACCATCAGATTGACCTAGAGAAATGCAGTCAATGTTTCTGGGCATTGTAGTTTTCCTAGAATAGAACAGACGAGTTACCAGCAGAATCTGAAAAAGATAAGCCAAGCTTAAGCAAGAGTCTTCATCAAATGGAGTTCACACCACAATTAGAGTAACTGAGGCCCATTTGTTGGCTTTATAAATCTGTCGAAACTTTCTAGAGAATATGACCAAAGAGGTAAGTTAGGTGAGTTTTAGTATGTATAAATTCTATCTCAATGTCCATAACTGAAAAAAAAAAAGTGAGTCAGAGAAGAAAGTACTGTGAGTCATTGTCGAGTTAAATTCTGTCAGATACAGATTTAATACTATTGCCTCAGGCATGCCAAGATGCTATCATAAAGAACATGAAGTTCCCAAAAGGTTGAAAATTAGAGATGATTCTCTGATGGCATTATATACAGACAAGATTTAGTTTGGACTGAGAGAAAAGTTCATCTGTAGGATTATGGTGAGAGAAATGTTATTGGACTGCAGGGTAGAACAATTCGTGAACTGCGAATCTCAACAACTTGTATTCCCAGGGCTATCCACTTCATTCCACTTCTTCTAATTTCTCAGATATTGTATATTAATATGAAATTCAGATGGGGTAGCACTGAGAGCATTTATTGTGTAAATTGAAGTTCAGTTCCTCACCATTTCTTTGCCTAAGCATTTTTTAATCTACAAAACTGAGGTATTTTAAATGCACCTCGCAAGGCAAGGCTGTCTAATAAGTACAATAAGGCATGTGGAAGAATTCTGCAAGCCATACAACTCTATTCAAATGCCATTATTGTTAGTAATCTGAAAGCCTAGAATTTTCTACTATGTTTCATATTAGTCATAAACAGATTATTGTGTTAGTGTTCAGTAGTTTAAGGGCACTGAGAGAATCTGATGAATAATAAAAAGGAGTCAAGGGATGGAGAAAGAGCCTCATGAGAAAGGTTAAAGAAGTAGGAGGGAATTAATATAAAGGAAAAGCAGAACAATGGGCATTTGTTCTGTCATTGCTTTCATAAGAAGAATGGAGGTCAGTTATTAGTCATCAAAGAGTCCAAACAGAATAGATATACACATTCACAAATTACAGCACATTCAATAGAGCATAAAAACATCTTCACCACAATGTCAATGACATTCTGGAACAACCTCCCAGGGCAAGCTTTGCTTTTCCTGGAAGTAGGGTTAGAAAAGCCTCAAAAAATGATTTAGAATGCAAAGGCAGTGCAGTGTGTGTGTGTGTGTGTGTGTGTGTGTGTGTGTGTGTGTGTGTGTGTGTGTGTGTGTGTGTGGCATCAGTCACTTGCTGAAGTGTTAACTTCCCTGTCTGTTTTGACAGTCAGCACAAATATTCCTGCTTAATAGTTAAAGGTAACTACATAGGGTTGTCTGAGACTCCAGCTCAGCTGTCCTTTGAGCTTAGCTTCTCCAGAATCAGTAACTATGGTTTCTTTCTTTTTGCTTTTTTCTTTCTCTCAGTTGTAGGACCTGAACTCTGGGCCTGGGCGCTGTCCCTCAGCTCTTCAGCTCAGGGCTAG
The DNA here is from genome assembly GCF_024711535.1 of Dipodomys merriami. Taxonomy (NCBI): domain Eukaryota; kingdom Metazoa; phylum Chordata; class Mammalia; order Rodentia; family Heteromyidae; genus Dipodomys; species Dipodomys merriami. Next base: position 43,371,352 of record NW_027202271.1, on the reverse strand, counting down.
CCTTCTACCACTTGAGTCACAGCACCACTTCCGGCTTTTTTTTTTCTTCTGCTTATGTGGTGCTGAGGAATCAAACCCAGGGCCTCATACATACAAAGCAAGCGCTCTACCACTGAGCCACCTTCCCAGCCCCTCTTTTTTTTATTAATTGTGAAAATACCATACAGAGGGGTTACAATTACATGAGCAAGGTAATGAGTACATTTCTTATCAAGCATTGTTGCTTCCTCCTTTGTTTCCCCTTCCCATCCCTTCCCAGCTCCTCCTCAACCCCCCCACGCCAAAGTTGTTAAGTTTGATTTTTGACATAATGTCTTGTACATCTCATTGTTGCAATGGCTTTTAAAATGAATTAATGCATAAATAAGGAGCCTGTAAAACAATATAGTTAATGAAAATCACATACACTTGAGGAACAAAGGTGGTTGTATTTCTATTCATATATGTGATTTAGGCGAAATATCAGAAACAAACATCATCAATGTTCCTTCTTCCTATCAGTGACAGTACAAATATAAATATGTATTTTGTTGCTAATTGCATAGACATTGGCTATTGAGCTGAATTCACAGGGCCTCTCCGACACAGCATGGCACTCCGGAGGAATTACAAATAAGCTTTCTTTCCTGCCAGCAGTCACATCAAGGCACACAGCACAATGAGCAAAACACTGCATGTTCATCTGCCTCAGTCCCCCCTTTAGGCAAATGCTGTAGAATGAGATACTCGCTGTAAACATTTATAATGTGCCCCTGAAAGCAAACTAAAAACCTTGTCCGTGAAACAATCGCTTTGTATCTTTGAACAAACCTTTGCAATTTTCAAAGCCATTCTAAATTTCAGTTGTCATCATTTCAATTGAAAGTCATCAGTACTGGTGGTAATTTCTAGATGAGCACAACTCACAACTTTACTAGTCAATAAGCAGAAACATGTAGATGGAATTATAAAATATAGTTACTGAAGTTCAGTGAGATTCATTCAGGTACACAGTGAAATAAAAATTAATATATTTGTAATTACATAACCTAATCTGATGCAAATAATATTCAAGGTATTCACATAAATTGACATCTTTACTCGGAATTAGGTAGTCATTTGCATTTCATTTGTAATTAGCATTTGCATATGCTAGGCCATGCTCTACCTTTTGTGCCACATTCCCAACACATATATTCATTTTAACACTGTTTTCCAGATATAGAGGAGGGAAAGAAGGTTCTGAACTTGCCCCAAACAACACAGTTGTTATAAAAGGCAAATGCTTATAGATATTTAAAAGACAATATCAGATTAGATTGATTCATTTTATGTGACCAGAAACCCATTTCAAGAGCTCTTTATTCTATCACCTGATATCTTAGTTTTTCATAGATATGTTAAAAAACATTTACTGATTACCATCTATATGCCAATCATCACTAGATACTGAGGATGGAATTATGAAGTTAATTCATATCTTAAAGCCTCAGGTAGCTTAGAGTATATGTTTAAGTGTATAATAACAACATTATTCTTTGCAAAAGTAATAAAGTTATTCATCTCCTAAAACATTCTGCAAGAAGATGAGAAGGGGTTTTTGTTCTAGTTTTTTTTTACACATTTGAAGGTCTCTGTAGATATTTGTCTGCTTAGAAGAGTTTTATTTTTTAAGCCATTTAACTTTCTATGCTTTTCATATAAAAGGCTGGAGGCAGGGTTAGAAAATGTGAAGCTAATATTTTCGTTCTGAGGTACTTTGAATTTATCATTTCATCTGCTCAGCTTGTATTGTGTCTGATCCTGTGGAGTCTTTCAAGACTTGACTTGGAAGCCTGCTTTGAATGCTGCTGTGTTTGGTTAAAGTCAACACCCTGTGACATTAAAGTGGATATTAAATACCAAAGAGAAATATTTTAAAATAAGAACTCAAATTCCTGTGATACAATTCAGCTTCCTATAGCTTTACCTTCTGAACAAATATATGCATAAATAAGACAGAAAAGATAAGCAAATTTTTGGTTAATAGAATCAAACAACTTTAAATGTTTAAAATGTGAATGCAAAAAGCAAGTGAAGTCATAAAGATATTTACTCAATATTTTAAATCATTTAAATATTTTAAAGATTTCACATGTTAAAATTCTTAAATCAGGTACTGAAGTACCCCGTTTTCAGATGCCCCCTCACAGACCACCAGAGACCACAATCAATGCAAACAGCAACGAGTAGTTAATTGCAAGATCGAGCTTGGTCCTAAGCTTACTGGGTAACCAGTGACGCTAAGAGGCCCCAAGCATAAAATCAGCACAGTTTTTATAGTATCGAACAAACAACTTTAAGGAACTTTTACATAAGAAATTACACGATTGGTTAACATTTAAAGCAAGCTAAGGTGGGCAACTATGATTGGTTGACCTTTACAGAAAAATATCCTTGGTCCATAGCTTGACCACAAACGGTTATGAGTCACACTTGACCAACAGTACACATGGCGTGTTTCGCCCTGGGCTCTGAAGAACCGGTTGGTCGGAACATTATATGGCTTTCACTGAAACTCTTAGCCCATGGTCACGCAGGGCCAAAGTCACTTGGGGGCTAAAACCTGCCTTAAGCAAAGGCCATCTATGGCTTCAAGAATTGTGCTTGGCTTTCTGTCATAAATTCCTGACATTGGGGCTAAAGTGGATCATGAGTTAAGTCGCAGAACTGAGATGGGGTCTTAAGTAAAATGGAGTTGCTCAGTACTTTTACCAAAAGGCTCATATTTTGTTACTGGAGAATCTAGCACTTGGTGGCCAAACTAAAGTGTATTTTAAGTTCACTAAAAGTTCAGTTTGTTTTTTTCTCTATAAATTTAATTTCCTAGTAGAACTCAGGAGGTAGAGCATGTAGTAGTCATGAGAGAGAGGATTAAGACTAATCAATATGATTGTACCAAGAAGAGAAAGAAGTAATCATCAGTCATGATTTGATCCCATTGGCTATAGGAGAAAAGAACCTCCCATAGCTCAGTAACTTCTAAGGGCATAATAGGTTCAAATGATCCACTGTTATATATACTTGACTTAACTTTAAAAAGAGTCATGTGTCCTTTAATATCAGTACCATGACAAGGCATATTCTTTAACATTACATATCATAAAATAAACAATAGATTTGTATGTTTTACATATAATTATTCCATGCCCTATTTGATTTTTAAAAATGCACCTCTCTGGAAAATGTAGCAAAAGCCACAGACAAAAGCTTCATCTATGTCTATATAACATCATTATACCCTGATGCTTGTCATTCCTGGAAACAGAAGAGAAAATGATACCATGTAGGAAACAGTGTGTGGTACAGTGTTTCAAACTAGACATTTTTCAATACACTGTAGAATCTGTGGAATTTCTATCAATAGGTGACCAAACACTGAAAGATAACATTGTAGCATGTCACTAAAGTAATCAAAATCTACCATTGTATATAGACTTTCATAAAGAGATGAATGAGATAAATTGAATACGATTCTAGATCAAGACTATTGATCTATTATAGCACCCAGTGAATGCTAATGTTAAATGCAAATGTAGTTTACAGGTACTTTAAATGTTGGCAGATATTATACCTTTCTATAATTTTATGCCATAACACATTTTCTTAGAAGATAGAATATTAAGTACCAAATATGTCTTTCAGTACCCATTTCTGCTTTCTTTTTATTTGATGCATACCTATTTATGACAGTGAATACTCAGTGTTTGTATGCAATATCTATTGGTCACATCAGAGTAAATAAAATTTCAATTTCCTTATAGTTATTCATAAAACATACAATAGATTTTCACCAATTTGTGCTGTAAAATATGAGGACTTCTTTCTCTTTTCTAACTGTTCTACTTCAAGAAGCAAATAACATAATTACCACTACCCTGTCACTATGCACCATATAATTCGGACTCTGCCATTTTATTATTTTATAAACTGTTATATTTATCATTCTAATATCATTGGAATAAGTACTTGCACTTAAATAAAGGCAGAACAATGTAATTAATTCTTTAATCTCATTTGGGTCACTGAGGTGATACATAGCTAAGAAACTATATAATTATGTTTGCCTTCAAGATTCTTAAGCATATAAAATAAACAATATGAACATTTTCATTTTTATCCTAAGGCACAATGCCTAAGTGTTCTTCATATTTATATAAAATATTATACCTACTGAAATGCACTACAAGATACGGAAACAAATGATTTTTGTTTTTAGTTTCTGATAATTCTGTCTTCTTTACCTTATACATGGTGTATTCAATATGTATATCTTCAGGGAGGGCACAGAACTCAAGGGGGAAAGGGTGAAAAGTACAGCAGTGGAGCTCACTGGACACTGATGGAAGAGATGTGGGTGGGACTGGGAAAGAATGAAGGCACAGAAGACACTGTACAAAAGGAAATGTGCTCATTACCTGACTCATAATTGTAATCCTTCTGCAATTATCTCTATAAGAACAATAAATTAACTACCAAAAATATAGCCAGGCAGTGGTAATGGTCCACACCTATATTTTCAACATTATGCTGTCCAAGGCAGAAGGATTATAAACCGGAGGCCAGACCCAGGTGGTCAAGGCTCAAACCAAACAATCAACAAAGGTCATATTTGTGATAACATAGATCATAGATCGGCTGCTGGTACTTCTTCTTTGTTTCATTCATTATTACTACAATAAAATGACGTAATATTTTATGAACATTTTACTCAATAGTAATGCTAAATAAAATAACGTATTCAGTGTAATGTAGTTTCATTGTCAACTCAGCAAACATTTCATTTGAAAAGTATTTTAGGAATTTGCTAACAGATTGTCAATGGTATTCTGAGACTGTGAGGATATAATGGCAGCAATTCCATTTCAATGGTCAGGCTAGCATAAATTTTCGAACCATTCCCAACTTCAGAGTTAGCATTTCCTACATAGAACCTTCTTTGATTATAACCAAGTCAGATTTTTACTCTACTGCAACCATTACACAAAAATTGGCTGTCTTCTTGATAAGAAATGTACTCATTACCTTGCTCATGTAATTGTAACCCCTCTGTACGGTATTTTCACAATAAAAATAAATAAATAATTTTTTTTAAAAAGCCCTCAATTTCCACATGCTTTCCAAACTTCTCAAATTAGGTTATTCCTGGTGCTAATAGAGTACTTGTATAATTTATATTATTAAAAGCATGCCTTTGGATTTAGACATTTTACAAAATCTTCTCTGAAAACAACACAATCCTGATCAAATTTTAGGGTTATTTTTAGGCATTTGGAAACTAAATTTTAAAAAAAGGAAAGCAAAAGAGATAATGTTTATTTAAAATGTAAGGAGAATAGAAAAAAAACTTTGGTTTGTTTGTTTTCCAGATTTATGAGGCCACAGTCAATACAAGTTAGTGCTGAAATATCAATAGGAGAAGAATATTTAATACAAATAAAAAGAGAATATAGAATGAATATGGTCATGATATACACATTGTTAGCCACAATTTACATGGTCATTCAATTGTCTTGAAACTTTCTTTGCATAAAAACAAACCTTTCTTCACTGTACATTATGGATGGTTAATGGTTAGTTTGTTTTCCAGGCAGATCCAAGAAAAGTATGAAGGTTTATTCTGAAGAATTTCATTGTAGTCATTAAGTCAAAGACTTAAATTATTCTCAAGGCACATCAAAGCCAACCCATCTTAACATAAGGTTGGGAATGACCAATGCCACATGAAAAAAAAAAAAAAGCAGTGTTCAGGTTTCAATATTAGATATTGATGATGTGATAAAACTGAAGATGAGGTGGCAAAGATCAAATAGGAAGTAACTAAAGAATTTGTAGGTCAATTAACTTCTGATAGGGGTAACATTCCTTTGATTTGTTGTTACTTTGCACATTTTAGCAGTGAGTAGGCAGGGATTGAGGACCGTGAGGAAGCAGAATATACAAGAGGGATGATGTACTGTGAAAAGTGAGTAAAAAATAATAGAAACATAAGAAATTGTCATGGAGATAAAGTTGGCTCAAAGGAAATCCCTGAAGGACAAGGAGCCAAGTAACATATTAGTCTGTAGAAGAGGACAAGGTGTATGTTATAAAAAGGAACTCATTCACTTCACTTTATGGTTTTATCTGGACAAAGATGTATGAACCCAATATAATATGAGACCCTGTGTTTGCATAATTATTTTTATTCTATAATGTAATACAGTTTGTCTTTTGAAGACTATACACAAAGAAAAATCTATTCACATTTTTAAAAGTATCATTATGAAATGATTCAAAAATCCATACTTAATATTTAGGGAATCTTGAATAAATTTGCACCCTCTGGCAGTAGTGATAGTGACTCAGCCTTTGGAGTCATCTTGCAATTGTAGCACGGAAGTATTTCAACTGCATGAACTTATATCAAAATAAGTGTTTTAAACAACTTCTTTGGCAGCTCAGCCTTAAAATGAAAATAAAATATTTATTTCTCTGAGTACTTATCTGTAGTATTGCTTATGTATTTTAATCAACAAAGATAATTGGGCATTTTCACAAAAATATAAATAAACACTGCCTCAAGTTTTCTTATTACAAATGCGAAGGAAGAATTGGATTATAGGTAGGATTGAGTTCTATGAACCCAGCTTGTTTAAGTATCAAAGTAAATATACAGGACCAGGACCAAGTTAATACGCAAGGTAAGAAATACTTGTGGAATATTATGAGAGAAAATAGCAAATAGATATAAGGTCCCAAATCCTAATAAATAGAGCAGATAACATCATAGGAAAAAAGACACCTTTAGTTTTAAATTAACCTTGGATTTCAATCTAACTCTGTAGAATTAATTCCTATATTTTCAGTTGCATTGCTTCTTAACCAACTTCCTTCCTTGTATTTGGGCTTGTTTATTTCTCTACAAAGAACACACATTTTTTTTTTCAGAGATAGATTCAGTATTATCCTTATATGAACATTATACAATGTATTCATGTTTCAGAATATCATGATATGTACAACTTTTATGCCAGTGTGGTACTAATGAACATTTCCTTTAGGAGGTGAATGGATCAATAAACTGTGATAAATTCACACACTGTTGATTATTAGTCAAAATGAGCTATTAAACTCTAAAACGGAAAAAATGGTTATAAAACAAACCTAATTTGAAAAGGGTGTTTACTACAAGATTCCAATTATATAACATTCTGCATTTAAAAAATCATGACAGGATGTTGAATTTTTCAAAATGCCCTTTCCAAATCTAATAAGATGATAACATGATTTTTGTTATTTATTCTGTTGATGGGGTGTGTCATGTTTATTGATTCACATACGTTGAATCATCCCTGCATCATGGAGATGAATCACACTTGATCAGGATGAATAATCCTTCTAATGTGCTATTTAATTTACTGTTCTTTCTTGAGGGTATTTACATCTATGTTCAAGAGGAATATTGTCCTACAGTAGTGTTCCTTTTATTTGTTGTGTCTTTGTCTTATTTTGCTATCAAGTTAATGATGTCTTCATGTGTTTGGAAGCATGAAACCCTCCTCGATATTTTAGGGTACCTTTAGAAAAATTGGTATTAACTCTTTAGATGTTTAGTAGAATTCACCAGTATGCCATCTGCTGGGAGCTTCACTTTGGTTAGATGTTGTATTACTAATTCAATCTGACTACTCATTATTAGTTGGTTTCAGGTTTTCTACTTAATGATGATTGAGTCTCGGTAAGGTATAACCATTTAAGGCATTTGTCCATTTATAGATTAACACATTTGTTGGCATCTAGCTGTTCATAGTAGTCTCTAAAGATCCTTTGTAGTTCTGTACATAAGAAATCACTTGCAGTGTGCCCTTTTCAGTTCTGATTTTACCTGTTTGATCTTCCTTTTGCCATTAGCCTACTTAAGAGTTTGAAGGTTTTGCTCATCTTTTCTAAAGGTTATCCTTTCCATTTTCATCATTTTGTTTCTTTTTGTTTCTATGTCACTTGATTCTGCTCTGATCTTTAGTATTTCTTTCTACTACTAATTTTGGGTTTGTGTGTGTATTTTTAAAATTTATTATCTTTAAGTAGTTCTACAAAGGAGGTGCCATATAACAAAGCAGTTTATGAATATAATACATCTTGATTAGTGCTACTTTCTTCAACCTTCACACCCTCCTTCAACCTACACTTTTGCTTACATTTCTTAATGTTGTAGTATATACAACAAATTCTTTTTTTCACATTTTAAATATTTGCTTTTGTGGTAGAAAATGCCACTTAAAATATTTTTAATAGAAAACTGACTTATTACAGAAGATAAAAAAATCTGTGTTTGATACAAGGAATTCTTGACTGCATTCCTCCTCTTCCCTACCCTATGACCCAACAATCACACTCTGGATCATTTATCTAATAGAACACAGACAAGGTAAAGCTGTCTACGCAACCAAGTTCATCACAGCATTACTCATATAGCCAAGATATGGAATCAGTCCGGATGATCCTCAATGGAAAAACTGATCAAGAAAATGTGATGCATATATCCAATGGAATTTTAATCTTCTATTAGAGAGAATATTGTATCATTCATAAAGAAATGAAAAAATTCCAAAAAATTATATTAAATGAAGTAAACTAGAGTGAGAGAAAAAAGTCTGATTCATTTGGCTCTTTGAATGACAAATGGATTTATGTTCAGTACTGAAAGCTTGCTTAACTATCTCAAAAGTAGTGTGTATGTATATGTGTATCTGTGTGTTTATGTGTGTGTACACATGTGTGATAGGAGTCCCATGTACTTTCCTGCCATGGTTGTATTTGAACTGTGATTCTCAGAGGTTAGCCTCTTAAGTAGGTATGATGACAAGGATGAGCCACCAGTGTCTGGCTCAATTTGAATTCTACACCTTGAAAACATTGCCATCTCTACAATTTGAGTCTTATGCCAAGCTATACTCCACATTATTTTACATTTCTTCCTTCCCTAAAGAAAACTCAGTGTAGACACTGTACTTCACAAGAGACATTTTAATTTACCCTTGTCCATATATGATAGATAATATAACTAGGATGACATGTTATATTATTGTGCTGTTGATGAAGCCAGGAGATCTAGATTCTGGTCTTGCTTTCTATCACCTTAGTTTTGACTCTTCAGTTCTAAATGGCAATGACCTCATCTCTAAATGAGACAAATGATATCAGCTCTGTCTGATTCTTAGTGAGGTCATGAATATCAAGGGCTTTACAAGGAGCTTTAATATTACAAGTCCAATTGTTAGCACAAGATCTTCTTAAATGTGAAGGCAAATCATAGCAAACATACCATACAAGGAACAAGGTCAGTTAAAATATATATAGTCAATAATACAACCTTTCTCACTAAACACAAATTGATTACCTATGTCATAAGATTCTCCTATGTGCTGGAGTTAAAGAGATATAAAGGGTATAATGTTGTACTTCAGACACTTGAAGTCTGATTGGGGAGAATGACAGCTAATTAAAATCCAAAGTCATAGTTACCATATTAGTCATGCTGTATATGCAATAAGTGAATGCCAGTAACTCCACCCAAGAGAAATGCTTATAGGTAATTAGAAGTGAGTTTCAGAGGCTTCATGCCATGAAAGGTATAATATATGGTAAGAAAATAGGAGTGGAGTGCAAGATTTAAATTGTAGTCTCCTTGTAGAAAGCCTGGTAATTCTTTCTTTGCACTGAGGTTTTGCACTAATCAAATACACCTTGCAATACAGATTTATCAGTGAATAATCTATTAATTGCTATCAATATTAGGCCTCTGAGTTGGTCACAGTAATAAATTCCCCAATCCTGTAAATCTCAGCTCTTAGAATATAATTGACAGCTGTTATCATTGTATAGCTCAGAAGATCTAGGACTTTGGAGTTACTGAAGTGATAAACATAAGCTTATCCATGAGATTTTGACCCATAATTACACAATCTGAAACTTCCTACCTAGTCTGAGATGCATTGATGGAGGAGTAGAGGCTAGGATAGTATATAGGACTTCTTGACAGATGAAGGTGAATGGTATGCAGATTTCCCTAGGTTGCCCCCAATTTTGGATGCCTGTGAAAAATGCTTTTTTAAAAAAAATCTTCCTCTTCCTAGGCTTAAAGCAAATTGAAAAATAAGAGCATTTCTTTCTGATATTTTATTTTGCAACATGAGTGCTACTATTTCCATTAAGTTATGAAAAATATTAACCAGAAAAGAGTGACCTAAGCATTAATATTTGACAAAAAGCCTTGGTTTCAGCTTGCAGGCATGGAAAGCCTGAAGGCATTGGAAAAGCAAACATGTGACAGTTACAACAAATTCTCAAAATTCATTATTCTGGAGGATCAACACTGGCAGAAATGAGGGTAAAGGTACAGCTTGTAGAAGAGAGGCAGAGTAGTTCTGAATAATTTACTGACTTTGGGGTAGGCTCATCATGAGAAGAATTCTGGTTATTTATCACAGTAATGAGTGTGTGAAAATATGGTGGTGAGAATTATTTCTAAAACAGCACTAGCATGATATGGTGAGAAAGCAGGGTAAAATCATGAGAAGTTATGGATTCATGTTTTTAGAGGCTATGTAGTTGGTCAAATGATAATTGAAGTATGACATCAGCTATAGGATAAGGTAGGAAAACCAACCAGTACTACTTGAAAATATTCGCTTTCAAGAAGTCATGGGATTTCCAGGTACAGACACCAATGGAATGTTATAAATATGATTCTGAGGCTCAAGAGAAAGATCTAAGTGGAAATATTCATACAGAATCATCAACTTGGTTGAAATTCTGATATGAAAGCACACAGATTGTAGTGACCTGCATGGCATTAAGTACTCAATTAGTATGTTACTGCACTACAGTCCTGGTTCAATTTTCTTGTTAAGTAACTATAGAGTACTTTTTAATAAAACACATGTTTTTATTAGGTAAGGAATGGGCTTCCCAATAGTTTCTAGTAATTATTTTGTTAAAACAATTAGTATACGCTTTACATGGAAAAAATTTCATCCAGGATTAGTAAAATGCTTATAGAGTATGGAATTGTAAACTCTACAAATATGTTTTTCAATGTAGAAACTAAAATATCATTAGAGATCAAGCTCTTTCTCAGAAATAAAGATGTGCCCTAGTAGTAGATTACTTGGCTCCAATAAAAATTACATGGTCTTGTATTTTCAGATTTCTACACATTTTTATTCCTGAAGATCATTTCATGGATGCATTATTTATTTATTTATTTATTTATTTATTTATTTATTTATTTATTTATTTATGTAGTTAGTTAGTAATGGGGCTTGAACTCAGGGCCTGGGTGCTATCCTTGACATTTTTCACTAGTGGCTAGCACTCTACCACTTTGAGCCACAGCTCCAATTCCATTTTTAGGTGGTTAATTATAGATAAGAATCTCAAGGATTTTTCTGTTTGGCTGGCTTTGAGCCATGATCCTCAGATCTCAGTCTCCTGAGTAGCTAGGATTACAGGTGTGAGCCACCAGTGCCCAGCTTATGTTTTCCTTTTAAATGGAAAAAAATTGCTGACATCAAGATTACCAGAATCCTGATATCTTTCATCAAAAGCCTAGTAGGAAAGATGTGGGTTATTGATAAAATTTATCACCTCTGCCATTTTCTGTAGTTTCTTTCCCAAAAGACCATCCTGGTTCTATAGACAATGTTGGAGGCAACAATGCTTATTAATAGGAAATGTACTCATTACCTTGCTTATGTAACTGTAACCCCTCTGTATAGCATTTTTACAATAAAAATGTACTATATGTATACTATATATATATACTGATATCAGTATATATATATTATATTATATATATATACACTGATAGCATTAAACTATACTTGTTTTGTACAAAGTGGTGATTTGGGGGAGATCATGGGACTTGAATTCTGGGCCTGAATGCTGTCTCTCAGCTCTTCAGCTTAAGGCTAGCACGCTACCACTTGAGCCACTGCACCACTTCCAGTATTCTGAGTGATTTACTGGAGGTAAGAGTGGGACTTTTCTGCCCAGGCTGGCTTTCATCTTCAGTCCTCAGATTTCAGCCTCTTGAGTAGCTAGGATTACAGGTGTAAGCCACTGATGCCTGGCTTGGTGATATTTTTTTTTAATGTAGAATACACAATAATCTTAGGTACTTGAAATTTCCCATGATGTGAATGTATTGTTTCACTTAGGAGAAGACACTGGACATACATTTAATGTGACAGTTAAAATTAAACAGAGATGACTCAGTGATGTAGAAAAGATAAATGCCAAACTAAAGAAAGTGAGAAAAAAGATAAAGGAAGAGAAAAAGGAATATTATGAAAGAAGAGAATACATAGAAAAGGGAGTGGGAGAAATAAGGTAGGGAAGAAAAAGGTGACAGAGGGAAAAAAATGAAAAGAAAGAAGAAGAGCAACAATGCTCTACCACTAAAATAAATTTCATCTAAGAATAAAGTTTAAATACTACATTCTTCTTTTTTTTGTTGTTAGTTGTAGGGCTTGAACTCTGAGGTTGGGTGCTGTCCCTCAGCTCTTCAGCTCAAGGTGAGTGCTCTACCACTTGAGCCACAGCACCACTTCCGGTTTTCTAGTGGTTTCTTGGAAATAAGAATCTTACAGACTTTCCTGCCCGGGCTGAGATTCTCAGATCTCAGCTTCCTGAGTAGCTAAGATTACAGGCGGGAGCCACCGGAACTTAGTTAAATCCTACATTCTTAAGAAGGTTCTCTAGTCCTATGGACCAAATTGAAGTGTTTAATGACACCAATTCCTTCTTGCCAACATCACAATTTTTCTTTTGTTAAGTGGTTGAGTAAGGGGCAGTAGAAACTTGAAGAAATATACACTAGAAAGGAAGTACCTATAAACCAAAGGTGTTTAGCTTATTTAAGCTATGGTTAAGAGTTAAAGCTACAAAAAATTAATCCCCCCCAAAAAAAACCCCCAAATCCTCAAAGAAACAACCACCCTATTAATAAGTGGGCTAAAGACTTAAAGAAAGACTTCTCTGAAGAGGAAATAAGAATGGCCATGACACATGAAGAAAGAAATGAGAATCAAAACAATGTTGAGATTCCACCTCACCACAGGCAGAATGGCCATGATCAAGAAAACTAATAATAATTGATGCTGGTGGGGAGAGGGCCAAAAGGAAACACTATTATATTGGTGGGAATGTCTAACCACTTGTTCAACCACTCTGGAAAGCAGTATGGAGGTTCCTCAAAAGACTAAATATAGAGCTCCCCCATGACCCAGCAATCCCATTCCTGGGCATTTACCCAAATGATCAAAAACAAGGCTACACTAAAGCTACTAGCATGCTTCAGCATTATTTAATGTAGCCAAGACATGGAATCAACCCAGATGCCCCTCGGTAGATGAATGGATCAAGAAAATATGATGTCTATATACAGAATAGAGTTCTATGCTTCCATCAGAAAGAATGACATCCCCCCATTCATAAGGTAATGGAAAGACTTGGAAAAATCATATTATGTGAGGTAAGCCAAGCCCAAAGAAAGATAGCCTGCCTGATTTCCCTCGTTTATAATCATTAGCATATGTCTGGGATAGTTCTATCAGAGGATCACAATAGCTCAGTAGCGATGTACATATGGCCTTATAAAATGATGCTAATAGAAATGAATTGCAAGAATAGAAAGAAGAGGTTTTTTCTTAGAGTACTGTATGCAGTTATTTCTTTTTTCTTTCATTTTTCCCCTTTGGCTAATTCCCTATTTTCACTGGCTTTTATTACAGTACTCTTTGTATTATCTATAAGTTTATCTGATTTGGGGATGGGAAGGGGAATCAAAGAAATAGACAAAGAACAAGGGGTGAACAATGCAGCAGTGATACTCATAAGACATTATGCTGGCAATGAACTTTACAACTTGGTGAGGGAGGGTAGTGGGGGGAGGAATAGCAGAATTATACTCATTTCCTTACCCATGTAACTGTAAACTCCTTGTACATCACCTTTATAATAGAAAAAGATTTAAAGCTAGATGACAAATGATAGATAAAATGTTATATTTACAGAGTGAAATTCTACAGAAAGGAGAGTTCCATCTTTTGGCATTCAGGATAGGAAAGAATGAATATTAAGAGAAACATGTCAGCACCATTTACTGAAGAGGCTGTCTTTCTGTGATGACATGTTTCTCTTAATACTCATTCTTCCCTATCCTGAATGCCAAACATTATGTCGAAAAATGAACTTTACAACTTTGGCGCTTGGGGTGGGGGATGGGAAGTGATGGGAAGGGGAAACAGAGGAGAAGGCAACAATGCTTGATAAGAAATGTCCTCATGTAATTGTAATCCCTCTGTACAGTATTTTCACAATAAAAAAATTAAAAAAATATCTAAGGATAAAAATACCTATACCTCTTGGGAGCCGGTTGCTCACACATGTAATCCTAGCTACTCAGGACACTGAGGTCTAAAGATCATGGTTCAAAGCCAGTCCAGGAAGGAAAGTCCGTGAGACTCTTAACTCCAATTAAACACAGAAAATTGGAAGTGGTGCTGTGGCTCAAGTGCTAGAGTGCTCGCCTTGAGCTGAAGAACTCAGGGACAGCCCAGAGTTCAAGCCCCGTGACAAACAAAAACCAAAAACCAAAAAAGTAACTATGCCTGAGTTATAAAATTCTACAGATCTAATAAACCACAGTCAACATGAAGAAAGGAATTGGTGTACACAGATGCACCTGAAGAAGTTGTTCAACATGAGTCTCAAAGATAGGACAGTACCAGGCAAGGTTAAGAGACAGTGAATCAATTAGACAGGCTTTGTACAACCCCTACAAAGAGTTCTAGGACTCAGATGACAGGTGAGAAATGATTGTTTTTTGAAGACCCAAACAAATCTAAGAAGCTCGATTTAAAATTGATTGTTTCCACTTTGGAAAGCAGTATGGAGGTTCCTCAAAAGACTACACATCAAGTTCACCTATGACCCAGCAATCCCACTTTCGGGCATTTACCCAAACAAGGCAATACTAAAGCTACCAGCACCACTATGTTTATCGCAACATTATTCACCACAGCTAAAATATGGAACTAATCCAGATGTCCCTCAGTAGATGAATGGATCAAGAAAATGTGATATGTGTGTGTGTGTGTGTGTGTGTGTGTGTGTGTGTATGTGTGTGTGTATCACACATACACAATGGAATTCTATATCTCCATCAGAAAGAATGCCCCATTGGTTAGGAAATGGAAAGACTTGGGAAAAATTATATTAAGTGAAGTAAGCCAGGCCCAAAGAAACATGGGTCCCATGCTCTCCCTTATTTGCAATAACTACTATACATCTAAGATAATCATACCAGGCAAGCAGAAAAGGTCAAAAGTTATGTACAGATGACTATAAAAGATGATGGTAAGTGAAATGAATCCCGAGATAGGGACACAGAGATTTTTATCTTTGTCACTGCTGTTTTTAACGTACTATGTGATTTTTTAAAAATTTCTTTTGCATGTTCTTTCCCCATGATATAACCCCTGTTGTCACTGCATTTGATTCTGGTGTCCTGATCTTGTATATACATTTTTCTAACTGGGGGAGGGGAAGGGACATAACAAAATGCTGAAACAAGAATACAGGTTGACCCATTGTAACAATGAGATGTACAAAACACTATGTTAAAAACAAACTTGGCGGGGGGAGGAGTTAGGAGGTAGGAAGGGAAGGGATCATAGGGGAAAATCAAAGGAGGGGGTAACAATGCTCGACAGGAAATGTACTCATTACCTTACTCATGTAACTGTAACCCTTCTGTACAGTATCTTTACAATAAAAACATATAAAAATAAACTTAAAAAAGAGAAACATGTCCATTGAAGATGGGTAGGATATACAGCTGATCTGATTTTCAGAAATGTCTGAAGGAATGTTATATACCCACTATTATATCTAGAACAGTTTGAGATAAACCAGAACATTTGCAGTAAGAACATATGTGAGGATTGCTGTAAAGCACTGGAGAGTGTAGGGATTGTGTAAATCGCAAGCACTAGTAGATCTCTCTCACTGATCCTGGCTTCCTTTGAGGTAGACAAGGGTCCTGTCAGTTTTGAAGACACTCAGCATGTGTAACACATTACAATGGTTAAACTAAGAGGCATGTGAAATGGGTTTAGTTTACTATCATTTATGAAACAGATATCAATTTAGTTTCCATTATTTTTATTTTGTTATGAAGGGGCAATGGGAGTGTTTTCTACTGTTAGTCAGGCACAAATGGCTTACTCTTATAATCCAAGCTACTCAGGAGGTTGAGATCCAAGGTTTGGAGTTCAAAGCTAGCCAGGGCAGAAAAGTACATGAGAGTGCTGGGCACCTGTGGCTCATGCCTGTCATCTTAGCTATTCAGGAGGCTGAGATCTGAATATCGCAGTTCAAAGCCAGCCTGGGAAGGAAAGTCCATGAAACTCTTATCTCTAATAAACCACCAGAAAACCAGAAGTGGCTCTGTGGCTCAAGTGGTAGAGCACTAGCTTTGAGCTGAAGAACTGAGGGACAGCGTCCAGGCCGAGTTCAAGCCCCACGACTGATAAAAAAAAAAAAAAAAGAAAAGTGCATGAGATTCTTACCTCTACTTAATTGCAAAAGGCTCAAAAAAAAAATTGCAAAAGGCTAGAAGTGCAGTTGTGACTAAAATGGTAAAGCACTAGCCTTGAGTACAAAAGCTCAGGAACAGCACTCAGGCCCAGAGTTCAAGCCCCAGGAACAGTCAAAAATGAAAATGGATATTGTTAATTCTAAATTATTTTAAATTCTAATCATTATTGAAAGTATAACCATATTCACTGTATTTGATGTTGGTATAATTTGTGGAGGGGAAGGGAAAAAACAATTTGTTTAAATAGGGATACAGGTGGACCCATTGCAATGAGATGTACAAGACGTTAGGTCGAAAAACGAACTTTACAACTTTGGCCAGGGTGGGGTGGGGTGCAGGGAAGGGGAAACAAAGGAGGAGGTAACAATGCTTGATAAGAAATGTACTCATTATCTTGCCCATGTAATTGTACCCCCTCTGTATGGTATTCTCACAAATAAAAAAATAAAATAAAATTTCAATATTTAAAAATACAGAACACATTTCAAATAACCTCAAATATTCTTAAAATCGTACTATGTGATATATTAAAAGGTATACATTGTATATAATCAGAAAGTTATTTTTCATATCAATGAATGTCTACATAGCAAAAAAAATTAAAAAAGAAAACAAAAAGAACCCCAGTATTTTACCAAAATGAAGAAAACTGGTTGCATTTTGTTGAATTGTCCTCCACGTTTGCCAGCAGAGAGGGAAGTAACAGTACTTATCAAAAGCAATTATGAGCTAGGTACCATGCGTCACTCCAGCAATCCCAGATACTCAGGAAGCTGAGATTTGATGACCATGGTTTGAAGCCAGCCCAGATAGGAAAGTCTCTGAGATTCTTCTGTCCAATTAGGTGTGAAAAAAGCCAGAAGTGGAGCTGTGGTTCAAGTGGTAGAGCACCTGGGCCAAAAAGCTCAGAGACAGAGCTCAGGAACAGAGTTCAAACCCCAGGAACAGTATGTACACACACATGTACACACATGCATGCACACACATACACACACACACACATGCAGATGAAGGAACCTAAACTTCTAAGTCTTCGTGGAGCTTTAAAGTCATTCGCATTTGGAAATACGTATTTCATTTGACAAGTTTTGCATATCACTTCCCCCATCAAGATAAAACATGGGAAGATATGCTTCCATATGTTACAAATACATTTCTTCTTTTTTCCTGAGCATGTCTTTTTGAAGTTGGGGTGGGAAGTAGGAGGATGAAGCAGTTGTAAGGACAGAAGTTGATGAAAATACTGGAAAATACAATCCATGTTGAATACTGTCATGGTAAAATCATTTCTCATTGATTTCAACCCCATTGTTACTCAGTGTTGATAATGCCAGAAACTATTGATCTAATAAGAGTTTAATTTTTCATTATTCTTTACACTGCTTAAGATATGTTAACACAATGCTATTATTTTAACAGTAGAAGTTCTGCTCAATGATCATTTTTCCCTTTCAATGAAAACTTTGTTTTTAGCTGTTCTGAGAATATCAGAGTCAAAAGGCCGGCTAGAGTCAGATCACAAGTGCTTTCTGACTTAAAATTCCCTAAAATTTCAATGTCTTTCCTCTAACTATATTTTCATGCCATTATATTTTGAGAAGCAAAAGGGTAATGAAGACTGAATTCTAATGTTAGCAGCAGAAATGCGGATGCTGATCTCAGCAGCTCCTGTCCTCTTCACTGGTTAAGAAGAGAGAGCATCCTTCACATTTTAGTTCGAGTCACATGCACTTGTAACTTCTAGAGAAAAAGAACAGGTAAAACACTGCTTCTTCCCATAAAGAATTTTCTTCTTTAAGTGGAAGAGAAATTTATTCTCGAACTACTTCCTTGGTTTTATGCAAAGAACTGTCTATGATATATTATTTAGACACACATTTTTTATGCTGAAAGTATTTCATACTTTACCACTAACATTTTATCCATAAAATCATGACTTTTCCGACTATTGTTCTTTAGGGTGAGTCAAAGAATATGTTCTATACTTCTGAGGCTTGAAGGTCAGATTCCATGCAAGAACTTACAGGTGATGTAAGAAGGTTTGATTACAAGTGTCATAAGGACTGCTCCATTGATCCAAGTAAGAGGAAACATAATGAAGTAGCAGGACCCACCCCCTAATTGATGAAGTTTTCATCTCTCCCTTTGTATTAGGAAGCTTCCTATTACTCTTAACAAAATGCATCTATCAACTTCAAAGGAAAAATATTAATTTTGGCTCTGAATTAATTTAGAACAATGACTTTTGGACAGTGTAGTTCATTGTTAGCTGTCTCTGTTGTCCTTTTGTCTGTGGTGCAGCAACTTGTCATGATAGGAGGCTGAGGTCATAAATTCTTTTCTAAGCCAGGTTCCAACATGAGATCCTACCAGTAGATCCACTTCAAGATTTCTACCACATCCCCAAGAATGCCATAAGGAGGGTGAAGATCATACCAAATGACCTTTTGGGTTCAAAATATTCCTTCCCTGCTCCCTAAAGGCCCAAGCATTGTAGGCTTGGTTCCCAGTCCATGATATTACAGATACATAGTAGAACCATTAGGATGTGGGGCTTTAGTGGAAGGAAATTAGGGGGTTGGGTGTATCCTGCAAGTGGATGTGATCTCTTTTTCTCATCTTGGCTTTTCATCCTCCATAAGGTGAGCAGCTCCCAGCACCATATGCTTTCTGACATAATGTACTTTCTTGCTGTGAACCCAAAAGCATCATGGACAATGGATGATGGATTGAAATCTTCACAATTGTGGGCCAAATAAACCTTTCCTATTTTTAAAATTGCCTTTTTCAGGAATTTTCTTGCAGTAATGGGAGGTTGACTAATAGAATCTTTTCCTATTCAGTCTTTGTTACACTACAGAAGAGACAAGTCTTAGAAGGTTAAGCAAGTCATAGAAAGTATTTAATTGGCCTCCACAGAGTCATAAGTCTGTCTCTTGGCAAAGAGAAAATATCATACTTGGTAATTCCCAGAAGACTGAATAAAATAGGGGAGAGTTATTACCTAATAGAAACTTGGACAGCTATAGGAAATGGTTTAATTTAGAGGAAAGGTGATAGTTACAGAAATACTATAGTCATCGGGTTTGGAAACTCAGAAACAGAGCACAGCTCCATTTCTGTTTAGGTTTCTTCTTTTCTTTTTTTTCTCAGTTATTTCTTTTGAATAGGCCTTTTGGGGAACTATTTGCCATAAAATTTTATTAATCAGAGAGAGTAAATTTAAATTGTTGTTCTCAAATCATAGCAAAGATGTAATCTGGTTATAATTTAAAATCTAAATCTAGAAACAGAACTAAAGCATAATATTGCTAGATATTACTTCATGTAAATCATGGGTAGAAAAAGTAAACATTTCTAATTGAGTCTTGACAATAGGGAAAGAAAGGAGAGTTATTACCTGTGCGCAGGAAGTTTTTGATAGACATGTTCTGTCTTACAAAAGCATTCTTAAGGAGTTGGGTACAGAGGAGTCAAATTCAAAGTTTTTTCTGACATTGTGATTATTCAATATCTATAATTGAAGCAATATAATAGTAGGGGATCACTACTTTTTTCACACCACTTGGAGCATCTGTGGCTTTATATAGAAGTCCATTATGAAGACAGAAAGTTATCTTGGTTTACTTTTCCTGGTAAAGTATACAAGCTTTGTGAATATATCTTTTTAAAGTGAATTTACTTCAAGTGCATTCTATTTGATTTGCCATAGAAACAGATCAGGTAAGCATCAGGAGAGGTTTTGTTATTTTCCTCTAAAAGATGTAACAGAGGTAAATTATAGCAAGGAAATACTTAGCACAGGGATTTTTTTGTTTGTTTAGAGATGCCTCTGTTCCAGACTGTATGGCCTTGAACAATTTGCTTGCTTAAACCTTGTCTTTCTTTTTGCCTCCTTAGGAATGCCTAAATATTCCACCTGAACTTCCCACAGAATATGATACATATAACAGATGTATGAAGCATTGTATCATCACTCCATTGAACAGGAAGGATCCAAAGTCCACTGGAGTATCTGTGCAGTGGAACTAGTTCTAAAGGTCATGCACTGAATTTACTCATAAGTACTGCTTCAAGTCACTTAGCCAATTGCTTTACGGCTACCACTTCTTTCTTCTTTGTAAAGGCCTAGAGAACTAGCAAGTCAGCATTGATATATCCTCCTATGAATGTGGTTCTTCCTTATTCTAAAGTATTTCTATGATAAGCATTATTTTGTTAGGGTGACTCTCTAAGCTTAATTCCAAATACAACATGTAGTACTACTCATCACTTCCAATTTTACATACATAGTCTTGATTGATTTCAGAGGAATGGAAGGAAAGAAGTAGCTGGTCAAGCTATAAATCTAAATTTTCTCTAATTATTCACTATTTCTAAATTATCAGTAAATGGTGCTACATTGTGAATTACTAAAAAGGGAGATACCAACCAATTCTCTTCCTATACTTTTGTGAAAAATAAATTTAAATGAAATTAATTTGACCATGATTCCTCTTTAAGCAACAGGTCTTGATATGGAACTCTAGGTAAATCAGGTCATTAACCATTAAATAGTCAAATGCAAAGGAAAGACTGGTGCCGTGGTACATGCCTGTTTCCCCTGCTATTTGAGAAGTGGAGGTGTGGAGGCCAAAAGTCATGAGTTCAAGACCAGACTACGCAAATTAACTAGATCCTCTTTCAATAGCAAACTAAGGAAAGTAAAAATCAGAATGCTGATAGTTTGAGGCCAGCATGGGGAAAAAGTTATCCAAGTAAAATCTCAAATGACAGCCAGACATATGTATAGGCACTTGCTTGTAATCCCAACTACGTGCAAAATGTAGATAGGAGGGTCAGAGTCTATGGTGTGTCCCAAGGAAAACACGAAACTCTCTGAAAAATAACTGAAATATGAAAGGGCAAGAATTTTGGCTGAAAGGATGGAGTACCTGTGCAGCAAGCATCAGACCGTGAGTTCAACCCTAGTACTACCAACAAAAATTTAAATATCCAAGTATAATAAAAACAAAACTTGGAAGTGGTACTGCGGCTCAAGTAGTAGAGTGCTTGCCTTGAGCTGAAGAGCTCAGGGATAGCACCCAGCCCAGAGTTCAAGCCTCATGACCAATAAAAAACAAAAAACAACAAACCCGATGAAGGCTATGGCACAAGTAGCAGAGGTAAATGTATGGCTCGGGGTTTAAATGTGGATGCTGAAAACAAAAAGGAAAAAAAAGTAATTGATATTATGCTCTAGGATATGCAAATCCATTAAACAACTTGATTTGGTAATACTTACCTAAAATGCTTCAAAGGAAAGTAAAAAAAAGAAGGGGCTGTGCAATCTATTAGAAGTTAACCGTAAAATCCTTTCTAGTCAGGCACTGGTGGCTCCTGCCTATAATCCTAGCTACTCAGGAGGTTGAGACCTGAGGATCACAGTTCAAAGCCAGTCCAGGCAGGAAAGTCCCTGAGACTGTTATCTCCAATAAACCACTCAGAAAACTGGAATTGGTGCAGTGGCTCAAGTGGTAGAGCACTCGCCTTGAGCTGAAGAGTTGAGGGACAGAACCCAGGCCTAGAGTTCGCCCCATGACTGACCAAAAAAAAAAAAAATTCCTTTCTGCCAAAATAAAGAAATCTAGAAAACTTGAAGTTATTTGCACTGGCATTTTCTTTGCTACTTCATTCTTATGTTTCATCCATGTAGGCCTAAGACTCTATAGTATAGTTTTCAAAGTAAGTCTAGACATTTGGCTAAATTTAGAGGAGCAGGCTTTGAAAACTGAATGTATTGCTATCATGGCAATTTATATGGACACATTCCCTTATCTTTGGCCCTCTTTAAACTTTACCTGAGATGTCCACTTTGCTTAAAGCTAGAACGGTGATGTCCTTGAATCAAATATCTCATAATCTAAAATTTGGCTCTTTATGGAAGGCCACTTGAGTACTGTTCAACAATGACACCAATAATAATAAGAGCCACTTTCATAACTTAAAAACTTTTTTGAGCTAAAATGTATGAAATTATGATTCTGTGTTCTCTGCTCTCTACTGAAAGCCTAGATTCTAGAATTAGACTCAAACTCCAGAATAATTATGGACTTCATTCAGAAACAATCTTTTTTTAATCACAGTGTGAGATTCTAAATATTTAAGTGACATGGCACGCCTGTAAAATTCTTTTTCCTGGAGAGTCTCTGTAACTGATATCCTTAGTGTAAACAGCATTTAGCAACCTTGATCCTTAGTGTTTGCCTTAATGGCTGTCAAGAACAACGTACTCTTGTACTGGACCACAGATGCATATTTCTTTGCATATTTTTTATAAGGTAGGAGTTGTTGAGGTATTTTTTCCCTTCTACAAAAAGATTTCACTGATGGGAAGCTGTATTAAAAGTGATTTATTGTAAATTAAATAAAAAAAGTGATTTATTGTGAATAGTATTTATTGTAAAGGGCTATTTTGAAAAAAAATATTGGTGTTCTTTGAATATTGGATTTATAACTGAGGGGAAAACCACATTTACTTGTTTAACAATATAACCTTTGTTGTATAAAGCCCACGATATTCTAATACATGACTAAAATTGCTTTCTGTGAATTCAGGCATTTCCAGCAAAGTCAAAGGGGAGGCAAAATGCTGATGCTATCTATTTTACTTAAAATTTTCTTTTCCTATGTGCATTCAGTTATTTCACATATATTCCCAGAATAGTGCAAAAGATGATAAATGTCCACACTCAATGCACAAATAAATTGTTGTTGCTCCTATTTATAGTTCTGTCCTGTTATATGGCCCCAATCATTTGGAATATGATCATCTACTAAGTGTTGAAAAAAACTTATGCCTACTGCTACTCCTATGCAGTTTTATTTTCTACATAGGATGAAAGCCACATGCTTATCATTTCAGGAAATAACCTTAGCAATTTCTGGTGAAAATGTATTCACTGGAAAAAAGGACTTTATGAAAGAGTCTGGACTTTGAGGGAAAACAATTGGTATTGTCTATTTCATCCAGATTCATGATTATTCTTTACTGTAGTTTCCTAGCATTTTCTGTCCAAACAATGCTTAGTCTCAAAATCAAGGGTCATACTCAATGATGCTTCTATTTTTGCTTTCCTTGATCAGTTCCAAGGGAAGGGAACAGAATGGATCCTTCAGTGAGACTTTTCAGGATGACATGAAGCCTAAGGAATACTAATCATCTAATGATTTCAAGGCAGTTTAAACCCTTGCTACCAAGCTCAATTCTGTAAACAATTGGTGCCTGATGAGTGCCCAAAGGGCTAAAATGTTGACTGCACATTTATGCTATGTTTACAAAAATAAAGCAGTACACATGTACAAAGTATGTGAAAGGAAATCATCCTTCTGCCAGAGCCCAACTTAAAATACAAGACGCATGAAACAGAACATAAAATAGGCCATAAATATGTATTAGGATATACTAATTTGACTTAATATAAATGTCCAAATATATACACAAGTATAGAAAACAACCTATATTCTTGAACTACTAAACAACATAGTAGAGATATTAAACTGAATGATATTTAATTTGAAGGAATTATAGATTTAAACTAACTGAATTTTCTCATGGAATCATGTTTGTATAAAAAAAGAATGGCAAGAAGAAAAAGATCTCAACAATTGTTAAATCTAAAAAAAATATTCATTTTAAACTCAGGAAAAATTCTAAGAGAAAAGAACAAAAGGGGGAGGGGTCAGTATAGAACTGGCCATAATTCCAAATTAACAAGAAAAGGTGGTGGGTTGTAACCAACGAACAGAGTAGGAGAATAGATTGATAGAATTACAAGAGAAAATATCACAGGTACGAGGTGGTAGAGATCCTATTTGACATAACCTACAAAGACTCTTGCACAAGATAGGCCAGGACAGTAAGATCTAAAATGTAAAAGAATTTTGCTAAATTGGCACATGTCATTTATTTGTATTGTAAAATAAATAAGATGGTTAATGGAGGTCCCATAAAGACAAATACTGTGAAGGACAAGGACTACAGGACATAGAAAAATAGGATGGAATTAGGACACTGATAATCCAAGAAAACACACTGGGGGTCAAAATGATTTTTACTTAAGACTAAAGAAACTTGGAAGCTCTTTAAAAAATATTGTTTAGGGCTGGGAAGGTGGCTCAGTGGTAGAGTGCTTGCCTTGCATACATAAGGCCCTGGGTTCAATTCCTCAGCACCACATAAGCAGAAAAAGCCAGAAGTGGTGCTGTGGCTCAAGTAGTAGAGCGCTAGTCTTGAGCTAAAGAGCTGAAGGACAGCGCCCAGACCCAGAGTTCAGGCCCCACGAATGGCAAAAAAAAAAAAAAAAATGTTGTTTATACAACATTTTTACCTATTTTGTTTAAAATTTAAAAAAAAATTCCTTTGGTGGTTATTCAGTGATACAAGATTCAGAACAGAATTGCCAGTTTCATAGCTTCCTTTTCCTCTATCCAAAGTGAAATCTTTTGACAAAGTCTTTGATTAGCGAATCACTTACCAAGGAATAGCTGAAAGCCTTGCTTAAGAACCTCAATAATACCAAAAGGCAGAAGAGGATATGAAAAGAAAGAGAATTTGGAGTAAGTATGGTCTAGGAAATTAAAGACAGTCTTTTCTCCCCCTTGCTTCTGTCAGCAAAGTAATAACAGTTGGGAGTCTTTCACTTGAAATTGGCCTCAAGCAGTCCATGAAATACAGGGAGAGGATTTAAGTTTAAGTTGTTTCAAAGATCTCAAACTGTACTATTCTTAACTATGCAACTAGGAGAATTTAAAAATGGAATTAGGAAAACCTGGCTGTTAGGAAAGAAATAGAATCTTGTTTAAAGATACATACTGAGGGCAAAGAATATACTTTAGATTATGAGTCTAATATTTCATATTGCCTTCTAAGGAAAATACGGAGCCTATATAACATTATAATGACAAAAGACACTAATGCTGTCTCTACTAAGTAATGCATTTATAAAACTTAGTTTTTAAGTTTACCATTCACCTGTACAAAGAACTACATTAAAAATTTGAATTTAATATGGTATGTAAAACTAAGTATACATAAATTCACAAGTGTGACAAATAAATAGAAACATACAATATTCATAGTACAAAGCATGCCCTCCATACCAAACATACACATATAAAATATGCACATGCATATGTTATATAACACTAGTATTTACTGCATATGTAAAAATAAATATATGCATATATATGTATAGATACATAATCTGCACATACTTGTATTTTCTACATAATATGTATAAATGATATAAAATGCATGTACATGTAATATATTAATATCTATCTACATGTGTCTGTGTCTAAGTAATGTTTAACATATAGATAATTTTATAATTTATAACTATGTAAAATCCATAGGATCTTAAAACATTCTAATGTATTTTCATTTAAGAGAGACAAAGATTATATCTTCTTATGTCTTAAAATATGAGACTCAAAATAATGAAAACTTAAGTGTCAATCATTCCATTAACAGTCAAATAGAAGATTAAAAATGTAAGAAATTCTATGCTTAAAATACACATGCCTCATCTTTACAACTCATTACAGTTCTATTTCAAGATTATTTTCTTTATATGTGAAAATGGTATAAAAATCTTCTATGGTACAAAAATTTTCTATGGAGCTAGGCTTATTAAATAATTACATGGGAAATAAGTCTGCAATTTTCCAAATACTCAACAGCCTCATGATTTCCAGTAATAATTACAGCAATCTCTCACATTTACTGTCAGGCAACTTATATCCATGTATTGCTAAATTTGAGAAAGATAAATCTCACCTATACACCCTTAATCTTTTCATTTGTCTGAAAGTTAAACTAACATAAAAAGATTGAGTGAAAGTGCAGACATATATTTAATATAAATTTTATGAGACACAAAAAGAGCTCATGAAGAAATGGTGACAGAATGGCAAACACTATGGAGCATTTCCCTAATTTGAACAGAAAAGCCATTGTAGAGATAAAACTAAATTCTAAAAAGGTGCTAAATTAAAGGACAATAAGCATTATTTTAAACAAGGTTTGTTTACACAGAATAGCCATAATGTGAATTTTCTGTTCCTAGTGATAAGAATGTTGCTTTCGCCGCCAGTTCCTCATGCCTGTATTCCTAGCTACTCAGGATGCTGAGATCTGAGGATCGTGGTTCAAAGCCAGCCCCAGCAGGAAAGTCCATGAGACTCTTATCTCCAATTAACCACTAGAAAACCGGAAGTGGCATTGTGGCTCAAGCGGTAGAGCGCTCACCTTGAGCTGAAGAGCTGAGGGACAATGCACAGGCCCAGAGTTCAAGGCCTACGACCGACAAAAGAAAGAAAGGAAGGAAGGAAGGAAGACAGATAGAAAGACAGACAGAAAGACAGACAGAAAGACAGACAGAAAGACAGAAAGACAGAAAGACAGAAAGGAAGGAAGAAAGGAAGGAAGGAAGGAAGGAAGGAAAGAAGAAAGAAAAGAAAAGAAAGAAAGAATGTTGCTTTCCTCCTGATGAAAAGACAACTTCCTTATGGAGATTTTATCTCCTACTTTCAGGAAAACAAAACAAAATGCTTCCCTGAACTTACTGATCTCTCTCTCTCTCTCTCTCTCTCTCTCTCTCTCTCTCTCCCTCCCTCCCTCCCCCCACACACACATTGGTAGCCATAGTTATTCTTGTCTGTTAATAAGTACCATTAGCTCAAAATAATCCTTATGCACTGTCCTACCTATTTGGGGGAGATGTATTCTGTCACTCATTGCAACAACCTATGGAATTTTAGTAGGCATAAATAATACTTTCATTTCCATCCTAAGATATAATATAGTTCAGTGTAATGTAATGACTGCACCATGTCCAGATCTCTTTCCAGGAAAATAATTTCTTAAATTGAATAAATATGGTCCAACATACTAGATCTGACCTCCTGATCTATTTCATTACATCTGATAAATCCATAACACCAGATAGTTTAAAACAGTGTCAAACCAAGCATGTTAAAAATGAAGTAATCTATAAAATTAAAGTATTGAAAACTTTATTGTGAATAAAGTTTGGTTAATTCTTTATTGTTCCTTTGATATAGGGGATAAATTTTAGAATCCAAACATTGTTATTTCAGTGATTCCTACAACATATTTTAGTGTGTCCAAACAGCATTGTGGTCCAAAATGTAACTGTTGTTTAAACAGTTGTTTAAATTTTTAAAAATATTCTTAATGAAAATCTTTTTCCTGAAATAAAAAATATTACACAAAGTACTTTTGTAGCAGCAAATCAAAATTTTATTAAGTGCATTAACAAATACTGTTCTGCATAAATATTTTTTCTCTTAGTCTTGGAAGCCAAGTCTTGATTAAAACTGCTTGTCAAGTAATCTGAATTTCTAACTCAGTGGTTCTTAGTCTTCCTTATATTTAACAGTGGCTCCATCTGACAGACTGATCATGGCCTCTCTTTTGACATTTACTTTTTTGTGACTTATAGTATGTCATGATTTTTCTAGTTTTTCTCCATCTCCTTTATTAATGTTCCACACGTCATTTTCCTGATTTCTGAGCAATTATTCTAAATATCCTACCTCACTGTACTCCTCTGTCTTGGGATAGCTTTTATCTCTAGCCAGTCTGGTTCCATTCCTTCTCAGTTCTCCTATGTTATGGGGTTCTCTATTTGATTTGGTTAAATAATCACCTTCATAAGGAAGTCTTTTCTGGTCAGTCTTTCATGTTTCATTTTTATTCTATTTATTTATTGTATTTATTTATTTTTTTTTTTTTTGCCAGTCTTCGGGCTTGAATTTGGGACCTAAGCCCTGTCCTTGAGATTCTTTTGCTAAAGGCCTGCACTCTACCATTTTGAGCCACAGCACCACTTCCGGTTTTGTGGTGAACAATTGGTGATAAGGCTCATGGACTTTCCTGTTTGGGCTGGCTTCAAACTTCGATCCTTAGATCTCAGCCTCCTGCGTACCTAGGATTATAGGCATAAGCCACCAACAACCCGTCTGTGACCACTCTTTTAAACTGTAAGCCCCATCCTGCTTATCTCTTGGTCTAATATACCATTTAAATTTTTAATTATTTGTTCCTTCTTTATAGTCTGTAGATTATGCTTATTTATTGTTTAATATCTGTATTTCTCACTGAAAGGCTCATTCCAGAAAACAGGTATACTTTAACCTGCTTAATTTCTGCTCTACCATATTGTCTCTCAGAGTGACTAGTACACTTTGATCAATTAAAATTTTGGGAACACATAACTGCATAATAATGACTCCTTAAAACAATGCGAGATGTGGAGCCAGCTGTTGTTTCTCTCTAGAAAATGGGACTAATGGCAACCATACATGCTTACTCAAATAGATCCTCAAACCCCAAAGAAGATGTCTGAAAAATGTTAAGTGGTACAAACACCAACAGAAAACTTAAGCATGGACTTTGTATTTTACCCCATTTGGATCAAGTCCTGGGTCTGTCCTTAGGTCTATAACATCTGGTGGTTTACCCTTTCTAAGCAAAACAGATATGACAGTTTCAAATGGTTACAATGAGCATTAAAGAAGCAAACCATTTGACCATGATCATTATTTATTAGAATTGTCTTACAATTTTATTCTTGGTTTTAATGTTACATGATTATAAAACCTTTAATGTTACATTATTATAAAACCATGTACTCCTAAAAGTGACAGAGAACAAAATAGCTTGTTTCTGAGAAATTCTGTTGACTCAAAAAAAAAAAAATCAAAACATTCAAAGCAAGGATCTGCAGTAGCATCACTATGGGACAATTCATATTACTACTTGAAAAGGAGTGCTAGATACAGATTCTAATTCTACTCCTGCTTAAAAAAAACTGCGATATAAAATAACAATGAGATGTACAAGTCGTTATGTCGAAAAATGAACTTTACAACTTTGGCAGGGAGGGGGGTGTGAAGATGGGAAGGGATGGGAAGGGGAAACAAAGGAGGAGGCAACAATGCTTGATAAGAAATGTACTTATTATCTTGCCCATGTAATTGTAACCCCTCTGTACAGTATTTTCACAATAAAAAAATAAAGCTTTAGGAATAATGGATCATTTCAGTTTCAAAACTAAATGTTACTTCCATGTATTCATTTTCTAAGCAAGTGTTTTTGAAAATACTTTCCACTTTAATATAGACCCATGAACCTGTAATTCTTCAGAAATAGTAGTTATAAGAACTAGCTACCATATAAAAAATGTTTCTAATTGACATTTTGTTTCATAATTGCTTTATACCACTGAGTGGAAGAATTCAGAGGTTAATGAATGCTAAATTAAGACCTTACTAAATGTTGGTCTAAGTGAAAGTAATAGTTGATGACCTCACTTAACAATCATAAATATTTGAAGAGAAGCAAAGATTTCTAACCTAATATACTACAATGATACATTTTCAGGATTTCTAACCTAATATACTACAATGATACATTTTCAGGTTAAAATGTTTACTTTCAAAATGCCAACAATCGGCTACTATAAAATATATAAAATATATTTAAAAGCATATAAAATATTATACAATGGGCTGAGAATGTGGCTCAGTGGTAGAGTGCCTAGCATGCATGAAGCTCTGGGTTCGATTCCTCAGTACCACATAAACAGAAAAACCAGAAGTGGTGCTGTGGCTCAAGTGGTAGAGTGCTAGCCTTGAGCAAAAGAAACTCAAGAACAGTGCCCAGGACCTGAGTTTGAGCCTCAGGACTGGAAATAAAATACACAATTATATAGTAGACTTGGACATATTTCTTGATTTATACATACATCCTGAGAGATGAGCCCGTTAAATAAAAGTCTTTCTTTATCTTTAATTTGATTTCATTAGTAAATCCTTCCTGTTACCAGCAATATTTATGAAACTAAAAGTTTACAAAGCAAAAGCACACTATGAGAAAGAGCTCAAACGAACAAAAGTTTCAAGTAAATATTTTAAAATGCAGCAGTTGACCAATTTGCTTTGCTAGAATTCATGAATTACGTGAATTACTTCACTCCTTCTAATCTCACAAATAAAGTGAACATTTAAATTTACTTTAGCCTCAGAGTATACTATGGTAAACATGGTAAATTCTTATGTCTCTGTTCAAAATTTCATGGAATTGATCAAATTACTTTTATTGTGCTTCACTATTAGATCATACTATAATGCCAGAGTACTTAACTACCTTCCTGTTTACCTAATATAGTCTTAGACATTTCTGTGTTTTCGGATCTCCTTCTGGTCTGGAGTTCTGTTATTCTGTTTACTGTAATCCATATATTGAACATCTATGTGAGAAGTGTGGAGCGGCAAACATTTGAGCAGCGAAGGAAAAAATCAATTATCTATATGTTTAAGGCTTATTTATCCCAGTAGCATATAAGGAATAATACTAAATTTTTAAATGACATGAAGGATTTGAAGTGACTTAATTCATTTTAAGGTAATCTGAATATAAACAAAATAAAAACTAAAAATAAA
This sequence comes from Dipodomys merriami, assembly GCF_024711535.1. Classification (NCBI taxonomy): domain Eukaryota; kingdom Metazoa; phylum Chordata; class Mammalia; order Rodentia; family Heteromyidae; genus Dipodomys; species Dipodomys merriami. The sequence continues at coordinate 43,340,175 of NW_027202271.1, read as the reverse complement.
ATTTCTCAGAAGCTAAAATATATTACACTAAAGAACTTTAAATATTACATTTTTTTGTTATAGGGCTAAAACTGGGAGAAAATTTGTCTTTTTTAATTTTTATTTTGCATAAATCATATAACAAAAGCACTATATTAAATTTAGAATTACCTAATTACTTTTCACTTAGTATGCAAGGTGTTCATAAGATGTTCATAAGGTGTGAGTGGATGACAGAAAGCAGAAATTATAGGCAAATAAAAAAACAATGAAGAATTATAAAATAAGTGTTCTAATTCTCCCTACTCTATACTCTATCAATTGAATAGGCAACTTAACTTTTACCTTTCATTTCAAATTAAATGTATGTAAAATGTTAAGCATTTATTTATTTATTTATTTATTTATTTATTTATTTATTTATTATTGTGAGAATACCGTACAGAGGAGTTACAATTACATGGGCAAGATAATGAGTTCATTTCTTGAGACTGGGAAGGTGGCTCAATGGTAGCGTGCTTGCCTTGCATGCCTGAGGCCTGGGTTCGATTCCTCAGCACCGCATAAGCAAAAAGAAAAAAGCCAGAAGTGGCGCTGTGGCTCAAGTGGTATAGCTCTAGCCTTGAGCTGAAGAGCTGAGGGACAGCGCCCAGGCCCAGAGTTCAGGCCCCACGACCGGACCCCCCCCCCAAAAAAAGAGTTCATTTCTTATCAAGCATTGTTGCATCCTCTTTGTTTCCCCTTCCCATACACCCCCCACATCCCCCCACCAAAGTTGTAAAGTTCGTTTTTAGACATAACGACTTGTACATCTCATTGTTGCAATGGGTCCACCTGTATCCCTAGTTAAACGATTTGTTTTTTCCCTTCCCCTCCACAAATTATACCAACATCAAATACAGTGAGAGCAGGGGTTATACCGTGGGGGAGGGACATACAAAGCAACAAAGAAATCATCTTATAAATATGTTAGAAACAATTGCATGAAAGGAAAATAATTTGAATACTTATCTTGGGGTTCATTCCCCTAACATCAACTTATCTGACCTTTTCTGCTTGACTCAGACATATACTAGTTATATCTTAAAACAGATATCTCTTTTCTATCCTTCGTAGGAATCTTTTTTTTTCTTGTTTTTTACTGGTCCTGGGACTTGAACTTAGGGCATGGCCTAATCATGAAACTGCATTACTAGCTCGTGATTATCTCACAAAATAGTTAACTAAAGAAAGTTCTGATGCTACTTGGCGGGCGGGCGGGCTGCGCGCAGCGCGAGGGGGAGAGGAGTACTGGGCTGGGTGGAATCAGGAAGCTAGGCAAAAAGGGAAGTGGCAGGGAGGGGTGGGGGGGAGAGGACAGAGGGACCCGGGCAGGCTTCTGGGGGAATCCCGCGAGGGTTGGAGTTTTGGCGAGAGTTTGTGGAAGATGGCGCCTGTTGTGACAGGTCATTGAAATTATGAGACTATCATTCAAATGGAAGCACTGTAGTTCTTCAGAACCATTATGATCTCAAAAGAAAAGGAGAATGATACAGATATTCTGGCTGAGGTGTTTTGAGGTGCATCGAAGTGTTCCAAGCTGTGACTTACCTTAACATGTTCTTGAAGTACCTTGGCTGGATTAAAAGGAAATTTAGTGAGTGCCCTCCACCCAAACGACTCACAAGGGAAGCAATGAGAAATTATTTAAAAGAAAGAGGAGATCAAACAGTACTGATTCTTCATGCAAAAGTTGCACAGAAGTCATATGGAAATGAAAAAAGGTTTTTTTTGCCCTCCTCCTTGTGTATATCTTATGGATAGTGGAATGAAGAAAAAAAAGAACAAATGGAACGTGATGGTTGTTCTGAACAAGAGTCTCAACCATGTGCATTTATTGGGATAGGTAATAGTGACCAAGAAATGCAGCAACTGAACTTGGAAGGAAAGAACTATTGCACAGCCAAAACATTGTACATATCTGATTCAGACAAAAGAAAACACTTCATGTTGTCTGTAAAGATGTTCTATGGCAACAGTGATGACATTGGCGTGTTCCTCAGCAAGAGGATAAAAGTCATCTCCAAACCTTCCAAAAAGAAGCAGTCACTGCAAAATGCTGACTTATGCAATGCCTCAGGAACAAAGGTGGCTTTGTTTAATCGACTTCGATCCCAGACAGTACCAGATACTTGCATGAAGGAGGCGGCAATTTCCATGCCAGTTCACAGCAGTGGGGAGCATTTTAGAGTCATCTCTTAGATGATGACGAATCGGAAGGAGAAGAATTCACAGTCCGAGATGGTTACATCCACTATGGACAAACAGTCAAGCTTGTGTGCTCAGTTACAGGCATGGCACTCCCAAGACTGATAATTAGGAAAGTTGATAAGCAGACGGCATTACTGGATGCAGATGATCCTGTGTCACAACTCCACAAATGCGCATTTTACCTTAAGGATACAGAAAGAATGTACTTGTGCCTTTCTCAAGAAAGAATAATACAATTTCAGGCCACTCCATGTCCAAAAGAACCAAATAAAGAGATGATAAATGACGGAGCTTCCTGGACAATCATTAGCACAGATAAGGCAGAGTATATATTTTATGAGGGAATGGGGCCAGTTCTAGCCCCCGGTCACCCCTGTGCCTGTTGTGGAGAGCCTTCAGTTGAATGGCGGCGGGGACGTAGCAAAAGCTGAAACAATGTACAGATGTGGAGAGAGTATGCTCTGTGTTGTCCCAGACATTTCTTCACCCCAGAACCAGGGCCGCGGCCCCACTGCAGTGCGGCAGGGGCGAGCCTTCGAGCCAACTCAAGCCAAGTGCCGCCTAAGGAATCAAACAGCAACAGCGAGGGAAGTTACACAAATCCAGCACAAACTCAACCAGTGTCACATCGTCTACAGCAACAGTGGTGTCCCAACTACCGTCTTTTTGTTAGGACTTAAACTGACTCAAGTGCGGCAAAAAAAAGTTGACACACAAAAAAGAACAATGTTTTGTGGCTTCTTGGGGAAACTTTTCATACCAGGTGATAGATGCTATTAAATAAAAAAACCCTGTTACCTGCAAGTGCTGATGTGAAATACAGAAGCCACAGTAAAACAAAAACATCAACATGTACAAACTATTGGAAACCAAGTTTTTCAGCTTTTTTTCCCTCACGGTTGGTTTTTTGTTTGGTTTTGTTTAAATGGGCAAGAAATAGAAGTGTGGCTGGAATAAAAGTCAAGCAAACTAGAAGACACACACACACACACACAAAGAAAGTTCTGACATGTTTCTAAAAGTTTCTGACAAGTTTGTAAAAGTTCAGTTTAATTGTTGAATGCTGATTTGTATGTATGATATATTGAATTAAAAAAAAAAACAGAAGACAAACCAAAATAAATTTTAAACTAAGATAAATATCTAGAGCAAGTACTGTGGGAAAAAGAAATTTTATTCTTTCAAAATGGAAAAACCTAATTAGTATTTCAAAGATAATAAACCTGCAACTTGATCATATATTTGCATGTATATATATATGGATACATATATATACACATACATATACATATATATATATATATATTATTCATGTGCAAACAACTTTGTTTTTTCCCTTTGGAAAAATAAAAATTCTCAACATTTCCTTGGTCAGAGGAAACAGAACAATGTGGAAAGTTCCTTTAATGAAGATTTTCTTATTATAAACCCCCGTGTCAGATTCTGCTGACGCTTGTTCCTTTTGATTTTACTGGGGCAGCTTTGTCTTTGGGGCAGAGTGCTCTGACACAGAAACCAATTTATGTTTGTCTAATTAGAATTCAGAAGGTGATGCAAGATGGGAGAGCCCTTCATCTGCTTGCGAAAATGTATCTTTTCTTAGCTATAATTCAATTTTTTCTCATTCCTTAAAATTTTTATTTAAGCTTCTCTGCTTAAGAAGAAAAGAAACATCAGGGGAGACAAATCATGACAAATGACCATTAAGAGCACATCATCATGGCTTTTACTGAAAACTAAAGAGAAGTACACATATATTTACATATATATATACATAAACATGTGTGTCACACATATGCATATACACATGTGTGTATTCATATGTATATATACACATCATGTGTTTTAATATGTATATGTATCTCTACATCTATACACATCTCATAATATGAAATTGGCTTAAGGATGAAAATATCAAGCAGTTGTTCACTTTTGAACCACTTAAAAAAAGATTAACTGGAAAACCCTTAAGCTCAAAGTATTTTAGCCTTTTAATTCTTTAAAATAATTTAGACTTAAAGCTACACCTAAATAAACATACTAAAAGCCTCTGTTGGATGCCACTTTGTCTGTTTTTCTCACTCCTCACCCCCATCTGTGCTGTTTCTGGATTGCCTCCAAGACTTCTACTTACCTGTGCTTGAATCTTTAACCATGATGAGGCTATTATTACCAGGATGCCGTGCTTAGCTCTGGGATGTTACAATACAGTCTACTCTTCCTTGTCCCAGCCCTTCTGCTCATTTGCTCAGCAGATGGTCAGGGTTAGGGACACATCTGTGATGAGGACAGAAGTATGTCTTTGGTGTCACCCCAACTGGCCTAAATAGGCAATAAACTACTGTTCCTCACCTTGTTTAGCTCTTAATCTAACAAAACAAAATAATTGGTCCAGGTGTTAAATCAATAAATTTCAAAAGTAAACCCCACAAATTTATGCCTAACTTGAAAATAATCAGGTTCATAATGGTATTTTTGTTGTGGCAATATTTATTCAGGCCATTATGCCAAAAATAAATATGAAATATGAAATACTCAGAAGTAAAGGACAGAAGACAAATTAGGTCATTTGAAGAAAAAAATGAGGAAGAGCAGAAATGCTGCAGGCAGTGAAATAAGCTACAAAGGGAGAATGGAGGAACACAATTTGGAAGTCTGGAAGAAGATCACTTTGCTAAATGAAAACACATAAATAGTTATTATTGAAGGTAATGAGCAGTATGCTGGGGGCTTTATAAATATCTTTAAATTTCTTACAATATCCCTTAACATAAATATCTGTATCTTATGGTATAGTTAAGAAATCTGGGACCCAGAACAGTTGAATAATCCTTTTAAGATGACAAATATCTATAATAAAGTTCTCTTTGGTAATGGTTATTGAACTCAGGGCCTTGTACTCTCTAGGACATTTACAATACATACTCACTTAATCTTAATCACTGATCTTTCTGTATCTTCAATTACCTGTTGTGCCTTTTCATGCTTCATATCTTCTCTACTTCCAATGTACAAGTATATTTTAGTTCGTGCATTTGTTTCCATTTGCTTATATTTTCTCTCATTGAATTTTCATAGCTTTTTCTAGTAAGTATGATAGGATATATCAAGCTGATTTCTCACCCTTAGTTGGACTTGCAATTTTCTTTGCTTACTGAGAGTTGTAATTCGAATGACTTATTTCTCATTTCCAATATTTATAAAGCTTACCCCACTCTTCCACTGACTGCTCCATTACTTCAGGTTCAGTTTCCTCCTGAATCTTGTACCCAAATGATTAGCACGGCTCATAATGAACGGAATTTGTAGGCATACATTTTCTCTAATTATTCAAATGGTTTCTTTTCTGAAATGAAGGATTGGTTTCAGATATCAGGTTCTGTTTGTTGTTGTTTATTCATCTTTATAATGAAGGAATTTTCAATCTATGTTTCATTAATCAACCATTACTTACCACTTCTCCTGAAGGGTGGGAAGTATATTCTTTTACTTGAACTTATTTAAAAAAATTCTCTAACTAGTTATCCTGATTCCTACTCCTTTCTCCTTAAAACCTGTTTTTTCTAAAAATTCAGAGTAGCATTTTTATTTTTATTTTTTTCTTTTCCTTTTCTTTTTATTATTGGGAAAATACCATACAGAGGGGTTACAATTACATGGGCAAGATAATGAGTACATTTCTTTTTTTTTTTTTTTTGTCGGTTGTGGGGCTTGAACTCTGGGCCTGGGCGCTGTCCCTCAGCTCTTCAGCTCAAGGCGAGCACTCTACCACTTGAGCTACAACGCCACTTCCGGTTTTCTGGTGGTTTATTGGAGATAGGAGTCTCACAGTCTTTCCTGCCCGGGCTGGCTTTGAACCGTGATCCTCATATCTCAGCCTCCTGAGTAGCTAGGATTACAGACGTGAGCCACCAGCGCCTGGCAATGAGTACATTTCTTATCAAGCATTGTTGCCTCCTCCTTTGTTTCCCCTTCCCATCCCTTCCCCTGTCCACCCCCCACCCCTACACCCCACTACCACCTCCCACTCCCAACCTCCCACTCCACCAAAGTTGTAAAGTTCGTTTTTCGACATAATGTCTTGTACATCTCATTGGTGTAATGGGTCCACCTGCAACCCTATTTAAAAAGCTTGTTTTTTCCCTTCCCCTCCACAATTTATATCAACATCAAATGCAGTGCAGAGTACCATTTTTAACTATTAGTTAGAAATGTTTACTTCCTTCCCAAAGATGGACAAATATCTGAATAAATTCCTGTGATATCATGAAAACATGCATAATCTACACCCCAGCTCAATTGCTTCTGGTTTTTTTTTCTTTACCTGTTCTTTCTCTCATGTTTTATACTGGACTTTTAGGATAAAACGTCTCAAAATAGTCATCTAAATATAATCATTTTAGCCTATGCTAAAATACCCTATCATTCCCTCACATTAATTTCTCTCATTTATTGTCTGCATGCACATTGGAGAGAACAGTAAGGCCAGGACATGTGAATTGCAGCTAGGGAGAAACAGTCATCTCTTTGATGAACCGCTAAGTAACAATGACAGATTATTTTTTTTAAACTAAACTGTGCTAAATCCAGACCAGAAAGGAGCTCTTCTGGGCCATCTTTTCAGAGCTGCCTCTAATGCCACTATTACCATCAAGTCAGAAGAGCAATTCCATTTTCCATCATAGTTCAGGTCATGTATATTAACAAACTTTTCCATTTATTATTTAACAATTATTTAATTGAATTTATAAACACAAATTCTGCTAAGAGATGATATATTTTAAAAGTGTTATTAAGGCCATGTCCAAAGGAAAATGTCACATCCTCAAATGAATATTTACATTTCATGGCAAAGTTTACTTAAGGTTTTCCTTAATTAATAAACATCTTTCCCCATTTGTCAACAGTAAGCACAAATACAACACTGGAAGAAGTTTCCTTTAGCTTAGATATAAAATAATTAGAAGAGATTTCCAAATATAACAGGGTATTAATATTAGAGTATAATTACATTTACCATAAAGTTTTTCTTAATTAAGACACTGTCTTAATTAAGACAAGTATATGTATATGTATATATATATATATATATATATTTGTGTGTATACACACACACACACACACACACACACACACATATATATATATATATATATATAAAGGGAATAGCTACATTGAGTAGTAAAAGGACAAAGTTATAAAAGCAGATTGTTGTACATATGGAAATAATATTTTATAAAAATAGATCCACAGCCAGAAAAAAGAAACTCTTAAATTTAAAATTCTGGGTAAGTTATATTCATACAGTAGAAAATAAATTGATTCATATAATATTATGTGCAAAATATATTTCAAGCAGATTAGAGAGGCAAGTGTGACAATACTTGAAACTGTTTAAAAACATTTAAGAAAAATGTCTTCCTTACATTTCTAAAAGTATAGCCAGGTGAGGATGGCTCAGGCCTATAATCCTAGCTGGAATTTTCCCAAATAAACTTTAAAATTAGTATTCGAATTCATATTTAAATATAGCCCACTTACTAGTAAATAAAATAGGTTTACATTCAGGAGTAGATAGATTATTCCACAGCTTCTAATAGAGCTAATAGACACTAACATGTGGTTATAATTAAATATTTTAAAATGACCAAAAAGCAAATGAAATTTAAAAATTCAATCCCTCCATTGCTTACATTTTGGCTACTGTGTCTTACATGGCTAAAGGTGACTGTACTGGAAGGCTCAGCATTTCAGTTGTGGCAGAAACTTATATTGGGCAATGCTTCAAAGGGAACGCCCTGGAATGAATTTGGGGATAGATGATCAGAAGTTCAGGAACTGTTAAAAAATGGCAGACCTATTTAGCATGGGATAACTCTTTTAGGAAAGGAAAAAACACAAGGAGAATAAGGTTTCTATTTTTCATGCACTTGAGACCATGGTCTGATTTAAAGGGTGGTGGAAGGATTTAGGGTAAGCAGAAGGATGACAGTCAGTTAACAGATAAATAACATAAAGAATCTTATTTTCCAAGACTTTGTATCAGAGAGTGACATGCCTAAGGACAGTCTGTGAATATTTGTTATTCATAATTAATCTTTAGTAAACTCTGATAATTACTGCCCAATCAATATTCTAATCAATAATTATTTACTGGCTGATACTATGTATCAGGCCCTGTATAAGAGGGAGAATATACAGCAAAAGTGCTGAATGTGATTTACCTAATTCTTACCCTTACTATATATTGTAGGAATTAGGGAATAAGAAATAGGAAAACAAATAAAGTTAATAGTTTTAGCAGCAATGAAATGGCTTCTACAATAGATAAAATAGCATCATAAAAGGAAGTGACTATGGGTAGTACATGGACTAGGGAAAATGTTAAACATTCCCTACCAAGAAACCACAGGTGCATGGAAATTTCCACAGTGGTAAGGAGGCAGCCATGAGAAAACCAGAAAACCTAAATAAGGATAGTTGCAAAGAAAGAAATAGCAAGTGTCAAAATCTCAAATCATACATATTAAAGGAAAGCAATAAACTTGTGCCTGGAGAATAATAATAAAAGAGAGAATGATTTGTGATGAGTTGGAGAAATATGTAGGAAACAGAAGTGAGTTAAAATGTACAGTTATTGTATTCTGGTTGCAGTAGAAAGTTAAAGGACTTCATAAAGCTTATGTAATAGGTTCCAAAAAAAACAACTAAGAAAATCACAAAATAATATTTGAATTGAAAACATTCAGAGTTAGAATTTAGAGTGACCACTCAGGATGCTGAAATCCATAGAACCATGGTTTGAAGCTAGCTAGAGCAGAAAAGTCTACGAGAATGTTATTTTTTATTTAATTTTATTATAAAGGTGATTACAGAAGGGCTACAGTTACATATGTAAAAAAGTACATTTTTGTCAAACAGTGTTGCCTCCTCCCTCATTTTTCTCACATTTCCTCCCCCCATCCAAGTTGTAAAGTTCATTTCCAACGTTGTATCTTGTGAGTATTACTGATGAATTGGTTCACCCTTTAGATATCTGGCAAATGCTAGGCTGAAGGCATGACCTAACTGTTAGAGTATGAGCCAGTAATCAATTCAAACAAACAGTTCCCTGTATTCAAACTCCAGTACTGGCAGAAAAAAATAATTATAATATTCTCATGTAAAAGATTATGTTAATAATATAATCACGTTGAATACCAGGTGAGAAAAAATTATATATATAACTATACAGATGTATATAAAACATATCCATTCATACACATGTACATGTAGATAATTGCTTTACTATGTATAGTTACAGACACCTATCCAATATATTTCTGGTAAATGATTTGTATACAGAAGATATAAAATAGCTATTGTATATCAAGTATTGTATGAAAATAGAAAATAATTTTAAAAATGCAAATAAGTTTAACCTACAGATGTCTGAACAAAAAAGACTTGCTAGTACATATTACCATTATTTTGTTTTTAATAACCAACACATAGAACAACCCAAATATCTAACCTTAAGAAAATGTACCTACAAATTATAGTATATTCAAAAGGCCTATTATTTCTCCGCATTAAAGGAAATATGTTTATGCATGACACAACGTAGACCAATTTCAACATTTTTGCAAAGAAATAAGCCAGTCACAAAAGAATGTGTTGAGAAGTCTGTTCCCATGAAGTGCAACAATAAGTAAAACTCCTCTGATGTTATACCAACAGAGAAAATGGCCAAGCATAGAATTTTTATATGGATTACAAAGAAAAACATGACCCAAAACCAGAATAAACTTTCTGGACTGATAGGTATACTCTATAACTTGAGAAGAATGTTATATACCTGTATTCATAAGTCAACATTTAGTAAACCAGGCACCTGAGAATCTCATTTTGAAAAGCAAGCAATGACAACAAAAATAACTGCATATAAAAGATCTGCATTTTGAGTAATAGAACCTCATATGATCAGGTTATTTAACAACAGATCAGATTTAAATCTCACTAGTCATCCCCATAACAAACGTCCTCTATAAATTTCAGTTCTTCACAGAGATAGACTTGTCTAAGTAAAAGAATATTGTGCAGGAGCTAATGGGAATTTTGTTTCTTTCAATAACCAGTTTCTCAAGTGGTGTAACTTGTCTATGCAGAAAAGACAAAATTACACAAGAGCCTTTTTTCATATAACAGGATAACCAATCCGCTATGTCACTGGACTTCCTCTGGCAGTGAGAAATCAGGAGATAGAATGAGGCTAGGAATATAAGACTAATAGCTTGGTCTTCCAAATGGAAGAAGGCAGTGGAAGTTCTAAAGCAACCGGGCTGGGCTGGCAGGGTACAGTGCTTGCTTAAGGTTTATGGTGGTAATTTCATATGCATACTCAGTTTACCTGTGCAATTTATCTCCATCAAGCTTCTTCTAATCAGAGAGAGGCCTGCAAGAGATAATTTTTAGGATATATTTCATACCGAGATTTTGTTAATTGAATATTCCAGAGAGTTAAACAAAAAAAGAGATAAGTGAATTTAGAACATTTTATTACAGTTCTAGATTGTGATAGTCAAACTAACCAGGGAGGAACCAACTACATTTTGGGATATAGATCATAGTAGGTAATCAAGTTATATAATTTAATTATCAAACTTTTAGCTTAAGAAAGAAGCTGGTAATATTGGACTCCACCTTCTCCCCTTTCCTTTTAGGTCTATGAAGAGGCAGTATATGTTCTAGACCCTTCATGATCATGAAAAAAGAATTGTGGGCAATTGTTTTTCCACAAATGAATGGATGTCTGCAGCTGTCAGGATTCTTTATGACTCAATAAATTTAACTTTTGATATTAGCAAATTAATTGCCTAGCTGATGTCCATTTCCTAATCTGCTTTATCTATCATTCAGGTATCTCCAATTTCAGGCATATATGGCTTCAAAACTTCAACAACAGAATTATGGAAGTTAAAGAACACAAAGCAATATAATTTTGTGGATTTTTTTTTTTTTTTGCTTGGTTGTGAAGTTGAACTCAGAACCTGGGAACTGTCTCTGTGCTTTTGTGCTCAAGGCTAAGGCTCTGCTACTTTTAGCTACAGCTCCGTTTCTGTTTTTTAGGTGTAGTGGAGATAAGAGTCTCATGGACTTTCCTGCCCAGGCTAGCTTCAAATGTGTTCCTCAGATCTAAGTCTCTTGAGTAGCTAGGATTACAGGTGTGAGCTCCCAGAGGCCCCACTAAAGCAAAGTAAATTTCAGAGAGAGATTTTAGTCAAAGAAAGGAAGGGCAAGAGTGATCACAGTAGAAATGAGGATAGCTGGAAAAAGGGTGAAAAGGGGATGAGGGGAGGAGCAGGAGGGAGGAAGGAAAAAGGAGGAAGGGAGGGAGGGAAGAAAGCTGGGAAGTGGTAGAGGACATATGATATAACCATTATTACTTTTTAAAAATAATTTTACTGTAATAGAACTGTGTGAACTTTGGAGTTAAAAGATTTTCCAACTACACTTAATTATAAAAGAAATAATTATGCAAAGGGACAAGAAAATGGAGCAAAACATGTCCACCAGAGCTTCCATTCATACTTAACAATGGATTGATATCAAAGCATTGGTATTTACTTTGTCACCTATGGAGGCTTCCTGGTATTTTGGGGGGGGGCGGTTGTTGTTGTTTTGCTTTTTTTTTTCTTTTTTACTCCATATAACTTAAGAGTTCTCATATGGAGCCAGGCTCTGGTGGCTCACACCTGTAATCCTTGCTACTCCGGAGGCTGAGATCTGAGGATTGTAGTTCAAAACCAGCTGGGGCAGGAAAGTCTGTGAGACTCTTATCTCCAATAAACCACTCAGAAAACCGGAAGTGGCGCTGTGGCCCAAGTGGTAGAGCAATCATCTTGACCTGAAGGGCTGAGGCACAACACCCAGGGCCAGAGTTCAAGTCAACACCCAGGGCCAGAGTTCAAGTCCCACGACAGATTAAAAAAAAAAAAAGTTCTCATATGGAATACAATTATGAAATATTCACTACTCAAATGAATTACAATCTGTATTTAATTATCACTGAAGTTCATATATTGGAATCCAGCTATCAGTGCAAGTGGAAGGCATTCCACTTGCATAGAAATGTTGGGGAAGGAGCTGCATTTAAACAAAATACCGTCATTCTTATGGAAGGAAGATGTATGTAATAACAATTGGGAGAAATTTAGGCAGAGTAACAAACTGTGAACTCATGTGATATAAATATTTTCTAAGAATTATTTTCCTAATTTAGGGTTTTTTGGTATGTTTTTTATTGTAAGAATGCTGTACAGAGGGGTTAGTTACATGAGCAAGGTAATGAGTACATTTCCTATTGAGCATTGTTGCCTCCTCTGTTTCCCCTCTACCATCGCTTCCTTCCCACCTCACAACTACCCCCCTCCCCCCACCAAAGTTGTAAAATTTGTTTTCAACATAGTGTTTTGTCTATCTCATTGTTACAATGGGTCAACCTGTACCCTTATTTAAGCATTTTGTTTTTTCCCTTCCCCTCCCCAAATTAGAGAAGTGTATATACAAGATGCAGGGCATCGACATCAAATACAGTGAAAATAGAGGGTATGCCGTGGGGGAGAAACATTCAAAGAAACAAAAAAAAAAAACATAGTACATTATAAATACACGAAACAATAGTAAGGAAGATACTTGTGTCCCTATCTTGGGTTTATTTAGCTTAGCATCTTCTTATATGATCATATGTACATAGATTTTGGCCTTTTCTGCTTGCCCTACACATGTACTAGTTATTGCAAATAAGGGAAACCATTGGACCTATGTTTCTTTGGGCCTGGCTTACTTCACTTAATATAATTTTTTCCAAGTCTTCGCATTTCATAACAAATGGGGCAATGCCATTCTTTCTGATGGAGGCATAGAATTCCATTGTGTGTGTGTGTGTGTGTATATATATATATATATACCACATTTTCTTGATCCAGTCATCTCTTGAGGGGCATCTGGGTTGGTTCCATATCTTAGCTATGGTAAATAATGCTGCAATTAATGTAGTTGTGCTAGTAGCCTTAGTATGGCCTTGTTTGTGATCATTTAGGTAAATGCCCAAAAGTGGAATTGCTGGGTCATAGGGGAGCTGTATGTGGAGTCTTTTGAGGAACCTCCATACTATTTTCCAAAGTGGTTGAACAAGTTTACACTCCCACCAACAATGTAGTAGCCTCTTGAGTAAATGGTGCTGGCAAAATTGGCTATTCTCCTGTAGAAAACTAAAGCTAGATCCTTATATATCACCCTGCACCAGAATCAACTCCAAATGGATCAAAGACCTCGACTCAAAGCAGACACTCTGAAAACATTAGAACAGGAGAAACCCTAGGTCTCCTTGGCACAGGCCGAAATTTTCTTAATAGAGACCCAGAAACACAACAAATCAAAGAAAGGTTGGAGAAATGGGATTGCATGAAGCTGCAGAGCTTCTGCATGGCAAAGGACATAGCTAGCAAGATCAATAGAAAGTCCACGATTGAGAGAAGATCTTCACTAGCCATACAACGGACAAGGGTCTCATATCTAAAATATACTTGGAGCTCAAAAAATTAAATCCCCCAACAACAGATCCTCAAAGAAACAACTGCCCAATAAATAAGTGGGCTAAAGACTTACAGAGAAACTTCTCTGGAGAAGAAAGAAGGATGGCCAATAGACACATGAAGAAATGCTCAACCTCCCTAGCCATAAAAGAAATGGAAATCAAAACAACATTGAGATACCATCTCACCCCAGTTAGTATGGCTATAATCAAGAACTCTAATAACAACAGATGCTGGAGGGGATGTGGCCAGAAGAGAACCCTACTGCATTGTTTTTGGGAGTGTAAAACTGTTCAACCGTTTTAGGCTTGTTTTAAAGGAGCAGACCCTATAAGAGAATTTGTCTATAAGAAGGCTAAAGAATGAAAAATCATTCCCTTTCTGTCTTCCTATGTAATAATCAATATTCAAATGAGTTTCCAGACCAGTATTTCAAACCCAGATTTCGGGCAATGAGAGCTTGTCACAGATCTGTCAGTGTTCAGGATTTGAAGATAAAAACAAAATTTGTAGGGTGCTTGTAGAATGTTTCCTACTTTTTCCCCTATAAAGGAACTTCCTTCTGCATTTTTTGTTGTTGTTTTATTGGCATGCCCTGAATGCCACTAATAACTGGCATTCTTTTTGTCTTTTCATTGTCATGTGGACACACTCCAATTTGCAGTTCTAGAATCATATATTTATAAATGTCTATTATAGCAAGTTAATTTTGTTTATGTATTAAGACGAAAGGATCACAAATAAATGACTTTCTGGATAAACCAATGAAAGAGCAAGACAAAAATCTGATCAGCATTTCTCCGCTGTGATAACTGAGAAATCACATATGAACTGAGAGATCACTTGGAGACAAATGGGACAGAAGATCCAGAAATAAATCCACACTGTTATAGCCATCTGACTTTTGACGAAGGAGCCCAAAACATACATTGTACAAAAGTAATTTATTTAACAAATGGTGGTGGAAACATTAGGTATCCACATATAAAAGGCTAGAACCATATATCTATCTTTTGCCCTGTGCTACCATCATTTGAAGGTGGGTCAAGGATCTTACTATAAAAGGTAAGACTTTGAAACGATTCAAGGAAAACAGAGAAAATAGTAGCATACATTTTTCACTGCCAAAAACTTCCTGAATATATGCACAATGAAATTCTATGCTTCCATCAGAAAGAATGACATTACCCCATTCATAAGGAAATGGAAAGACCTGGAAAAAATTTTATTAAGTGAAGTAAAGCCAGACACAAATAAACATAAGTTCCATGGTTTCCATCATTTGTAATGACAAGTATATGTCTAGGATATGCCTAGCAGAGGACCACAATAGCTCAACATCTATGTACATAGGACCATATAAAATGATGCTGATCAAAATGAACTCCCAGGTATGGAACAAGAGATTTTTTCTTTGTTGTTGTTGCTTTTAATTACTATGTGAAGTTATTTCTTTTTTCTTTTATTGGTTTTCTTTGTTTTATCCCCTGTTGTCACTGTTTCTGATTTTGCTACCCTGTGTCTTGTATACATGCTCATCTGATTTGGGGAAAGGAAGGGGACTAACAAAATGGTGAGATGAAGGACAAAGGGTAAGCCAAGGTAACAGTGATGTTCACAAGACACTATATTGGAAACGATCTTTACAACTTGGAGGGCAGGAGTAGAGGGGGAGGAGAAGTGGGAGAAAAACAAGAAGGGGCTAGCAATGTTTGACAAGAAATGTACTCATTACTTTATGTATGTAACTGCAATTCCTCTGTACATTACCTTTACAATAAAATAAAATTGAAAAAAAAAACCTTCCTGAATAGGACTCACATACTTCAACAAATAAATGATTTCATAAATGGAATCGACTAACACTAAAAAATGTCTGCCCAACAAAGGAAATAGTCACTACATTGAAGAGACAACCTACAGAATGGGACAGAATGTTTGCTAGCTACATATAAGAGCAAAGATTAATACTCTAAATGCAACGAGTATTAAAAAAAAACACTAACCTTCCACATAGACAACAACCCAATCAATAGGCAATGAAATAAACATAGTTCTCATTCTCAAATGAAGTACAAATGACCAATCAATATAAAATGCTCAACATCTCTGGACAAATATAAAACGCAAACCAGGATGATACTGAAATTTTACCACAATCCAGGGCAAATGGCCATCATCAAGACAAACAACAACAGATGTTGGTAAAAGTGCAAGGGAAAAAGGAACACTTACACATTATAGGAATGTCAACTAGTGCAATCACTATGAAATAAGTATGGAGCTTCCTCAAAAATAGAACCACTATGTAGTTCAGCAATACCATTCTTGGGCAAATGTGGGAAAGAATGTAAATCAGGATACAATAGAAGCATCCCTTCGTGTATTGCGGTATTATTCTAAGAGCCATTATTCCAATAGACCAAAACAGCATTATTTCAATAGACAAATTCCTACAAATAATAAATGGATCAAGGCTATGTAATAAGTAGGTAATAAAGTCTTGGGGGAAAAAAAAGGAGGATATATCTGAAAAACAAGGCGAAAAGGGCTTGGAGTAGGGGAGCTGGCTCAAATAAATGATAGAACACTAACCAAACAAGATCATGGAGTTGTAGGGTGTGTAGCTCAAGTTCAAGACCTCCGGGGCAAAAAAAAAAAAAGAGGGTAGAAGCATTTGTATTTCTTAAAGATTAGTTAATGCTCATTAACAAAGTTAATTTGTCTTACAAAGTTTAAAGAAGACTGGGAAAAGTCTATTGATGCACATTTATATAGAATAATAGATTTGCATTTTAATGTTTTATATTTATAATGGTCACATCATTGGTACAAGTGAAACTCTAATATTAATTAATTGCATGTTTCTCTGCATTAAGATGATTAGATGAGATTAGTAGACCTTCTTTTTGATCCTACATATGTTTTCAAATTTTGATAACATATATAGTTGATTAGAACTCAAGAAATTGGGTATAGATGATACATCTTTTCTAAGAAATATACCTGTAAGGTCCACTACTGGATGGCGAGCAGACTCCACCTTCCTTGCAGCAAAGTCTCCACTCAGTACCTGCATTACCTAAGCAACTGGGACACCTGGAAGGTCACATCTGCATCCGCTGAGGTCACATCTGAATTTGATGTGGCCACACCTTTCTCCGCCCATACCCTAGATAAGGCCTAGCCCAGGCCCAGAGACTCTCTCTCTGCTCTTTTCTAGCTCTTTCCTCTCTCTTTCCTCTTTCTTTCCCAGCTCTCTCTCTTTCCCATGCCTTTCCTAGCCACATGGAGTGCCAACCTTGCCTGATCCCAGCAGGTCTACTGAATAAACCTACCCCTTGCCTGAATACCAGGTGCCTGGTGCAGTTAACATAAATGGTGCGGAAACCACATGTATGGTGCTGTTCTTACTTGGCTACCTCTTTTTAAAAACCTAACAATACCATTGTGTTTTATTTGTTCTGAGGATAAAATAAATTCGTTGTAACTCTACATGGGAGCTTATTATATCAAGAAAAGGACCATTTCTTCAGAAATGTTTGTAATTTACTTGATCTTACTTGCATTGTGCCATCCTAGCTCCTGTTCTCTGAACCTTGTTAGCCAAGTTCTTTGGAAACTTGCTTCCTGTCCTGAAGCACTTAACATTCCTAGCCTGTTTCCTTTGATCTCCCTTTTCATTTCCTGTGCTGGGAAAGCCAGTTAATTTGACCTTTGGTCTAAGAAGAATGCACTTCAGATGGAGCAAGGAAAATTATGGTGCCTTGTCACCTTTCCTACATTGACAAAAGAACATTTTTTAAAAACATGTGAGCGGGCATACCATTGCACAAAATATATAGTTATGTTCACAGCACAGCGCCTTATGCTTCCAAGCAGACATGCTTACAGATTAGATTACTGTCAAAGCCTTATGCATTCTTTATATCCTTACAAAACTGAGAGCAGTAATTTGCATTCTTATTGCTTTCTATATTTTTCTAGCCAGCTCCGGATTGATCAGGAAAGCAAGACCAATTAAACAGCTAACTCTGTTGCTGTCTTTGTCTCACATACTGAGTTCATTCTTTAAGCAAACTGAATAAGCATTATGCATTCATTATATGCATTAAAATCTCCTCATTGAAAATGCCATTGTCCATTTTTGTTGACCCTCCTAATAATGTATCTACCCAGCCTACTGCTATATAACACAACTTCTGGAAATTTATTTTCTAATACATCTATGTAATATAAACAGAACATAACAAATACATAAAATCATTAAATGGAAACATGATTAAATGCCAGAATATTGAGTAACATTTAAATATTCATTTTTATTTAGTACAAAATTACTTGAGTTTTATATTTATTCTAATGTAGAATTTATAGGTATAGTTGCAAGGATTTTAATATTTCATTTGCTCAATGTATTTACTTTCCATTTATTAACAGACATTCTGGTAGATACTGGAGATCCAGATTAAAACAATTCTACCCTCAAAGTGATACATGAGTAAATAGGCAAATAATAGAGACTAGTAATTTCTGAGACTCTAGTAGTAAGCAGTGAAAGCTATGGGAAGACAGAGTAAGGACAGAAGGGATCTCATCTGACCATAATGGAGGACTTCAGTGACTTAATTATAAATTAGGTTGGAGTGGAAAAACATCAAAGCTTTAAGGGTTTCTCCCTATGTTTATCAATTCCCCTTTCAGAATCGGTTAATAAATGTTAAACTGAAAAGTACTTTTGAAAGTATGGCAGGCCTCTCATTTTATGGTGAACTCTGTGATGCTGGTTTGACTAACATCAAATGATAGCAGTGAGGTGTGGAATAATCAGAGCTTTGACCAAAAGATAGCTCTACTATACACAAGCATTGCCCTTAAGTTTCCCAGCAAGCTGTAACTCCGTGAGCCTTCAAGCAAGGAAGTCAGGGCAGACTCCTCCCTCCTCGTGGCTAAGTCACCCCCCACCCCCACCCCCAGTACCTGCATCACCTAGGTAAATAGCACACCTAGAGGCAGTCACCGCCCCCTCCTCCTAGGTCACCCTGGGCCACCACTAGTTAGACCTCCTATCAGATCATGGGAGGGTCCCAGGACCTGAGGTCACATCCACACACCTTCCCCCACCTGGCCACACCTTCTCCCCGCCCCTTCCCTGCTTAAACCCAGGTGGGACATTGGCTCTAGCACCTTTTAGGCATGGGCTCTCCACCATGCATGGCGGGGCAGCAGTTCCGTAATAAAATGAACTGCTCTTCCTGCCTGAATACCACGTGGTGGTCTCATTTTTTGGCTACCCACTTTAATTCATCCTACAGTTTGCATGTTGAGTAAAACTATTTTTAAAAAGTATTTAAAAATACATGATATTCAACATTTTCATTTGAGAAAAACTAATGGTTCTAGCTTTTCTTGGAGACTGGAAAAACTACCAAATAAAACAATTAGAATTATTTTCCCAATCCTTGGAACTATATTATATTGGACAAGCTAAACGGCAATCAGACACAAAATGTAACATGGCCATTATTACAATACAAAATGCTCAATTATTGAGTTTAATTTGGTGGTGTCACAATGACAGCCATGAAATGAAAATCAGAAAAATGAAGTCGTGAAATGGCTCAATTTAATTCCTTGAATTAAATTTCAATAGGAAAGATATATGAAAGCAACAACCGTATGGAAATGAGATTAAGAAGCACTGATCATTTGAAAATTTAAAAGTTATCTTATTGTATTTCACAGAATTGACTATTTTAAAAATCAAGTGTGCTCTTCGTCTAACAAAATGTGATGGCAACTTTTAACAATGTATATGTCATGCTGGAACAAAGTAAGGACATCTTTTAGATCCTAAACATAATTTATTTTCAGATATAGAGAAAAGACCCCTTATTTTAAAAAACAAGTACGATTCATGAGACCCTAAGAGCAAATCTGTAATTGATATTTGAGCCACTCTATTACAAGATATTCATTCCTTATTTCATGTCTATCATACTCTGCATACATTCAGGATGCAGGTTGAGCAAGATGGATGCAGGTTATTTGTCATATTGACCAAAGGTACAAATCCAAAGTACTAAGGATTCACAGTGCCCTACATCTAGATAGATATTGGAGGGGAGAGAGTTTACTCAAGAGCATGAATATCTTCTCAAATATCTTACATTTCATAAAGTGTCTATAATGCAAAGAGAAGCCCATAAACAAATTGCCTCAGATTACAATGACAGACACATTTTTCACTTCTAGTGTGAGGTGGCCATGAGTACAGACTGACAGAACTGTAAACAGAGCTCAGTGTTGTCTCGCAGAGCACAACTGGCTTTCCTGGCCTTTCATAGTAACAAGTTTTAACACTCAGTTCTTCATCAGGTATCTCCCACTGTGTTCCCATGACACATTTCTCACTGTCACCTTACCACCCACTCCAAGGTCAAGTGTCTCTCTAACCCACTGCTGTGCTTTTGCTCCTGCCTACATCGTTTCATTCATTCCTCCTACCTCCTTTCCTAATGTCTCCTTTCATTTTACACTTTTCAGTTTCCACCTACCTGCATGAAGATTTGAAGATTCCCTTGGAGAATTCTAGCTATTCATACACAAATAGATGCATTTTCCCCAAGCAAATTTTCTCTAAAATATGGAACATTTGCTGATTTAGCAAAACACAGGAACAGTATTTTACACATATTCTTGCAAGCACAAGTACAAAATAAACATTGCATGCTAAATCTTGATGATAGCTTATAAAGTATCCCTTCATATGAACCTGGTTCTTCATGCTTTATAATTAAGAATAATAATTATCTTACAATATTGACATACTTTATGGCTCACTATTATTGTGTCACCCTGATTATTAACTAGCAATTTTTAAAACTTGAATTTTACTGTTATGTCATTAGGACTTTCACATCTTGAAAATCTTTTAAAGAAGTTAAAGAAATAGATTTCAAAATAGATTTCATAATTTGAGGGGGTCATTAATTCATTCAACAAACATTTACTAACATTGACTAGTTTCCAGACAATGCATTTTGTGCAAGACATAGAATAGTGCCTAGGATATGGAAAGCCCAAACTGTCATGAAACTAGGGTGAGGTAAGCCAAATCCAGAGAAAAAAAGCAGCATGTTTTCCCTCATTCATGGTACCAAGAATGTGCCTGTAAACCTATACAAGTAAACACATTGGATGCTATATAAGTAGTTACAAATGAATTAACTGATTTTTTAAATTTATTTTATTGTGAAAATACCGTACAGAAGGGTTACAATTACATGGGCAAGGTAATGAATGCATTTCTTATCAAGCATTGTAGCCTCCTCCTTTGTTTCCCCTTCCCATCTCTTCCCATCTGCCCCTGCCCCACGTCTTGTAGATCTCATTGGTGTATCCCTATTTAAACAATTTGTTTTTTTCCTTCCCCTCCACAAAGTATACCAACATGAAATACAGTGAAAACAGGGGATTTATAATAGACTCCATGGAGAGCTTAAATAGTATAATCCTTTAGAAAGACTAGGTCAACACCCAACAAAATCAGCACCAAGAATGGGTACATCCAAGAGGTATGGTGGGGCCAAGAGGAGAGGGAAAACGAAGGAATGGGAGAAGCAGGGAGAATGTAGTCAAGACTTGAAAAAAATTTTATGAAGTAAAGTAAGCCAGGCCCAAAGACACATAGGTCCCATGGCTTCCCTTATTTGTAATAACTAGTATATGTCTGACACAAGCATAAAAGGTCAGAAAGGATGATGTTAGGCAGAATGAACTCCAAGATAAGAACACAAGTGTTTTTCTTTCTTTCTTGCTATTGTTTCTAAGGTATTTATAAGGTACCATGTGATTTTTTTGTTGCTTTGTATGACCCTCCCCCACAGTATAACCCCTGTTTTCACTGTATTTGATGTTGGTATAATTTGGGGAGGGGAAGGGAAAATTTTTTTAAAAAAGAATTCATTTTATATAGCACAAAACTAAGAAAAGTAAGGAAAAGGATAGGTCAAAGGGTCTGAGAGTGTTGAAGAGGTGACACATCAAAATGCACTGGATTCATAAATTGCGTTGTGATATGGCACCTCTTTTTTACAACTACTTAACGATTTTTTTTCTTTTTTTGTCAGTCATGGGGGCTCAACTCAGCCTGGGTGCTGTCCCTCAGCTCTTCAGCTCAAGACTAGCACCCTACCACTTGAGCCATAGCACCACTTCTGGCATTTTTCTGCTTATGTGGTGCTGAGGAATCAAACCCAGGATTTCATGCATGTGAGGCAAGCACTCTACCACTGAGCCAACTTCCCAGCACCTGAAAGATAATTTTTTAAATATAACAAAAGTCGATAGATAGATAGATAGATAGATAGATAGATAGATAGATAGATAGATAGATAGATATTGGGATATTGGAGGGGAGAGAGTTTACTCAAGGGCATGAATTTGCCTTTGTAAATAGGTTTACATTTCATAAAGTATCTATCATGCAAAGAGAAGCAAATAAACAAATTGCCTTAGATTACCATGATGGACAAATTCTTCACTTCTAATGTGAAGTGAGAAAATATATCTTAAATTATTAATATTGCTTTAGTTAAGGGTCCAAAGAGAAATAAAAAGGGATGTATTGAACACGGGTAAGGTCAGGTACAAAAGTTTGGTTCCTTAATTTAATGTGTAGCTCTTAGAATTTAATTTAAAGGCCTTTTAAGCCATAGGAATGTCAAGATAATCTTCACTCAGCCCACCAATACTTAAACTGCATCCACTTCCCCATCTGTGGCTTTTCTTTGGGAACTATGTTTTAGTCATGTGGCATTAGAATTGAATGGAAGCTGGAATTTAGTACCTAACTTTTCTTCCACATCTAACTTAAGTTAGCAAATTGTTAGAAGACAAAAGGAAAGAGTTTTGTAGCTATAAAAAAAGGCATGGGGACCTAGAAAGTGTGTGGGCAAAATTCATGAAGACTGTAAACTTAGATGAAAAATATGTCTAACTGAAATTCAGTATTTTCTTCAACTGTGATTACACTTCAAATATGCCAACGTTGGTAATGGATTTTTTTACTGACAGAAATCATAGATATTTTGTGCATATTAGCATAGCTGTTAGATACCTGGAGCCATCATTACTCCCACCACTACTAAGGAATTATAATAATTATTAGCTTTACAGCAAGCTCTTGTTATTCAATGCATGAACAAAAAAGGCATATAACTTACTACATCAAAAGTTTCTTGCAAATATAACAACGTTTTAATGTAATGTTTTCTATGATATCTTGTTTTATTTTGTGAAATACAAAATAAAGGATGCTGCAAGGCAGAATAACTATATGAAATTAAAATATGTGAATGTGTAATCAAATATTCAGTCAGACGAAATCTGTAAGTGGTAATATTTGAATTGAGAGCCAGACTATGGAGCAGAGTCATACAAAAGTAAGGAAGAGGGCTCTAGGGTAAGAGTGTATACAGCCTACACAAATATCTTCACACAGGAAAGAATTTGGTGAATGTATTTGAGAACCTGGAGATCAAAGGTGAATATGGTGATGGATAGAGTTCCATATTTCTTCCTGCTATGCTCGGTTGTTTGGGTGCAGTGGCAAAATTAGTGGGTAGGTGGAATTTTAATCACACTTTCACATTAGCCAGGAGAACTCTTCAAACCAAAACAGTGTGAAACTATATGTCAGGATTAGATAATGACGATCACTACATAAATTTAGGAAACAGGAAGAAAACTATGAATATTGCAAGTATAGAGGTTCAGTAGTGAATGAATAATAAAAAAGAATAGGTTCATAATAGCATTTGATGATTGCATAAAATAAATATTAGAAGGACTACATAGGAGCTGGGCACCAGTGCCTTTGATCCTAGCTACTCAGGAGGCTGAGATCTGAGAATCACAGTTCAAAGCCAGCCCAGGCAGGAAAGTCTATGAGACTCTTATCTCTGATAAACCATGAAAAAGCTAGAAGTGGAGGTGTGACTTAAATGATAAGAGTACCATCCACAAGCAAAAAAAAACTTATGGACAGCACCCAGACTCCAAATCCAAGCCCTAGGACTAGCACAAAAATACAAGAGAAAGATTATATAGGAATCTTACTTCAGCTGTACCAGTAAGAGAAAACAATAGTTAATGGAAATACAAAGAGGTATATGGTTCCAGTGACTTCAGTGGTATTAAGATCTTGGCTAGTTAGCTACTAATCTATCTCACAGTAAAGGTGCTCCCTTTACTGGGAATAAAGTATCCAAGGTTTCACTTCTAAACCTTCCAATTTGAATAGTATATAGAAGTTGCTTAATACATTTTATAAATTATATGGATGATGGCAGGTGTGTTTCAGATCTAGAATGTCTACAAGTTTTCTCTATATATACAATTTTAAGTTAGGAAGAAGAGACAGGAATGAATTCGTGGTTATTTCTTTTTTATGTTTTTTATTGTTATTTCTTAAATATTAGTATGAAATGATAAATATTAGCACTTCATTATTAACAATAATATGCATATAAATCAGTACTGTAATAGAAAAAATTGATTGGGAAGTGAGATTTCCCATGTCCCAAAGTTAGGAACATGTAAGAATTTCGTTGAAATTTGGGTAGATATGCTAGGAAAGAGAAATAGATTTCTTTCCAGTAAGACTGAACATTAGAATAAAATACATAAGTGCCTTCAGAATTTTAGTTGAAAACTGCTTTGAAAGTTGAGTTCTCTTCCTACCTAAAATATCAGTTAATTGTGAGCCAGATAAAGAAGTCTGTACCATTTCTGAAAAGTATTGTTTGTAGGTATATTTTTAGCAAAGTGTCAATAACCCAAGCAATAAATAAACATAGCAAGGCCTCAAGAACCATTTTTCAACCCTCAAGATTATTGTCTTTCTAAAGCCTGAGATATCTGTCCAATATTGTCTTTCTAACAAATTATATTCTCAAGCAGTAGATCAATTTAGTGATACAACAGTGATATTAATATATCACAATATATCACAATTGTGATATCAATATAATAGTAACAAAGCAAAACCAAAAACAATCAGAAATCCCAGGAAACATGAACTCATATAAAGGAAACACCATATCTAAATGAAAGATAAACAAAAATATAATAGTATTTAGAACAATAACTAGATACAGGAAAATATAATTAAATTGATTAGATTAAAATATCCAATTGACATGATACAAATTTACAGCTGTTATTTTCTCTTAAAAGCTACTTTCAGTAGTTATGCTTTTATTCAAAATCTTAGTATTGCATACACTTGATATCACTAAATGTGCATTTTTTCAGATTTGATAACAAACTTGTCCCAGAGAACGGCACATTTATCCAACTAAATAGAGGGGAGGCTTCAAAAACAGAAATTCTATCTGTTCGCTGTTATGTGAATATCTTCAGATAGATATGCTTGTCTTGTTACAGAGCAAGTGCTAAGCAAGTATTTCTTGATGTGATATATCATCTTTACTGTTCACACATGAGAACTAGAGGGGAATGTGAAGCAATAATTTATTGTGTATTCCTTTGTAAGAATAATAACATCATGGTAAATATATCTGTAAAGAATGGATGATAGGATTTAGTTATTGTACTCTTAGAATTTATAAAGTAGTCAGGAGCCAAAAATACATTTGAAAATTTTAAATGTGATAGATTTTAGATATTGGTATAAAGAAAACATGATGCGCCCTTCTAATGCACACAAAATAATACTTCACTGCAAAGTGGTTGAGGTAGTTAGGGAAGCTGAGGAAGGTGGACATGGAGAGTTGAACCTGAAAATAAAGGAGAATCTTTAAATATTTTGGGACATATAGAGAATGTTCCAACAAATATGACATAGAGATGATGTATAAGAAGGTTGAAAGAACATATTGTATGGAAGAAGGGTTGGTTACGAGATTTAATAGGTAGTTGAATACTGATACCACACAGAAGTACTGACAATATCTTTCGTACATCTAGCACACATACAGTTTTATAAACACTGGCACAATAATTTTTAAATGGTATCACAGATATTCTTAAAGAAAGGCAATTTGGAAAACAAATTCATCTTTTCTATCAAAATGAAAAAGACCCATTGGCCACCAGTGGTCACACCAATATTTCAGGAAGCTGAGATTTGAGGATCATGGCTCAAACAGACCTGACAAATTTGAAAAACTCTTATCTCCAATTAACAGCAAAAAGCCAGAAGAAGAAGTATGACTCAAGTGGTAAAGGTTTAGCCTTGTGTAAGTGTGAGGCCCTACTACTGGTACAAAAAGAAAAGAAGACACAAGAAGAGAAAATATGTTGGAGAGTAATTAGCAAATAAATCCCTACCTCAAAACCGGGTTTCTAATTGATGCTTCACAAAGTAACAGAACTATGTATGAACAGTTTCCTTCTTTCCAATAAAACTCAAAGAAAATACACACACACACAGATGTATAAAAATATACTAAAGTGGCTTTTGAAATCCCATTTATCTTTCAATAAGAGATAGTAATGTATCCATGCCTAATAATTGTTCATTAAAAAACTATATTTCTAGTGTAGAAGTTTATCACTAAAGCAATATACAGAAGAAGGAAGGGAAGGGAAGGGAAGAAGAAAGGAGGGAGGGAGGTTGTAGGAGAAGGAGAAAAGGAAATAACTCAGATTGACTATCAGTAAGTTCTATATGTCAATGAACTTAAGCGTTTATTTGCACAAAGACAAATATGAATCTTGCTTGCTTTCATTATATGAAAGTACAACTTGATTAATGCACTCATATAGCTCCTGGTAACAGACTTACACTGTAACAGTCCTCCCACACCACAAGATCAATGGAACCCTGGAAGCTACAACAGAATGAAATTGGAGTGTGCATCAAATTGGTGAAACTCATAAAGGAAACATATTTGCTCTTCATGTATTTTTAAAAAGATTCTTGTTTCATTATATTTTATAAATGATTTCTCTCTTCAGTATAGCAGATAGTACTGCACTTTGTTGGTGTCTCATTTTTCAGTATAACAGAAAACTATTCAGTTTTAATCAGGATTTTAGTGGTGATATGATTATGTTTAGGGGCAAGTTACTCTATGGATATTTTACAATGTCTGAGAAAGAATTTGGCATACAAGTAGTAGTTTTGCTTCATTTCATCTTCCATAATCTTTAAGATTTAATAATTAAGTTTTATTCCAAGAAAAAAATATTAATTTCTTGATGAGCTTTGTTAGTAATAGCACTTTGAATTGTGTAATAGGTAAAATAAAACTGATAATTTAGCATATGGATACTGCTTTGTGTAGTTGTTCATAATAGACCATATTATATGGTCAAAGGGAAATCTATTTGGTCTATTTGCCTTTAGAGCATATAATTTTTTAATGAAAAATACTAGCTTTGGAGTCATGACATTTAAGTAATTAATTTTAATTCTAGGATCTATCAAGACTGATGGAACTGAGGCTTATCTTAAAATACTATTTCTGTAAATAAAAATGAAACTCTTGCTTACTACATATAATGATTTATTCCATCAAAATATTTCTCTTCATTTTCTACTTTAGGCACTTGCTATTTTCTATGGCAACATTGAGTTATTCCAAAACAGAATAGTTACTTCAAAACTTAGTAGTTCATTGCAAAGTTCTCCTTTTCATTATTGGTTTTAATATTGTATGATATTAACAACAAATACAATAAGAGATTTAATTTATAAGGAAGTTTATACTTTCCATATCTAGAAAAACATTGTTGAAATTAATATTCTTAGATTCATTAAAAATCTTTTTAATCACTGAAAAAAATGTGTTACTTATTGCCTAAAATTGTTGATAGTTTAATTATTATTCTAAAGGGATATGATAGTTTTTTGAATTTGTTAATCTGAGCTTTATTGAATTGATTGGACGACCTTGCATTAATTCAAAATCTCTAAGTATATTCTAATATTTAATAGTAGGAATGGCAATTGCATTATATGGAAATTTTTTTAAATTATTGTCCAGATTTGTAAGTGAGTTTCTCTATTCAATGACTTGTTTTAGTGAGCTATAAGATTTTTAACAATAGAGTTTATGACATGGTAGCTGCATATTCTGAACAGACTATTAAACTATTTTTAATATATGCTATCAGTATTATTTAGAAAGGAAAAAATGGCCCATTAACTTTCCTACTACCGATTTAAAATTAAGATTTTTTTTAACCTCTCTTGTATTCTAAGTGATGATGCAGAAATTCAAGATAGTTCACTTCAGCTCTATTGATTGTAGTTGAGGAACATTTTAAGTACTTAATACCAGCTCTCCATTTATAATGTTTTGAACATCTCTAAACTATAATGAAAATATTGACTTTTATGCAGGGAATTAAAATAATCACTATTAAAAATGTCAAAAATATATGTGCTCTTGATTAAAACTTGCTCCTGTTCACATAATACATGAAATCAATATTTTGTCAGAGCAATGTAATTTCAGTTTTTTTCAGTGGGCCATGAATAAGAAATATGATATCAATAACATAATGAAAATTACATTATGTTAAGGAATTGCATAATTGTGCTATTGCATTACTTTATTACTGTAACAAAATTAATGTTCAAATATTCCATTGGCTAAATTGTTCTCTTTTCTGAGATTGTGTGATTATAATAGATAATATACAATATTTATAAGCATGATAAAACACATGAACAAAAACCTTTTCACAAAAGCTTTATTAATATGTCTATAAATTATAAGGGCTATGCATTTTGTGTTTGAATAAGTATATATATTTAAATATATTACATATAAATATGTTTATACATTTGAGTATATATCAATATGTGTTTATATATTATATGCACATATATGTTACCTAGTGATTAAGCCAATATCTCAATCTTCAACATTGCTGATCATTTGAGAACAACATTATTAAAGGATAATTTAAAAAAACAAATTCTTTTCATAAACTAAAGTTGTACTATCATGTCGTGTGCTGATGGCTCCCACCTGTAATCCTAACTATTCAGGAGGCTGAGATCTAAGGATCATGGCTCAAAGCCAGCCAGGGGGAAAAAATGTCCCTGAGACTTCTATCTCCAATAAACTACTCAGAAAAAGTCAGAAGTGGTGCTGTCACTCAAGAGGAGGGGGAAAAACACCCCTGAGACTTCTATCTCCAATAAACTATACAGAAAAAGTCAGAAGTGGTGCTGTCACTCAAGAGGTAGAGCACTAGCCTTCTAGCCTGAGCACAAAGAGGCTCAGAGACAGCATCCAGTCCCCTGAGTTCAAACCCCAGGATTGGCAAAAACAATAACAATAACAAAAATTCTACTATCTCTATAACATTCTTGTTGGACATAGTTTTATTTGAAAAGAATATCTGTAGCTTGTGAAATGCCCCTGAATCTGAACTGTGTATATATGATTCAATAAATAAAAAATTAGCATGAGTATTGAATAAGAAGATTCAAATGAGCCACTCACATGGATTATATGGGCTTGTCAAACTTATAAAATGAACACATGAATAACATTATGAAATATCATTTATCAATTACTGATACTCAAAAAAGAGTCCAAAATTGATTATAAGTAACTATTGAAGTTTAAAATACAAAGATACTAGTTTGTTAATAAATATTAGAAGAATGACAAAGTGGGATGCTCTAGTTTCAATATTTCAATGCTATCGTTTCAATATTTCAATGCTATAGTTTCAATATCGCTTATGGAAACCATTCTTCTATAACTTGAAGATGACATAAAATGTACCTTATTAATTTATGTGTTCATGACAACTGGTACCAGTAAGCTTTCAAACAATACTAGTGGACATATCTATTGGGGCAGATAATGGCAGTTCTCCAATGATGATAAATTGCATTTGTTTTGAGATAGAAGTGTTTGTTGTTATAAATTTGTTTATTGACTCCCTTTCAACTAGGAATAGTTATATTGCATATTTCTTGGTTAATAAGGCAGTTCATTCCAAGAAAGTGCTACTTCTTCAAGTCTTCTCCTTTCTTGATTTA
Organism: Dipodomys merriami; assembly: GCF_024711535.1. NCBI lineage: Eukaryota > Metazoa > Chordata > Mammalia > Rodentia > Heteromyidae > Dipodomys > Dipodomys merriami. Next base: position 43,310,331 of record NW_027202271.1, on the reverse strand, counting down.
CAACTATGTGCCTTGCTTTGAGTTGGAACAGCTCAAAGCAAACCCAACTAATAGTACACCAAAGAAAACCAGAAAAACACAGGGTCCTGTTCACATATTAACTTAGGAAGCAATTCCCATAGACTATTATGAAAGAGTATCATAAAAGACTATCTAATGTCATGTTCAGAGTGAATCAGGACCCTGGGTTCTTCATGTTTAAGTAGTTTAACATTTGGTGAGTTGTACACCTCAGTATTTTAATTATGTCTTTGAAGTCTCTGATCATGTCTAAAACAATAATTTGCTTTTAATTGAGAAGATAGGATGTCAAAATATCCAGGGAGTAGTTTGATATTACTTATGAAATATTATACTCTTTTAGTTGCAAATATAAATTACAAATGTGTATCTAGATGGTTTCTTTTTCAGTTTGAATAACTGAAATAACTTGAGTAGGAATATTTCTACCAGTGGTAAACAATAGAAGTGTGAAATGCCTTTTCTCACAATATGTGAATGTAAGGGAGAGTGTACTATATATTTACCTAAAAAATATGTCATTCAACCCATTGTTCTAATTGATTTTAAGAGACTTTTAAAACCAACTATTTTATGATTATAAACTTTACTATGTAGTTGGAGTTGAAGCTGCAAAATTCTTTCATTTCAGACTCAGTGTTCTTCCTTTATGATTTAGAACATAATGTGAACATGTCACAATTTGGAAACCACCTCTTAAAAGGTTAAGTATTGTTTTTCCTGATTTCCATTGCTTTTAAATTTTATAGATGGAAAACTTTGTTTAAGAATACAGAAGTAGGGGCTGGGAAGGTGGCTCAGTGGTAGAGCACTTGCCTTGCATGCCTGAGGCCCTGGGTTCGATTCCTCAGCACCACATAAGCAAAAAGAAAAAATCCGGAAGTGGCGCTGTGGCTCAAGTGGTAGAGCGCTAGCCTTGAGCTGAAGAGCTGAGGGTCAGCGCTCAAGCCCAGAGTTCAGGCCCCATGACCAGACCCCCCCCCCAAAAAAAATACAGAAGCAGATTATTTAAAAAGTGGAGAATCTGGGTTCTTTAGAGCTCTGGCCTTGCATTTCTATATGAAAGCTTTTCTGTAAGTATTTAAAATATATCCTCAAGTTTTTACAACACAATGTAGTAACTGTCACAGAGAAAATAAAAATATAGGTAACCACAAAAACTGGGTTTCAGAGTGGGTCCAAATGCTTGTCCTTTCCCATAGAGAAACTCTGCAGTATATGGTGTATCTTCTCTTAGCTTGACATTATGGATGACTTTCACACTAATGAATGTCACACAATGCCTCACAACATCACAAAAATTACTCTAGGCTTCAAAATAAAGGAGTCAATAATCCCGTTGTGACAATGGCTGAAAGGTCTTGCTTATTTTCACTACAGTAAAATTGCTACTTTTTCTTCTGAATAGCAGAAGCTATCCATTCCAGTTTCTAGTCTGGAGAATCAGTGTTCCAAAAACATATGTTTCATTATGAAATTTCATCTAACATAGTTAATTCTATGTTTATAATGTGCTCTCTTTTGTGGTTGGATTAAATTTTTAATGACTGGTTAGGTCTAGTTTCTAATAAATTGCCCTCCATTCATTCATGGGTTATCCAGATGGATAAAATAATGCACCATATTGTTGCTGTCTTCTAGAAGCTAATAATAAAATGTTGTATCTACAGCTAAATCATTTATTTGTCATCTTGTCAGGCTAATGAAAATCACTGAGCTCTTCCATAGGTGAGTTGAAAGGGGCTGCCTTAGAATTTGTCTTTGTCAAACCAACAGATGCCAGAATTAGTATGGGAAGGGATGGGAAGGAGAAACAAAGAGGAGGCAACAATGCTTGATAAGAAATGTACTCGTTATCTTGCCCATGTAATTGTAACTCCTCTGTATGGTATTCTCACAATAAAAAAAAGTAGTTTAATCTGTAGAAACTGTCAGCTGTTTTCATAAAAAAATTTTTCATTAAAAAATCCCTGCTGTGTTTGAAACTAACTACCTCATTCTAATAAAAGAGAATGAGGAAACATTGCTGTTCACCAAATAGAAATATTAATAAATAAGACCAATTTGATATTACTCCCACTTGGTTTGTACTTCTTTATTCCTGGTTTGGATTTTCTTTGGTTAATTAATTTACAAATGGAAGCTTTGCTGACTCAATAGAAGAGATCAAGTCTTACTTTAATACTTTACAGCTGGCTGGATATGTAGCTCAATGGTAAAGTGGTTGCCTAGCCTAGGTAAGTGCCATGCACATCAAACACACACACACACACACACACACACACACACACACACACACACACACACACACACGAGTACAACCAATGCAACTAGTCTGCAGGTTTCTAAAAGTTCATCACAATCATTTTAAAATAATGATTCTAGGTAGAAAGTTAAATATTTGAAAATCAATCATTCTTTATCTTAAGTGTAAAGATGCAAATTTCTCTCCTATTCTAAATTATTTTTAAATACGTTTAGATAATTAGGTACAGCATCAATTTCTTTTATACAATCAAAGCTTCCTCACTATATATACATATATACAAATACACACATGTATATATGTATATACATATATGTGTGTGTATATAGGTACACAAATTTTATAGGCATATAAATCTATCTATCATATAGTCATGAGTTAAAGATATATCTGTTTTTTATTCTTGACTCATTGTTTACTCTTAGCTTCAAAGCACCAAATTCCTTGAATTTTCCTCTGATATCTCAGAAATTGTATTCATCTATTCCTTTTCTGCTGTCTCTATTCCTTTCTGACCCCTTACCAAAAACTTGTAGCTCTTTTATTAGATTTGTGATAACATACTTTCTATAATCAAGTATTAGGTAACTTCATTCACTATTTTTAAGTAGCAACAATATTCTGATGAGCCTTAGATTTCTATTTCTATTCAGTATCTCATTGTCACTCCATATGTGTGTATGTGTGTGTATCCATTTGCCTACTTAATGCTGTCCACTTGATTGACAGCCATATTAAAATGAACAGCTCTAAAGTTGAATTTCTGAATCTTAAATCACTCCCAATTTTTCTAGCAGTATTCCTACCTATCCTTATGACAACCTTATCTAGTTCATTCTGTTTTGGGGAAGGGGAACAACAGAATGGTGAGTCAAAAGACAAGAGGGGAACCAAGGCAACAGCGACATACACAGGACAATGTGTTGGAAGTGATCTGTGCAACTTCAGGGGGTGTGGGGGAGGGAAAATAGGAGAAAAATGAGGGAAAGGGTAACAAGTTTGATAAGAAATATACTTATTACCATATTTATGTAACTCTAATCACGCCATACATTACCTTGACAACAAAAACACCAAATTTAGGAGTTATCTTTGAATCTTTTTCTTCCCATGTCAAGTATCGAATTCCAATAGCTTTATCTTTAAATTCTACCCCCAAAACCCAATCACTGTGTTAGCATTGCACTGCTTCACATACATAGTTGGCCTCAATTTCTGCAAATTTTTGTTGTATCTTTCAATCACTTTTCAGTTTTTTTTCTACATACCTGACATCGAAATTTTAAAATAAGAGGGAGATACGTTTCTTTTTTCCTCACAAATCCTGTGGTTTTATTTTTCATCTATAAAAACTAAAGCATTTACTCTAATAAACATATTTGGCCATCCTCTACTCTCCTGGAAATTTGATTACTTCTTTTTTTCTAATTCTTTCTTTCTGTTTTATCTTCATAAATTTCCTGACTCTTCTCACATATTCCCATCACATTAAACTCAGGGCTATTGACAGTGTTATTTCATTTTTTGTTAGAAACCTCAATGGACTGACATAAATTTATTGTGTGTTTTCCCGAGTAGTCAATCTAAAAGTATGATATGCATTTTCCCAACAATCTTCCATATTATTTTTCTAATTTATTTATCTTTCTTTTTTTTCAGTAGTGGGGCTTGAACTCCGAATCTGATCACTGTCCCTGAGCTCTTCCTCTCAAGGCCACTTGCAGTTTTCTGGTGATTAATTGGAGAAAAGAATCTCACTGACTTTTCTGCCTGGGCTGGCTTTGAATGGCAATCCTCAGATCTCAGCCTCCTGAGTAACTAGGATTACAGGCATGAGCCACCTGCACCTAGCTCTAATTTCTATGTATAATTTTTCCTAGACGATTTTTCTTGCTGGTGTATTTCCCCTGTCTAAATGAATCTTTCCCATCAATTGTGCATCCTCATGATCTTAAAGAGTTTCTGGCACATGGAGCATATTCATTAAATAGTATCAATCCTTTTATCTAAGAAAAGAAGAAATGAAAAAAGAGAAGAGATGGAAAGGAAAAGAGATGGAAAAAGCAAAGAGGACTACTTTCAGCTGTTTCTTGAAGCATAATTTTAAATAATGATCATGAGTAAATTTAACTTTCCATTTTTTACACATTTCAAAAATATGATGCAAAACTTGTTTATAATAAAATCAGAAATTCTAATATTTTATTCTCATAGGTTGATAGCTTTAAACTTTATGTTCTAAGTTCTTACTACTCTTTTGTATGCTTTTTATTGTAAAAATGCTGTACAGAGGGGTTACAGTTACCTGAGCAAGGTATTGAGTACATTTCCTATTGAGCATTGTTACCACCTCCTTTGTTTTCCCCCTACCATCCCTCCCCCCTCTGAACTATCCCCCTCCCCCATCCCACTATTCCCCCCCCCCAAGTTGTAAAGTTGGTTTTCAACATAGTGTTTTGTACATCTTATTGTTACATTGGCTAAACCTGTATCCCTATTTAAGCATTTTGTTTTTTCCCTTCCCCTCCCCGAATTAGAGAAGTGCGTATACAAGATGCAGGGCACGGACATCAAATATGGTGAAAACAGGGGTCATACTGTGAGGGAGGAACATACATACAAAGAAACAAAAAATATCCCATGGTACTTTTTTTTTTTTGCCAGTCGTGCGCTTGAACTCTGGGCCTGTGTGCTGTCCCTCAGCTCAAGGCTAATGCTCCACCACTTAAGCCACAGGATCACTTCTGGCTTTTTCTGTAGGGTCTCATGGATGCAAGGCAAGTACTCTACCACTTAGCCACTTTCCAAGCTTACCACATGGTACATTATAAATATGTTAGAAACAATAGCAAGAAAGAAAAAAGATATTTGTGTTCCTATCTTGGGGTTAATTTCGCTTAACATCATCTTATGGTCATATGTACATAGCCTTTTGGCCTTTTCTGCTTGTCCTACACATGTATTAGTTATTGCAAATAAGGGAAACCATGGGACCTGTTTCTTTGGGCCTGGCTTACTTCACTTATATTCTTCTCAGATCATGTTGTCATTGATGCATAAATGGGAGGCATGGCTAATTGTCTCCATAGGTTAGACCAATGAATTATTATTATTTTACTGACATCTTGGGCAGAGGTGATGATTTATTTATGTAAAGCTAAGGAAGCTCAGGGAGGTTTGGGCTGTGATACCTGAGGGTCTTCTATAAGTAGTTTCCACTAGAGAAGCAAGTCAACAGAGATCTGTGTATGAAAGAGTTCCTTGGAAGACCAAGTGGTTGGGAAGGCCAGTATGTAACATTCAGAAATCTACTAAGCAGATGGTGGAAGAAACTGCTAATACTCAAATGTAACCTTTGAGTGAAGGCAAACGATTTCAGAATTCATCAGGGAATCTGAGAAAACTACTTGGGGCTCCAGCTACCATTGGAGTATGGTGGATACTGACAACTGACCTAAATCATGACACAGAGCAATGTCTCAGGTTGACTCTGTGTGGAACTCATAACTACAGAATGACTAAGGACTAAAATAAGAAGCAAGACAGAGGCTAATTGTGAGCAAAGGTAGATCAGCTTCATCAGTACCTTCTGTCAGCACTGCCATTCAATGCTTCTACTTGTTCTGGTATCAAGAATGACAGAAGGTGTAGGAACACACTGTTGTCTCTTGGGCCCAGGTAGTCTGGATCTTGCTCTGTACATTCTTGAACAACTTCTGCATAGGTATTCTCTAGAGTCATATGGATCTGCCTGTACTGGCCTGGGACCTTCTAGATTGGGGATGGCAGATGACCAAGGGATGTTATTAGTGTGTTCCCCCACCCACAAATACTTTGTTTAGTGCAATAAATTATGTGCATTCATTCATTCATTCATTCATTAGGTATTCTAATTCTTTGGTGATACTCGGGTTTAAATGTTAGGGCTTCATGCTTACTGGGAAGATGCTCTAGCACTTGAAGAATAGTTTAGCCCTTTTAAATTTTTAAATTCTTTCCTTTAGTAAGTTTTCATCAAGTTTTTTTTAAGAAGTCTGGCCTGGACCATGATCTTCCTATCTACATTTTCCATGAGGCAGAGGCTAAAAACATGAGCCATGACCTCCAGGCACAAAAAATAGAATAAGCAACATGAAATACATGAACAAGTCTATTCCATTGCATTAGAGGGAGAACAAAAGATGTTTCAAGGAGTACCTGAAGTATTGTGATATTCAAAGCACATGGCAGAGGGTTAAGAACACAGCTTCTAAGCATATAATCTTGGATTTGGTATCAACCTGACCTGTAGGAACAACAGTATTCAGTCAAGTCAGATTACATTTGAAAGTCCTCATTTTAACTCCAGTACATTAAAGGAGATCCATAGGTAGCACAACTTTTAAGAAAAAAATACTAGCTAGTGCCAACTTCATTTAAGAAAAGTAAGGAGTTATATATAAAGGCTTTAAGAGATGCATGATGTGGATCTGATATTATACGCAGTGCTAAATTCTTGAGCAGAATAAAGGTAAAAGTCTGGACATTCTCAGGGCATTGAAGCTAAGTTGGAAGTGATTAAAAACAGAATATTCTGCTGTCTTGCCAAGTACATGAATCTTCATAAAAACAGACTCTCTAATTGGAAGGTGGGAAAAGTATATCTTACATTTTTGGGAATATTCTATTTCTATTTTTTCCCAATAATGTAGGCTGTATAAGGCGCTTTATTAGTTATGCATATCTTTGAAAGCACAGAGTAGAGACATGGGAAAAGAGGTAGAACACAAACTCAATTTTCTCATTTCCTGGAGATAAACTATTGACTTCCTCAGGGCTTCTTGTGTTTTTCCTTGTTTCTCAACATTCCCTCTTTTCTAACTATGCTTTCCCATGCATTGGAAGAAGAAACAGAGAAGCAAATGGCTACATAATACACAGTTATGCAACTTCAGAGCACAACTCTGGTATATATTACGTATTTTGCATTTAATTAACAGCTTAATAGATTAAATTACATATTATTCTAATTATGCTAAGCTGTATTGAAAATAAATGATGCATGTATCTCATTCCTTCTAGAGGAACACTGCTAATTACTATATAAGTGTGTAATGATTTGCAACTGGATTAACCACATACATGGAATATTGTAAAATACTAATTGTATATCTATCCCAGGCAGTAAATAATCAACACAATCTTCAAATGCATAAATTTAAGACAGAACCACAATCTACACTAATAGGAAAATAGGATTATTCAATTATAGGTTTATTCTTAAAAAGTCCTCCTATTACCAGAATAATTAAATTTTTCTTGGCAAGTTCAAATGTTCTCAGTATCTTTTTTTTGTTTTAAACTAAACTACATGTCTACAAAGTGTCCAAAAGTACTTCATATTACTTCATCTTGTAGAATGAGAATAGAAAAGTTAATATGTACTTTCTGATGATATTTGGGAAGACATTTAGCCTTTATCCTAACTAAACCCTATCTTTGTCTGTGCAGTGCTATACTAGCATGTTAATCAGGTTAAGGTAGCAGCTATGATTTTGGTTGCAGTTCATTTGTTTGTGCAAGGTTTATGTTTAAATGCATGTAGTTGGGTTCAGTTTGCTTGGCAATCCTAATAAAGATTTTCCTCAGTTTACTTGGAACTACTGGTGTCACATTTTGAGTACAGATTCCAGTGTTACCATTCAAAAACTTCACTGCACATTGATTTGCAGAGAGAGAAACAAAAGTGAGTGAAAGATATTGGTTGAAAGTAAAACATTTCTATTTCTCAAAAGATTTTAAAAGATTAGAAAACATTAAGACCTATAACAATTTCTCTTACCTTTCTCCACTTAGCAGGGTAACATTGAGCACTGACATTCCTAGATGGCAGCAATACAGAATGTCAGCATCTCTTTGAAATCAGATATTTTTTGCAGCCTGTCAGATTCTATGGATGGCCAGGGAAAAAAAAGAACTGGCTGGGTGGAACCAAAATTGTGAAGGATTATGGGAAATGTAGTAGGCTAAAGTAACTCAGCAGCTAGTGCTATAAGTCATAGGGAAATGATGGTGTAAATGATAGTAGCATAAAGAAATGATAGTTACAGTTGAAATGCAAAGATCCAAATACCTGGCCTATGCCAATGTCATGACCCCTGAGGAAATATAGTAAGAAGCTATAAAATTATATACTATATACACACACATGCTGCTTCTGGATGTGTATATGTTCATGCTTCGACCTGGAATGTAGTAGTAGTTACAATAGTTACAGTAGTTATAGTAAACATTTTTTTTGTGAAAATACTGTACAGAAGTGTTACAATTACATGGGCAAGATAGTGAGTACATTTCTTATCAAGCATTGTAGCCTCCTCCTTTGTTTACCCTTCCCATCCCTTCCCAGCCTCCCCCCCACCCCCGCCCCCCATCCTCCCCCCTCCCCCCATCCTCTCCCCCTCCCCCCCACCAAAGTTGTAAAGTTCATTTTCAACATGACAACTTGTACTTCTCATTGTTGCAACAGGTCCACCTGTATTTAAACGACTTGTTTTTCCCCTTCCCCTCCACAAATTATACCGACATCAAATACAGTGAAAGCAGCAGTTATACTGTGGGGGAGGGACATACAAAGCAACAAAGAATAATCTTATAAATGCGTTAGAAACAAATGCATGAAAGAAAAAAAACATTTAAATACATATCTTAGGGTTCATTTTCCTAACATCACCTTATCTGAGCTTTTCTGCTTGACTCACACATATACTAGATATTGCAAATAAGGGAAACCATGGGACCTATGTTTCTTTGGGCCTAGCTTACTTCACTTAATATAATTTTTTCCAAGTCTTTCCATTTGCTAACAAATGGGGCAATGTCATTCTTTCTGATGGAGGCACAGAATTCCATTGTGTATATATACCACATTTTCTTGATCCATTCATCTACTGAGGGGCATCTGGGTTGGTTCCATATCTTAGCTATGGTAAATAATGCTGCAATAAACATAGTTGTGCTGGTAGCTTTAGTGTGGTCTTTTTTGTAAACATTTGGGTAAATGCCCAAAAGTGGGATTGCTGGGTCATAGTAGTAAACTTTTTTGACAGCCATGGGGCTTGAACTCAGAGCCTGGGCACTGTTCCTGGGCTTTTTCACTAAAGGTTCTACCTCTTTGAGCCACTCTCACTACTAGTTTTCTGGTGGTTAATTGAGATAAGAATCTCATGGATTTTTCCCTACCAGTCTGGCTCCAAACCAGCATCCTCCAATCTCAGCCTCCTGACTACCTAGGATTATAGGTGTGAGCCACCAACACCTGACTTAAAAGTAAAATTTTAAAGTACTGATGCAATTCTGTCAGTCCTGTTCACAGTACTTCAGAGAGGATTAAACTCTGTTAGCCTTTGTTGACAGTGTACTTTATTTGATTCATACTGTGCAAAAAAAGAAAAAAGAAACATGTTTTCACAGTGACATAATGTGCTCATGCTACAAGATAAATGATACCTTTTCAAAAGCCAACAGTTAAAATGGAACGTTTATGAAGTAAAACACTTATCATAAATAAAATTTAATTTGTTTTTAAGTAGACACACGTCTTATAGATATTGTATTGACGTTACAGTTTTTGTAATATCTACAGTAGGGGACATGAGTGTCCTAGGTCTGTATTCTCCCTAATCACTTGGTGACTTTCTCATTCCAACCTCTGGACTAGCAAGCTCCATTCATGTGTGCCATTTTTAATACATAGTATCACACATTTACTATTATCTTTCTACAGTTAAATACATTTAGATACACAAATACCAACATGTCACTACTGTCTACAATGTTTAGTTATAGAAGCATGGTTTGTGGCTTTGTCAGCTAGGAATAGCAGGCTGTGTAGGAGATCCTACACGTGTAATAAATTGTACCATCTAGGGTTTATGTGGTATACCTCATGACATTTGCAAAATGACAAGATACTTCAAGATCACATGTCTTAGAACTGTACCTACATCATTAAGTCACACATGACATATTTGTATGGGGAATTTTCTTGGAAATTGGTACATCTAGCAATGTCATCACAAATTTTCTTGTCCATACCATAGGTAAGAACTAAACAATAATGTTTCAGGAAACACACTCCTCACTGTCTCCATGCAATCTTACAGCATTTCCTCTAGTATTTACCTCTAGGAAATCTACTTTCAAAATGAACTACATTTTGTTACCTTAAGCACCTTCCAGGAATGTGGATTCAAAACTGCTTTTCTTGGCTCCCCAGTACTCTTTGTCTGACACATGCCCTCTGATTGTGCCTCTACCCTTCATTCAGCATGTGCAAAATGACTTCACATACTGGGGAAGTGTTGGTGGTGTTAATGGATGTTTCTTGCTTTGAAGTATCTTAGTCTTCCCAGCCTGAGTTCAAGCCCCACTACCAACAAAAACAAAAACAAACAAACAAAAGCTTGAAGTATCTTAGTCTTTAAAGAGAGAGATTTTATAAAATTCGACTTCAAGCTAAGTGAGAAATAATGGTGGTGCTCATGAAATAATATTGTAATCGAAGCACCGATAAAATCCGTATCACTTCAAACTAGTCTGTGAAATCTAGAAAACTTTTAACAAGCTGTAACACTTGGACCATACATTGAAGGATTCTTCATAGGGTGCTCGATAGAGGCATATTTAATGTTTGTGCAAATAGTAATAACTTTTACCATTCTTTGATGTTTTCTTTATTTGAATCTTCCTTTGCTTTGGTTGTGTAAGTTGGCAGAAACACTGGTGGGTTTTTTCCTTTTCATCTTCACCTCCCTTAAGAGGTAAAACCTCTTGGAGTTTAGCAGTCTTTTACCTTTTTCTTCTGCAGAATTTTTGAGGTCAGATTGGCTTTAGGGGCTTCAAAAATTCTGGCTATTTAGATGTATGGAAAAATATTCTTATATAGGATGGAACTGAACAAACGTTCTCACGTGGGACCTCAAAACTTCTGTCTACCAGATGCCAGTGGCTCACACCTGTAATCCTAGCTACTCAGGAGGCTGAGATCTGAGGATCATGGTTCAAAGCCAGCTCGGGCAGGAAAGTCCATGAGCCTGTTATCTCCAATAAACCACTAAAAAAAACAAGTGGTGCTGTGGCTCAAGTGGTAGAGAGCTAGCTTTGATCTGAAGAGCTGAGGGTCAGCACCCAGGCCCAGAGTTCAAGCCCCATAACTGACAAAAATAAAACAAACAAACAAAAAATTTTTGGCTACTCAGATATCTGGAAAAATATTCTTGTATAGGGCAATATGGAACAATTTATCTAAATACATATTTTCTGAGACAGGAAAAATTCTTGGAACAACCTGTGTTTTAGGAATTGTGTGTGTATGTGCATTTAGTGGTAACAGTAAGAAAGATGGAAAAATTGAACTCTTAGCATCTCTTGAGATTAAAAATATTAAAAATATTGGCACTGAGGAAGTGGCGCTGTGGCTCAAGCGATAGAGCGCTCACCTTGAGCTGAAGAGCACAGGGACAGCGCCCAGGCCCAGAGTTCAAGCCCCACAACTGACAAAAAAAAAATGGCACTGACAAACTATTTAATGATATAAGATGTTTCATGGAGAAATCTGTTTATTTTATGTTCTACTTTTCCAATTAATTGAAGTGGTTATCTTTAATAATTTACAATGTGTAAGACAAACTTAATACAACTTTTAAATTTAGCTTTAGAATATTAATTCCAGTCACATAGTATTTAGAAAGACAACTGATAGAGAATGAATAGCCCATATTAGAGTTCATAGCAGGACTGGCTAAACCATAGTTAGCCTAGAAAGTAGATCTGTTCAATTTGAGATTGAGGAGTCTATTTTGTCAAAGTATAAAATTATTATAATAATTTTGATTTGTAGCTATTACAGTGAAAAGATGACATGTGTCCTTATGCTTTATTCCTTCAGTTTTTTTTTACCTTATTCCTTATTCCTTCAGTTTTTTTTCACCCTAGGGTTTATGAAAAACTACATGTCCTGGCATTGCTTGCAGATAGAATAATATGACTGTCCACTACCAAGTAGAATATGGTTAGTATGCTAGTTGATATTTTTGCTTTTCACTCATGGAAGCCATCTTTTGTAATATGACAGTGATTCTTTCCATCTGGATGTATGAGATTCTAAAGATTCAGGGATAGGAATTTCATCCATTCATAAGTGTTGGAGAAGCATCCATTCTGGTCTCCATAGTTGTGACATTAATGTATACTTCTGCCTCACATTTCATTGTTTAAAGGTTCTTATTCTATTATACCTATGCCAAATCATTAGAAAATATTGACATAAAAGTGAAAATAGCCAGGTGCCAGTAGCTCCTACCTGTAATCCCTGATACTCAGTAGAGACTGAGGTTCAAAACCAGCACAGACATGAAAGTCCTTGAGATTCTATAAAGTATTCAGATATAGTAAGTCAGGCCAGCATTCAGTGAGCCCTCTGGTCTAGATTCTCTAGAGTTGTATACACTTGCGAATCTTCCCACAAATTGCAAGACAAAAGAGAAAAAATATCAATAAGACAGATTCCTAGAAGTTGAGCAAAAAATGCAATCAAAAGTTGACATAATGAGTTGACTAGAACAGGACCTGAGGAACATCTTCCTATTAAAAACTAAACAAAGTAAGGGTCTTCTCCATTAATGTCTGTCACTGTAGACATCAGAAGGTACGATTTTTTTTTTAATACCTGAACTTGCCAGTGTTCTCTACAAGAGATGAACAAAGACACTGAAAAGATCCTGGAAAATAATTACATATTATGGTCACTGAAGAATATCATTAACATTAGTAATTTTTATCAATTCACTTTTTTCCCACATATCACCATAAAATATCAATATTAGAAGGAAAACAATTGCTCCTGAAACAGAAAGACACATGGTCTTATCTCTTTGTATAAAGAAGAATTTCATGAGAAGTTATGACTTACAAATTAAGCTCAGGTGTCAATGTTGACAAAATCAATGCCAAAAAGGAAATGCATATGATTACTTTTTCTAGATGTTTCCTATAACACTGAGTAAGGTTGGAAGTTTCTTGGTGGTCAGTTATCAAAACAAATATACTTCTGACATAGTACTCTGGGAATGCGTGATTTGAGCACCTGTATCTACTTCCCATTAACAAACTAATTTAATCTCAGCCTCTCTGTCTCTGTCTCTGTCTCTGTCTTTCTCTGTCTCTTTATCTTTATCTGTCTGTCTCTCCCTCTGTCTCTCTCTCTCTATGTACAGATAATTGTATATTACAATTGTGGCTTTCATTCAATATAAGGAAGGGTTGAGACCTTCCTACCAAGAAAAGGTATGGTCATGTTTAATGAAAGACAAATCTTTCATGAATTATAAAAAAAAATGTGCATTTGGCAGCACCATAAGTCTTAGGTAAGAGCCTAAGATGAAAGAGAGAGTGCAATCCCTAACAAGGAATTGCTTGAGAAAGCTAAATAGCAATGTGAATAAACAACCATCTAGACGCAAGTAGGATATTTTAGGTCAGACTCAGGCTCTTAACACTCACTATTTGTGCAATCAAAACAAATGGTTAAACTACTTTGTGTCTAATTTTTTTCATGTATCCAATGAAGTTAATAACAATATTCAGTTGATAGATAGCTCTGAGGATTAAATGTGGTAATTGCTCATAAATCACCAAGAAAATTTCCTGACACATATAAGAATAACATCATTATTCTTATTCTTCTCGTTATAGTCCACACTTGTTTTTAGAAGTACTATGAAAATAATGATCAAATACAATGTTACCCAACAATATAGTGTGAATTGGTTGTTATTATGTACAAATGCTCTGCTTTTGTTCTGCTCTAGCTTATAGATACCTTTACTCTAATGAATGTTTAATCTTCACACCTCATCTATATGTGTTTGATTTTCTATTTCACCTTCTGCCATGTAATGCAATTCAGCATTAAGTTCATTTTTCTGTAACTTTTTGTGCTTTTCTTCTTTTGAGTTTTCTGCTGATAAACACCAGTTTGCACTTCTTTATAAATACACACATTGGAATTATTTGGATAGTTGGAAGATTTCCAAAATACAGAGCATAATACCATGATATCCTCTCATTAGGATGAATATTTTATTTGGAAATTGAGTTAGACCATTAAACCATTACTCTTTTGTTTTGCCTATTTTTTAAACAACTGGTTGAGCATAGGAATGTGATATTTCAAATATTACTTCATCCTATCTTCTCAATATTAATAGATAAGCAAAAGAAAACTAAAACGAATTCACATCCTAACAGCTACTTCTTAAAAAACTAGGAGCTGGTCTTTGGAAATAATGGTAGAATTCAGTAGTTTTAGTGAGACATAAAATAAAGCGAAGAATAGGTCTAATGTCATTCTTAATTCCTTACTATGGCTAAAAATTCATCAGTTGCTAATTTGTTTGGAATTGTTTTACAGGAAAATCCTTAACTTCTTGAAATATAAGTGCTAGGGAATGTCATAGAATTTTCTGATTTGTTCTGGTTATCTCTGAAGCAAATCTACAGTTTTGCCTCAAAAAGTATGTTCACTCTAACTAAATTGTCTTAATAACTATTCATTACCTCTGTTTTTTTCAACACCTTTAAAAAAGTAAAACTTTCTGTATATTTTGTTAGAAGCTCCCAAGAGGAAAATTTTAATGCATTTAGTAGATTAATAACATCTTTAACCTCTGAAAAATTTAGTGAAGAAATTTTAGTCTCTATCCCTCACCAATGAACTAAAAAATTCCTGTTGACATAAGTGAAAATTATAGGTGAGACAATGGAACAAGAGATATGCTACAAATAATACAAAATTTCTTCCCACTCCTGTATTAAACTGTCAATTGTTAATTGCACTTTGAAAGGAGAATTACACTGAACTCTGATTTATAGAACAAATTACCCTGGCATTCATCCACTTATAATAAAAAAATGGCATACTAATACTTTTTTGACATATGTGAAAACTTCATCGAGTTTCTTTTTCACTTGATTATTAAGGTCTAGAAAATTCCAACATTATTTTTTCAGGATAAGACTATTCCTGCATAAAGTTCAAATTGGTATCATTCATTAACATCACAGATTTCATTGTACAAGCGTGGGGATATTACTTAAGATGTAGAGTACCTACTTAGGAAGCAAAGGCCTTGAGTTCAAACTGAGTCTTACAAAACAAATACATTTTGTACTCCCAAATAATGCAGGTTACACCAATTATTTTCTCAACATGACATTTTATACCAAGTAAAGATAACTGTAGTTAACGTCCAGTTGGCAACAAAATCAACTGATACAATTGTATTATGTATCTTTTCTCTGTATGTATCTTTTTGTATTCATCATCATATATTCATCATAAATAAAGCAAAACAAGAAACTAGAAGACTCTATATGCAACTCATAAGACAATTATCAATGTTGAAATCAATATTATACTTATGCTACGTCATTAGAAAATATTGACTTAAAAGTGAAAATAGCCAGGTGCCAGTACCTCATGCCTCTAATCCTAGGTACTCAGGAGGCTGAGATCAGGGGCTGCAGTTCAAAGCCAGCATGGTGTGAAAGTCTGTGAGATTCTTATCTCCATCTAACAAGCAAAAAGCCAGAAGAGTAGTTGTGTTTCAAGTGGTGAGCATTAGCTTTGAACAAATAAAGCTTGGCGATAGCACCCAAACTCTTCTTGAAGACCCAGGACTGGCAAAAAAAGAAAAGATTACAAGAGTTACAAGAGCAAATGAAATTTAGAGAAAATGAAATATGAACAGTCAGTTAAAAAAAAAAAACAAGAAACTATAGTGAGTGTATCCACACAAGTAAAAGTGATGAGCAAAATGGAAAATCTCATATTCTCATCCAAGACTGATGGAATGTCTATTACAGAAAATACTTGCCATGAACTCTAGCAGGTTGTCAGTGAAAACTAAATCAAGACAATGAACACCTAAATAAGAAGCTGCTCTTAGGAAGAAGTCTAGCACATGTCTTTAAGAGAAAGAGGCTGATTAAAAAAAATACAAGACACTATATTGAAAAACAAACTTTACAATTTAGGTGGGGTGTGGGGAGTATAGTTGAGGAGGTGGGAGGGAAGGGATGGTAGGGGAAAAACAAAGGAGGAGGCAACAATGCTTGATAAGAAATGCACTCATGACCTTGCTCATGTAACTGTAACCCCTTTGTACAGTATTTTCACAATAAAAAAGTTACTAATAAAAAAATTTAGAAAGGAGCTAACTACCTATGTAGTAATGTAATTTTTGTTGTTTTTTTTGCAAATTAAAATATTTTGTTTGCAAGGACAAAGGTTACTTGTAATAATTTTCCTATATCTTTGGGCCAGATGTCAAAGTTAATCCCAGGCTACATCAAAGAGTTAAGTATAAAGGAAATCTACACGCATACATACTGATAGATTTGGACATATTGAGGAACAAGATGCCAAAAATTTTAAGTTTGTTTATCTACCGCTTATATGTTAAATGTCCAAGTAACTTAAAATTTCTAATTGGAAATTAATTAAAACCTACTTAGTTATAATAATTTATAACCATTTGATGATATGTTTATTTAATGACAATATATAGTTTACTCGTAGTGTTTGTAACATTGTAAGTTTCCATATGTAATATCATTATTTTCTCTAAACATAATTTTATATATGAGATAATTTATTTAAGTTTAATATTTTCCCTCAAAGGGTTCTCAGAAGCCTGGGCATTTGAGGAGGAGCAATTTCGTATTTCATGAAGCTAAAATATTATAAAAATAAATGAAATAGCAAACAATATTTAAATTATGTAATGGCTATATAGTCAGATTTTAGTATTATTTTCAAGGCACCTTTAAAGATGGGGCAAAACTGGTTTATATTATTAGCTCAGCCATGGTTAAGAGACACCATTATGGTAACAGTCTTCCCTAGTTACAAAGGAAATAATTTTAAGAGAAAAGTTCTAGAATTTATGAAAATGTCATGCTTGTTTTACTAGACAAAAGCTTTAATTCTTCCTTTCATAAATTTTCTTTAAAGGGTATGATTCCATGAAACAAAATATTTTTCTTTTTATACTGTTTAGTGCAAAATCATAACTTTACCCTGAGGCTACACATTTATATAGGTACATGTGTGTGTTTAAACAACACCAGAAAAACTTTAAGAAACTTACTGCATTTAATTTGGACTAGCATGATTTTCTAAACAGGATCCTTGGCAGGCACACCATTGGCCTTTAAGTGACTGGCAGAAAATATGAATAAGGAAAAGGTTTCCAGGTTAACAGTAAGGCATTGGGCAGGGAGAAATGTGGCAATGTCTTTTAAAATGAAGTAGACAATGAATAGATCTGTCGTCTTCATGAGAAATCTAATATCAACATTTTATATTAAGTTCCAAAACTGAAATGTTAGCAGTGAACCAACAATGTTTTATAGATCTCTATAAGCCAAATAAAGTAAAATTATGAATTGCATTCACGTACTGTCATGACCCTCCCTACCTCTATCAAATATCTCAACAAACATTAGAATGATGTGACAATTTCAGAGAAATTTTTTATGTCCTTATGAGTAACTTTATATTTTGCTTATAGAAAGTAATTTATACTTGAAGGAACCAAAGGGAAATTTCAAGCCACAGTTTTGTTTGGTTTTTCAAAGCAAAGGAATCTCAACAAATTCATCTATCTATTAAAGAAATAACAGAGAAAACTAAAAATGTCAAATCAATCAAATGATATCATTCTTTATGATATAAGTTAGATCAGAATAACTGGAAGTACAATCTTTAACATATTTTTTAGTCCAGACTTCTTTACTACATCTCAAGCAACAACTTCTTCCTTAGCTTTGTATACATGACAGCATCAAATTACAAGTATAAGCCTGGAACAAGAAGTTAGACAAGAGTTATAATCCTGTCATTCCTTTAGGATTTATTATTTGTATGTCCTGAGCTGTAGCTTTATCCAGACATTTATCTGGATGAAACTAAAAAGAATTTTACAAATATTAAAGTAAGGAGGTCAGGTCTGGCTGGCACCATATTAATAGGCCACATGGTGGACTGTAGGGTCTGGTATCTTGTCTTCATGCTGAGGGAAGGTAATGCCTTCCCTCATCACAGGCCTCGGAGGTGATGGGCGTGTCAAGATCCCTAGAGACAGGGGCAGGCACTTTGCTGATAGGTTACCGAATCTGTCTGTCCAGTGCCTGGGACTGGGAATTTCCTGTGGACCTGCCTCCTGCACAGACTTTATTTAGGCCCAGACCAGGACAGGTGCCATTATGCCATGCCACATGGGTCTTCCTCATCATGTCCTTTGTCCTGTCTCCTGGCTTGTCTCCGGTCATCAGGGCATCCCGATTCAGCTGAATTAGTTTGTTGGTATTGTTTTTATTCTTTCTTTCCACTCTCACCCCATTTTCTAACCCCATTATGTGTATTTGGGGGCTGCAGGCCTTTGTTAAAACTGGCTGCCTGCAGCCTGCTAACTGTATAATAAAGGTTCCAATATTCCATCTTCCAACATGAGGCTTCTGGGATAATTAACCTTACAACAGCATGAAAAATGAACATTTCGAATGCAAATCAATCATTTTCTCAGGCTTCCTACTTGTACAAGGATTGCATGCAGGACTGTCATGCAAATGGAACGTAATGTAAATTCCTACAAAAATGTAAGAGGTGGTTATAATAAAGAACTATAGTGATAAAAATTCGACCTTCACAGCACTGTTGAAGTACAAGCAAAGACACATGTGAAATTCATAAAATTACCGGAAATGAACAATAAACAACAAATGAGATTTTTTTTCTAAAATGACTGACAACTAAGAAACTAGATTTTTCTTCACTTAACTACCTGTAATTTTTTTTTCTTTCACATAGTGTCATGGCTGGATTCCTTCTTACTCCCTTCACTACATTTTGCTGAACTTAGTTTATGAAGTTTTTTTTGAGATTCTGGATATTGAACCCAAGACTTTTAACATGCTACCTCTGAGCCACATCCCAAATTGCAAATTTTTCTACTTCATTGTATTTCATGTCTGTTTATCTGACAAATAGGCTTTCTGCTATTAATTAAATCAACCTATAATTTTGTGTGATGAATAATTTTTGCTAATATGTCTCTGTAAAATGCAACTCATGTGGCAAAAACAATAGAGACTCAACTTCTTAAGTTTTCTGTTTTGATACTATATGCTTCCAAAAGATGACAAAGCAAGTTCTTTTTTTTTTGTTTTGTTTTGTTTCAATAAGCATCATATTTTTATTGTGAAAATATCATACAGAGGGGTTACAATTACATGGGCAAGTTAATGAGTACATTTCTTATTAAGCATTGTGCACTCCTCTTTTGTTTCCCCTTCCCATCCCTTCCCATCTCCCCCTACCACGTGCCCCTCTTCCCATTCCCCCCCCCAAGTTATAAAGTTTGTTTTTCGACATAACTTCTTGTACATCTCATTGCTGCAATGGGTCCACCTGTATCCCTATTTAAACAATTTGTTTATTCCCTTCCCCTCCACAAAGTATAAAAACATCAAATACAGTGAAAACAGGGGTTAGACTGTGGGGGAGGGACATACAAAGCAACAAAGAAATATCTTATAAAATATGTTAGAAACAATCTCAAGAAAGAAAAACCACTTGAATCCTTATCTTGGGGTTCATTTCATCTAACATCAACTTATCTGACTGTTTCTGCTTTTCTCAGACATACACTATGTTTATTGCAGCATTATTTACCATAGCTAAAATATGGAACCAACCCAGATGCCCTTCAATAGATGAATGGATCAAGAAAATGTGGTGTGTGTATATATATATATATATATATATATATATATATATATACACACACACACACACACACACACACACACACACACACACACACACACACACACACACAATGGAATTCTATCTCTCCATCAGAAAGAATGACATTGCCCCATTTGTTAGGAAATGGAGAGACTTGGAAAAAATTATATTAAGTGAAGTAAGCAAGGCCCAAAGAAACATAGGTCCCATGGTTTCCCTTATTTGCAGTAACTAGTATATGTCTGAAAAAAGCAAGTTCTTTAGGTGTAGAAGCATTGAAGGTCTTTTGTTTGTTTTTATAAAAATATCTAAAATATTACAGTGTGAAATTTTCAAAGAGTTGAAAGACATCTAGAGTATAATGTATTGGGGAAGAAGAGAATCTTTTTAACTTGGCATTTGCTTCTAAATTCAATGTTAGGAGGACAAGTTTCCTGGAGAAGCCTCTGGTCAATGGTAGTAAACGTTGAGTAGAAAGAAATGTTTTCAGGTTGAGTTTTATCTCATTGGAATCTAAGGAGACTACATGCTTGAAAATGTATGCAAAGAACATTCATAATTTCACTGCAGACCTTCTCTGGAGTATTGTTTCCTTAAATCAACCTTATGAAAATGTGCAAAATAATAAAAGATTATTTTTTAAATTTATTTTACTCACTTAAAACATATGTGGTTTAGAATAGTACTTGAGGTTTTCTTTCCTTTGCACTTTTGTCTTTAATGATAAATATTTTAATAATAAATATTTAATGAAAAATATTTCACTGCTGGATGCTTGTGTAATCCTAGCTACTCAGGAGGTTGAGATCTGAGGATTGTGGTTTGAAGCCAGCTCAGACAGGAAAGTCTGTGAGACTCTAATCTCCAATTAACCACTGAAAAGCTAGAAGAGGAGCTATAGCTTGAGTAGTAGAGTGCTACTCTTGAGCACAAGAAACCCCAGGCCCTGAGTTCAAGCCCCAGGACTGCCACACAAACACCCCCTCCCCAGACATACACACTCATGTATTATATATGTGCATGTGTATATACATAATTTTACATTCCATTATAAAAGTACTTGTCCTGAATTCCTAAAGTCTTTCAGAGATACTTTTTGAATACTTATATTGCATATTTAGCTCACATAGTTCCATATAGATGTAGCATTAATTAATGTAATTATATAAATTAAAGTAGAGGTAGAGTATATTAGACTGCTTTAGATTAACAAGCTAATAGTAATTGATTAATGTTTAAGAATTATTTTCTGGCAACCAAGCCAAGCAATGCACCTTCCAATGAATATTCAGCAGTTCTTTGTTCAATAGAGTTCAGTTGTTCATTTTTATTTTAAATGTTCTCAACTCCATGGCAATGGCCTTTCCCCTTATGCTTTGAATAAAAAAGATTAACTATAATTACTTTTAAGTGAAGGTGGTGTATTTCACTACACCTAGCTCATAATAAGACAGAAATAGGTTGAGTCACTTACTAAATGTGATTAGTACATTATCGTACAAAAGAAGACTGAATATACAAGGTTCTGTGAAATGGCCATAACTCTGATTGATGTATTCTACCCAAAGTCTCATGAGCAGTATAGTTACTGACCTAACATGAACGCCATGCATATATATATATATATATGTATATATATACATAGCTTTCATATATGTCTCTCTCTCTCTACACACACACACACACACACACACACACACACACACACACACACACACACATATGACTATGGGTGTTTGTGTGACAGTCCTGGGGCTTGAACTCAGGGCCTGGGTACTGTCTTTGAGCTTTTTTGCTCACACACACACACACACACACACACACACACACACAAAATGCACTTATTTTGTAAGATAGAAAATAACTAATGATATCTAGAAAGGAAAAAAAAACAACCTCACAATTACCCAAAAATGCTATTTAAATAATTTAGTTGACATTTATATTTCCTGAAGTCTATCTTGCTTTTCATATCATAAATTGGTCTTTACAGGACACCTGAACTTTGTTTCAAAGTGTAAATTAGAAAAATATGACTAACAAATTTATATTGATCCATGGTGGACTGCTACTTCTATTTATTAAAATCCTTATTTTCTATCAAAAACCTTTTATAAGAAGTAACAGCCCCCTACCCAAAGTTCTA
Organism: Dipodomys merriami; assembly: GCF_024711535.1. Classification (NCBI taxonomy): domain Eukaryota; kingdom Metazoa; phylum Chordata; class Mammalia; order Rodentia; family Heteromyidae; genus Dipodomys; species Dipodomys merriami. The sequence goes on along the minus strand of NW_027202271.1, from coordinate 43,288,047 downwards.
TGAGAGGCAGGACTGACATTATTCCATGTCCACAAGAGCTCTCTACCGCTTACTTGAGTTTACCAGCATGTAGGGCCAAGAGTAGGTTTCTATTTCTACAGAAGCTATTTTTAATAAAATAAAAATAAAACTACCAAAGAAGTTTTTCAAGACACAGAAGTCCTGGATTGTTAATCTGTCTGATCAAATAGTCTTCAGAGATCTAGCCTTTACTTTCTTCTAAGTGGCTGTTCATCTATTCACATCTGCAACTGTTCTGTGAAATCATGAAGGAACGCTGGAAGTTTTGGGATATAGCTCACTGGTAGCATTCTTGCCTAGATTCCCCAATGTCCCAGGTTTAAACCTCCATACTGGCAAATAACCAAGCAAGAGGAATATTTTAGTCAGCCACTGGAAATTAGCCATCTCCATCAATAAATAATGATAATCTGTATGCCTACTACATTCCTGTTCTTGTCACAGTCTTGTTTTGCTAGAAATAATTCATAATCTGTTGTCAGGGTTAAAGACCAAGAAATGTTTTCCTGATGAAAGAGAAACCTGATGTGGCATTCAGAAATGCAAGTACCTTCTATATTGTGCAATGGTTGCTTTTAGGGACCCTTTGCATTCAGCAAACTAGTATGTGACAGAATAACCCAGTGAGTACATTAAAACAAAAGCAAAATGACATGTTCTACTCTGGAAATGTTTAAATGAATAGATATAACAGAGAGCTAGAGTTTGCATTTGCAACTATGATATTGCTACTCATCTTGAGGCCATACTCTGAGCACTGCTGAGGAGACAAAACATAGAAAATACATTGGGGAGGACTTTACGAACAAGGCATGCAAGTAACACATCACCATTCAAACATGACATGCTGCTGGGTAAAAGGGAGGTTGAAACATGTGCTTTATTTTTCATCTTCAGTTAGAACAGGGAGTGGTTTTGGAAAGTGGCCTGCTAATGTCTGCCACAGAGATAATCTGTATTGTTATTTTTCCATTCTATAGGCTTTTGGGTACAACAATGAATCTCTTTGCTTATGTATTATATGTATATGCATATATATGAACATATTAATGCATATATGTACCTGTGTATGTGACTTTATCTACCCACCTATCGATCTATGTTCTAAAATTTGGATTTGATTTCTCATTAGCCAGGCCATAATAGAAACTGTAAAAATATAAACACTGAAGGGAAAATCTTTTCGTGAACAAAAAATACTTCCCATAATTTTCTTTCAAATGAATTATGAAATCCTGATAACCTATATAATTCTAGAACTTAGAAGGGTACTCATAATACAGATATCTTGGCTAACATGGAAAGCAATATATTTTCAAAATTATTGAATATGATATTATTTGTGCACAAAGAGTCATAAAACAAAACAAAACAAACATTCACCCATAGGGAGACTGGTTTAATAGACAATAGTAATTATATGAATATAGATCAAAAGATTCTCCTGGAATTCTCACCTGATATGCCTTCATTACAGTTCTAAGGAATTTTGATCTATCTCTCTCTACAAATATCCTACAAAATTAAAAAGTGACCAGGAGTCAGTGAATGCCTAGTCAAGTACCTTAGCTACCTTTATTTCCCAGAACAGATTCACAAATGGAGTTTAACTGCCATGTTAGAGTTAAATTGGAGGAGACTGATTTACAGTCTATAAAGCTGAATTGTATAACCAGGATTTCAATGAAATATGTGGTAAGACAAGCAGAGGATCGGAACTGTTCAACTCTCACATTCTCCTCTCGAAAGCCCAGAACACTAAGGAAATTTATGAATTAAAACTGATGCTACATTTTATATTATTAATTCTTGCCAATTTTTGTATATATTTTTTATTGTAAAGATACTGTACAGAGAGATTACAGTTACATGAGTAAGGTAATGAGTACATTTCCTATCCAGCAATGTTACCTCCTCTTTTGTTTTTCCCCTACCATCCCTTCCCTCTCCACCACCCCCGACTGCTCCCTCCCCCCTCCAGAAGTTGTAAAGTTCATTTTCAACATAGTGTCTTACTATTACAATGGGTCAACCTGTATCCTTAATTCAGCATTTTATTTCCATTCTCCTACCCAAATTAGAAAAATGTACTTACAAGATGCAGGACACTGGAATCAAATAGTGAAACAGGGGTTATACCATGGGGGAAGAACATACAAAAGAAAACAAATCACATAGTACATTATTTGTTTCTGTTTTTTTTTTTTTTTTTTTTGTCAGTCGTGGGGCTTGAACTCTGGGCTTGGGCGCTGTCCTTGAGCTCTTTAGCTCAAGGCAAGCGTTCTCCTGCTTGAGCCACAGCACCACTTCCGGTTTTCTGGTGGTTAATTGGAGATAAGAATCTCATGGAGTTTTCTGCCTGGGCTGGCTTTGATCCCCAGTACTATGATTACAGGCGTGAGCCACCGGCACCAGGCAATAGTACATTATAAATACATTAAAAACAACAGCAAGAAAGATAAAAACCTCTTGGGGTTCATTTCGCTTAGCATCATCTTATATGGTCATATGTACGTAGCATTTGACCTTTTCTGCTTGTCCTAGACATATAATAGTTATTGCAAATTTTGTCAATTTTTATGGTGAACTAATGTCCAATATTACTGTTCTTTCTGTTTAATCCTTTTATTTCTGGATAATTATAGTTAATGTTACCCAAAGACATTATTAAAACTGGAAAAGTTGTGGATTTTGCATGTTATTATTTTAAGATATGAACCACAATGTTTTTTTTTTTTGTTTGTTTGTTTTTTGGGTCTGGTCGTGGGGCCTGAATTCTGGGCCTGGGCGCTGTCCCTCAGCTCTTCAGCTCAAGGCTAGCGCGCTACCACTTGAGCCACAGCACCACTTCTGACTTTTTTCTTTTTGCTTATGTGGTGCTGAGGAATTGAACCCAGGGCCTCGAGCATGCAAGGCAAGCGCTCTACCACTGAGCCACCTTCCCAGCCCGAACCACAATGTTCTTTAGAGTTGTTTTGAATACTTTTGCTTAATGAAACTATAATAATAATTTCTTGACTCCATTTTAGTTTACATTTGATTTATATTGTTTTAGTTTTAACATTTAGAATGTACGTGCTCTTTTTAACTAGTATTTTATCTAGTTTTGTTTTTGTGATTGAAACAGACTTGCAACTAGTATAAAGTGCTTTGGTCTTATCTTCATAATCATGTTCTTTAAAGGAGAAGCAGTATTAACCTATGAGCTGTCTAGATTTCAATCCAATATACACTACTAACTAGTCTGTGATCTTGAGCAAATAAATGCTATCATTATCTCAGTAGAATTTGGAAAATGAGAATAGCAACACATATGGATATTATAATATTTAAATGAATTACTATTTGTTACCCATTTGGAACAAAGTCCATGTTACATGTTTTCTAGTTTAATTGGCACCTCAAGTTTTATCAAAAGAAGCAATTATATAAATTATTTTCCTCTATATTTTAGAGTGGTTTATAATTTTTCTCTTATAGCTTTGTCTTTCAATTTTATTAAAATAATATATGTCTAAATTTCTTATGTATTCTTGTTCTTTCTAAATTGTTAGTTTTCTTGGTAAGAAGTTCCTAATGTTAATAATGAAGATCAGTCTTTTGAATGTTTACACATCAAATATCAAGCCACAATGTAAAAAAGAATATGTTACAAAAATCTCATAAATTGGGCTGGGAAGGTGGCTCAGTGGTAGAGCGCTTGCCTTGCATGCATGAGGCCCTGGGTTTGATTCCTCAGCACCACATAAGCAAAAAGAAAAAAGCCAGAAGTGGTGCTATGGCTTAAGTGGTAGAGCACTAGCCTTGAGCTGAAGAGCTGAGGGACAGCGCCCAGGCCCAGAGTTCAGGCCCCATGACCGGACCCCCAAAAAGAAAAATCTCATAAATTATGACATTAGAATAGTCAGGATACTTACTTGTCACAAAGTCTCACAAAGTCCCAACTGCAAATGTGAATGTTGGAATGATAGAAGAGCAGTTCTCACCTGTCAGGAAGCACAAATGTTTTCCTCTCCAAGACAAAAAGGTAAAACTAGCTGATTCTTATTTTAACTTGAAAGCCATAGATATCAGCTTACTCTATCCATGACATACAAAGAACCCAGAAATATGCCAAACTAGCACAGACCAGAGTACATTCCTGAATTTCCCAAATGGCTCTAGAATTCCTGCAAACAAGAAGGCCTTTGGTCAGTTGTCTTTATGCTCAGTGTGTACATCATGAGGAATATACACAGCTGTGCATTATTACAGCAAGGCCAAAGAAGGCTTTGATCAATAGGTAATGTTTCTGTTTATACAGGGAAAATATTGATTTTAATTTTGCTATAATTCATATTCATATTCATAGCCTTCTGGAAATTTGTATTTCCTCTTCACAACATTTTCTTTCTAAAGAAATAGTCATGGGATTCTGTTTTTATCACACAGATCAATGTAATTAAGTAACCAAGAGATCAAATTCTGACTAATCATTACTTCCATCTGAATCAGTCCTTTTCCCTGTATTACCTTCTTGATGTTAGGCAAAATTAATCCCTAAAGTGACCATCATACAGGTACTGACATCACTAGATAGTTTAGCAACCCATATATGATTCTGCAGATTAAATCCCGAGTCCATATTTCTTGGTACAAAGGTAACTCTCAGAAAAATTAGGGATTATTTTATAGAAGGGATGGGAAGAGCAAAGGGTGAGAGAGAGAGAGAGACAGAGAGAGAGAGAGAGAGAGAGAGAGAGAGAGAGAGAGAGAGAGAGAGAGAGAGAGAGAGAGAGAGAGAGAGAGAGTGCGTGCGTGCATGCGTGCATGCGTGTGTGTGTGTGTGTGTTGCTCCTGGGGGTTGAACTCTGGCCCGAGTCTATCTGTAAGTCTTTTTGCGCAAAGCCATTGTTCGACCATTTGAGCTACAGCTCTACTTTCTGGTTTTTTGGTGATAAATTGGAGATAGAGTCTTGTGGACTTTCCTGCGTAGGCTGGCTTTGAACTGACATCATCAGATCTCAGCCTCCTGAGTAGCTAGGATTTACAGGTGTGAGCCACTGGGGCCTGGCTAGACAATTTTTCTGAAAAGAAAATAAAAGTAAATGCTGTAATCACTCGAGTTTACAAACAGCAAGGACCTTTTCATATTCACAACTATTGGATCCACTGGGAAACGTTCATTTCTAGGTCCATGAAGGTTTCTCTGTTTTCAACTGTCCGGAAGATTTCAAAGTCCAAGACTCCATTTCATTTGCTGCCTTCAATAAAATCTGATTGTTTCTTAGCAACCAGGCTGATGATTTTTCTGACAAGAATGATCTTCACTATTCTGTTCTTAGATCTCCTTCCTCATTACCAAGACAATATACATATAATTAAAGCTTTTGCCTGAGATTAAACAGGCATAAGAAAATAGAATGGTTGCAAATTGTCCTTGAAGCGGATGGCAGCGCTCATGGGGAGCACATTGTCTATACATCCCAGGTGACAAGGATGTGATGGGTTTTCCCCCTACCATTTGGTATATAAAGGACTGAAATTTAATAAAGCTTGTTCTTTGCATAAGAAAAAGTTTTCGGGGAAAAAATGACAAAGGTTTTCTTGGAGAAGGCTTAGTTAGACCAAGCAAAACTTTCTTCTCAGAACACTTGTTCCTATGGAGAGCAGAAGGGGAAGAAAAAAACAAGAAATAAGGAACCCTAAGAATGCGATTTTCTGGGATTCCAAAATCACATGTTAAATAAACCAATAAAACAGAATTGTTCTCTTTTTTAAAAAAAATAATTCACTGTAAAAATTCATTATAAAAAAGGAAAGCTAATCTAATATTACAAAAGCAGTAACGGTTCTGCTTGACAATAAAGACATAAAAATCATGCTCAACCATCTCATTCATTTGGAAAGTGTTGATGAGGAAATGAAGCCTAGGATACTTTTCGTTCTACTTAAAAATTCCCACCAGGAACTCCTCAAATAATCCTATATTTATTTTGCATCCAGCATCCATTAATGTATGGGAGAAGACTAAGATTTTAGTGGCGCCTAAAGCCATCAAATATGACAGTAGCTTTTGACTAAGTGCCAGCTGAGCACTCTGCCTTTTAAGAGCAACTGCTCTTTGAATTAAATTATTTCCACAGTAATTTAGCAGCATGAGCATTTGGAAAAGAAATGTTCTCTAAAATAACTGTGATTATGTACATCTATAGAAATAGCAAATCAAGATGAGACAAGGTTTTACTGAAGTTTGAAGTATTGATTAAGGTTAAAGAGAATCATAGAGGAAATACCGATTAAATTCAAAGAATACAGAAAAGCTCATTTTCCTCTAGGTTTCCCCAGGAGTATGCCAAACAATATTAAATCTGTGAAACTCCACTAATTTCTAGAAATATTTTTGATAAGAATATCCTCAAACTTGAGGAAAGTATTGATGGAAAATTTTATGGTTTTCTTCCCTTTACCTTTAGTCCATATGGAAAATGCAACTAATTTTCCTATTTGAATTGTTTTCCCCACCATTAAATATTTGTTTAAAATATTCTGTTTTATTTGTGATTCTTGATACAATATCATCATAAAAAATAGCATCACCTACATGTTACATTGCATTGATTAGTTTGGACATTAAAAAATAAGATCTAGGAAACCATGCTATCACAAATCATATGAAGGTCTTGAAATTATGATGATTTTTAACAGGATGTAGATCATTAAATATTAAGAATCTTTTCAAATTTATGATAAGCAATAATCTGATCTTCACAATTTCTCTACTTGGCTTTCAATGTGTTCATCAAATAAAATGGTTTTAATCAGAAAAATGCGTACAACATCGAGTATTATTACTATAAAAAATACCATAGCTGTATACAAGTACAAAGATAAACAGAGAGGGAATAGTCAGATAAACAACAGCAATATGACTTAGAAGATGAATGTTCCTTTAAAAGTATTTTTCTTCACTTACCTATTTGTAACAGAACTACTATTTTTTTTATCTGCCAGGAGTCCCCAAGTAATAAATAATTTTCAGCAATGACTCTCATTTCATCTGCCACCCACACTGACTTATCTATATTATTAGTTCAGTGGTTGTGGAAGTACAGTAGTTTTTGAATAAGTAGGGGTGAGGCAGAGGCAAGGATTTGCTTTTCTAACAAAGTCCCACTTAATGCTGATGTTACTGATGCAGGGTGAAATTTTGAGAACCATGACCATTACTGCAGGCACTTTTAGCCTGGGTCAGCTTGTAATGGTTGCATACCTATTGTCCATGCCTCGCTCCATCACTTCCACTCCAAGTGATTCATTCTTGCCATTTTAGACAAATGCAATATTTAATAGCCATTGCTTTTCAAGCAGCAAACATAATATTTCCATCCACCTTTGGATGCTTCAGTAGTTTCTTACTATGAATTCATTCAGAAGTTAGTTTTTGAGTTCCTCGCATATACTACTTAGAAATCCAGTAACATATAATTGGGGAAAAAGTAGTCAAAGATTCACAATTTATTGAGCTATTTTAGTGGGGAGACTTAAAAAAACAAACAATATTACATGAATTCAGCACATGGAACACCTAGCAATGAAGCTAATGTCAGATGATGCAAAATATGGGCTTGAATTCTTAGATACTGTTTTGGAAAAGAGTCACCATGCCTTTCAAAGTGACATCTGAATAAACACTGGAAGAAAATAAAACATTATTAACACTGACAGCTAGGCAAGGAAAGGGTCCTAAAGTGGAAGCATTGGAAGCATGCTTAATGTTCTCAAGAAAGCAAGAAGCCAGTATGAGTGAGTATTACACAGAAAATGAGTGGAAAGGTTTTTTAAATAACTCATTAGTCTACCATCCTTGATTAATACTTTATGGCAGGTAAAAAAATAACTCTGATCTTTCCTTGTGTTCAAGATTTTTGCCATTTTTTCTGGATTATTATGTACTTGTTTTGTTATCTGGTTGAAAGTATACGAATTATTGAATGAAATATCATCACTAATGAAATCGATACCATTTTCCCAACCAATGTGATGTTTCCTTTCTTTAAATCTCTTATCAATCCTTTTTCCACACACGAGCGTGCACACATGTGCCTTTTGCATGAGCATTCATATGTTTATTTTTTTTTACTTTCAGATCTAAAATTACAAGCTGAAAAAATAGAGAGCGATCATAGTAGCTTTCTGTATCCTATAGCAACCAGATTGCCTTTGAGTAACTCAATTTTTAAAATGGATTTAGTCATGTTCCTCTGTAGGATTGAAAGCTCAGGAAAGTGAGTGATTTAGTCTTTCATTTGACAAATACGTATTGAATGCTTCCTAAATATTTTGCAAAGGCTAGGGGAAAAAAAAAAGAACAATCAATCCCCAGTGATACAAAGACCACAATCTTTGTAAGAACAAAACCAGCCAGGAAATGTACAAGTGCAATATGAAATAATTGAGTACATAGTTACTGCTATGCACCGGGGTTTGCATACGTTACACTTGGTCCTCTGAGAGGCAGAATTAATCCTGCACTAGGATATGATGAGACGTGCCCATTTTCTTACAGGAAATTCCTGTGAGAGAACTTAAGTAGAAAGTGTGGAAGTGTGAGAAGCACTCAGATTACATACAGCATGATTAAAAGAACTGAGGGAGGAGGAGGAGGAAAATAGAGCAATAGTGTGAAGGGAATGAACATTTCCTAGCCTGCTGAGGAGTCCAAGAAATGTCCAGCAAAGCAGAGGAGCCACTGAGGAAAGTCAGAATGCCACATCTGCTCCGATGGATCTTCCTTAGTCCTGTCACACTCCCTCGCTGACTAGAAATGTGACCTTGACCCAAACTCAGCCATAACAACTGGGCTCTTGGTCAGTGATGCTCCCTCTAAGTGAAGGTTGGCTGGGCTGTCTGTGGTTGCCAGTCTGAGAACATGCTAGGCCAGCACAGGGCTCAAACTGAATCAAAGGAGGAGTGGCCTACACTTGGGTTTAGTCATGGTCTCAAGAGTCAGTTCCCAGAAGAATAGGGGAAGGTTGAGATGGGGCTGAGACAAAGGTAAGCCATAGCTTTAGAAAAGTGCATGGAGGTGGTGACTTGAGCAGAGAAGGCAAAGCAGGTAAGTGGTGCACACACGGTACACCCCGGGTAGCTCATTCTACGTATGAATTTCTATCTTAAATTAGATTTCCAGACAAGTATTTTTACCTGGCCTGGGGTAATGGATATGCATGATTGTCTGCTTGCAATATTAAAGGGCTAGAAAATCATCCAGATTGCATTTTAAAACTAGTCAGATTTTCAATTTCCAGTGAAAATCTATAGATTTTCCAAAAGGCAAATTGATTCTGTTTCAGTGTGCCTTATAGTCTTTGATGAGTTTCAAATTATTTTGAAAGAATTGAAACACAGAATCTAGATTTTTCTTGGGCTTCCAAAGGAAAGCATTGACATGAAAGACAGTGATTTTTCAGTATCACAGGCTATTTTCCCTATAAAGAGGTTATTGGGAAGTACAGAGAAGCTAATAATACAGTTCAGGAGCCTTATCGAGGGTCCCTGAGCTCTTCAGTGCAAGGCTAGTGCTCTACCACTTGAGTCACAGCACCACTTCCGGCTTTTTCTGCATATTTGGTGTTGAGGAATCAAACCCAGGACCTCATGCATGCAAGGCAAGCACTCTACCATTGAGCCACCTTCCCAGCCCCACTTAGCAACATCTTATATGGTCATATGTCCATAGCTTTTGACCTTTTCTACTTGTCCTAGACCTATACTAGTTATTGCAAATAAGGGAAACCATGGGACCTATGTTTCTTTTTTTTTTTTTTTTTGGTCGGTCATGGGCCTTGAACTCTGGGCCTGGGCGCTGTCCCTCAGCTCTTCAGCTCAAGGCGAGCGCTCAACCACTTGAGCTACAGCGCCACTTCCGGTTTTCTGGTGGTTTATTGGAGATAAGAGTCTCACGGTCTCTCCTGCCCAGGCTGGCTTTGAACCGCGATCCTCAGATCTCAGCCTCCTGAGTAGCTAGGATTACAGGCATGAGCCACCAGCGCCCGGCTTGGACCTATGTTTCTTTGGGCTTGGCTTACTTCACTTAATATATTTTTTCCAAGTCTTTCCATTTCGTAACAAATGGGGTAGTATCATTCTTTCTGATTCCATTGTGTGTGTGTGTGTGTGTGTGTGTGTGTGTGTGTGTGTGTGTGTGTGTGTGTGTGTGTGTGTGTGTTTGTGACATTTTCTTGATCCATTCATCTACTGAGGGGCATCTGGTTTGGTTCTATATCTTAACTATGGTGAATAATGCAGTGATAAACAGTTGTGCTGGTAACTTTAGTATGGCCTGTTTATGATCATTTGAGTAAATGCCCAAAAGTGGGATTGCTGGGTCATAGGGGAGCTCTATGTGGAGTGTTTTGAGGAACCTCCATACTGCTTTCCAAAATGATTGAACAAGTTTACACTCCCACCAACAATGCAGTAGGGTTCCCTTTTGGCCACATCCCCTCCAGCATCTGTTGTTATTAGATTTCTTGATTATAGCCATTCTAACTGGGGTGTCAATGTTGCTTTGATTTGCATCTCTTTCATGGCTAGAGAAGTTGTATATACAATTTTCTAATTTGGGGAGGGGAAGGGAAATAACAAAATGCTGAAATAAGGATACAGGTTGACCCATTGTAACAATGAGATGTACAATGCTCTATGTTGAAAATGAACTTTACAACTTTGGGGGTCAGGGAGGGAGGAGTTGGGGGAGGTGGGGAGGGAAGGGATGATAGGGGAAAAACAAAGGAAGGGGTAACAGTGCTCAACAGGAAATGTACTCTTTACCTTACTCATATAACTGTAACCCCTCTGTAAGTATCTTTATAATAAAAATGTATATATATATATATATATATATATAAAAATAAGACTGTCACTAAATACAGTCTTGAGTCCCCCCCCAAAAAAAAATCCTTGCAATACTAAAATCTTCCATTAGATGGCAGTAGAAACAGTGTACAATGTTACTCGGATTATTTTCTGAGAGCCATTGATGAAAACCACTAGAGATTATTCACAAAATCCCCAAATCTTTTAATTTGTTCCTTCTAACTACATGTTTTGTTTAAACTAAAGATGGACACATGAATGTTATCACAGATGTTCTTTGAAATTCGGTAAACCCATTAATATGACAGACCTAGCCATTTTTTTTAACAAAGCAAGGCAAAAATGCATTCTATTAACTACACACACACACACACACACACACACACACACACACACACACACACACACACCTAAAACTGAGTCACACAGAGAATTATTGCTCTGCACTGCATCTGAGAACTTTTAGGGAAACAGTTTTTCACTGGAAGTGGAAAGAGAGTTTATATTTTCCACTGCCCGTGGGTATTTGGCAGTAAGTAGAGATCCTATCTGAATATCTAACATATCCCAAGTGTTGTTACTCATCATTAATTGGTAGAAGCCACCTATCTGAATATCTAACATATTCCAAGTGTTGCTACTCATAATTAATTGGTAGAAGCCAATACTTCTGATAAACCTGGGCCAATGTCAGAATAGAGCCTCTACCCCTTGAGAAAGAATGATCCATCCCCAAATATGATGACCTCAAGATTAAGAAACTCTTTTGTAGACTGCCCAAGTGATACAATCCTTACTGTATGTCATTGTCTAAGAAAAAGCACAAATCAGCACAGGTTGATACATTAAAGATACATTAAAGTCTCCTGGATGAGAGATGTTTCTGCTTTCTCTCCTCATATTACATGCCATTTTCACCTGCTACATATCTATAGGACTAGAAAAACTTTGGATTAGTTATTTTATCTTCCCTGACTTTTATCTTCTTTTTTTCTGGAAACAAAGTAACACCAGAAATATAGTTAACCCAGGGCTGGTTATAAAATAATTCATATCTGTACTCCCAACTATGTAAGAAGCAGAAATGAAGAGGAACACAGTTTGAGGTTAGTTGGTCAAAATGTTATTTTGATTCCAGCCACACAGGAAGCCCTAGGTAGGAGGATCATCACCCAAGACTAGTATGGACAAAAACGATGAGACCTTATCTGAAAAATAACCTACAGCAAAAATGCCTGGGTCTGAGGCTTATGAAGAGTTCAGACTCTAGTACTACCTAAAAATTCTATGATCCTAAAAGACATAGAGCAATCAAGAAGTATGATGAAAATTAAAATGCTATTGGTATAGGAAATATCATTACCACATTTTCATCCTAAAAACGGAAAAGAGAAACATAAGTAGGCTGAGCATCATAGACTTTATTAGCCTGTTGCATTACACAAGCAATATGGTAACAAACTTCCTTAGCATCGTTCTAGACATCTCTACTTTGGTAAGTATTTTGATAAACAAAAAACATTGAACTTGGAAGATCCACATACTTGAAGTCATAGCACATCAAACTAGGCTAGTTAGTGAGTTCAATTCTTCCAGGACTTGATAGATATTTTTCCCCTTTAAATTTCCTTAAATTTTGGAACAATTTTCTTCATATATGTCTATTTCAATATGCCTTTTTCCAGTAATATCCTGATTCAGTTTTAATTCAGTTCCCCACTTATCTATTCCAAGCCATTCAGTGTGGGTTCTGTCAGCCATTCTTCTTGTTTTCCACTGAAGAAACATGTTGATATTTTCATTCCTCCTTTTAATATCAAAAATAAAGAAATGAATTTGAGTGACATCAATTGATGACTTGTTAATCATCAATATGAAGCTGCCAAATAAAAGGTAAGCATTTCTTGGTAACAAAATCAAGCAAAGAATAAGTAAATATTGAGCAAGGCTTAACTTTGAAGGTTAAGTGAAGCATATTTATTGAAGATGTTTGTGATGGTGAGCAGGAATGCCAATGTGTATAGGCTACAGTACCACAATATTTGGTCAAACAGCAATGTGCATGTCTCTGTGAACCAATTTTTAAATAACATTCGTATTTAAAACAGTAGAATTTAATTTAAAAAGTACATTCTTCTTCCTAATGTGGCAGACCTTATTGATCAGTTGGAGGCCTTAAGATAAAATACTAGGATTGTGTGAGGAAGAGGGAATTCAGACTCTAGACTGGCTTAGGCTTAGGCTCTGACTCCATTATTTTCCTTGTTTTATAGCTACAAGCCCTTCCCTGTAAATTACAAATTTGCCAGATTATACAAGAGTATGAAACAATTCCTTAACTTCAGCAGGTGTGTGAGCCCACAAGCACACACATAGTCATACACACACACTCAAACACATATGTACACACAGAGAGAGAAACTATTGTTTCTGCTTTTTCCAGAGAAATTCACTAATATGGAGTCTGAAAAAAAAAGTGCCCAAAATTTCTAGGAGAGTTTATATGCCAGGCCATTGAATTGTGAGCAGTGCCAGATATTTAGCAATGCTAAGAAGGACCTAGATTTTGAAAAAGAGAGAGAAAGAAAAAAACAGTGAATAATACTCTTTCACCAAAGTAACTTGGGGTTCCAGTGGCATGCTAGAACAAAACTGAAAAGTCTTCCAGAGTGGGCGAATATGATGACTAGAGAAATAAGGGTGTGGTCAACGCTTGAGATAACTGATAATTCCACACAGTGTTGCCTGTCTCTCCATGTTCCAACCCCACAGCCAGTCCCAGTCTATCACTCTGTAAGTATTTATCGCACTCCCTTTTCTGGTCTACTCATTCATTACCTCCATATATACATATATATTCTCAAAGAGCAAGTGATTGCATCTCTCTGGTCCAAATGCTTGTTCACAGTCTACATTTTCTTGATTACCTGTTATTTTTCAGTCTGGCTTTAAGGTTCTCCAGACATTAGTGCTTTACACAAACTCTCCACTCCCACCAAACAAGATGGCTTCTACTGGCTCAAATGCTGCCTGGTCACCTGACTTCCTAGCACAAGCTCTCCCTGTCACCCAGGGTGCCACACAACCTCCCATCTCGCAGTTTTTACAAAGGCACTGCGGAAGGAGCCAACCTCTACAGGGTTTTCCTTCATTCCTTAACTGAGAGTTTAAAGGTGAGTTGGGGTGTGACAGAGATACAAATGTCGTGCTTTAGTGAGACTCACTAGACACAATTTTGGAAATGAACTATACAATGTGGGGGGGCAGGGAGAAAATAAGGGAGGGAGTGGCACTTCAAAAAGAAATGTACTCAGTACAGGTCGTCACTGTTACCCCTCTGTATATCATTGACAATAAAAATTTAAAAAAAACAAAATTATATTAAAAACCATGCTTTTAAAAAGGAAAGTTTAAAAGTCCAGCTCTGAGAAGCTGTTTCCAGCTTCCTGTTTCCCTGAAACTAGGGTGTGACTAGTGTCCCAAACACCTCCAGTTAGACAGGATGCACCCTAAGAAGCTGGATGCGGAACAGAGTGAAGGCAGATACATTCTCTCTTTTGAACTAGCTCTTCAGGTAGGCTTCTGTGAACCACTTCACCCTCCATTGGTCAGCATAGACTCACTTCAATACCATCTAGGAAATGGGTGCTGAGAAATAGGAATTTCATTTTTGACAATGTTTTAAGAGAGATTGGAAATGAGGACAGGCAAGTAGAAGTCCCTATCTTAACCAGCATTCTGATTAAGACAGACTATTCTAAAATGTAAAACCAGCCATCGCTGTCTCATATTGTAGCTGAGCATTAATTTTGGCAATAATCTTATCCCTATTAACATGATAGACTCTTAGACAACAATGCATTAACCATTGTATCTACTCTCCTATTCATTACAGGTGTTTGCAAAGAAAAACATGTATTGGTGTTCAAGATTATTAATGATTCCTTTCTGAATCAGAATTAGCTATGATAGAGACTCAGAAATAATAATATCCTGGAAAGCATGTGAAGCATAGCCCACACTCAAAGCCAAACTAGGCTTCTTGCAACTGAACCTGTAAATTTACTTTGGGCATAAAATAAAAATATAACAGCTTTATATAATTGGATCTTGAGTTTAGGAAAAGAGCGGCCTTATACTTACTAGTGAAAGACAGCTCTAGAGGAAGAATCAATTAAGGAAAATTGGAGCTTGAGAGAGAGAGAGAGAGAGAGAGAGAGAGAGAGAGAGAGAGAGAGAGAGAGAGAGAGAGAGAGAGAGAGAGAGAGAGAGAGATCACTAGCATACTTTCAGCAGCCTGTTTCATAACTCAACCAGCTAGATAAATTACTGCTCATTCTGTGGTATGGACAATTAAAGAGAGAAAAGTCCCAGAATTAATGTTCCAATATTTTACTTCCTGAGTAATTATAGTGCACATGGCTGAACCAAGATTTGGGTGATAAATGCCTCTCTTTACAAGGTACACAATATTTATGAATGTCATTGAACTAAGAATTTCAATACCTTTTGCAAAATTTTTAACAGGAGCTTAGACTCATATAGACTTGTTAGATCTCCCATCTTAGGTGTGTTCATAATTTTTTCATGAGGAAAAGAAGTAAAACACTGTTTACCTAAAAATATAAGCACACATTGTTTATCAAATGCATCCTTCTTTATCTTATTGTTCATAAGTAAATAAGAGTCTTTGTTCACAAAAGATCAACTTGAAAGGAAAAAAAAACTTGGAAATCTATGGAAAGTATAGTAAAAGTGTCAATTTAGGTGTGAGGACTAATAAGTCATTTCTGAGCACTTACTTAAGCTTTCTATGGGACATCTTATCTGGTTGTGTGTTGTTTGCACTTTGCAGGTCTTTCTTGACTGCAAGATGACAAATTAACAAGCAAAGGAATGCAGTCCTAATAAGTCATGAAGCTCTTGCTTTCATACTTCCTAGCATAAAGCATATCACTTAACTCATGATTCATGAAGAAGATATTATAGCTCCTAGTTGGAAAACTAGTAGTTTTTATGTATCTGTCCAGTCTATTTATGTACATATATATATATATATATATATATATTTATGGACAAGAGAAACACATGTAGAAGGAAATCACTGTTTATCAATATGCTCTAAACTTTCAATGTGTTAGTATGTGAAGAAAGACTGAGAGAAAAATGTAAGTTTCTAATGTCTTAGGTAATATTTGAATATGCATAAAGAAATGCTATATTATACTCCTGGAGACAAATAGAGGTTTATACTTACATATAAAAGAGCTTACCATAACTATATGTTTTAATATAGATGCAAACATTTGACAGCTGTCAAGAAATCTTTTAACTATAATTCATTCTGAGGATAAGCTAGAATAATATTGATTCAGTCCACCATGATAGAGGACTTCTTGGACACAAGGTTTTTAGTGTATACAGTATTGAAAAATCCAGCACTTTCCATTGAGATTGTCTCTGGTGAGAGCCATGCACATGCAACATACAGAAATTTATTGAGCCCAGAGAAATTAAAAAAAAATCCCGAGTCTTTATAGAAAAACTTTCTTCCTTACTGAATTAATTTTTACAGGATATAAATGTAAATTTGGAATGATTAATTATCCCCGAATTCATTAAGTCCTATCAAGCCCACGTTGTCTATGAACTAGACCATAGCTAAGTCGTAAATCATAATTTTACAGCCCTAATGAGGTAACACAAGAAGAGACAGTGTTTTTGTTTTTCCTGACTTCCTGGGTATATTATTGTTGAAATTGCCCACATCAGCTCTTTACTGATTCTTCTTTTTGTGGGACAAGTCTATGAGGACAAAAATGAGATTTTCAGTCTCTGTTCAATGAGAGGATAGAGGCTGGACTAAATCTTTCCTCAATAAAATGAACAAAGTTCTATTTACCTACTGAGTTTACATTTACTATGCTATTTGTCCCCAGTTTTGTTCCTCATCTTCTCTCTCGTTCCTTCTCTCAACAGACTAAGCACACTCAAGTTTTCTTTTTAATAAGTTTTTTATTGTGAAAATACTGTACATGAGCAAGGTAATGAGTATATTTCTTATCAAGCATCATTGCCTCCTCCTTTGTTTTTCCCCTACCATCCCTTCCCTCCCATCTCCACAACTACATCCCCCGCCTGCCCCGCCTAAATTGTAAAGTTCATTTTTCGACATAGCGTCTTGTATATCACATTATTGCAATGGGTCAACCTGTATCCCTATTGAAACAATTTGTTTTTTCCCTTCTGCTCCCCAAATTATACCAACATCAAATACAGTTTTCTTCCTGATTCTTCAGTGTTGTGTTAATACAAAAAAAAAAAAAGCTGTCCTAAAACTGCTTAAACAGAAACAAGTAAAACACAACACCCCAAATCTTCAGTCCAACTCCCCAAATTTAAAGCCTGACTGGAGTTCTTCTTGCTCAAAACACATTATCTTTTTATTTTTCCCTACATTATGAAAACTGAGATTGGTTAACAGATCATTCTGCACATGCTCAAAGCAGCCTAAATGATATATATATATATATATATGTATAATATATCCTATATCCAAAAATAATAATTTACTTGAAAACTGATATAATCTTGCTGGTACAAAATTAAAAGTGATTAGCAATGGCAAAGCATCAACTTGTTATTCATTTTTTTCAGACATATTGCTTGAGTTAAACAACTTTCAACTGGTTCTAAAGAATTTGTCCTTCATCATTTAGTATATCCTATTGCTGCAAAGATAAATATAGTATTAATCTTAAATCTTGGCAACAACTATCTTTTGTTGTGAAAATATTAATCACAAAGATTGGCATATAAGTGCATAGAAAGTTTTTCACAAAATGATTAGAAGTGAAGCAGTGTTCATGAAACATACTTGACTGGATGTGTAATAGGTAAATCACCACAGCCATTTAAATAAGCAATCCAGAACGAGGGCAAATATTTCTTAAAACATCCAAAATAACTTTATATGTAATTCAAATTTATTTTCCAACAAGTGTAAGAATCCAATCATTTACTCCAATAAAAGAGTATTTTTCATAGCAGAGATAGAATATTTCTACAGTTGTTTTTAAAAGGACATAATAGAAACATATTAGGTTAGAAATATCTGAAAAACTAATTTTATATAAATAAATAGAAAATTTGGGTACTCTTTTCATAAATTTCATTCAAAAGCCATGTATCATAGAAATAGTGATTATTAGAAATCCTTCAGATGATTGTATGAAGAAATCAGTTATTTCCTAATAGCTATTTGATCTTCTAATAAGATTGTCCTGAGAAGAAAAAAATTAATGAAATATAGTTCTGCCTAATGGCAGTTACTATTATCACCATTATACACATATAGACTGTTATAATTGGACAATCATTGTATTTGGGCTATATACTGAATGTTTTAACTAATTATAAAGATTTTCCATCTCTATAGCTAATTTCTTTTGTTTTTATTTTGTAGATATATTTAAGATGAACATTAGAAAAAATTCTATATTCACATGATAAACACAGAAAGAAGAATACATTCTTGAAGATATCTGTTTAATGTGTCAAGCTGTCTTGGTCCTTAAACACAGGCTGAAATTCCAAGCTTAATTGCTAGCTGAAATATTTAAACATGGAGTATTACAGGAACAATTTCTTCTTAATGAAGCTGAATTGGCCCATATATAACCAAAATTATCCAAAATAAAATAGTGTGCTTTTTTAAACTCTGTCTTTCTCCATTTTTCTTATTAATGAGCATTAAAGATAAGAATAGAAAGTCAGTTGCATACAAGATATAGAAGAAGCTGTGCATTCAGCCTGAATAATGAATTTTCAGGCTTATGAAATTAATGTAGGTTATATTTTCCTCTGAGTAGGATAAGTAATTTGGGGAAATTCTTTAAAATCATCTCTCAATATAAATTATAGGACATGGGGAGAATTTGATGGAACTATTTTGTTATATTCAGCATGCTATGTCATCCAGATTTATATAGCTGAAGAAGCCATCATGACATCTAGGCATGTTTCCCAATTTACTAAAATTATGTTAAACATTTAGGAATGAAGAAAAGGAACAAAGAAGGCATTTATTAACCCATTTCTCTCCTTTACTTGTTGGATGACTTCAGGTATTGTATTTTATAGTCAGAATCCAAGTAAGGAGGTAAAAGTCTAAGTGACCAAGGGTAAATATCTTGTATATTCTGAACTCTTCTTGTTTTTAACTGTAAATGAAAACTGTAGCTAGGTGTTTTCTAGATCTCTTTTCCTGGAATACTGATTCACTACAGCATTTTCCTTGTGGTACTGTCAATTGCAAGTGGTAAATACTCTTCACTGCCTCATTCTGTTCTATGCTACTATAATAGAATGTCTTAATTGGGTGATTTATGAAGAACAGAGACTTATTTTCTCATAGTTCTGGGGGATGAGAGGTCCAAAATTAAGACATAGAAAGGTTCAGTTGTTGGATGAAGGCATCTCTTCTATTCCAGGATGGTACCTAGATACTACTTTCTCCAAAAGGAAGGAGAGGAAACACCCTTATATGATAGATGGTCAAAAGACAAGTGGGCCTAGAACTGTGTTGTATGAAGTCCCTTTTCTGAGATCCTTAATCCCGCTTACAAGAGGATCACACTGCATTAGGCTAAGCACTTGTTAATGGTCTTACCTTTAAATGTCATTACATTGGCCATTACACTTCAACATCTTGAGCTTTGGAGAGTCCTGAAAGAGAGACAGGTAGGTAGGTAGGTAGGTAGGTAGGTAGGTAGGTAGGTAGGTAGGTAGGTAGGTAGGTAGGTTGGTAGGTAGGTTGGTAAGTAGAAGGGTAGACTGGAAGGAAGGAAGGAAGAAAGGAAGGAAGAAAGGAAGGAAGGTAGGAGGGAAGGGAGAGAGGGAGGGAAGGGAGGGAAGGGAGGGAAGGGAGAGAGGGAGAGAAGGGAGAGAGAGAGAGGAGGGGAGGGAAGGAGGAAGGAAAAAACAAAAGAAATGAATATTAACACAGATTTTCTTTCCAGCTCTTTGTGTGTGTGCTGGTACTGAGGCTTGAATGCAGGGCCTAGTGTTTTTACTAGTCTTTTGCTCCAGGCAGGCACTGTACCACTAGAGCCACATGTCCACTTTTTACTTTATGCTGGCAATTGAAGATGAGAATCTTGTGAATTTGTCTGCCTGGACAAGCTCTGAACCTCAATCCTCAGATCCCAGTCTCCTTAGTAGCTAGGCTAACAGGCATGAAACGCTAGCCCCTGGCAGGACAGAGACTTTTCTTCTGAGAATTCCTCTTTCTCAAAGGTCCATTCAGGGAGTTGGGCTAATGCTATACACAACTCCCAACTCTATGAATGGTTTAAACATGCCATGTGGTTTTCAATTGTCTGCGTATTTGAGCATGCTGATTGGGTCAGAAATCTTGACAGGACTGCTTTTCCATGAGAGACCTGCTCAGTGAGTTTTATTCAGTGGGGGTACCAAGTAATGTAGCAGATAAACTTGCTGGACTTAAGCCCAGACAACTATACGTCAGATCCTTCAGGGCCCATTAAACAAAGACAAATGGCTTTAAAGAGCCCGAATTCCAGAGCAACACAGACAAGAGAGAGGGAACTGTGATACTACTAAAACCATGAATACAACTATGGTGCTCTGGATTCTCTTGAACTAATGAATCTCATTTTATGTTTTAGCCAATTTGAGTTTGGATTTTATTTTAGTCATAACTGAAATTGTGCACATTGCTGTAGCTGCCATTCACCCTTTATTATTTGATGAAGTACCCCAATAAAATAAGTTAACCAAGAAAG
This sequence comes from Dipodomys merriami, assembly GCF_024711535.1. NCBI lineage: Eukaryota > Metazoa > Chordata > Mammalia > Rodentia > Heteromyidae > Dipodomys > Dipodomys merriami. The sequence continues at coordinate 43,267,360 of NW_027202271.1, read as the reverse complement.
ATGAAGACCTTGAATCCAAATAGTAGCATAAAACTCAACAAAATGGTAAAGTCCAGGCAACCAGCTATACACTTTGTGAAGCCACTGATTACTTGGAGGGAACAAAGCCCTCAAGAGAGCTCCAAGGAAGACTTTGGTAGAAATGTGTCCCAAACAACAGAATGAATTGTTACGAAATTGGAAGGTTTTTTTTTATTGTGACATAGTAAAAGCTGTGCATATGCCTTATGTTTCCTTTCTTTTCCCAATAATAGAAAATAAACACAGTCATAAACATCCAATACTACATCTAATAGCTACCAAACTAGAAAAAACATTACTTTGGAAAGTTGGTGGAGTAAAAAAGAGGAGGCTACTTATGTTCATTTTATTAGAAGCTTAATATGTTACCAATTATTAACAAAACATTAGGATAAAACTGATAGAATTTGAGACAAGGGAAACTACTTAAGAGTATAAGAGATTGGCAAGTCAAGGCAGAAATTTCATTTCTAAATATTTTCTATTGTTAATCAAAAGGAATTTAATTGTCAATACTTGTGAATATGTTTTATAATTTGGTCAAATTTCATAATTAGGGTAGAAATGAGTATATATGATGAAAAGATAAATCAAGAATAATGCTACATCTAAATCTCTCATGTCCAAGTACAGAGTATCTCTCACCTACTAAAGTCATAAAGATTTTACCTTTTTCAGAAAAAAGCCTGAAAATGGAGAGGATTAGGAACAAAGGGAAGAGTTACTTTCCATCACAAACCATTCTGTATACACTTTAATACTTGGATTTTTATGCAAATGTGTGTAAATCTAATTTTAAAGTACTAGAGCTAAACGCAGCCTGTAAAAGATAAAAAAGCTTTAAATAAAATTTAAACATAAAACTTTTAACTATGTATCCATTCAAGTACTCATACTATAAAATTAATTTGTTAACTAATTCAAAACACTCAACACTTTTTTTGTAAAGTATCTTCAACTCTAAAAACTGATTAATACAAAGATATAGAAACATTTTTTTAAATAACAGATACTTCACCAAAAATATACAAATGGCAAGTGAAAACATGAAATAACATAATTCATTAAAGAAATTCAGATTAAAGCTACCATGATATATTACTCTATGCCTGGTAGAAGTTCCAAGAGTAAAATGACATCCCATATCAAATGTTGTTAGAGGCTGTAAAGTATATTTTATATATTCCTAATGGGTATTAAAAATGGTGAAAATGTCTTAGAAAATAGTTGGTACCGTGTTACAAAGATAAACCCACATATGGCCTACCATTCAGTCTTAACATGTTTACCCATTTACAAAAGGTCTTAGCAGCTTTACATATAATGGTCAAAAACTAAAACTTGGTGTCTTGAACTACAGAGTGATCAGCATCATATACCCACTCCTCAGTGAAATAACCATTGTCATAAAGAACTTATTTAAAAACAAGAAAAACCTACTTCACCAGAAATTGTCCTAAAGGCAGATAGTAAATGAATAACATTTTGAAAAGAATCTACTAGATGTTAATAAGAACAACAAACATTTGGATCCATTTTTTTCTCATAGACCCTTGAGCTCAATAGGAACTTCATCTGTGCAGATGTGGTCAAATGATGAGCGTTTACTTCTCCCTAAATCTATCCAGAGGATAGTATTTTCTCAAGAGGAATAAAAAAAAAACTACCCACAGCCTTTCAGTCTCCCAAGTTCTTAGGACAATTCTAAGCATGTTTTGCTCAAAGGTTGAGAACTTACTCATTCTCAGTCTTTGTAGATGAAGTTCTAACTAGGAAGATTAAGGATGATGGATGTTAATGTATTAATAAATACAGTTCTTGTCCCATCTTGTTTATGGGGTAGATATTCTGTACAACCAGAATGAAAAGAAAAAAGGAAACCGAACAGTCACTCTGCTGCATCCTCCACCTCTGCCACCTCCTTGCATCTGGGCATCATCTCAGAGACATTAGACCAAAGAGTTCCAAATTCTCCCTCCTCAAGAGAATTGACTTTATGGGAAAATTCCAATACATGGACAGACACTGTGGAAAACAATGGGAATCTGGATGGTGACAGAGAATTTTCAGTAAACAATTAACAGAAGACTGGCAAAATAGAGAGCAATAAATTAACATGCGGGCTAGTTTCTGGGAGTGAACAAGTGAAGGAAGTAACCAAAATGAGCTGTGGTGTTTCCAGAACAAGCATGAAAGAATGACTTTAAAAACCACCTCTGCAAAGGGACTTGAATTTAATTGGATCATAGACTGGAACAATTTGTACCTCAAGGCATTGCCAAAGACAATGCTGCAATCAGCTGGCAATTAGTGAAACCTAACAGCTGAGTGTGTGGCTGAGAACCTAACGCGGAGACTGAGGAAATAGCAGAAGAGTCAAAGGGAGCTCTGCTAACCCGTGGTCACTCCTGGGTGACAGTGCACAGGCACAGAAAGGTGACATGCCAGGCTTTATTAAAACAATCCAGCCAAATCACTAAGCACATTAGCAACCAACACCAGCCAGCGTTTATTTAGGCAGGAGGGATCAGCTTCCAGAGCTGCTGTAATAGTTGTCTGCAGTGGCCAGTTTTCAACAAAACAAAGACTCAGGAGAAACCATGACCTATACACAAGGTAAAAACAAAACATGTAACAGAAACAGGCTGTGAGAGGGGCCAGGGTCTGATTGAGCTGGCAAAGTCTTTAAAGAAACTATTCTATCTTAAAATATCTATATGAAATCATGCTGTAAGACACAAAGGAAATAATTTGTTGGTTTGTTTTCTGATTGACAATGTGACCTTTTCTTCAGTGAATCTGGTAAAAACGATGCAAGGGTAGTTATTTAAAGTGGCTAACTGAATTTTTAAAAAATACCAGACAAAATTAAACACGTACTACATTTTCTTATTCATATAGACCTCTAGAAGATGCCATAGAATTTATGATCACAAAAGGCAAGTGACTGGCAGTCTGCAGGTGTATTTGGGTGTTATGTAAATTATTTCCATGGCTATGCTCTCTTAGTAGGTGTATAACTAGTTCAAATGTATCAGATTTTATACTTAGTTCATTTTCAAGGAAATGAAGTTCTCCAAGACATATTTGGACATAACTACAATAAGGAAATGCTAATAATAAAATGTAGAAATCACATTTTGGAAGGTTTAAATTATAAGAGTACTTCTGAAGATATCTTCAGAAACTATATTTCAGTAGGAAGCACCTAGTATCTCATTATAAAAACAGTGATACTTTTAAAACATATCAGATAAGCATAAACGAGCATAGAATTAACTGCCCAGGCAAACTGGAACATGTGGAAATTCTCCACCCATCCTTGTAATCTTTCGTAGTTTGAGGACTATTCTAAATGCAGAATGGTTTGATTACTTGAACATCTGCACAGATACTTAGTTGGTTCCTTTCTCAGATTAGTGTTGATCAAACTTCAGCCTGAATAAAAATTGTTGTTTGTTTTATATACAGTATAAAATGATGTAGTCATGTACCACAGAAAGATGTTTTAGTCAACAGCAGGCTGTGTGTATTGTGGTGGACCCTTTTGAGTATATCTGGCACTGCTGTTTATCCACAGTAGTTTGCATTAGGTGAACTCTAGGATATCTACACAGTGAAGAAATCATAGAATAGAATTCTTCTCAGAACATCTGCCTGTAACTGTGCCTGTAACTAACTATACATGGCTTGTATAGACAACCTGAATAGTTTTCAGTACAATTTGGTTTAGTTATGACTTTTGCTTTGCAAACATATGCATAATCAAATCTAAACAAAAACACGAACTCAAATAAGGTCTTTATCATAATATATAAGATTAATATAATGTATAATATGTAATGTATATACTATATAAAATAAAATAATATATATAAATAACAGTCATGAGTAGGAAGAATAAGCCTTATTTACCCAATAAGTCATCTTCCCATGTATGAAAATAACACAAAATGAAGCAGAATATATAGGAAAAGAGATTTTTATCTCAGTTCTTCTTCATGTAAGTCTCCAGGACTGTTCATGGAAATACTCATCTATAGTAAAGCTTGTATTGAGTCTACTATGACAGTGAAGGTGAGGCTAGCAGAATACCATACACTGGGTGGCTAAAACAAAAATTGATTTACCCCGAGAAGTATGAAGGCGGATGTCCAAGATTCAAATGGTTTCATAGCTGCTTTCTGGTTGATCTTCCTAGCTGACTTATGATATCAACTTTTCCTCCGTGTCCTACCTGGCCATGTTTTTATGCCAGAGTCTCTTCCTGTTCTCATGAGGACAGTTCTCAGATTAGGACCTTACACTCATAAACTTATTTAACCTTCATGTTTCTATGCCAGAGTCTCTTCCTGTTCTCATGAGGACAGTTCTCAGATTAGGACCTTACACTCATAAACTTATTTAACCTTAGCTATGCCCCTATATGCCTTGTCTTCAGATTGTTTCACTGAGCACTAAGTCTCAAATGTAGATTTTGGAGAACACAATTCATTATACCGAGTGACCTCAGCCATAGGTTTCATTGCATTTTAGTACATTTAGTAATATATGATTGTTATATATTTAAGAAAAAAAATGAAGCTGGGAATAGGGAGCTTACACCTTTAATCCTAGTTACTCAGGTGGTTGAGACCTGACAATGCAGAGTCAAAGCCAGCCTATGCAGAAAAGTCCATTAGACTCTTATCTCTGATTAATCACCAAAATAATTGGAAGTGCTGCTGTGGCTCAATTAGTAAAGTGCTAGCCTTGAGCAAAAAGGCTCAGGGACATTGCCCAGGCCCTGAGCTCAAGCCCCAGGACTTGCACAAGAAAGAAGGAAAGGAAAAGAAAGGGAAAGGGAAGAAAGAAAGAGGGAAGGAAATAGGAAAGAAAGAAAAAGTGAAGGAAGGAAGAGAGAAAAGTAGTTTGACATTAAGGGATATAGGTTTTGGAGATATGTTTACATTACTCAGGAAACTATCATTTCTATTAATTTATGAGAGTAAACATCTTTTTGAAGTATTTCTTTATAAAGCAGCCTTCTTTTGTATGCTGCTGAAAAATAATATTAAGGAGAGCTAATTTACTAAGGAATGTATAGCTTATGTTTCTAATGAAAAATATACATCAAAATAGAATCAGGTTGATATTCTCTACTGAAAATGATTTTTGTGGATATACAGTGATTATGATTTTTACATGTACTTCATATGAAATTCTACACATTTTTCTAAATTAGCATGCCTATAAGGTGTGCACACATTGGCAGAGTAGCACTAGCCACTTCTTGTAATGTTTGATGTCCCATCTTGCATAATGTTTCCTATTATTTATCCATTCTTTTATTGGTGGCATTTCAAAACTTGCTATTATAAATAACACTGGCTTAAATATATCATTTACATCATCTTCTGTGGATCTGCAAATTCTGGCAAGCGGTGGAAGTATTGTGCTGACTGATAGAATAGCAACATTCAAATGTTCAATATTTAGGCATTCTAGGGATTCCTCAAAATGACTGAAACAACTTCCACTTTCCTTCAGGTACCATTATTTGTGTGTGTGTGTGTAAACATGCACACGTGCATGGGCATGCGTCAGTCCTAGGGCTTGAACTTAGGGCTTCTGAGCTGTTCCTGAGCTCAACACTAGCTCTCTAGACACTTTGAGCCACAGCTCCATTTCCAGATTTTTTTGGGGGGGTGATTAATTGGAGGTAAGATTCTCATGGACTTTCCTGTCTGGACTGGCTTTGAACCTGGATCTTCAGATCTCAATCTCCTAGGATTACAGGTATGAGCCACTGGCACCCATTATTTTGTTTGTTCTGTTTTTGTCAGTTGTGGGGCTTGAACTCAGGGCCTGGGCACTGTCCCTGAGCCTCTTTGTGCTCAAGGCTTGTGCTCTACCATTTGAGACTCTTCTAGTTTTTGAGTGGTTAACTAGAGATAAGAGTCTCATGGATTTTCTGTCTGGACTGGCTTCAAACCACAATCCTTAGATCTCAGCCTCCTGAGTAGCTAGGATTACATGTATGAGGTACTGGCTCCTGGCTCATTATGGTTTTTAAGGTGAAGTGCCTCATTATTATTAGGCTCGGGTTGTTTGCCTTTTCCTTAGTGATTGATGCCTCTTTGTATATTCCAGGTAGCAATCCAATGCCTGTTTTGTATGGCACAATAACATGTTGTGAATTATATTGTGGACTTTAGGGATGCTAACCTAATAATTCTCCCTAGTGAAGGATATTTTAAGTCACCCTCCTTAGCATGGAGTAAAGCACAACATTTTTAATGTGTTAAGATTCCTTGGGAAATGAAACAACAGGGTGATGATATGTGATATTTTCTTTTAATCGAATTTGATATAAATTATTACAAATTATTCAAAAAATAGTAAGGACATGAAACTACATGACACTTCTCAGTAGACAACATGATTTAAAGCTTAAAAAGTCATTAATATTAGTCTAGACATCAAAACTAATTTACATTCTATTATATTTTGAATCTATGCAGGTACATATATATATATATTATATACCTTATATTAATCAGGCTTATTTATGCATTGAATGAACACTGATCCATGAACATTGTTCTAGTCTTCTGCATACTTGACACTGATCATAACTGAGAATAAAGAATAAACAGTATACTTAAGTTTCTCAGAGACTAGAAGCAAACCAAAAACATAAACTAAAACATGAATACTTGAATTCAAAAAAGAAGTACAAATATTGTTACTGACTACAGAAGAGGCTACTTTAGGAAAGTGATGAGGTCAACTAATTCTGCTAATGGAAACTGTTGCCCAGTTGAATCCTTAAAGGATGGTATTGATTAGCGGAGTCTTTTAAAAGCTCATATATCTCAAACATCTGTGTATCTCTTATTATTTTTAATTTTTTCATTGTTCTTTTCAAGTAGATGTACAGAGGTGTTACAGTTATGTAAGTCAAGCAGAGTACATTTCTTTTTGGAAAATGTTACCCCTTCCCTCTGTGTATCTCTTATAAATAATAATGAAAAATTTGAGCCCCACCAGGAAACTACTGAACCTACATCCTAAAGATGGGATACCTAGAATATGGACTTTTGAATCTCCCAGATGACATCAAAGATCATATATGTTGTGAAGGCACTGAGCTAGACAATTGAAAGATAAAGAACATTCTTGCTCAGTACAGAGCTGAGATTTTCCAAAGAACTGCATTGAGATCAGGGTGCTTTTCATGAAGACTATGAGAAAATATCATGCTATAAAAGCCTAAAAGATAAGTAGAAACTAAATGGGCAACATACTCAGTAAATGGAATTGTATAGAGTAGCAGCTCAAAAATGTTTGGCAAGAGCTAAAGAAGGGAATGAATGAATCACAAGTGTTTACCATTTCTTGGTTATATTTTATGTTCATCCTGAAATTTATGGGGAACTATAACAGATTTCAAGTAGCAAGGTAGAAGTTGAGATGAATTGAAACAAAATATGGTCTAAAATAATGCCAAATTCTATATATTTCTTGACTTCCTGGAACTGTGGCCAAGACTCATGAAGGAGTTTTTTTTCTTCTTTGTTATTAACCTCTTTAAGGTGTTCAAACTCAATATAATTGTGTGCAAAATTTTTCTACACTCATTGAGAAAAAAAAAACCAAGGTAAACCCCAAACAAAAAGGACTAACTGTCATTTTCTCTACCTATCTGGAGAAACATAACATCAACCATGGAGGAAAAATAATCATTAAAATTTCTGGCATTGCAATGAATAATTTAAACATATAAATGATAGTCTGTGCTTTTTATTTCATGATGGACTGTATAATATCCTTAAATTCTGAAAGAACATTATTTTTCCAGTTTCATGTTTGCAATACTATGTCTTAAAAAGAGCACTTAGCTGACTATAAAAGGGAAATCCTCCCTCATCTTCCATGAATAGTAGGTAAAGGAAGAAAATGAAAAGGAAAATGGAGGGAGGGAGGGAGATATGACAGTAGACAATCACAGTACCTGGACCTCTAATCAATCTACTTTTCATCCTAACTCTAGAGAATTGGAGTGAAGGAGCAGCTCAGGAGCAACATGTCTGAGCCTTCATTGAAGTAATGTTCATCTGTTGGCCGAATCACTCAGGATGCAGAAAAGACTAACACACGAGAGCAGATGTACAAAGCAATTGTGAAACATTCCAGAGAGAAGAATTTAGGAGCTTAAAAACCTACAAAGTGAAGTGGACTGGATCTAGAGCAGAGGATATTGTCACCATCAAACCCATTCTTACTGTTGGATGACCACTTGGATTACATGATCATATCATAGTTTATAAGCACAACTCATTTACTCTTCACTATCTAATTAAAAAAATATCAGAGCAACTGGGATTGGAACTCAGGGCCTTGTGTCACTTAGGCAAGGGCTGTACCATGTGAGCCATGCCTCTAACCCTTTTTTCTTTAGGTATTTATTTTTCAGAAAAGGTTCTTGTGGTTTTGTCTAAGGCCAACCTCAGATAATAGTTCTCTTGCTTGTGCCTCCTGTGTAACTAGGATTAGAGATGTAAAATACCATGATGGTTGGTGTTGCCTCTGCTACTGAGATGCGTTTTCCCAGGTCTGTCCTGAAATGCAATCCTCTCAGTCTCTTCTAGGTTTGGGCTACCACGCCTATCCTGGACCCTCTGTTTTTAAGATAAATGCCAAAGATGGTGTTTCTCTACTGTTTCTTACTTATCACATCTTGAGATCATCATCCGATAACCTCAAGTTCTAGAGTGGGAGTTAATTAAACAATTTGAATATATTAATATGAAAGAATTCTAGATACTAAGAGAATGGGTAGAATAACATCCTACCAGTGGTGTAATAAAGACAGAAACATTGTCAAAAGCAAATATCTGCTATCTGGTGAGATAAAACGGGAAAAATGTGCCAGGCATCCTGAGGCACATTGTAATTGGTATAAAACCATACATAGTCTTTCAAAACAAATATTAAAATGTTAGACAGTTTTCCTTATCAGTTTCCTTGACAAACAAAATGTAAATATATTTCACAACTATTATATCCTTGAGGACACATATATTTTACATTGAGTCTTCAATTTTATAACAGAGAGTCTGGCACACAAGTGATATACAACACACACTGATTAATTCTTCAATATGACAGTAAATAGATCTTGGCACTGGTGATTCATGAATGTAATCTATTTCGGAGGCTAAGATCTGATTGATCCAATTTTAAAGTTAGCTCTGGCAGAAATGTCCATGAGACTCATCTTAGCGAAAGAAGTTCCTTGTCGTACACATCTGTTATTCCAGGTTTAGGAACTAAGAATTTATCTCAAAAATAACTGAGCTAGCTGGGCGCCGGTGGCTCACACCTGTAATCCTAGCTACTCAGGAGGCTGAGATCTGAGGATTACAGTGCAAAGCCAGCACCGGCAGGAAAACCACTAGAAAACCGGAAGTGGCGCTGTGGCTCACCTTGAGCTGAAGAGCACAGGGACAGTGCCCAAACCCAGAATTCAAGCCCCACGACCGACCAAAAATAAATAAATAAATAAATAAATAACTGAGCATAAAATGGCTTAAGACATTGCTTAATGGTAGAGCACTTGCTTAGCAAGTGTAAGACCCTGAGTTCAAGCCACACCACAATAAGTATATGTGTGTGTATGTATATCATATATATATATCACATATTATATGTAATGAATTAACCAATTATTTCTAATATCAATTGAGCCTTAAGGATTGCAATTTAGGTCACCAAAGACATCACTTAATATAATTTATTGGACCATTTCCAAACGGCAATTTTGGTATTTGCCTTAAATCATTCTAGTGACAAAAAATATTAGGCATTCTTACAAAACCTACAGATCCTTTACGGTTTTTCAGTGCCTTAAAATTTGAGTTTAAGTTCAGAGACAAGTTTCAAATTTGAGTGATAAAACACAATCTAACTTTCAATCTATTTAAAGAGAAATAGTATGCATACATTTTTTGTTATAATTTTCAACTAAATATAAACTTGCATCATGTTTCTCAGAAAAGATGTAAATTTAGTGCAATGTTTTCTCACCTTTGCTTCATACAGAAAAGCTAACTGTGGCAGGGGTAGGGGGACTTATAGCTCATGGGCCACAGAAAGCCTGTGAAATCATTTGGTATATGACAGGATAGATATGTAATTCTTCTTGTCCAATGTCTGTGTGTCTCTGCCTATATGTATAATTTTATATAATCTTCAAATGATGTTATAAATAGCCAAAGAGCTCTTTGCAGAAAGAGTTTTTCAACTCTAAGAGGTACATTTTAGTTAGAGCAATTTTCTACACGTAAAGCTAAAGTGATTTTTTAAATTGTCCAGAAAAGCATACCCAAGCATGTAATTCATTCAGTCAGCTGACTGATAAAAGTTTGTTGATGCAAAAGTCCCTGAAAGTCTTTACCTTTAAATGAGAGACTTGAAGTTCCTCACATAGAAGTTCAAGAGTCAACCACTTCACCTGAAATACTGGAATGTTAAAGACCTGGATTTAAGCTCTATAATTTAAAAACCATTAAAGAAGCTAAGAACACTATATTTACATATAATAACTGTTTGTAATACTCCCTCATCTCTCTTTAAAGTTACCTAGTCATTCTTTTTAGTAAAATGTTTTAGGTCTGAATGGTAGATCAAGCTGATGCCAGAGACAGGAGAACATGTCCTTTCAAACTGTGTCTTTGTTCTCTCTACAGGCAAGAACATGGTCCAACTGTGACTTGAATTGCAAGAAAAAAATTGTGTGTGTGTGTGTGTGTGTAAGAGAGAGAGAAAGACAGAGAGACAGAGTTTGCAGATCTCTCTCTGTTTTCTAAGTGCAAAAAGCGTTTTGTACAAAAATTCATTTCTAACATTTTTGATGTAGATGAAGGAAATAATTTTTGGAATTCTGGCTCTTTAATCTTCAAATCCTCTACCTTCAGCTCAACAAATGAAGTTGTGTGGTAGTACTTTTATCCATCCATCCATCCATCCATCTATCTATCTCATATATATGAAAATATGTATATGAAACTATTGGCAAGATTTAATGATTCAGGAATGCGAATTCACATCAATATAACATTCACACAATGAAATCTAATGTTATCAAAGGCACTGAAAGTATCTTCAGATGTTTTTCTTGCTTTAAGAAGTGCTGAGTACATATTTGATAAATACATGCTCAAGGACATTATGGAAGCATTACTATCTTTCACTATCAAAGGCAACTTATATAACTCAATTTGGGTGAACTCCCTTTCTAAAATTACCCTGCAGGCAATATTCCTTTCCCTGTAATACACCACTGAGCAACTTCTTAGGACACAACACACACACACACACACACACACACACACACACACACACACACACACACACACACACACACACACACACACACACACACACACACACACACACACACACACACACACACACACACACACACACACACACACACACACACACACACAATACTTACAAAGATCAAACTCTAAAATAAAATTCTAAAAAGCAATCTTTCCATATTTTAATGTTTATATTTCATACCAGATTGGAGCAGAGGGAAAAATTATTTAGCATGTTAAAATATTATATGCCTATAAACTCCATTTCCTGCCAGTGCTCAGCTTGCCACTGCTGCTTTTCTTGATCAAATAAGGCATAAAACTTTCTGAATGAGGTTAGAGTTCCTGCTCTATGAGTCCCCCTGTCCTGAAAACAAAAATGTGTAAAGTGGAAATAAGAAGTAAAGTATTTTGTTGGTATTGTAACACAGCTGAGAACTGACTCCATGACATTCATCCACTGGAGAAATAACCTAGACGAGAATTTTTTTTGTAATTGTGAGAATAAAAATTCCACTTGTGTTAGTGGATTGGTCTATCATAACAGAGCTAGTTGTGGCAGGCAGTAGGAAGCTGGATGTCCTGGCAAATACAGGTTCCTTTTCATTAAAACGAAGGATGATAACCTATTTACTATAGTCTTTGACCCCAAATTATCTATGTTTGTATCAGTCTATTGACTGAGTGCTTCAATCATTATTTTTCTGAGTGTTTTTTTCACTTCCCCTGAGACTAAGGTTAGACAAATAAAAATGTGAGAAAATGTTTAGTTAACCTCAGGGAGAGATTATGCAATTTTGACATTTCAGATAGATGTATTGCTCAACAGGAAAGAGTAAATTTCTACCAGGAGCTTGAAAGTAAATACATTTCCAAAAAAAATCCAAAAAACCAAAACCCTGGCCAACTAGGGGTGTTGTATCAAGTTATTATTTCTTCTGTTTAAATCAATGATCACTTCAATGAACTTAGTTTATTTTGGGAAAGTATATTTTATTTTGTTAAGGAAATGAATGTGTAAGATTTATTTCCAAACAATCCAGTAGGGGTAATGTGGATGTTAGCAGGTATATAGAAGAAAAAAGATTAGTGAGCCATATAGATACATTTATTATACCATTCTCTTTCCTAGGTTTAAAAGCCACATATTTTTTATAAGTAAAAAATGTTTATTTCTACCTGCATTTAAATTTTCTTGAGCCACTTTAACCAAACAATAGAAACCTATGACAATCATTATATCTATGTAGTCCACCATATCTTTTAAAATTGTTTTTCCTTCCATCTTGGGACCCTTGTCTTTTACTTATTAAGGCACCCAACATAGAAATAAAGCAAGTCAGTTTTTAATTGTAGTCTTTGCTTTTTACTAATATTTGTCATTTTCACAATAGCAGGAAGAATTAACTATAAATGTTCAACCTGTACGGAGAAGTTCTGGGAATGAAAGCATTTAGGAATCTGTGAAGAGTTAAAATGATCTCATTCACAAAGATAATTCTTCTCTTCATAGGTTTTTCTTGTGCTTCATCTTATGCAGCCTTATGTACAATTATTAAAGCTCTTAGTAAATCAACGATGATAGTTATCAGTTATTTATAATATAGTAGTCCAGTAGAACTTTGATTCAAGTACTATACCATTAAATATATAAACTCAAAGTGAGCATTTATTATACCATTCATTTATTAAAATGAAAATAACACATAATTAGGTAAATTCTAGATAAATAATTCTAGATGCAGAATGAATCGTATTTGAATTCTGGGTCTTTTATTGTATTTTTAAAAATTTATATTTTTTTTTTGGGGGGGGGGTCTGAACTCTGGGCCTGGGCACTGTCCCTCAGCTCTTCAGCTCAAGGCTAGTGCTCTACCACTTGAGCCACAGTGCCACTTCCGGCTTTTTTCTTTTTTGCTTATGTGGTGCTGAGGAATCGAACCCAGGGCCTCAGGCATGCAAGGCAAGCGCTCTACCACTGAGCCACCTTCCCAGCCCTTTTATTGTATTTTTTTAACCCTGTAGTGCTTCTGACTAATTAGGAGGCTAGAGGTGTTAGATGAAAGACAATCCTTTACTTGAATGTGAATTCTAGCATAGCTTTTTCATTTTATGATCTTCTCTAGTTCTTTTTCTCAAAACTCATGTGCTTTTTTTTTTTTTTCTCCTGGTCGTGGGACTAGAACTCTGGGTCTGGGCACTGTGCCTTAGCTCTTCAGCTCAAGGTGATCACTCTACCACTAAGGCCACAGCACCACTTCTGGTTTTCTGGTGGTTTATTGGAGATAAGAGTCTCACGGACGTTCCTGACCGGGCTGAACCTGAACCGTGATCCTCAGATCTCAGCCTCCTGAGTAGCTAGGATTATAGGTGTGAGCCACCAGCACCCGGGTGGCTCAAGTGCTCATTTTTAATATATTTCTCTATAGTTTAATATTTTTCAATACCCTACTCAAGAAAGAAGATGTTTCACTGAATATTCTATGAACTCCCAAATTTTCTTTACAAAATTCAAAATACCTCTATGAAATCTAAATATTAATAAGCTACAAATGACAAAGAAATACAATTGTTATAATTTATTTTTCTTGTCCCCGTATTTTAATAAAATGTAAAAAGGGGGCTGGGAATGTGGCTCAGTGGTAGAGCGCTTGCTTTGCATGCCTGAGGCCCTGGTTTCAATTCCTCAGCACCACATAAGCAAAATGAAAAAAAAAAAGCCGGAAGTTGCGCTGTGGCTCAAGTGGTAGAGCACTAGCCTTGAGCTGAAGAGCTGAGAGACAGCGCACAGGCCCAGAGTTCAGGCCCCATGACCGGACCCCCCCACCAAAAAAAAAAAAAAAAAGCATGAATAAAATGTAAAAAGGTAGCATGAATAAAGAGCACTGATATGTATATTTCACGGTGAGGGATTAATATCTAAATTCAAAATCACCAAGGAAATTATCAAAATTCATATTTTTAAAATGTAGAATTTTATCTTAGGTAACCATTAGAAACCTAATAAAGGAGATGAAGTGAAGTCAAAATAGTAAGACACCGTCAAAGTTAGATTATTCAACCCAAAATTAGCTCCAAAAATTGAACAGGGTTTTTAAACCTAAGTTAAGTAACTGGAGTGACTCAGTTCACATATAATAGTTGCTGCCTAAAAGTTTGGGGAAAGTTAATAGTACTTCTTCTTAATTTGCATTCTTGTAACTCACTTTCTTTAACTCACTTTCTTTTAAGATATACTTTAGATACTCACTAAAATATTTCAATATATAAAATATAGGAGTAGAAACATTTTATGTACTAATACTTTACCATATTTGCATTTCATATGAAAAAAATAAATGGAGAGTTCCGGGAAGATAGTAGGCATTCTAACTGAGGTGAGGTGAAATTGCATTGTTGCTTTGATTTGCATTTCCTTTTATAGCCATTTCTGCATTTCTTCATGTGTCAATTGGCCATTTTTACTCCTCCTCCTGAGAAATCTCTGTGGAAACAGCACAAGGAAGTAGGTATATGCAAGAGGTGGAAGGTGGAGCCAAAGGCAGAGGGGTAGATGAAGGAAGGAAGGAAGGAAGGAAGGAAGGAAGGAAAGAAGGATACTCTGACCACATACAAACTGTATCACTGACTGTTACTAGCTTATGTGAGTGGAATTTTAGTAACTGTTTTTGTTTTTTTTTGGTTTTTTTTGTTTTTTTTTTTTTGATACATAGCCAGTCACATTCTGATACCCCCAAATCATCAGTGAAATCACATTGAAGTCAGAGGAGGTACTTAGTACTGATTAGACACTATGGCTTAAAAGTCATTCCTTTTTTTCTTTTTTTCTTTTTTTTTTTTTTTTGGTTACTTTGTCATCCGAAAAATATTTGAGGACATGGGACACTAATAAAACTAAGTTAAGCAGTCACAATTGGTAGCGTTTACATGTAGCCAAATCACCCTGGCATTCCCAGTTGGCTAAACTAGTACTTTCTCACTGGCTTTTTCTCTTCATAAGGAGCATGAAGATGATAGAGGAACGCATTAGTGTGAGGAATGATTAGTGTATGAGAGAGCTCAAGTAGAAGAGTCATTGCATTGATACCAAATTCAGTTCTTCATTCTCTGAAGTGGCAAAATGAGCGCATAGCAAGAAGGCTCTGACACCTGTCTAATTCAATGGCCTTAGTAAAAGAGGGGGAAAAAAGGTAAATAGGAAATGAGCTTACCACTTATACAATTGTGCAATACAAATGCTTTTGGAAATGAATTGTTTGGAGTTGTAGAGAAAGTTTTCCATAGACACAATGTTATACACAATGATTGTTATTATCTATTCAGCCATTCATCCCAGGGAAGCATATTTTGCTGATATGAGTCCAAGTTTTAGAATTTTGTTCCAAGTGTAGGACTACTAGGAAAGCATGCCATCCGATATTCAGTTTGAGTTTCCTGCTTGGTGCATTTGTATCCCTACTATAATGGGACTCCTATCCCACATCCAAAGCCTCTGTCAAGCATCAGAAGTAGGACATGTCCAAATACCAAGAGAGTTCATAGCTAAGGGGACCAATAGTCAGAAAGAGAGGATCCTGGGATTATTAATGTAAGTAATAGTGCTGGAGACTACAGAATAACCAGGTGAAAGAATTATGGTTCTCAAAATCCTCTAATAATAAGAATCTCAGTTTTGAAATACTTCATCAGTCACTTAACTTTATTCTTTGTTTTCAGTATTTATCCAATATAACCCTTTGCATACTTTATCCTTCTTTCTGCAAAGTATTCCCCATTCTCTCTTCCACCTGGGAAAGAAATTAATGTAATTTCATGGCTCATTTTCTGGGTCACATTCAGGGAGACATTTGAAACATGACTCCATACATGGATTACCACAAGTTTTTACTTCTATTTTATCCATGAACACATGTATGCATTTGGTCCTGCCTGTTATATTATATTATTATCCCTTGAATTTTAATTGTTCTGGAACTCCCTTTGCTCCTTATATGTGTCAGTCCCCAAAGATGTAAACCTCACCCTTTTTTTTTTTCACTGAGAAAACATGCCTACACTCTCCCATTCCTAACAAAAGAAATTAATCATTGTACTTGCTCTTTTGGTAGCTATAACTTTCTTCCTCTTTTATTTTTTCAGGGGAGGGATAAACAGTTGGAAGAGAAATTGCTGGCTTAAGTGCCATTTCCTCTTCTCCTGTAACTGAGAATGACGAGAGTAACCAAGGAGCATACTATTTCTTGTAGAGATCACATTTTGGTCTCAAATCTTTCTAAACCTAGCACTCCTAGGGGTTACCAATGATTCATCACTTAGTAAGTGAGGCAGAACTACATATGTAACCTCCAAATTAGATATGAAAAAAACTCAAATCCCCAAGTTGCCAACAAACATCTTTAGAACCCAAAAGTTCTGAAGATTTTATTACCGCTGAGAACAAACTCTGTTCTCTCTTGGGGGAATAATATCAGATCAGCCAAGTACAAATGAATTTAGGAGTGGAGCAATAAGACAATATGAGTAAAGTGAGATCAGTAGTGTAGAGAACATTGAAGAGAGAGACTTTAGAGATAGAGAAATCCTTGAAAATATCTTACAATCTGTTTTTATTCCTTCCTCTAGCACTGTCTTCTACATTATTTGCTCTTTTCTAAACTATTATCCTTCTGGGTGAGTCTACTATTCTATTAGTATGTAAGAGTTGACATACAGGTAAGAGTTGCTTAAAGGTTACTAGTAGATGGGGAGGGGAACACCCAACTAGCAATGGTGAAATGTCATCATTTTTAGGAGCAACTTCTCATTAATACTTATTGGAATACAAGTAAGATATACTTCATGAAGAATATGTGAAGACCATCAAACTCTATTGTCTATGGTAATTCTAATACATAGTCTGAGTACAATTTGTTATTTGTTAACTGTTTTGTTCTTCCTAGAAATTGAAAGAGAGTGCGTTAGTATTGGGTACTTAGTGATTATTGTTTTCCTTTAAGGAAAAGAAAGAAGAATCCCCCTGACACACTGCCTTTCTACTGTCGCCTCAGAGTCTGCAAAATTCTGTGAGTAATGGATTACTGGAAATTTCCATAATTGATAAATAGAACATCCCACAGTGAAAAGATAAATGAAGAGGAAAAAAATCTAAATGTTACTGCTATCTCAAAAAAACAAACCCTAACGTTTAACGGCAAATCAATGTCTTTGTCTAAAAACAAAAGTAAATTGATATTAGTGAAACGTTCACGTCTTGCCATGATCTGCTGCATGTCTACCATATGTTAGGAAGAACTCTTACAGGAAAATTGTGTTTCATCTGTGGTACTCACATTTGAAATATGATATTATGTCTATTTTATGGAAGAAATCAAAAAATACTTGGGCTTGATTAGACGCATCTAGCTAAACTGAATCAAAGCTGGGTTTTGAGGCTGATTTCAAAACCCAAACTTTAAATTCAACAGAACTCAAAGGCTAGTTGATGGACGGCTATAGTAAAAATATTTAGAAAGTCTATTTATATATAATGATGAGAATAATCCCTGCACCCCTGCAAACTCCTATTCAGTAGCTTTAGATTAAATCCCAATTATATTTTTAAGAGCTCCTGGGGTAGTTCATGGATGGCCAGAATTAGGACCAGCTGCTCCAAATTTTGGTGAAATTGACCACAAAATGGACACTACAGGGGCATGAAAATTAGCATTCATCATTTTCTTTCATAGGGCAAACAACAGCCCTAGACCATTCTCTTGTTCCTTCAACCTTTCATGACACATGAAGTGGGTATTGAAGTATTCAATAGCCTCTTGGGACAAACTGGCCATATGATAATAATGCTTGAATGGTGGCATTTGTCCATCAAAGTGTGAACTGGAGGATATAGTAATTTCAAGTGACTTTTTTTTTTTTACTGAGCCACCATGAAATAATAAGTTTGGTAACGACAACCAGATCATGTCTCAGCTGGGTGGCATTTGAATTGGTGTCCTAACAGGCTCCTGCTGTTTTGTTTCCAAAACCATGTCTCCTTAAAACACTGTGAAAATTATTCTGACTAGAAATGATAAGGGGCAGACAAAATTTTCCTAAATTTATCCACACTAAAAGTGGACACTATACTTTTACCATTTTCTTCTCAATTTGGCTCTATTTCTAAGTATGATGGGGAAATGCAGAAACCATTAAAAGGACATTTCCTGTTTTGAGCTCTTTGATGTTAATGCAATCTCCCACAGTTCACTCTCAGAGTACATTTAAAGTCTTAATCCACTTAATCCAAACTGTTCCATAGCACTTAATAAAACAATTCTGGTGATATTTGTCAAACCATTTTGCAGCTCTAGTATTAAAAAAATCTATAGATATGCATCTATTCTTTGGAGTTAAATAACTGATGTGTATGTGTATATGTGCATATTAAATTCAAAATTTCTAAAGAAAAATATTTTAATAGAGAAAACATAAAAGTTGGTATTGCCAGCTGTAACATAAGTCTACTTTATTGAGGTTAATTCAGAGTTTTTTCCATTTATCTTCAAAAGGGGTGAAGAAATTTTGATACTTTTTGAAATATTCACAAACGTGTGTGTGTGTGTGTGTGTGTGTGTGTGCACTCACACTTGGACAATACTTAAGCCATTATTTAAAATTACAGATAGCTCACTTAATAAAAATGAAAAAATCTGCTGTTCTCTTTGTCTTTTAAGAATTATTTCCATGTGTTGTAATTTAGCATGGTATAATTTGTTTGGAAAATTAAAGTAATAAAACCTTAGTTTGTTGTGTGTCTGCATGGTGGCAATGATTGTCTCAGTGGGTGGCTGCAAATGCCGGAGAAGTCATTGTCAAGATATGCAGACAGAATAAATACTATTTACTAAGGGCTAATGTATAAGAACTAATAATAGACATATTGTTGCATGAAAAAATTACCTCCCTAGGAGAACTTGAACAGTCAGTTCAATATGTTAGCATACATATGTTTTCCTTCTAAACAACCAAAATAGCTTTCTGAGAGAAAAAAAAAAAGATAAGCAGTCTTTTCATTGTCATCTTTGTGAGTCGTGTTATCTGGGGTTACATGGAACATTGTGAAGTTAATAGTAATGAAAGATGCTGATAATCATTGGACTATTAATATTTCAGGAGCATGATAAAATGATTATTATAATCATGTGAAGAACCATAAACACATGTAATTGTGCTAACACTGACTATTACTTTAGTAATTTAGGAAATTATGGCATAATAGGAGATCAGTGAAGGACAATTTCAGAACAAGACTGTGAGTATGTGTGTAAGAAGGAAATTATTAGACAGCAAGCTAATCAGCTTACAATAAATGTTTCTATGTTGGTTGGTACTCATATCTTCCTCTGCAGGGAGTTTTGAATTCTCCCAGTAATATTTCCTTAAAAAGAACAAATTTTAGAAAGCTCTTTAATGTTTCAATCACCAAGATACTAAAATCTTCCTTTAAAAATCTGCTGAGATTTCATACTAGAAGCATAGGTCATAAACAAGGAAGCTCAGAAGATCCTTATCCCTTTTTTTTGGAGTCTTCATTTGAATTTTATCAACAGTGATACCCTGATCGTATGGAGTGGTGAATATATGAAAGTCATCTTCTTTTTCCTTTATTTATGCTATTGCATCTTTGCTTATGAGCCTTTACTTGCATGTATGTTGTCCCTCTTCATGATTTTCCAGGGTCCTTTTGTTTTCAGTTTCAGCTCAAGTGAAAAATGTTTCTTGCCTAACTTAATTCCTAATATCTTCTCCATTCTCGGAATTTAAATAGCCACTACCAACTTTCAGTTAGAAAATAAAGTTTTGTACGTCCTAGCTCTTGAACTAAATGAAAAGCTTTTGTTCCTTAGATGTGGTACTCATATATCTCCCATATGTGTATGAATATACATACACGCTTGTATTTACTGACAGAAGTATAACCAATTGGATTTCTTTAGTCAACTGTCATTTACAGAGCACTTATTATATGCCAAATTTTAGAGGTTAGGTTGAAATAAATAAGTAATGAAAATGATAATAATAAACACTAATGGTGTACTCTTTAATTACAATGATTTTCTCCAGCAGCTCAACACTGGTGAAAGGAGTGTTGTATGCATCAGAATACTGAGTTTTACAAACTGCCATAACAAATGACTATCAAATCCTAGAAGATTACAAACAAGCATATTTTGTGTGCCTCTTATTGTATATGTTTACTGACTGTAAGTGAGGAGGCTCTGCTTTCATGATCTATACTCAGGACTCCTGGCTGACAAAACAGGCTCTCTGGTCAGATGTTAGAGGAAAAGGAAGCAGCACCATGTGCTGGCTCTAAAACTCTCCATGCACTACATGCAACGTCCCTTCCACAGCTTGCAGTATAAACAAGTTACATTCAGACTCGTTAATTCCATAAGGCTGGAATATGTACTTCTCCAAGGGAGAAGAGGAACTTAAGGAAGGAGTGTTAAGTGAATTGCAATGCAATATAGCATAGGAATAAAAATATGTCATAAAAGTTTAATAACACTTGTTATTTGGGAGATGAATAATTACCACCAGTTAGAAAGTATACTGAAAGCTATGTAACTTAACAAACTATTGAAGGCGATCAATAATGCCTTCTCTTTGGTATGTTAGTAGAGACTTGAAAATTATAATGGCAACAAACATAGAGTGATCTCATAGAATCATTTCTACTAAATAAAATGTATTTCTGTGAACATAAAAAAAATGATATATCTAAGATTTACCCCCCCCCCATTTTGAAAATTCTATACCGATAAAACAAATTGTGAACAATTTTTGTGCAGTACTATAATTTGAATTCAGGGCCAGAGAGCTGTCCCATAGATTTTTCACTTAAGGCTGGCATGCTAGCATTTGAGTAACAGCTCCACTTCTGACTCTTTGCTGGTTGATTGGAGATAAGAGTCACCTAGACTTTTCTGCCCAGGTTGGCTCCGAACCTCTGATCTCAGCTTTCTAAGTAGCTAGAATTACAAGCAGGAGCCACTCCCATCTGGCTCACTATAAACCTTTTTAACTTAGAACATCATGTTTGTTTTATGTTACCATCTGAAATTAGAACACTAATGAATTTTTATAATTCTGCTTATTCAAGTGGCTTCCTTAGAAATGGATTCCAATGGAATAGCACTTGTGTTATTCTTAATTTCATCTGTCCGCTATTTCTAGGCCCTTCTGAAATCTGAGGACTATTTTCACCATTAGTCTTTTTCATAAAAATATTACTATCATTCTGTATAACAATAAATAACTGTTGTATATTAATCAATATGCTCATATAAATCCATTAGATATTGTTTGCTAATATTTTGTTCATGCAATACAATAGTGTAAGTTTATCAATTAAGATTTTTTTCATGTTGCTCAATACGGTTAGAAAAACATTAATGAAAAAATAAACAAAATAGGTGATTGAAAGGCAGGTGATGGGGTCAAGGAGAGATGTGTAGACAAATGAGGAGAATAAGTGAGGAGAAAACAGTCAAAATTCAATGTATATCCTACAAAATTAAGAAAAGTAAGGGAAGTGTTGGGTTAGAAGGGGTGGGTGAGAATATTGACAGTGGTTACATAGATCAAGATGCACCATTCTCATAATCTGCTGTGTCGAACAGAAACTCCAGTGTATAACTACTTAAAGATAATAAAAAAATACTTAAAATGCACTAATGATGCACATTTTAATTGGGTTTCCCTGTAGGATTAGTGCAGTCTAAAAGTTATGACTTCCAGTTTGAAAAATGATGTAATGTGGAGAAAAAGTGCAGCATGGCAGCAAATAACCTTCATGGGATCTTTCCACATGCTGCATTACAGAGAACAGGTCATGCATTTTTCAAAGCCTCACTGCACAAAATACCTATTGTTTTGTTCCTTAGCTTTGTTTCTTATACTAAGACTGCTTTTACATGTGTATCTTTGATTTTTTTAGAGATATAATATAAATATATTATAATTTGTTTTGGAGCTATAATCCCAACATTCATCTTTTAATTTGGAATAATTATATTTCCAATAATTCACTTCATAGAGAGCATAATTACATCCTGAGACATATATATTTTCTCTTTGGTGTAAAGTCTTAATTTTTTTTGTCAGTCATGGGGCCTGATCTCTGGGCCTGGGCACTGTCCTTCAGTTCTTCAGCTCAAGGCTAGTGCTCTACCACCTGAGCCACAGCACACTTCCAGCTTTTTCTGCTTATGTGGTGCTGAGGAATCAAACCCAGAGCCTCATGCATGCAAGGCAAGCATTCTACCACTGAGCCACCTTCCCAGCCCCTTAAATAAATTTTTGAGCTAACTAATTTGGTGAAAGAGAAAATAAGTATATTTTTAATCACTTACATTGTGTTACTATGCTTTCACATCTATTAACATACTGCTCTATCAAAATATGTCATGTTAATATTTTCTTTTTTTCATGGAGAAAACTGAACCTCAGAACTATCTGATTCTAATTCTTTGCCTTTGTACCATATCATAATGACTATGTTATCTAACCAATATTAGAACATCACACTTCAGCAAGTGGACATCATATAACAGAGATTCTAATGATTTAAATTTTTTCTTAGTGCATATTACTAATATACAAAATAATAAATATAAAATGATTGGGTTCATTATGACATTTTCACTTATTTATATATTGCTATTTTTAACCTAGTCTTCTCTTGCTTATTATATTGGCAGGCTATATCCCTTTTCCCCCATTTTCCTTGTGTTTTTCTCTTTGCAAATAATATTTTACTTTCATTGATTGTTTTAAATGTACACTCCACATGCTAGAGAAATTATGCAATATTTATCTTTCTGAATCTGATTTATTTTGCTTAATTTTTTGAACTCTAATTCAGTCATTTACATGCTAATGGCATGGTTTCACCATCATTTACAGTTGAAAAATACTGTAAATCTGTGAATGTGTGTGTGTATCACACTTGTAACCATTCACTCACTGATAGACACCTAGGCTGATGGTGTAACATGACTATTACGAATAGCCACGAGGATACCTGCCTATTCTCATTATGTAGGTAGCTCCATGGTCTGTTAACATTGAAGTCCTTGGGCATGGATTCAAGAGTGATATCCATGAAATGTACAATAGTTTCTATGTTTACTTATTTGACATACTTCCATACTCATTTCTCTCCAAAGGTTCATTTTCTCTACATTCTAGACAGTATTTGGGGCTTTTGTTTCTTTTATGATTGCTTTCTTGTTTTGGATGAGATGGAATCTCAGTATTATTGTACATATCTTTATATACTGGATATTTGTAATTCTTTTGAGGACTGTATGTTCAGTTCACTTGGACATTCAGATGAGAGCTGGCAAAATGATTCTACCATCCTGTAGGCAGTGTCATCATTAATTGTTTACCTTGTGGTTCAGTTGCTTTTTAGTTTGATCAAAGTGCTATTTGTTAATTTTTTGTTTTTGTTTCTGCAGGCATACAGAAAGTCTATGTCTATATTTTAAAATGATTGGAATATATCCTCTATGCTATCCTCTAATAATTTTTAATTTTCAGGTCTTGAAACATGATCAGTTAACTTTTGTATGAGGTGACATAAAGTGATCTAATCTTAAGTATTCTGTGCACACAGATATCCAATTTCCCCAACATAATTTGTTAGAAAACATCTTTTCTCTAATGTGTGCTTTTAGTACCTCTGTTGGGAATCATATGGCTATATGTATCCATTGGTCTAAATGCATTTTATTTTAAAAAATACATTTAGGCCAATGGAATGAAATAGATGATAAAAATATGCTAAATATGATAAAAATGCTCATTTTTGTTTGTTTCTATTTTATCTCTGTATTATAATTTGAAACTGGGTATAGTGATAGCTCTAACATTGCTCTTTATGCAAGATTGCACTGGCAATTGAAGGTATTTCATAGGTCCGTAGAAATTCAAGGATTGTTTTAGGCTCATTAATGTGAATACTGTCATTAGATTTTTGATGGAGCTTGCATCTGTAATATCACTCTTGGAAATATAGCTATTTTAACAATATTCCATCCTAATACAGAACATTGGAATTCTTTCCATCTTCTAACATTTTCTTCCATTGTTTCCAGTTTCTTCCATCTTAACTTTTATTTTAGAAGTGTTTTATCTCTTTGATTAAGTTTATTCCTAGATGTTTTAGGCTATTTAAAGTAGAATTGTCTTTCTCACTATTTCATGGGCAGTTACATTACTGGTATATAGAAAAACTATTAGTTTTTACATCTATATTCATCTTCAAATTAGTGAAATTAATATTCACTTTTGTTTCTATTTCTTCATTCAGATTTTGGCATGAAGGCAATAGTAAACTTCATAGAATGTTTCTAAGTTTCCCTTCCTATTATATAGGTTAGTCTGAAGAACATTAATGCTCTTCATTGAAGGTCTAGTGGAATTCATCCATAAATCTATCTGGTCCTGAGCTCTTCATTGTAGGGAGACTTTTTATGACTGCTCCATTGATCTTTTGTGTTGTTTTGTAGTGTTCAATTCATTAATTTATGCTTCTATTTCTTTCCATCCAATAACTTTGAGTTTGGCTCATTTTTATTTTTCTAAGATATTGCAATCTATCAATACATTGTTTGAGTTCCCTCTGATTTTTAATGCAGTCACTTATCGCTATAAATTTTCCTCTTAGAATTGATTTCTCTGTATTTCACATAAACAGGTTGTGTGTTTATCTTCTTTATATTCTAGGAAGTCTTCAATTTCCTCTTTGATATTTTTCAATGGCTTATATAATAGCCTGGCATTTCTCTGGTGAATAGGAGATGGAGTCTCAGATTTTTCTGCCTTGACTGGCTTCAATAACACCTGAGTTGCTAGGATTAGTGGGGATCCCATAGCTCTTATAATATTTTGTAATATAAAACATATAAGGTATAATACTTAATAAAATTATAAATATAAATTTAATATAAAATATAAAAATAACCTGAAATATCATTTATAAATGCTTTTCAACATTAATATCACCTGACATTTTAACAACAGGAGTTTTCCACACAATTTTAAAAAGAAGACTAATCTTATCTATAATAGTTTTCTTTGGGAAGGGCTCAAATAAATGTATGCTGCAACTATAGATACCTGTGACATATTTAAGCACCCTATTAGGCTGATTATGATAAATTATTGCAAATCATATCACTTGATTGAGAAATTAGTCTTTAACTTCTTGAATGTTAATTAGAAAATTAGAATTTTAATTAGGAAATTCTTCATGAGAAGCTAGCATGAAGAATCTAAGCACAGTTTATAGGTTTTTGCCAATTGAATATACACCTGTATTTTCAGACCTAAAGCAGGTATCACACCTACAGAGAATACTTAGACTTCATTCCAATGAAGTCGTCCAGTATGTGTGGCCAATTAGCCAGAGTGGCCATGGAATTGAGAGTTCATACAGTACAGAGACAAAATGTCTAGTGATAGTAAAACCAGCCAGTATTGTCAGGCATCACCATTATCACTGATACTCTATACAAGCCTGAGGGTTTGGGTTTTTGGGGGTTTTTTTGGCCTGTCTGGGCTCATAGACATTTTTGCTATGCACACTTCATGAGATGTGTTAGGCAGCTATTTTTTGCCAGAGCTGTCAGATGTCCAATTATAAATATCTTTATGCTGATGTTAATCAGTGTTAGTTTGTGCTTTTGTAACCAGAGACATGGATTAGTAAAGAACTAGAATGTACTATAATTGGAGGACATCGCTGACAAGTGCACTTTAGACTGATAAAATAAATGAACTAGTTTGACTTGAAATGGTTATTCTCAGGCAACTAATTTCTTATTCTCTTTCTTTTTTAATATAAAAGTAGATGATAGCTCATGTGTGGAGTCTAAAGTTGGACTAATAGAAGTTGAGAGTACAAGAGTTGTGGTAAGAGATTGAAAAGACTAGAGGGAGGGGTGGAAACAGGGAGAATTAGAGAGGAGGAATCATTCAGGTGGTCTATGAGATAATAGTGTAAATAAACATCAGATGTCTTAGAGTATCAGTGTGTACGTATAGGCAGATGCTGTTTTAAATGACTGAATCTACATGTTTTATTTATTAAGATGGATATTTTTGCTCAGCAATATATCATGGATTTCTAGTCATACTGAAGTATTTATTTTCCCTTTACTTAATATTTAAAAAGCATCAAATGATCATTGAGTTTTATATTTTTCCATATAATTAACTCCTGAATTAGGTTAGAAATGGAAGTGCTATTATACACAGGATACATGTTGAATTGTACAAGAAAATGACTGCCAATAAAGACCTTTAGAAGTTTACAATTTCATTAAAATAAATGAAAGCATATCTTTAGTGGGAGTGGACACTTAAAAGGAACCTGTGGTCAGTTACGTATTTTGTAAATGATGTCTCTGAAATGAGTTATAGTTACTATATTTTCAGGGTATAAAGCACCAATATGCTGCTGTCTTTCTTTTTCTTCTTTTTTTTTTTGGGGGGGGTCCGGTCGTGGGGCCTGAACTCTGGGCCTGGGCGCTGTCCCTCAGCTCTTCAGCTCAAGGCTAGCGCTCTACCACTTGAGCCACAGAGCCACTTCCGCCTTTTTTCTTTTTGCTTATTTGGTACTGAGGAATCGAACTCAGGACCTCAGGCATGCAAGGCAAGTGCTCTACCACTGAGCCACCTTCCCATCCATGCTGCTGTCTTTCTATCCTGAGAAAAATACAGAACAGAGAAGAAGGCCATAGGTACTGGAAAGTGTCAGCTCAGAAATAGAAGGACAGCCTCTGTGCTCAGAGGCCTAAGTCACTGGCTTAACTTGAACTAGATAGACAGATGAAAGTCAAAAAAAAATGCAGCTAAAGATAAAAGGCCTGAATAAAGTTTAAAGCTAATGCACTAATGACAAGTTTTTCAATTTGCCTCCATCCAACTTAATTGCCTGCTGAAATAAAAATATAAGCAAACTTCAGAGGACTAGCATTGAATGCAAAGTTTCCACAAAGCAATGTTTAAAATCTCAAGTTTCTTCCCATATGAAGTAGGAAAATATGACTCATTCCAAAAATTATAAAAGATAATCAACAGAAAGAAGCGCTGAGATGACCCAGATGTTGGCATTATCAGAAAGACTTTAAAAGAGCTAGAAACTAAAGGAAGAAAACTTAAGCAAGCAAAGCATGCAAAGATAGTAAATTTGGGCAAAAGCAATTCACCAGATGGGCATAAAGGCAGAATGCAGATGAGAGAAAACTTGGTAAAACTAAAGATACATCATTAGCGATCATCCGATTTGAATGAAAAAGAAAAAAAGTAAAACATGGAGGCTCAGAAACTTGAAACACATCAAAAACTTTAAATGTTATGTCATCAAAGCCAAATGAAGAGCAAACGGGAACAAGACAAATGTTAGAGAAAAATAACAGTCAATAACCTTTTAACTTTGCTGAAATAAATACATTTATTCATTTACTCTGAGCAAACTCAAACTGGACAAAACATTGGAAGTCATCTTAATTATATATTTCAAAGTAAACACACACTGATTTCTCTTCGAGATACAGCCATATTTTCAAAATTTTCATTATCGATATACCCTGCTCATAGCTCTGTTTTGAGGCTACTTGTATTCAAGTCTCTGCACATCCTCAATGACTTGAAAGGAAGAAAATTCTTCTACCTGCAATTAATCCAAGCCCTGCATCTGTCTCTACATATGTTCAATCAATTCTCTTTTCCTTCCTTTCTTCCTTCCTTTCTTCCTATCTTCAAGCCAATATCCCTACTTGTGCTATTTTATTTTAACATCTACCTCTAACATGCTTTTTTCGATCCTGCTCGCTTCATATGAGCTCGTAAATCTGTAAATTTTACTCAGAGTCTGTATCATAAGATTCATCTTGAAATACCTTGTTATGCTCTAATGTTTAAAATTCTTGGACGTCTCATTAACTTGTTGAATTAGTGCCAAACTTTGAAAGTAAATAGATACCACATAGAGGGTTCGGAAGTATAAAGGATCCTAATTTTTAAAAGTAAGATTGTTCAACTTTAACATATGTGTATATTTAAATTTTATTACATATCATAAACTAGTGCTCTCCTAGAAATTTACACTCTTTTTAAAACCATAACAGAAACAAACAAACAAGAGTCATGTTCAACTCATTAAAAGTTCTGGTGCCAATAGACAAGACATAAAGGTGCAATCTCAGCTGTGGTAAAGACTATTCTTTGTGTTGTTAAAAATTACATAATGTTGCAAATGTTCTTTTGATATGACAATACTTGTGAAACTGTGGCCCTAAAGAACAAATCCATTCTTTGCTATATTAAAGAGAAGCAATTTTTTAAGCGAGAATTCTGTCTCTACAGAATACACTCCACTTGTGAAAGATGTTTTTTTTGTGTGTCTCTACAGAATACACTCCACTTGTGAAAGATGTTTTTTTTAAGAATCACATATCTAAATTTTACTTCAAAAATTACGCTTTTCACTTCTGTAGCACATGGGTAGGGGTGTGAGCGCTTGGTTGTATAGCTGTTTAAATCATGAGGTGAGACTGTGGAGATCAGAGGACAGATGTGAGACTTGATCTTCACTTTACCCCAGCAGTCTAGAGAGTAATACTGGACCTCTGGATCTGATAGAACACAATCTGATTGGCCTACACTGGGGGATGGAGGCAGATTCTCTACATGTTGTATTTGCTGCATCCTTTACTGAATAACTCAGCACTTGCAATTCTTTTTCTTGATTGCACTTCCCATGATCCCCAATTTATGAGGGAGCCATATGGTACTTTACAGGAAAATACAACCTAAACATAAATATTCTTTGTGAGTTTTCTGGAAATAGGTTTGTTTTTCTAGTAAATGAGATGATGTTTCTCATCCCAATATCCTCCAGTCTTGAATTTGAAGACATCATCAGCCACCATCAGAAAGCAAACCCTAGAAACACACAACTGGTGGATTTGGCCTATTTGAGCCATTGACACATTAACAGCATGTCCCTTCCTTCTGACATTTTTTTTGGGGTGTGGGATAAGAAATACAAAACCTCTCATTCATGAGCAATGGATATCCCTGTATAGGAATAAGTAGACCTCTGTCAAATACTCTAAAGTTTTGCCTGGAAAAAGAATCAATTTTCTCTCTCTTGGTCTTATAGCTGTTAAGTCTACAGCTCAAAGACTGCCTAAGTTCAGAATTTCCCTACAAATGTATGTCCACTTAAACTTTTGACAATCTTTCAAGTCAAAATATCTTTTCTTTTAAAATATCTCTCTCATCTGTATTTCTATATTTTTTAATTTCTCATTATTGATAAATTTTGCATAAAATATCTATTTCCTCCATCAATATACACTCTAAATCAATTGAATCTTCCTTTAATCCCCCAATATCTTCTCTGATATCTCTATCCCGTGATCTCCTGTGTCTTAGATGTTCAACAGTGTTTATATTTGTAGGTCTCTCTTTGAACACATACTGTTTTGCATTAATGTAAGAGAAGATCTCAATTCAGTCTCCAAAAAGACAAAATCCTCTGCCTATATAAAACCTATGCAAATATTTCTTTTGTTTATTGAAATATTGTAATATGCTGGTGATTTTTAGAAATCACTAGAGATAAATTTTAATTAAATTTACAGCTTAATTCTTTTTGGAAGTTTAACACATCAACTTTTTATGATACAAAACAAAATTTGATGTCAAAATTAAACCTTTTATGTAAAAGTAAGTAAATCAAAATGCATTGCACTTAATTTCTTCACCTGTAAGCATAACAATATTTATCTCATAAATATTATGCATCTTATGTTACAAAAACATAATGTTATTAGATCCAGAAAGTCAGTTCATTGCTCACTAATCTTGGACACAAATTACTGAGGTATCTTTACTGCTTTATCTTCTTTTATTCAGCACAATTAATTTATATAACTGGGCAAGTATCTCCCTACAAATGAAATCATAGGTAATTTGATTTAAAAAAGAGATAGTTTGAATATATACTAGAGTAAAAAATCAATCGCTGATTTTAAAAAGTACTTAAGCAATAAAAAAGTCACAGAATGTGACTTTACTTCACTCTGTTTTTATTCAACATACAGACGTGCTACTCAGAATATTTCTACTTCCGGGATACCTTGGCTTATGTATCCAACAAAAAATTAACAACACAAATTGTAATTCCATTTTAAATTCATCATAAATAATTTAACCAATTCTATTTAAATATCGAGCATCAATAAAATTTTCATTATAATCTTGATGTTGATTAAATAAATGCAATACCATGAGAACATAAACCTAAATCCTAGAGCCTTTTGGGTTTATCTATCTTTTCAGTTGCCTTATTACATGTGGAAAGTAACTGTTAACACTAATATTCTGGGTCCTGACAAAGGTAGTGCTTTCTTGCCTCCCTCTGCTGACTTTCCCCTTCTCAAAATCCTTCCACCAGCTCTCACTAGTATACACTCATTTCAGTACATATTTTAATGGGACAAATATTTCACCACATGCAAAAATTAAAAATAATGAGCCATGCACAGTCATATTCATTTATTATTCCTTGTGAAAACTTCTTTCAAGACTTTCAGCTGAGAGCTTATGTATTTTTCCGCACAACAGTAGAAAATATCAATCCTACATTCTAAACATCACATTGCCCAGCAATCGGAAATCCTAGCAAGCAACCATAGTCACATAAATTTAGAATAAGGGCAGAATAGCTCTTTCCTTTAAAATTCAACTCATGATGGCGTGTCACAAATCGATTACTTTCTAGTTGTACTTTCATTACTTATCAATTGCAGCTTTATTTTAGAATCAGTCTGCCTCACTCAAATCTTTTTTTAATCTATCTTCCCATTAAGACTGTGTGGAGTTCTTAAGTGCCCTCAATATTAATATTTAAAGTTATATTTTCTAAGGGAATATCTTCCCTAGAGTAGGTACCTGATAAATACTTAACTGTTTCAAAAATAATTGTAGTATGTCACCCAATGTATGCGCTAATTTGTTGTTTATCTGTGGGGATGCATAATTATTTTAGGTGTTGGAGGCACTAATCTCGACTTGGAGAATAATTATACTCATACACTTACACTGAATTATTGTGGAAATTCTGGGCTCCTCAAGAAGTCTCTTCAAATTTGTACACAACAGGGGGAGATATGCAAAATAAAATTATTACTATCTTAGCCTTATAAAATCTCCCAGAAGCAGAATGAATCTGAAAGAAAAAAAACATACAATAGGAAAAATGATTGAGGAAAAACTATATTGAGATGTTCTCATTTGCTTCTCTACAAGTTTTTTTCAATGAACATTTCCTAGAATCTCTATCAACCAACAGGCTTTTCTTTTAATCTCTGATAAATGTAGGGTAGACATTAAGACAGAATTCTAGTCTAGTTACAATGTTTTTCACGTAATAGCTGTATAGTAGATGGGTAGTCATTTAAAATATGGGCAATTATAACTGTAGGAACATGGATAGCAAGATTCTAAAACTAAAAATGATGGAGCCAATATAAGGCTATAGGGATGACTAATAGAATTATGACACCAGAAATCTGGCACTTGTCAAGCAATTCTGCATTTTTCTTTTATTTTGTTTTTCTCTCTATGCTGTTGAGTTTCTCTGTTCACAAACCCAGCCCACACTAAAGAAAGAAGAGCACTGGTGGCAGCTTAAAAATAAGCTATAGTCAGGGCTGGGAAGGTGGCTCAGTGGTAGAGTGCTTGCCTTGCATGCCTGAGGCCCTGGGTTCGATTCCTCAGCACCACATAAGCAAAAAGAAAAAAGCCAGAAGTGGCGCTGTTGCTCAAGAGGTAGAATGCTAGCCTTGAGCTGAAGAGCTGAGGAACAGCACCCATGCCCAGAAAGAGGTAGAATGCTAGCCTTGAGCTGAAGAGCTGAGGAACAGCACCCAGGCCCAGAGTTCAGGCCCCACGACCGGACCCCTCCTCCCCCAAAAAAGCTATAGTATAAGTTTAGTGTGCGTTTGTTAGAATAATCTATATTTGTTAGAGTTATCTATATTGCAACTGATTTAAAAATCTTGCTGGTGCTGTTCATATCTGAGCAAAAAATCAGAAAAGGCAGATTATGTTATAAAAGACCAACAGTATCAGTGTTGTAATTTAGAGCACTATTCAATAATGTGCACAACTTCAGTTCTGAGAGCATTTATTATTGTTATAATTGCATCTAATATGACTGTAGATGTTCAGCCAAATCCAATCATGCAGTTAAAAATGATAGATCCTGCCCACTGTAAAATTAGTCTAGTTCATAAATTTGGTTTGTCCCCCGAAGGGCTAAAGGGAAAAAAAAATAGCAATTTGTGGTGCCATTTCTTGTGGTTTGTGTTATTTTGCTCTATCTAATAAGAGAAACAATCATAGTTATTGCCACTCTATAATTTCACTTATGTTGGGAAATGTTTATATTTGAATGGTATATTACATTTTGTTAGAGATTATTTTAAGCTGAATTAATTATAAACTTAAGCAATATACAATTTCATTAAATCAAATAAAAGTATGGACAATTATAATTATAGTAATACGTAGAGCAAAGTACAGAAATTATGTCAAAACTTAGCAAGTAAGGAGAAGTAAATATGTTTTACTTTTAATCAATCTGTGTTATTAGGAAATAGCTTGTTTAATGAGATTTTTCCATTACCTTTATGTGACAGGATATATAAAATTTAAATACTATCAACTTAGATATTTTTTAATATTTCAATTAATTTAAGAATAAAAATTGTAATGCTTAACTTTAAAGATTTGATATTTGGAGAAAAGAAGCTTAATATTACTGCCCTAAGTATTTGTGACTTAAGATGTTATAATTTAAACACTGTAATCCAAATATAAATGAATGTAAGATTATCACTGAATATACTGACAACATATATCATGGTATATGTCCAGACATTTTGATTCGACAAGCCATTTAGTACTATTTAATTTACAACTATATTTAATGGCATGAGAATTTACTAAGCACTGCTCTTTGTTGTTTGAAAAGTTAAACAACTATGAGGTATAAATTTTCCTCACAATCAGTCTGATGACATAAAAATAATAACTGACCATAAAACATATATAACAATGACCAAAAAAAAGAAGGAAAAATATTTAAAACCCTTAGAGAAACTAGTTTGTTCTGAATAGACCACAAAAGAGAATGAAACTGAATTAACATTTATTTATTTACTGTTACAATTAACATTTATTTAGTGTTACACTGCTTTTGTCTTTAAAGTTGATGATGGTACATATGAAGAATCTGACTAAATCCAATAGAAGCACAGCCCTGAAATCAAATCCCAGACGTCCTGCTGCTTGTTTCTGATTGGTTTTTATTATTCTATGCTAGAAAGAACTATTTGGGAAGTAACTTTAAGGTGAGCATGTAAGATTGTGAAAGAATTCTGTAAAGTGAAAGTAGAGGAGAAACAGATACAATGGCGGGAAAATAAGAAGCATGTAGGAATAAATCAAGAGTTTGATACGATTAAAATGTAGGACATAAAGTTTGTAGGTCAATGAAAGATGATGAGAAGATGAAATTATGTAGATTATTCCAACTATTGGCTTTACAATGAATTCCTGGTAAGACAGAAGAAAGTACTCAGAAGGTAGGTGCATTAAGAAATTACAAATGAGAAATGAATGTTCAAGAAGAAAACAGAAGCAAAGATAGATCATTCTTTGAGTCTAAATAAGTAATGAAGTGAGGCAGAGTAGGGAGGAGAGAAGACTGATGAATTTTAAAGATATTCCAGTTAGTGAATCAATAGCAGGCAAGACCTAATGGGTATGAGCAAGGACAAGAAAAACACTAAGGTATAAGGAAAGGTAAAGTCAATAACTCGTAACTTGTTTTGTTGACTTATAAAACACTGATAGGTTATAAAATATGTCATTCTATACCTATGTAGCTTTGTGTGCTTGACACAAAAGGTTCTATTAAATTTACATTGGAGATAATAGAAAAACCACATAGCTTGTGATGTTCAAGCTTGTCAAGTAAGATTTAACCTTGGAGAAGAGATGATGAAGATAGTGGAGGTTCTCTTTAATAAAAGTAGAGTGAAATATAATTCTTTTCTTCTTAATGCTTGTACAACACCATTAACATGATATACTGCTCTTGTATCTACATTCCCACCATGCCTAGATACTATGCTCAGGTCCTCAAAAAACTTACTTGTATTATTATTATTTAACAGTAGAGAAGAACTAAATATGAATAAATCTAGATAAACTATAATTACATTGTTATAGCCTCCATTGTTATACTCCTGTGTAAAACACACATGTAAGTATAAAGACAAACACATGCAAACACACATACTAAAAGAAATGGCCAACCCCTCCCCACCAAACTAAGATACAACTGCAAAATTTACCTTACTTTCATTTTAAATTACAATAGAAGTTAATGATCTATGAAGCACACACTTTTTTTTTGTCATAGTGAGTATTATTATCAGATATCATGATATGTTATTCATACTGGATTCTTTTTGGAAACTGAGTTAATACTACAAATTTTACAATAGCACTTTCCCCCATTTCTTAGGAAGAATTTTTTAAATTAACTTAAACCAACTGAGCAGAAATCTATGTTTTTTAAATATAAAGCATAAATCATCTACTAAAAGGATTTCCAAAAATGTCTTGAAAGCTTTTCCAGATCGTATTAAATTGAGAGAAGTAAAAAACATATGATGTTTATTCTTATTTTAAACAGATATACTTGAATATAATTGTGAATTTTTACATTTGAAAGAGAGAAAAAATGACTTATCCAAATGTTTATATTTTATATATGGGGTAGTTGTTCAGCTTTTAAAGTTCTATATTTTTCTCTCCTTTTTGCACACTCATCTCCATTATAGAACTGAGATGAATCTCATATATGTTTTATTTTAGAAGAAACAAACTACTATTCTTCTATTCAAAGTATTCTAAGAGCTCCAATAAAATCAAAAGAGACCATATTTTAAAATAATAATATATTTTGAATTTTCCTGTAAGCTAGCCAAGCATATGGGTGAGAAGAAAATGAGATCAGACAGGTCATTGTCCACTTTGATATTATCAGGAAATGCAAGTTGAAGATGTATACAGACAGAAGATAAATCCTTCTGTTAAAAAATGGTAAGAATTCATTTCCTCCTTCATTAGTTCATATGTTTCCTAATTTCACAGCCCTATGTTTAGTTTAAATCAGATTTAAAATCTAAACTTGTAACTATTAGAGTGTCTCCATCAATCCTTTACAAAATGTATCTAATCTGAATTTACATGTGAAGACATTTATGTGCAATCCAGATGATGCACTCCAGCACATAGAAAGAAACACACATGGAAACAATAACTTCTTTAACATAATGAAGCATCTGTCTTTTAAAAAAAGGTCTTGAATAGTTCATATGAATTATTTGAAGATGTACTTACCTTTATTTACTTCATTATTCAGTTATAAGCCTACAGAAAGCCTGCTGTATCTTCAATACAGTACAAGTCACTTGGTCTAAAGGTAATCTCTTTTCCTTCCCAATTCTTACTTTCACAAAAGAGCATTAATTACTACTATTAAGATTTGAGGGGAAGTTTGCTGTGATAGAGTATATGTTAAGAAAACATTTTTTCTCATTGGTAAGCTCAAGGAATCAGCAGTGCCACATTGTTATCAGTCTTAGAAAGGAGAAGAGCAAATCTGAGAAAACAAATGAAATAATATACTTGACATCAACAATGAATTTCATGGATGCAGGCTAGTGCTCTACCACTTGAGGTAAACCTGTAGGACTTTCTACATTTTTAACTTTGTTTCTCAGAAGGGGTCTCACACTTTTGCCAGGCTGACCTTGAAACAGAATACTCCTAATTCTTCAAGTCGCTGGGATTATGCATTTATGCCAATAAATCCAGCTTGCTTTTTGAGATAGAGTCAAACTAAGTTTTGCTCTGTTGACTTCAGACTGCAATCCTTCCATCTCTGCCTCCTCAGTCTTTGTCATCTTGCCTAGCTCCAAAAACAGAATCTCTTACACAAAAAACCATAGCTGATTTTATCTTCATTTCTGTTATGTGAGATATCACAATCCCTGTTGTGTTGTTCAACCTACTTAAATGACTTAAGCTACTTTCAGTAATTAAACTACTTTCCATTTGAAAGTAGTTTCCAATTCTTGAAGCAAAGATTATCCTAATAAAATATTAAATACACGACAATGTTATTTGGAGGAGAGTAAAGAACGTGGTTCACTTAACATAAAATTTCCCATATGACAAAGTTCCGGGAAGATGGCGGAGGAGAAGCTGGAATCTGAACAAGCTCTCGCATAGAAAGCAGTTTTAGAGTTCCAGTGAACAGTCCTAAGCCAGAGAATCACACCAAGTGTGCCATCACAGGACAGAGAGTTAGTCAAGAGAGGGGAAGCCAAGGAGACACATCTGAGCGCCTGCCAGCAGCTGCCACTGAGGCGGCAGGGTCGCGGCGGCTACCACCACCGCGGGGTCATACCTGAGACACAGAGAGTCCGGGATGAAGGAGCCAGATGCAGCGGACGAGTGGATTCTACTCAACACCAACAAGAACCAACAAGGAGCGGACATCTTCATCCTGCAGTTTGCAGACCAGAGACGACCCAGGATCCAAGACTCGGCGTGAGTACAAGCCCGACGTCCTCACTCCTTCTCAGGGAGCAGAGGAGGGAAGGCCAACCCTCCCCCCCAGCACCGGTGATCTCCATCTTGGATACCGACAAAGCTCGGAGGAGCTGCTAGCTCCAGCTCAGGCCTTGGAATAAAACGAGTCATTTAGCAGGTCACAAGAACTTAACGGCGAAGTGACCTGCCAGACTCAGCTCCATCCAGGGAAAAGTCACCCAGCTCAGGAGCCAGCCATTGGAGTGGCTTGCCTCACTGGGTAACCAGAGCCAGAGGCTGCCCCTCCCTCTAGCAGCCACCACAATCAATTGAAAAACAGAAACCCTGAGAATGGCTCCAGGCTGGGCGCTGTGAGCTTTATCACAAAATAGCCCCCGAGAAAAGCTACTGTTTGTTGAAAGGCTTCAACTCTACCCAGAACCTAGCCTCATCACCGCATCCCCCTCTTTTGTGATTCTCAAAGCAGATCACCCTCCCAGAAAACTAACCTGGGAGGGGGATCTCAAAATCTTGGGTAAAGCAGAGCATTTTTCTGCCTCTTCCAACAAACCGACTTAAGAAACCAATCAAGCCACAGGACCTCAAGCTGACCAGAGACTCCAACAAGAGACTGGTTACAGACAAAAGGGAGATACAGAATTCTTGCCACCCCTCCCCCCCCAAAAAAAATCAAAAGACTTTTTTTTTCTTTTTTTTCTTCTTCTTCTTTTCTTTTTTTGTTTGTTTTTTTGTTTTTTGTTACCTTATATATATATATATACATATATATAATTTTTTTTCTCTTCTAAAACTTTTATTAATTTTTAATTTTTGCCTCTTCTGAAAAAATAATTGTTTTCCAGTAACTTTTTTTTCTCCTCTTATAATTTTTATTTTAGTAATATGTGAATGAGCGTTTTCCTTTCTTTTCTTGTCTTCTTTCTCTTTTTCTTTCTTTCTTAATTATCTTTTTGTTTTTTGTCTAGCTCTACTGAACTTCTGATCTTTTCTTCTCCCTTTCCCATCCTTAAAGTTTTTCACATCTCCTCTATGTCCCTCCCTTTCTCTCAACATATTCACATTCCTCTCTAAATAGACGGTCTTTTAATCTCTATAATAACATTAATTTTTACATTTCTATTTTTTTTCTGGTCTCTTTTCATTCACCTTTCCATCTCTTCTTTTTCTCTCTCTCTCTACTTGCATCCTACCCAACCCATTTCCTGCATTGTGATTAGGACATAGTTAACTCTCCCTGTGCCTCCCCACACCAATCTATTCCTATTTTTTACCCACATCTCTCCCTAATCCTAATAAATTCTGGTTTTCCAAATTTTTTTCTGCGGTTCGAAGTCCTTTAACATATAGTTGTTTGATGTTGAATAGATGTATCTGTTGAACTAGATTGTATCTGTAGACTATTGACTGTACAAACGCAAACTTTGGTTGATGGTTGCCTTAAGATAGTGTTCTAGCACAAAACTGGTGCTATCTTCATCTCAAATGGGCAGAGTAAGCCGGAAAAACACAAGAAAAATGGCAAATTCGGGTATCTCAATTCCCAATCTTGATAATCAGGGATTAGAACAGATAAAGAATAATCCAGAGGAGAGTTCCCAAATAGCTCTACAAACACTAATAGCAAACATGATAAATGAGAAGTTTGACAATGTACAAAGGACTCTGTATGAGCGTGATAGGGAGAGAGAGGAGGCATCCCAGAAATTTATACAGGAATATCATAAGCGTGAGGAAGCTACTCAAAAACTGATACAGGATTTGCGTGAACAACTTGAGAATACTCAAAGAGAAAGGGAGGAATGGCATGAGCAGGCAGAGAACACTCAAAGAGAACTGCAGGAATCCCACGAATGGGAGCAAAGAGAACTGCAGGAATCCCACAGACGGGAGGAAGCTAATCAAAGAGTAATTCAGGAATTGAGAGACCAGGTAGAGAATACACAAAGATCACTAAAGGCATTCATGGAATCCATTAACAAAGAGCTGAAGGAAGTCAGGGAGACCACAAAGGGAATGCTGAATGGAAACCAACAGAAGGAATGGGAGTCCAAAGAAACCATAACCAATCAACTAAGTGATTTGAGAACAAACACTGAACACCAAATTAAGGAAGTAAAGAAATTCATACAAGACCTAAAACAGAGCTTCAACAAAGAACTTGAAGCCATCAAAGCTGACCAATTAGAAGGAAAAGAGATAAAAAACAAAGTAGAGAGTCTTGACAGCAGGTTAGACCATGCAGAAGATCGAATCTCAGGGATTGAAGACAGCCTAGATATTATAGAGAAAGAACATACAACCATCCAAGACAAGTCCAAGAAATATGATAGGTCTATCCAACACCTGGAAGACACCATCAGAAGGCCCAATCTAAGGATAATGGGTGTAGAGGAGCACCTAGAAACAGAAGTTAATGGTCTAGGAAATTTGTTTAACAGGATCCTAGCAGAGAACTTCCCAAACATACAAAAAGATAGGCCTATTCAGATACAAGAAGCTTTTAGAACCCCAAATAGACCAGACCAGAATAGGACATCCCACAGTCACATTATAATCCACACAGGATCAACCCAGACCAAGGAAAAGATCCTTAAAGCTGTCAAGGAGAAAAGGTTAATCACCTATAAAGGGAAACCAATTAGAATTACCTCAGATTTCTCAGCAGAGACAATCAAAGCAAGAAGAGCCTGGAATGACATATGCCATGCCCTAAAAACAAACAACAATCAACCAAGAATACTGTACCCAGCTAAACTCTCCTTCATAACTGAAGGCCAAATAAAACCTTCCATAGCAAAGAAAAATTGAAACAATACATCTCCACCAAACCAGCCCTACAAAAGATTCTTAAAGATGTCCTACACATAGAAAACCAACAAGACCGCAACAAAGGCCAAGAAACTGCACCCAAACTGAGAATCCAAGAACCATAGGAAGAACCCAGTTTTCGCAGCCACCAAGAAGGTGGATAACATGGCAGGAACTC
Organism: Dipodomys merriami; assembly: GCF_024711535.1. Lineage (NCBI taxonomy): Eukaryota > Metazoa > Chordata > Mammalia > Rodentia > Heteromyidae > Dipodomys > Dipodomys merriami. Next base: position 43,227,226 of record NW_027202271.1, on the reverse strand, counting down.
CCAAATACCTCTCAGTCCTATCTCTTAACGTTAACGGACTGAACTCTCCAATTAAGCGACATAGACTGTCTAGTTGGATTACAAAACAAGACCCTTCTATCTGCTGCCTTCAGGAGTCACATCTTGCCTGTAAAAACGAACACATTTTCAATGTTAAAGGCTGGAACAAAATCTACCAAGCAAACGGCCCTCATAAAAAGGCGGGAGTTGCAATCCTAATATCAGATAAAATAGACTTCAAATTAAAATTCATGAGAAGAGATAAAGAAGGTCGCTACATACTAATTAAAGGATCTCTCCTTCAGGAGGATATTACAATTCTAAATATCTATTCGCCAAACAATGGAGCACCCAAATTTATCAAAGAAACACTACTTTCCCTCAAATCCCATATAGATCCAAAGACACTAATTGTTGGGGATTTTAACACACCACTCTCCCCACTAGATAGATCAACTCGGCAAAAACTCAACAGAGAAACTGCAGATCTAAACAACTGCATAGATCAACTAGACTTAACAGACATTTACCGAACATTTCACCCAGCAGCATCAGAATACACGTTCTTCTCAGCAGCACATGGAACGTTTTCTAAAATAGACCACATTTTAGGCCACAAAGCAAACTTGTCTAAATTCAGAAACATTGAGGTTATACCTTGCATTCTCTCTGACCACAAGGGAATAAAATTAGAACTCAACACCAAAAGCCACCAAAGAAAGTCCGGTATCACAAGGAGGCTGAACAACACAGTACTGAATCATGAGTGGGTCATGGAAGAGATTAGAAAGGAAATTCAAATGTTCATGCTATTCAACAAAAATGAAAACACAAATTACCAGCTCCTCTGGGACACAGCAAAGGCAGTACTCAGAGGCAAGTTTATAGCTCTGAGCTCCTACATCAACAAATTGGAGAGATCGGAAACTAACAATTTAATGACACATCTAAACCTCCTTGAAAAAGAGCAGCAAGATAAACCCCAATCCAGTAGACGGAAAGAAATAATCAAAATTAAATCAGAATTAAATGAATTAGAATCCAAAAAAACTATAGAAAGAATCAACAAAACAAAGTGTTGGTTCTTCGAAAAACTTAACAAAATTGACAGACCCTTAGCAAACCTTATCAGAAAAAGGAGAGAACACACCCAAATTAATAAACTCAGAGATGAGAATGGAAACATCACCACGGAAACAACCAAGATTCAGAACATTATAAGGGAATACTTCTCAAAACTTTATGCTAATAAGTTTGAGAACTTGACAGAAATGGACCTTTTCCTAGCAAATATTGACATGCCAAAACTAAACCAAGATTAGTTAAACCAGCTTAACAGGCCTATATCAAACATTGAAATAGAAACAGCAATAAGAGACCTCCCAGCTAAGAAAAGTCCAGGACCAGATGGTTTTACAGCGGAATTTTACAAGGCCTTCAAAGCAGAGCTCACACCAATACTCCTCCAACTCTTCAATGAAATTGAAAGAGAAAGCTCACTACCGAACACATTCTATGAAGCCATCATAACCCTCATCCCAAAACCAGGCAGGGACTCATCAAAGAAAGAGAACTATAGACCCATTTCTTTGATGAACATTGATGCAAAACTTCTCAACAAAATTTTGGCCAATCGACTTCAACAATTCATCCAAAAAATCATACACCACGATCAAACAGGATTCATTTCAAGGAGGCAAACCTGGTTCAATATATGCAAATCAATTAATATTATTCATCACATCAACAGGAGCAAGAATAAGAACCACATGGTTATCTCAATAGATGCAGAAAAAGCATTCGACAAGATCCAACACCCCTTTATGATGAAGGTTTTGGAAAAATTAGGAATCCATGGAACATTCCTCAATACAATAAAGGCTGTATATGACAAACCTACAGCCAGCATTATACTCAATGGTGAAAAACTAAAGCCATTTCCTCTTAACTCAGGAACAAGACAAGGATGCCCACTCTCTCCACTTCTCTTCAATCTAGTATTAGAATGCCTAGCTACAGCAATAAGACAAGATGCAGACATAAAGGGGATTCAAATAGGGAAAGAAGAAATAAAACTCTCCTTCTTTGCAGATGACATGATCTTGTATTTAAAGAATCCCATAGACTCCACTCCCAAATTACTCAAGCTGATTCAAAACTTTGGCAAAGTAGCAGGTTATAAAATTAACCCCCAAAAATCAATGGCTTTTCTGTATGCCAACAATGAGAAAAGTGTGACTGAAATTAAGAAAGCAACTCCATTTGTAATAGCCCCACAAAGAATAAAATACCTAGGAATTAACTAAAGAAGTGAAGGACCTCTATGATGAAAACTTTAAAATCTTGAAAAAGGAAATCAACACAGAACTTAAAAAATGGCAAAACCTCCCATGCTCCTGGATTGGAAATATTAACATAGTGAAAATGGCAATACTTCCCAAGCTATCTACAAATTCAATGCGATACCTATCAAAATTCCACCCTCATTCTTCAAGGAAATAGAAGAGGCAATCCAAAAATTCATATGGAACAATAAAAGACCCCGAATAGCAAAAACGCTCCTCAACGGAAAGAACATGCTGGAGGAATATGAATACCAAATTTCAAACTCTACTATAAAGCCATAGTAATCAAAACAGCTTGGTATTGGCATAAGAACAGACCTCAGGACCAATGGAATAGAATTGAAAACCCAGAAATGAACCTACAGACCTATAGCCATCTAATCTTCGATAAGGAAGCTAAAACAATAGAATGGAAGAAAGACAGCCTCTTCAGTAAATGGTGCTGGCAAAATTGGTTAACTACATGTAGAAAACTAAAGCTAGATCCTTATATATCACCCTGCACCAGAATCAACTCCAAATGGATCAAAGACCTTGAACTCCAAGCAGACACTCTGAAAACATTACAGGATGGAATAGGAGAAACCCTAGGTCTCCTTGGCTCAGGCCGAAATTTTCTGAATAGAGACGCGGAAGCACAACAAATCAAAGAAAGGTTGGACAAATGGGATTGCATAAGGTTGCAGAGCTTCTGCAGGGCAAATGACATAGCTAGCAAGATCAATAGAAAGCCCACCGATTGGGAGAAGATCTTTACTAGCCATACAACGGACAAGGGTCTCATATCTAAAATATACTTGGAACTCAAAAAATTAAACCCCCCAACAACAAATCCTCAAAGAAACAACTGCCCAATAAATAAGTGGGTGAAAGACTTAAAGAGAAGCTTCTCTGAAGAAGAAAGAAGGATGGCCAATAGACACATGAAGAAATGTTCAACATCCCTAGCCATAAAAGAAATGCAAATCAAAACAACATTGAGATATCACCTCACTCCAGTTAGAACGGCAAAAATCAAGAACTCTAACAAAAACAGATGCTGGAGGGGATGTGGACAGAAAGGAACCTTACTTCATTGTTGGTGGGAATGTAAACTGTTCAACCACTTTGGAAAGCAGTGTGGAGGTTCCTCAAAAGACTCCACATAGAGCTCCCCTATGACCCAGCAATCCCACTTTTGGGCATTTACCCAAATGTTTAAAAACAAGACCACACTAAAGCTACCAGCACAACTATGTTTATTGCAGCATTATTTACCATAGCTAAGATATGGAACCAACCCAGATGCCGCTCCGTAGATGAATGGATCAAGAAAATGTGGTATATATACACAATGGAATTCTATGCCTCAATCAGAAAGAATGACATTTCCCCATTTGTTAGGAAATGGAAAGGTTTGGAAAAAATTATATTAAGTGAAGTAAGCCAGGCCCAAAGAAACAAAGGTCCCATGGTTTCCCTTATTTGCAATATCTAGTATAGGTATGAGTCAAGCGGAAAAGGTCAGATAATGTGATGTTAGGAAAATGAACCCTTAAATATGTATTTTAATATTTTCGTTTCTTTCATGCATGTGTTTCTAACGCATTTATAAGATTATTTCTTTGTTGCTTTGTATGTCCCTCCCCCACAGTGTAACCCCCGCTTTCACTATATTTGATGTCAGTATAACATGTGGAGGAGATGGGGACAAACAAGTCATTTAAGGATTCAGGTGGACCTGTTGCAACAATGAGAAGTACAAAATGTCATGTCAAAACCAGCTTTACAATGTCGGTGTGTGGGGGGGTATGATTGGGTAGGGGGGAGGGGGAGGCTGAGAAGGGAGGTGAAGGGTAAACAAAGGAGGAGGCTGCAATGCTTGGTAAGAAATGTATGCATTATCCTGCCCATGTAATTGTAACCCCTCTGTACAGTATGTTGTCAAATAAAATACAATAAAAAAAATATAAAAAAAATTTCCCATATGAAATCACCCTCAAAATTATTCCTTTAAGCCAGGCACTGGTGGCTCACACCTGTAATCAAGAGGCTGAGATTTGCAGATAACAGCTCAAAGACAGCACAGGCAGGACAGTCTATGAAACTTTTTTTTAATTAAATATATATTTTTATTGTAAAGATACTGTACAGAGGGGTTCCAGTTACATGAGTGAGGTAATAAGTACATTTCCTATCAAGCATTGTTATTCACTCCTTTGTTTTTTCCCTACAATCCTTCCTGCCCCACCTCCCCAACTACTCCCCGCCAAGTTGTAAAGTTCATTTTCAACATTGTGTGTGCATCTCATGTTACAATGAATCATCCTGTATCCTTATTCCAGCATTTTGTTATTTCCATTCCCCTCCCCAAATTAGAAAAATGTATATACAAGATGCAGGACATCAGAATCAAATATACTAAGGAAACAAAAAAATCACATAGTACAGTGTAAGTATATTGAAAACAACAGCAACAAAGATAAAACTTTTTGTGTCCCTATCTTGGGGTTCATTTAGCTTAGCATCATCTTATATGTTCATATGTGTATAGCTTTTGACCTTTTATGTTTGTCCTAGACATATACTAGTTATTACAAATAACGGAAGCCATGGGACCTATGTTTCTTTGGGCATGGCTTACTTCACTTAGTATAATTCTTTCCAAGTCTTTCCATTTCCTAACAAATGGGGTGGTATTATTCTTTCTGATGCAGACATAGAATTCCATTATATATGCAGGCATAGAATTCCATTTTCTTCATCCATTCATTTGGGTTGGTTCCATAGCTTAGCTATGGTGAATAATACTGTAATAAACATAGTTGTGCTGGTAGCTTTAGTATGGTCTTGTTTGTGATCATTTGTGTAAATACCCAAAAGTAGGATTGCTGGGTCATAGGGGAGCTCTATGTGGAGTCTTTTGAGGAACCTCCATACTGCTTCCCAAAGTGGTTGAACAAGTTTACACTCCCACCAACAATTCAGTAGGGTTCCCTTCCAGCCACATCCCCTCCAGCATCTGTTGTTATTAGATTTCTTGATTATAGCCATTCTAACTGGGGTGAGGTGGAATCTCAATGTCTTAATTTGCATTTATGGCTAGAGAAGTTGGGCATTTCTTCATGTGTCTATTGGCCATTCTTATTTCCTCTTCAGAGAAGTCTCTCTTTAAGTCTTTAGCCCACTTATTTATCGGGCAGTTGTTTCTTTGAAGATTTGTTGTTGGAGGATTTAATTTTTTGAGTTCTATGTATATTTTAGTTATGAGGCCCTTGTCTGTTATATGGCCAGTGAAAGTATTCTCCCAATCCCTGGGCTTTCTATTGATGTTGCTAGCTATGTCCTTTGCCATGCAGAAGCTTTGTAAATTCATGCAATCCCATTTGTCCAACCTTCCTTTGATTTGTTGTGTTTCTGGGTCTTTATTAAAAAAAATTTCAGCCTGTGCCAAGGAGCCTAGAGTTTCTCCTACTCCTTCCTGTAATGTTTTCAGGGTGTCTGCTTTGACTTTGAGGTCTTTGATCCATTTGGAATTGATTCTGGTGCAGAGGGATAGATAAGGATCTCGCTTTAGTTTTCTACAGGTGATTAACCTATTTTGACAGCTCCATTTACTAAAGAGGCTGTCTTTCTTCCATTCTATTTTTGTAGTTCCCTTATTGAAGGTTAAGTGACTATAGGTCTGTGGGTTCATTTCTGGGTCTTCAGTTCTATTCCACTGGTCCTCAGGTCTGTTCTTGTGTCAGTACCAGGCTGTTTTGATTACTATGGCTTTGTAGTAGAGTTTGAGATTTGGTATTGATAGTCCTCCAGTACTGTTCTTTCTGCTAAGGATTGTTTTGCTATTCCGGGTCTTTTATTGTTCCATATGAATTTTTGGATTGCTCCTTCTATTTCCTTGAAGAATGAGTTGGGATATTGATGGCTATCACACTGAATTTGTAGATAGCCTTTGGCAGTATTGCCATTTTTACAATGCTAATCATTCTAATCCAAGAGCATGGGATGTTTTTCCACTTCGTTAGTTATGCTTTAATTTCCTTTTTCAGGTTTTTAAAGTTTTCATCATAGAGGTTCTTCACTTCTTTAGTTAACTCCTAGGTATTTTATTTTTTGTGGGGCTATTACAATAGAAATTGCTTTCCTGATTTCAGCTGCACACTTCTCACTATTGGCATGCAGTAAAGCCATTGATTTTTGAGGGTTTATTTTATACCCTGCTACTTGGCCAAAGTTTCAGATCAACTTGAGTAACTTGGGAGTGGAGGCCATGGGGTTCTTTAAATACAAGGTCATGTCAATCCACAAAGCGGGAGAGTTTTACTTCATCTTTCCCTATTTGGATCCCCTTTGTGTTTGCATCTTGTCTTATTTTCTAGCTAGCCATTCTAATATTAAATTGAAGAGGAGAGAGTGGACATCCTTCTCTCATTCCTGAATTTAGAGGAAACAGCTTTAGCTTTTCTCCATTAAGTATGATGCTGGCTATAGGTTTGTCATACACAGCATTTATTATATTGAGGAATGTTCCATGGATTCCTATTTCTCCAGAGCTTTCATCATAAAGGGGTGTTAGATCTTGTCAAATGCGTGTTCTGCATCTATTGAGATGGTCATGTGGTTTTTATCCTTGTGTTGATGTAATGAATATTAATTTATTTGTGTATATTGAACCGGTTTGCATGCCTGATATGAATCTTCTTTGATCATGGTGTATGATTTTTTTGGATGAGCTGTTGAAGTCAATAGACCAAAATTTTGTTGAGAAGTTTTGCATCTATATTCATCAAAGAAATGGGTCTATAGTTCTCTTTCTTTGATGAGTCTCTGCCTGGTTTGGGGATGAGTTCATAGAAAGAGTTTGGTAGTGAACTTTCACTTTCAATTTCATTTAAGAGTTGGAGAAACATTGAAGGCCTTGTAGAATTCAGCTGTAAATCCATCCAGGCCAGGGCTTTTCTTGGGTGGAAGGTCTCTTACTGCTGTTTTGATTTCAATGCTTGCTATGGGTCTGTTAAATTGGTTTAAATCATCATGGTTTACTCTGGGAATGTCAATATTTGCTAGAAATTCATCCACTTCTTTCAGATGCTCAAACTTATTAGCATAAAGGCTTGACAAGTAATCCTTTATGTTCTAAATCTTGGTTGTTTCTGTGATGATGTTTCTATTCTCATATCTGAGTGTGTTTATTAGGGTGTGTTCTCTTCTTTTCTGATAAAATTTGCTAAGGGTCTGTCAATTTTGTTAATTTTTTCAAAGAACCAACTTTTTATTTTATTTTTCTATGGTTGTTTTTGGACACTAATTCATTTAATTTGGACTTCATTTTAATTATTTATTTTCATCTATTGGATTGGGGTTTAGCTTGCTGCTCTTTTTCAAGGAGCATCAGGTACCTCATTAAATTGTTGGCTTCAGATCTCTCCAATTTGTTGATGTAGGAACTCAGGGCTATAAACTTGCCCCTGAGTACTGCTTTGCTGTGTCTCAGAGTGGCTGATAATTTGTGTGCTCATTTTTGTTAAATATCATGAACATTTGAATTTCCTTTCTAATCTCTTCCATGACCCACCAGTGGTTCAACAGTGTGTTTTTCAGCCTCCATTTGTTACAGGATTTTCTTTGGTGATTTTTGGTGTTGAATTCTAATTTTATTCCCTGTGGTCTGAGAGAATGCACAGCATAATTCCAATGTTTCTGAATTTAGACAAATTTGCTTTGTGACCTAAAATGTGGTCTATTTTGGAGAATGTTCTGTGTGCTGCTGAGAAGAATGTGCATTCTAATGCTGCTAGGTGAAATATTTAGTCGATGTCTGTTAAGTCTAGTTGATCTATTCAGTTGTTTATATCCGAGTTCTCTCTGTTGAATTTTTGCTGGGTTGATCTATCCAGCAGTGATAGTGGTATGTTAAAGTCCCCAACAATTAATGTCTCTGGATCTATGTGAGATTTGAGGGAATGTAGTGTTTCTTGCATAAATTTGGGTGCTCCGCTATTAGGTGAATGTTTAGAATTGTAATATATTCCTGAAGGAGAGATCCCTTAATAGTATTTAATGACTTTATGTCTTCTTGCTAATTTTAATTTGAAGTCTATTTTATCTGATATTAGGATTGAAATTCCCACTTGTTCATGGGGGCTGTTTGCTTAGTAGATTTTATTCCAGCCTTTCACTTTCAGAATGTTTATATTTGTGGGCAAGGTGTTTCTCTTGAAGACAACAGATAGAAGGATCTTCCTTTTTGATCCAGCTAGACAATCTCTCTTGCTTAATTGGAGAGTTAAGTACATTAATATTGAGAGCTATTATGACTGACAGCTGAAAGGTGTTTGGTAGTTCGTACCATGTTATCCACCTTCTTGGAGGCTGTCCTATGCTTCTTGGATTCTCTGTTTGGGGGATGTTTCTTGGCCTTTATCATGCTCTTGTTGGTTTCATAGGTGTAGGACATCTTTTTATTGTTGCTGTTTTCATTTTTTGTCAATCGTGGGGCCTGAATTCTGGTCCTGGGCACTGTCCCTCAGCTCTTCACCTCAAGGCTAGCACTCTACCATTTGAGCCACAATGCCACCTCCAGTATTTTCTGCTTATGTGGTGCTGAGGAATCAAACCCATTCATGCAAGGCAAACACTCTATCACTGATCCACCCCAGCCCTGTGTAGGACATCTTCAAGTATCTTTTGTATCTAGTTTAGTGGAGATATATGTTTTCAATTTTTCTTTGCTGTGGAAGATTATTATTTTTCCTTCCATTATGAAGGAGAGGTTAGCTGGGTACAGTATTCTTGGTTGATAGTTGTTTGGCTTTAGGGTGTGGCATACATCAAGCTCTTATTGCTTTTATTGTCTCTCTTGAGAAATCTGATGTTATTCAGATTGGTTTTTCTTTTTGGTGATTGATCTTTTCTCCCTGACAGCTTTAGGGATCCTTTGGTGTCAATTGATCCTGAGTGGATTACAATGTGTCAGTCGGATGTGCAGTTTTAGTGTGGGAAGTCTAGTTCTAGCGTGGTCTATTTGAGGTTCTAATGGGTTCTAAATGTATCTGAATAAGCCTATGTTTTTGCATATTTCGGAAATTCTCTTCTAGGATCCTGTTGAATAAATTTCATAGACCTTTAGCTTCTGTCTTTAGACTCTCCTCAACACCCACTAGCCTTAAATTAGGCCTTCTGACAGTGTCTTCTAAATGTTGAATAGATCTATCATATTTCTTGGATTTGTCTTGAATACTTGTACATTCTTTCTCTATAATATCTAGGCTGTCTTCAATCCTAGAGAATCGATCTTCTGCATGGTCTAACCTATTGTCAAGACTTTCTACTTTGGTTTTTATTTCCATTCCTTCTAATTGGTCAACTTTGATGGCTTTAAATTCTTTGTTGAAGCTTTGTTTTAAATCTTGTATGGATTGCTTTACTTCCTTAATTTGGTTTTCAGTGTTCATTCTCAAATCTCTTAGTTGATTGGTTATAGTTTCATTGGACTCCTTTTCCCTCCATTGTGCTTCATTCAGCATTCCTTTTGTATCCTCCATGGATTCCTCCAGTTTTCTGTTTGGGGATTCCATGAGTGCCTCTATTAATCTTTATTCTCATCCCACTCACTCAATTCCTAATTATTCTTTGATTAGCCACCTCCATGCTCACAAAATTCCTATATTAACCTTTGGTGCACTTCATCATGTTAAGGAATTTCCCTATCATGTTCATGCATAGTCCTTGCAGGCTTTCAATCTTTTCATTGAGCATGTTTACCATTAGTGTTTGTAGAGCATTTTAGGAAGTCTACTCTGGATTATTCATTAACTGCTCTGTTGCCTGATTATCATGAGTGTGAGTTAAGATACCTGGATTGCCAATTTTCTTGTGCTTCTCCAGCTTCTTCTACCTCTTTGGGTATGAAAGCAAAACCAATTCCACTCTATTTTAAGGCAAGTATCAACCATAGCCCTGTAGTTGAACAGATTGTTTGACACAGTCAAAATGAGAACAGATACAATCTAGTTCAACAGATACAATCTAGTTCAACTACAAACAACTAGGGATCAATGGACTAAGAAAGTCAAAGAAGGAATCAGCAGACCAGAAATTAACAAGTTTAGGGAGAATTGTGAGGAGAAAATAAGATTAGGGGAATGTGGGAAGGGAAAGGGACTGAGGGAATATACCCAAGATCTAACTGCAATGAGAGGGAAAGGTTAGAAGGAAAGGAAAAGAGAGATATGGAAAAAGGAAAAATGTAATAAAATTAAAAATGAAACAAAAATTATATACATATAAATAAATACTACAATTAAGGGAGTTAAGGCTGAGAGTTCGTGAATAGAGTAATAGATATCTGAAGTAATTATGCACACAATGAAAGATGAGGTCTAATAATCAAAGATGTATATATCTGGGGATGAACAGAACAGCAGTTAAGAAAAAAAAAAAGGACCAAAAGGGAAAAGAGCAAAAAGAGAATTTTAAAAAAAACCTAAAATAACAATGATTAAAAAAAGAAAACAATTTTTAATTTTTTTGAATCAATTTTCTGGGGGGAGGGGTAATCTTGTGTCTCCCCTGTTTCCTAAGCAGTCTCTTGGTGGAATCTCTGGTTTGCTTGTGGTGTTTGGTTTTCCTGTGGCTTGATTGGTTTCTTAAATCAGTTTATTTGAGCAAGCAGAATCAATCTCTGCCTTACCAGGGACTTTATGACCCTCCTGTCAGGCTAGTTCAGTGGGAGGGCAATCTGCTTTGAGTATCACAAAAGAGGGAGATAGCTTAGAGTTGCTGTGATGGGGCTAGGGGTAGGGTTGAGGCCTGTTAGCAATCAGCAGCTTTTCCCTGAGGGGCTAGGTCCAGAGACATTCACACAGCCCAGCCTTGAGCCATTCTTAAGATTTATGTATATTGAGTTTCCAGTTGTTGGGGTTTTTTTTCCCCTCCAGAAGCTAGATCTCCTGCCTGTGCTGCAGTGGGCTGGGGGCAGCCTCTGGCTTTGTTTATCCAGTGAAGAAAGTCACTCCTCCATGGGCAGAGCTTCCTCTTCCTGGGAAGGGCAACTTTCCCCTGGGTGGAATTGAGCCCCAAAGGTCAGGTTCCTTTGACCTGTTGAATGGCTACTGAATTTTTTCCTCTCTGGCCAAACTCTGTGTATTAGGATGGCACACTTGGGTGACACTCTATCCTTAGACTTTTCACTGGAACACTAAAACTGGTTTCTATATGAGAGTTTGTTTAGTCCCCAGATTCTCCTCTGCCATCTTTCTCCAGACAACTGTGAAATTCTAATCTCCAAAAAACTACTCAGAAAAATATGGAAGTGGCACTGTGGCTCAAGTGGTAGAATGCTAGCCTTGAGCACAAAGAGTCTTGGAGACAGTGCCCAGGCCCTAAGTTCAAGCCCCATGACAGGCAAGGAAAAACAAAACAACAACAACAAAACAAAAACAAAAAAAGAAAAAAAAAGGAAAGAAATTATTCCTTTAAATATAGAAATGTCAGTATTCAAATCACCTATGCATCGCATGGAGATTTTAAGAAACAATAATATATGACTCTACCCATTTCAAAGTGCTGAGTCATCTGCCTATGTATTGTTTGGAAAATTTTAAACACAAAAAATAGACCATTTGAAGACTCACTATATTACTGAGAGATTAAACAGCTGTTTGTCAAGTTCCCTTGTATCAATATTTTGGTGATACATAAATAGAAACATATGGATGGAACATCCTATAAGTTGAAAGTTACTGAAAACAAACTATTGTTTATATCTTAAAAAATATAGCCAAGAGAAGTGGTTGGACATTTAGAACATATCCAACTATTTTTTTTCTCATCCCAATCAATTCACTATTAAAATTTATGAGAGAGTTGCAAATAGCTAAAATCAAGGTCACAAATATGTGTGAAAAAACCGGCCAGAGAATCATATGTCTTTGCATGCTCTGAATTAATTATACTTGACCAAATTTAGGACTCCCCTCTGACTTACCAATTTGGAATGTACTACTTTGAAAATGTTTGCACCTGAAAGAAAGACTAATTGCTTTACCTTTTAAATGTTAAAGTACATGACTTATTTCTCATGGGACACAGTCTATGGAAACAATAGCTAAAGATAATCTATTACTCTCAGGATGTCCTCCCAGGGCATGTTGGCATTTTGCAGTTATAATATGTACACAACAGTGTGAACAAGATGAAATATAGCCATTGTAGAAAGTTGCCAAAGAAATGTGTTCTCTATTTTGTTACTATCTTTTTTTTCCATTAAATGTTTCTCATTTTTATTTTCTTGAGGACATGCTTGACACTACAGGTTTGTTGTTTACAATTTAAACAAAATAACTCCAGTAAGTTGACTTTTTAAATAGTTCAGAATTTAATTATTAATTTATTTAAACATTCAACTTTAATTGCTTAAGCACAATACAAACTACACTCAATGAAGAACAAGATAAGAGCAAGACTAAAACTGTTATGTCAGTGTGAAATAAGGATATTATGTCTAAATGTCACCATGTTGACAACATGGTGGATGATAGTGAATTGGGTCTAACTGGCACCATCTTGTCTTCTTGGTGGATGAAGGTGAAGTCCTACCCCCAGGTGACGGGCTTGCCTGAATTCCTAGAGACAAGAATGGGGAGCTAGGCAATAGATCGCTGGACCTGCCAGTCCTGTGCCATGAATTCAGGAGACACTGGAGCTCCCTGTGATGCTGCCCCCTGTCCAGGACACTAGGCCCCAACCATCTCAGGCACCATTTTGTGCCATGTCTCATTTGTCCTGACTCTCTCCAGGTCTCTATGGCATCCACTTCGGTTCTCCATTGGAGTTGAGCTGGTTTATTGGTATTGTTTTTCTGCTCTTTCATTGCTTTACTACACTTAACAGTGTTAAGTGTATTCAAGGCTGCAAGTTTTCTGGGTACCTGTGTCTACCTGCAATTGCTGGCTTTCCAATAAAGGCCCCTGATTTGACCTCTTAAAATGTGGCTTCTCTGTGTCTTGCAATTGAATTCCTATATAATAAATCAGGAACCAAGAAGCAGCATATGGAAAATATGGATGTATATGTAGAGACTGGGCAGAGGGAATTCAATGTCTAGTCCAGAGCAGGAACAGCTCAAAAAGGATCAAGGAAAATTTCTCAAGAGAAATTACATTTAAGCTACATTTTTCAAATGGTAGAATAAAAATTCACATTTGTAAATTGAGTAGACAAAATAGAAAATATGAAATAACATTGTAATAAAATGTGTGAGTCTTATATAAAATCTTTGGTATTGATACACAGAAATTTTTCAAAGATGATTGAGTGTAGGAGCCTAATGAATGAATGAAAATTTTGCAGTCAGATGAAGGACAGAATTTCCCTAGGAAGAAGACATTATGGCAAGGGAAATCATAGGCAAATGTTCAGAGAAATAAACATTGATGTAATTATCAAAGTTGAAAGATGTTCTGAAATGCTCAAAGACTTGCATGATGTCAGGTATTTCTGGGTAAAAAGTGATTATAAAGCTTACTATTTCTCTTTTTTCTTTCAGGGGGCCTTGTTCAAGCTAGGCAAGCTTTCTACCATCTAAGCCATATACACAGTAGTATAACACATTTTTAAATCATCAAGAATTTCAGCATTATTAGCCAAGCAAGAGTTAGATGTCAAATGGCTGCATGTAGGAGAATATAATCAACATATGCAAGATAGCACAAATTGGGTTGTACAAATGGATAGAGGAAAATCAACAAGGGTTACAGAGGTTGTTCGTTATTAAGATGGCCTGACCAACAATGATTTGAAAGATGAAAAAACATGGTTGATATGAGCCCTTTATGGAGACAAAGAGTAGTAACTTTGGTATTTGACTATAGAAATGGGAGAAGCAGAGGTGCAACAAAGCCAATATACTGGTTCTAACTATGTGGCAGTAATGGGGAAGAAACAGATTTGGCAGATAAAGAAGAGTCTGGTATTCAGTTTGGGAAATCTGATTGTCAAAAGCTGCTCATCCTGTAACTGTGTTCAATGAAGAAAATTGAAAATAAAATTTACCTATTTAGCTTGGGATAAAACAGATGCAGATCCCTGAAACACTTTCTAAAGTAGCTCTCTGAAATATTTTCTAAGAAAGAGAGTACAAAGTACAACTTTAGTACATTTCACCACACTTCCTTCCACTCAGGTGTTCATACTGTAGTTTAACTGTGAACAATAAGTAATATTTCAATATACTAATGTTTTAAACTTTTAATGTTATTTTTCCCTGTAAACAAAAAATTTCTTAGTTTGGAAAAAATTAAGTAATTAAGTAAAATTGATTAAAAATTTAATTATGTAATTGCTATGCTAAATGCAGTTAACAAAAACTAAATTTCAGTTGATAGCTAACTCTTCAAGACATGGAAGTATGATTATATTTTATACTTGGCTAGATGAAGTAAAGTAATTTTTGTTTGAAGCTTATTTGGTTTAAAATAAAGTATATAATATAGAAATATATAAATATTCTCACTTTGAAGTAGAGTTATACATAAGCCCATTTAGAAGCTTGGTGGATGAATACCTTTTAAACCACCACATTAGAGTAATAAAGAGTATTTCCATCCCAACAATTATTATTTTCTGCTGGTTGAGCACTCACAATATTGCAGTATTGAAGGTACACATGGCAATGTTACCATTGTCTCTAGCAATTCAAAGGGAAAATAAAAGTACATGGAAGTTTTAACTGAATCCATAATTCTACAGTTGGAGTGTGTTTGTGTATAGAGTTCTCTCTAGGAAGGTTCTTGGTGGGATGCACTCAAAGAAAATGTCCACTTGAGCCTGCTATTCTTTTTTTTCCTGGTCTCAGTGCTTGAACTCAGGGGCCTGTGCACTGTCCCTGAGCCTCTTTGTGCTCAAGGCTAGTGCTCTACCAGTTGAGCCACAGTGCCACGTTCAGCTTTTTCTGAATAGTTTATTGTAGATAAGAGTTTCACAGAATTTCTTGCCAAGGCTGGGTTTTCAGATCTCAGCCTCCTGAGTAGTTTGGATGACATATGTGAACCACCAGCACCTAGTAAGCCTATTATTTAGACTAAAACTAAAATCAGATTAATATCTAAATAATGTGAAAGAAATAATTAGGAGAAAGTATAGCATATGTTGTATTTGTGTGTGTGTGTGTGTGTGTGTGTGTGTGTGTGTGTGTGTGTGTGTAAATGTGAGAGAGGGAAAGAGGGAGAGGGAAAAAGGAGAGAAAGAGAAGGGAAAGGGAGAACTCATATTTAGGTCCCTTGGCATACATTTCTGTGCAGCTGAAATCATATGTAACTATTCTAGTCCTTGGATTTTTATTTATTTTGGATGCGTTCTTCTCTGAGAAAACATGAATCTTGAAAAATGAAGTTCATGTTTTCAATACGATAGTCATTGCTATCGTATTTTTGAAAGGCCACAACATCAAATTTCCTATTAAGTCTAGTTCTCCAACAGCATAAGATTCTCTCGGCTAAGTCAGCCTGTCACGTGAGTTACGGTGGACTTCACCAGAACCTGTGAGAAATACAATAGAAATGGTGAACCAATTCAGTAGTGATACTCACTAGACAGACATTATGTTGGAAATGAACTATGCAACTTAGTTGGAGAGGGGGTTCATAAGGAACAAAAACTGGGAGAAAATAAGGGAAGAGGTGACACTGTTCAAAAAGAAATGTCTTCAAGACCTGACTTCTGTAACTGTAACCCCTCTGTACATCACCTTTACGACAAAAATTAAAAAAAAAAAGAAATGGTTACTGCTTATCATCTTAAAAATGCCAATGCTATCATATGCAGTACTTTTGTTTCTCTTAATTTGTTTGTGAAGTTTCCATAGAGATATTGATTTTGTTTATGATTTCTAAGCTTAGAAACTCAATGACAGCCTGGGTGAGATGACTGAAGCCTATAATCTTAGCTATTTGGGAGACAGACATTTGGAGGCTCATGGTTCTTAGCTAGCTTGGGGGCTCCTTTGGAACAGGTGCCTGGGCCCAGTGATGCACATTGTTCATCTCAGCGACTCAAGGAAGCACAAAGAGAGGAAAGGTGGTCCAGGCTGGCTCTGGAAATGAAGTAACCAACACAGAAAGGGCTAGCAGGATGACACAAGGGGTAGAGCACTTGTCTAGCAAATAGGTCCAAACTTCACACCTTAATACTTCCAAAGTAATCAAAACACCTGAATAACAAAAAGGCTAAATTATTTTGAAAGTTTCTTAATAGAAACTAAAATATCATTAAGATGCCTTATTTGCTAAAGAATACTTCTAAGTTTACAAAAATTTTATTGGCATGGGAATAGTTATATCAGCAATGCAAAATCTCCAAGATGTGTCATTGTACATAGTTTATTCTGAATATATAATACAAAGCAACCCAAAAATAACAAAGCTGGAAACTTGAGTATCTTACCACAATATTTACAGCCCTTATTTCTAAAGAGCATCATAACTTTATTCCTTGTTCTGTAGATTAAAAATATTTAAATAAGAGATTGAATTATTTAATGAGAAACACAAAAGATTAAAAATTGTTTTCTTCTGCAAACATACTGCCATCCGAAGTTCACCAGAAAAGACATTTAGATTTGTCTAGACACTGACAAGCATGATAGTATTTAACCCTAGGTTGGCTTTTGAAAACTAAGAAAACTCTAGTTGAGTCCATTTCTTTGCCAGAATTCTGTTTTAAATAATAAAGATGACTGCTTTCATGGTGGTAATTATTAGGTTGTTTCTCATTGAAAGGTGAAAATTGCAAAATGCATTGTAGCAATATAATTGCAACCTACTCTTCTCTTTTGTTTTTTTTCTAATTTAGTTATAGAGTGCTAGATATTAAATGGGTAGTCTTCAATGTGTTGGGTCTAAAAGTCTATGATCATTAATATCTCCAAATCTGTATCCAACGCAAGAGATTCTACTTCATCTGTTAGAACAAAGCTTGGGCTTTAAAAACAAAAGTAAACCTTGAGCAATGAAGCAAACAATTTATCTCCATTTTAGATCAGGATGTCAACGTGTCCACCTGGATAATTTTACAATCTCTCTTACTTTCTCATTCCTTTATTTAAAAAATAACCATTAAACTTTGTGGTCTTCCAATGAGACACATTGAGTAATTCCCTGCTTCCATGTTTCTTCCCTTAGTTTAGTTCCGACTACAAAGGCAGAGAAATATTGCTTTCCCAGATCCAAGCTAACAAAATCTTTTTTCTTTCTATAATAGAGGCAGAAAATAAACATTTCAAGATTGAATCCCACTCATCTGTAAACAGAAATGACATAGCTGACATTTACTGAAGGAGAAAAAATAAGCAGGGATTATCAGTTCATAGCCTGCAGTAAATTGAAACGAGTTGAAAACCAAATACTCCTTTTAGCATGAGCTTTCCTTTGACTGATAATGCGTGTTGAGCTTTGTGTCTCAGTCTTTGTAATTGCTTTGCTTTTATTTTTAATGAACCTGCTTTTCACTTATGCATCAGTCACATGTGAGTGAGAATGGATGGTGATGTACACTAGGTAACAGGTGCACTTTCATTAAAGATAAAAAGCATCTGGGACTGTGTTCTTCAGAGGCAGTTAAATGGTTTCATTCTTCTTTCCTATGTGCTTAGCTATAGCTTTCAAGATCTGTCACATTCTCAAAAAAGAAAAGAAGTCCACCATAGGCATAAAATAAGGCCATGAATTCTAAATATTTAATTTATATGTATGTACCTAAGGATTAAGCAAACCGTTTTGTGACTGTTTCTATTCCTCTAAAACCAGAAATGTAATTTAGAAAGAAATGTGGAATGTTTGACACTGGAATTATCTGAGATCAAAATGTACCTATGATTACTTTCAGTAAAGGAAGTAGAACTTTGCTACACCTTGAAGTTCTTTAAAAAAAAAAATCCAGGCACTGCCAGCATCTCACACCTGTAATGCTAGCTACTCAGAATGCTGAGATCTCAGGATCATGGTTGGAAGCCAGCCTGGGCAGAAAAGTCCATGAGACTCCAGTTAACTACCAAAAAGCCAGAAGTGGAGATGTGGCTCAAGTGATAGAGCAGTAAACTTGAACAAAAAAGCTCAGGGACAGAGTCCAGGGCCTGAGTTCAGGCCCTAAAACCAGAGGGAAAAAATTCTCAGATGATAGTAAGGGCTTTTCTTTTCCTCACCCAAGAGTCATACCAGTTGCTTTTCTTGTCTCTTGACACTGTGGAATTTCCTTAGCATTTCATTGGTGTAAGGTGAAACTAATGTATAATTACCTAATGGAATATTCTCAAAAAATTAATCAGGTGTGGTTAACAGCATTTATCATTTATCAGTTTAGTCTGTTCTTGCTAAATTTTCCCTACTTGTCCTAGTAGTTAGTGACACGGAAGTATTGAAATATTTGACTACTAAGGAAATTACTTTCTAAAGAGTTTATTTTGGCTCATCGCTCTGGGTGTCACAATCCAAGATCCACAATCAGGTAGATCTATTATTTGTGCTTCTTGCAAAGGTGGCTCATCGTGATGGGAGCTCATGGAGAGCAACTTGTTTACCGTAAAAAGCAGAAGGAGGATGAGAAACTAAAGTCCCACAGCCCTTTGCATGTCACCTCTAGTGACATAAGGATCTATCTAATTAGGCCTTACCCCTTAAAGTTTCTTACTTCCCTTCCAAAAGTCTTAGTCTTGAGTCTTGAGTCTTGAGTCTTGAATACCCAAGCCATACTCAAACCATTTTTCAATATAATAATTCGTCTCAATAACTCTAAAATTTGATACAATTCCAATCAAAATCCCAGCATACTCTTCTGCAAGAAATTGAAAAGTTGATTCTGAAGTTCATAAGACAATGCCAAAGGACATAGAACATTCAATATGATTTTGGAAAAACCTAAACTTTGTATTGCAATTTCATATACTATTTTCAGTACTTCAATATTTAATAGTATAAGACCACTCTCAGAAAAAAGCAATCATTAAAGGAAAACTAGCGATTGCTTGTGTCGATTAGCATGTGTTTTTTTGTAAATTAAGTTTTTTTATTGTGAAAATACTGTACAGAGGGTTTGCAATTATATGAGCAAGGTAATGAGTACATTTCTTATCAAGCATTGTTGCCTCCTCCTTTGTTTTTCCCCTACCATCCCTTCCCTCCCATTTCCACAACTACACTCGTCATCCTATCCCCCCACCTAAATTGTAAAGTTCGTTTTTTTGACATAGCATCTTGTATATCTCATTGTTACGATGGGTCAACCTGTATCCCTATTTAAACAACTTGTTGTTTTAAACTTACTTTTACTTTCTTTAACAGCTTGATTGAAATATACTTAAGGTGTAAATAATTGGACAGATTTAGTAAGTACAAGTTGATGAGTTTGGACTTCCATGATGTCACCCCCATAATCAAAGGAAAAATTAGCAGGTTCAACTCCTACCACTGTTTCCCTTGTGTTTTTATATTTTGATTTTGGATTTTTCAGATAGTTTCTGTTTGCTGTTTGCTTTGAGCCCATTCAACATGTGATCTTGTTGGTTACCATTTATCAGAGAATATGTCATGATAGATGTGTATAAAATGATTAAGGTCAAAGAAAATTTATAGGAGTAGTAATGATTTGTAAGAGTAGTGACAATGTCCTTGGCCTGTTTGTATCACCTGTAGCTCAAGAAATGTTTGGCTTTTACTAGGTACTCAATTTGTGTTTACTGAACAGATGCCTTTTCTCTAATGTCTGTCAATGCTGCATTTGTAGCTTGGCATGGAATAAGACTCTGTGGAATTCACATTTGTGGGCTATGTCATGGAAGAAGAGACTGATGAAAGGAGTTGGTAAAACTTAAAGTTATTATAAATCCCTCAAGAAGCAATTATTTCTTGATATAAATACACTATACACAGAGGTATTTTAGCAAAGACAGCTTGGTTGTGGAAAATGGAGTGCTGTTATTTCTAAAAGGTGACAGCAGGTCACAGGACTCGTGTTAAATCTCCTGGGATAAAGCCACATAAATATCTATTTTCATTTTCCACTTCTGTTTTATTTCCCTTGCTTTAAATAATAATTGCCTCATAACTTGAAAACTCCTCAACAGCCAATTTTTAATTATAAAACCTGTTTTATACAACTTAAATTTTTTATTTTTATTTTTTGTCAGTTGTGGGAGCTGAACTCTGGGCCTGGGCACTGTCCCTCAGCTCTTCAGCTCAAGGCTAGGATCCTACCACTTGAGTCACAGCACCACTTCCGGCTTTTTTCTGTGTATGTGGTGCTGAGGAATTGAACCCAGGCCCTTCTGCATGCAAGGAAAGCACTCTACCACTGAACCAACTTCCCAGTCCCACAACTTACACATTTTAAAGCAGATATACATCTGTGCTTTCTATTACTACAGGTTAAAAAAAGCAAAGCTGATTATTACACACTCGTCTTGTACTTCATGCCAGTGAAAGGCCTATGCAGGATACACACCACCTTAAGTATGGTGGTGATGGGAGAGGAGAGCACATAGAAGCGAAAAATTACTTCCTGGGCTTTGATGATCAAGTATACCATGAATGGATTTAATGAGAACTATAAATTCTACCTAAAACCTCAGCCCTTGAAAGAACTTTCAGATTTCATGAAAAAATAATCCATTACACACACAAATGAGATACAGTAAAGCTGAAAGAGATATGGCCCTTCCTCTCTGTCTTTAACATAAATGAAAACCTATAGGTTTGACTTTTTTTTCAAGGTTGTCTATTGAAGAATCAGTTTCTTATTGGTTCTATTTATAAAACAATCTTGTTCTCTTGACAGGAAATCAGCTGAAATGAGTTAGAGAGATGAATCTATCAACTGAACATGGAGGGAGGAAAAAAAAAACAGGTGTGGCTCACCAGGAGATAATTTCTAACATTCATGGTGGACTGACTGGGAACAAAAGCAAATAAAGTCTTTCAGAGCATCTGTATGCTTTATGACCTTAGGAAAATACCTTTTACCATGATGCAAATTGGAATAATATTCTAAATAACTCCTGGTGAAATTTAGTGAACTAAAACATATAAAGAATATAATGCTTATCATTAAAATTATACAAATCTTATTCATATTGGGCTGTCAATAATTTTGGCAACAATAATAATAACAATCATGACAATTACTCTTGCAGATAAATTTGATCCTAGAGAATTTCAGAAGGTAAAGCCATAAGAAAGTCCCAGTAGGAAGACTCATCATAAAGAAAATATTAGTACTTCTTATGTGCCAGTCACTATATTAGACTCAACCTTGTTAAAAAAAAAACATTGCTTTTTATTTTATGTTGGAGATGAGGAACATTTTGAGAGTGGCTAAGAAGATACATCTTCCTTCATTCTCAGAGCTATCACATCCAACAGAATTCAGACTTTTTACTCATGATCATGCACAGGCATTTACTTTCCAGCGCCACCTTTCTTGTTCTAGAATTGTCAATTCTAGAACCAATCATCGCTATCTTAGGTTTGAATGCTCGTGATGGGAGATGGAGCAAGAGAAAGAATTGTCAGCCATCCTTTCACTGAACAAATCTGCCAGACATTGGTTCTCTGTGAAACAAAACGGTTGTTCCATACGGGAGACTTATTGGACTTTGTTTTTGAGAAGTCTGGGAGGGAAGCAGGAACTGGGAAGGGGAAGAACTTGAACTGCTGCCCAGCAGCCACAGAATCCTCCAATGGTTAACCTCAAGGAAGCCAGGCTGGGAAAGCCAAGAGGGATGCTCATGAAGGGAGCAGCTCACCTGCTTTGGCAATGTAGTAGAGGCCAAATGTTCTCAGAAGAGCAGTGAAATTTCAGTTGAGGAAATTCCCTGTGAGTCTGCGCTATGAGCCAGCAGCAGACGAAGTTCCTGGACAATGGGGACCAGACACTTTGATCCTGCAAGGGAAGGGGTGGCATTCCTCAGGGTTCACCACAAATCTTGAGTGAAGGATTTGAAGCACAAATAGAAGGGAAAAAAGTGTTAACTGTCTGTGATTCTGCTTTGTCCTTATTTTTCTTTTCTTTTATCTCCCTCATTCTTTCTTCTCTCCTCTTCATGCTATCAAGAAGAACTTCATTTTTTTATACTATAGTTCTTTCTGTATGCAGAAAATAAGCAAAATAAGGAAATGCAATGGTCTTGCTTTCATTTATATAGGTAGCCTATGAAGTAAAGTGGAAGTTGGAGTGAGCATTTTACAAGAATTTCAGCAGACAAGTCATGTTTTAGATAGGATATTTCCATCTCAATAAATGTCTCTGGGCTTCAGAGAAAAGTTGCTCCTGGTGTAGTCTGTATCATTATGCTCTGTTTACCAATCACCATGTTATGTTTTCTAGCTAACATTATTCAAGTAAGTGAAGAAAGGGTGGCAAATACTGTTTCTGGATGTTTGACAAACACCATCTTCTGCCAAATCAGCCCACATGAGCACTCCTATAAATAAAACAAGAATTTTATCTTTATTTCCTTCCTTCCTTCCTTCCTTCCTTCCTTCCTTCCTTCCTTCCTTCCTTCCTTCCTTCCTTCCTTCCTTCCTTTCTTCCTTCCTTCCTTCCTTCCTTCCTCCTTCCCTCCCTTTCTTCCTCTTTCTTTCTCTTCTTTCCTTCCTTTTTTCCTTTCTTCCTTCTTCCCTCCCTTCACCCTCCTTCTTTCTCTCTTTCTCTCTCTCTGTCCCTCCCCCTCTCCTGACGTAGTGAGAAATTGAACACAAGATCTTCCAGTCTTCCTCACAGCTGATGATATACCACTTGAACTTCAACACCAGGCCAGCATTTTGCTGGTTATTTTTCGAAAAAGAGTTTTAGGATTGGGCTGGCTTTGAACTGTGATGATTCTCTAGAGTCAACCTTCTGAGTAGCTAAGACTGAACAGATGAATCAAAAGTGCCTGAGGGGGAAAAAAAAGATTTTTTTATGCGACAGAACATTGTTTTGTATGCAAGCACTTGATTGTCTCCTAAATATTGTTCTCCTTTCTTGAGAAGACAGCATTCTAAACTATGCTAAAATATTATAATCTATGTGTTTCAATATGTTGTCAATACTTGACTTCTATTCTTGCTTTTTTCTCGTTTCTCTTAGTGTCTCAGGCGGTCAAGATGCACTTTTGTGTTTCTGATCAAAATTTTTGTTATTGATAGACATGGTATTTAATTAAAGTTTGCCATTTGGAAAATTCAGATTAAATTAAGATAAGATCTGGTATTTTTCATGTGTAGCAGATGGTTAAATTCATCTGCCCTAATTTTTTCTCCTCCTTTGACTTTCTTTATCTTCTTATTCTGCTTTAATACATAAAATACAACTTCTAATCACCTTATGTCATATAAATCCTTTAGGATTACTAAAACCTAACATTTAGGTATCACTGAATTCTGAATTGTTCCTTTTACTGTCATGTGGAAGCAGCAGAAGATCGATTACCAGATTATATTTTCACCTTCAACTTGACACCAAGTCCATGTGAAAGTTTTGAACTCCTTGCTTCCTACTATGAAGATGTATTCAATATTTCCCTTCCAATTGTTTTTTCAGCAAATTCCTGCCCCTTGAATTTATTTCTACCCTCCCCAACATGGACATATAATTTCACAGTCCATAGAGGAAAAAGAAAATTTTGATTCAGTCATGTTTCTCTTTCCCACATCTAAATTCCTGCTCCTAACCTTTCTCATTTCAACCTCTGAGAAATATTTATCTCTATCATTAAAGAGGAAACAGGTATTTGATCTTAATTTCTTTGTGCCTTTTCTCCTGGCTTGCTCCTTGCATTTTGGTTTACTCCCTCTATGTATGAGAATGTCTAAAACTATTCTATTCTTAAAGCATCATGCTCTACCTCAAAGTCTGGCTGCTAAATTTATCATGCACTTTATCTAGACAGTCACTGTCTACTTTCATTCATCCATGCCTTTTCTTTCCATCTTCCCTACACTACAGAAATATTGTCTCAAAATGATTGCTTCCCTTTGCCAATTATAATGATTTTTCATTCATTGATAGCTTGATGGCTTGGAGCCACATGGAGCTAGTGAACCTTCCTTCTTGGGAATTTTTCTTGTTCCTTGTAGTAGCACCGTTTTCCCCCCTGTGGGGAAATATATATATATATACATATATATGTATATATATACATACATACACATATAACAGTATTTACACATTATATAAATGTGCATTGTCCTGAAGATCTTGATGTAAATCTCCCTGCAGATTTGGAGGACAAAGTATGTTAGAAGTTCAGCCTTCTAAGTAGATGTTGTTCAGTGTAAGTTCTATGCCTTTGCACATCATTGATTCTTTTATCATTGGAGATTGAAGGTTCATTATTTCCACTTTAGAGATGACAACATACAAACTTGGAGATGTTAAGTTACTTGATAAAATCCAGATAACAAGAATGAAACCATTATACCTGGTATCTCTTGCCTCTGTGACCAAAGCCTGTATTAGGTTTTGATTTGTTTTGTGTTATCGCCAAGACTGAACAGCTGATATGTTTTTAAGATCACTTATCACATCCTAGGTGGTTGATCTTTTTCCATTTATTCTGTATATTCCTATAACACTTTAGTATTCAATGGATAAAATCCTAGGAAACATTCTATCCATCTATCAACTCTTTTCAATGGAAAACGCTGATAATATTAGTGCTCGTACCATTGCCTCATACTCATAGCTGAAAGCTGTCAATTGAGAACCCATTAACTCTCCGGTGGATGATCTTTTTTTTTTTTTATTTGTTTCTGTTTTACCTAAGGAGCATATTCTGCTTTTATTCAGGTCAAACTAGACATTGAAACAGTTAAGTTTCAGGGAAGTATAGCATGGAGAATTAACCGAGGGTTGGTGAATATAAATTCTGGGTTTATTCAGTGGGGATACCTCTGAGGCATGTTCTCACAGTCTCTCACACCATGTTCTAGAGGTAAATTTCCATTTCCAGATTGATAACTTGCTTCATTGATAACTCATTCATTTTTACTTAATTTCTTTCCTTTTCCAACCTTATGTTTTTACATTGCTACCAGTCTTTGGACTGCCTTTCTAATAGTAGTCAGGCAAATCTTTGCCCCATGTTCTATTTCTTAGAGAGAACGTAGCCCAAGCCAAAAAAATTAACTACTCAAAAGATCTAGGGGTAGATCAGTGGCAAAAATAAATCATGCTCCCTGACACCACACATCGGAAAGAT
Organism: Dipodomys merriami; assembly: GCF_024711535.1. NCBI lineage: Eukaryota > Metazoa > Chordata > Mammalia > Rodentia > Heteromyidae > Dipodomys > Dipodomys merriami. The sequence continues at coordinate 43,201,669 of NW_027202271.1, read as the reverse complement.
TATTTGCAACTTGGACACAGGCCAAGGAATTCATGAGTGTTTTGTCTGTGTCATCATAAATGTGGCTCACTATCAACTGGAATATTGTGCAACTTGGTTAAGACAGAGGTAAATTTGTAAATTTTTGTTCAGTAGAGATACAAATAATTTCTGTGCAATAACATGGATGGTAGAAAAGGTTATATTTTATGTTCTTTCCTACATTAATCAATGTTTCACATAACCCAACAAGCTTATCCTGACATTTCCTTATTAAAATGCCTGTGTTCATCCAATGCTTTAAAACATTTCAACATTGTATGCATCACCTTACTAATTAAAGGATAGAAATAAATGTTTGATATCTTTTTTTCTACGTTTGCCTGTATGTCAGATTGTATAACTTAGAATATTGGAAAACTATATTTTAACTTAGACATAGAGCAAGTAAGAAGATCTCAAGGTCATGAAACTGTGTTGGATTCATAAGGTGAGGATGGCAGAAGACATCACATCATGGCAGGATCATCCAACCATTTCATGCCTTTGAAAAAAGCCAGAAACCACAGTATATACTGATTCTACCACTAAGAGAAGACTGAATACTTAATGAAGGCAGTGTGTCCAAAAGACAGATTTTAAAAACTAAATAATGTAAAGACATATATAAGGATTATATCCCAGGACAGAAGAATATAGATTGATTGAAATATAGATTGCTCCATAATTCCTCTCTATTGCCAACTTACACAATGCTTCAAGCAAAGGAAGACACATACCAGAAAGGGAGGATTTTTTTTTCTTTAAAACTGAGGGAAAACTGATCCAATCCTAGCAAAGTAAACCCATCTGAGGTTTAGGTTACAGTTTTATATTTTTAAAAAAAAAAACCTGAGATTTAAGAAGAAGTGAATAGATAAAGCTAGAAAATTTAAGGTAAAAGCCAGTAGGTGCTGAGACAGATAGACAACTCAGGGACCATGAAAGAGAAAGTTAACAGGTCTAGGAAAAGTGGCTAACTGGATAAAACATATCCTTCAATATGAGCAAAGTGGGAGTTTAGTGTAATGGTATGATTCTTTAATGAATTTGATTTTAATAATTACAATAGCAATATCTATTCCATGTCTACTTCTTTCACTTTGGCTTTTTCTTTTTTGTTTTTTGAGACAGGGTCTCTCTCTAGCTCATCTAGACTTATGATCCTCCTGTGTCCATGAGTCTTGGGATGATAAGCATGTAACAACATGCCTGGCTCATATTCAGATTAAGCTTTATGGAATCTTCATCTCTGTTAATTTATTTTGTTCACAGATGAGTTTTTGATGAAGCAGGGATACTTATGATCTCATTTTTACAAATGAGAAAACTAAGTCACAGAAATAATAGTGAATTTGCTCTGGTTATATTAAAGCAAAAATTTATGACCAGGATGGTAAGCCAGAGTCAGCTCCAAATTACACAGGAATAGGGTGTTGGTTGTCGCCAGCATCTTACAAAGACCTAGTAACTTTAACTTCATGTTTTCTAAGGTATACATGTTATGTATTCTCTTGGGAGGCTCCAGAGCTCAGGAAAAGCCTTGGGTCATACTGAGTGTTGAGTGGAGATGATCTGTGATATGGAAGCATCTTCCCAGATCATTTCACATCAACTACATTCACGGTTTGCAAACTAATCAAATCATTAAAATAGGAATCAAAACTGTGGGTGGGCATGCATGGAGGGAGTAGTATATGAGGCTAGTGCTTAAATACAGAGCCTCATAGATACTAAACATGCTCTCTGCCATGACCCATATCTTTTTTTTTTTAATTTTTTTATTGTAAAGATTCTATACAGAGGGTTACAGTTACATGAGTGGGGTAATGAGTACACTTCCTCTTGAACATTGTTACCCCCTCCATTGTTTTCTCCCTACCATCCCCTCCCTCCCTCCCTTCCCCAAGGTTCTTTTTTTTTGATTGTGATTAAGTGATTACTTAATTTCCGGAAATTCACAGTATTGTGGAATAATGATGCTCATTTAAAGTCACACGTTCATTCTAACTTTCCTGGAGCAAATTGTCTATCACAGTCTGTAATATATAACGGTGATCATATGTTATATACCAATACACGTGATCAGCAGCATGGGGATATTTAGTAGTGGTTCAACCAGATGAGTGGGAGTTCTTTGTTTCTTAAGTCCTGTTAGTTTTGTCATATCACCTAACATTTTGGATTTATCATCTGCTTATCAGGGAGACCATGTACTGTTTGTCTCTTCGTTCTTGGCTTACCTCGCTCAACATGATTCCTTCTAGCTCCATCCATTTCCCTGCAAATGCCATTATTTTGTCATTTCTAATGGCTGCATAATATTCCATTGTGTATAGATACCACAATTTTTGGATCCATTCATCTGTGGTGGGGCATCTAGGTTGTTTCCATATCCTAGCTATTGTGAACAGTGCTGCAATAAACATGGAGGTGCACGTGTCCTTGTATGTTGGTTCCTGTTGTTCAGGGTAGATGCCTAGAAGTGGTATGACTGGGTCGTAAGGGAGGTCAATCTTTAGCTTTCTAAGGACCCTCCAGACTGCTTTCCAAAGTGGTTGTATGAGTGTACATTCCCACCAGCAGTGTAATAGCGTTCCTCGTTCTCCACATCCCCTCCAGCATTTGTCGTTGGCTGATTTGTGGATGTGGGACATTCTGACTGGGGTAAGGTGGTATCTCAGGGTTGTCTTTATTTGCATTTCCTTCACCACCAGGGATGATGAACATTTCCTCATGTGTTTCTTTGCCATTTTTATTTCTTCATTTGAGAAGTCCCTCTTTAGTTCCCTTGCCCATTTAGTAATTGGTTTGTTAGGTTTGGGAGGGATTAGTTTCTTGAGTTCCCTGTATATACAGGATGTTAACCCCTTGTCTGATATATTGCTGGTAAATATTTTTTCCCAATTAGTTGGTTGTCTTTCTAGCTTGGTTGCGATAGCTTTATCTGTGCAGAAGCTTTTTATTTTAAGGTAGTCCCATTTGTCGAGTCTCTCTCCAATTTGTTGTGACCCTGGGACTCTGTTCAGGAAGTTCCTTCCTGTGCCTATTAGTTCAAGTGTCTCTCCTACTCTGTCCTGCAGTAGTTTCAGAGGTTCAGGTTTAATGTTAAGGTCTTTAATCCATTTTGAGTTGACGTTGGTGCATGGTGATAGGCTGGGGTCCACTTTTAGTTTTCTGCATGTGGCTGCCCAGTTTTCCCAGCACCAGCGGTTGAAGAGGCTGTGTTTCTTCCATTGTATGTCTTTGGCTCCTTTGTCGAATATCAGCTGGCTGTAGGCCTGTGGATTTATTTCTGGATCTTCTATTCTGTTCCATTGGTCTTCGGGTCTGTTTTTGTGCCAGTACCATGCTGTCTTTGTTATTATAGCTCTGTAGTAGAGTTTGAAGTTCGGCATGGATAGCCCTCCCATATTGTCTTTATCCCCTAGAATTGTTTTGGCTATTCTAGGTCTTTTGTTGTTCCATATGAATTTTTGGACTGTTTTCTGTATTTCAGTGATGTATGTCATTGGGATTTTAATAGGAATTGCATTGAATTTGTATATTAGTTTTGGAAGTATTACCATCTTTACTATATTAAGTCGGCCTATCCAGGAGCATGGGAGGTCTTTCCATTTCCTAGTGTCTTCTGCAATTTCTTTCTTTAACTTTTTATAGTTCTCATTAAATAGTTCTTTTACATCTTTGGTTAGGTTAATTCCTAAATATTTTATTTTTCGGGAGGTTATTGTGAATGGGGTTGCTTCCTTTATTTCCCTCTCTTCCTGTACATTATCAGTGTATAGGAAGGCAACTGATTTTTGTGGGTTTATTTTGTATCCTGCTATTTTGCCGAAGTGATTTATGATTTCTAAGAGTTTGGGGATGGAGTTTTTGGGATCGTGGAGGTATAGTATCATGTCGTCTGCAAAAAGGGATAGTTTAACTTCTTCTTTCCCTATGCGGATCCCTTTAATGTCTTTTTCTTGCCTTATTGCCCTGGCTAAGGGTTCTAGGACTATATTGAAGAGGAGTGGAGACAGTGGGCATCCTTGCCTTGTTCCTGATTTTAGGAGAATTGGTTGTAGCTTTTCCCCATTAAGTATAATATTGGCTATTGGTCTGTCATAAATGGCTTTTATTGTTTTTAGAAATGTTCCTTCTATTCCTATTTTCTCCAGAGCTTTTAGCATGAATGAATGTTGAATTTTGTCAAAGGCCTTTTCTGCATCTGTGGCGATAATCATGTGATTCTTGACCTTGGCTCTGTTGATATGTTGGATTACATTTATTGACTTACGTATGTTAAACCATCCCTGTGTCTCTGGGATGAAGCCTACCTGGTCATAGTGAATTATTTTTTTTATGTGTTTCTGTATTCTGTTAGCTAGAATCTTGTTAAGGATCTTTGCATCTGTGTTCATCAAGGAGATTGGCCTGTAATTCTCCTTTTTGGTTGGGTCTTTGCCTGGTTTGGGGATGAGTGTGATATTGGCTTCGTAGAATGAGTTTGGGATAGCTCCTTCCTTCTCTGTTTCTCTGAAGAGCTTGAGGAGTATGGGTATTAGTTCTTGTTTAAAGGTCTTATAGAATTCTGCTGTGAATCCATCTGGTCCTGGGCTTTTTTTTGTTGGAAGACTTTTGATAGCTTCCTGTATCTCATTATAGGATATTGGCTTATTTAATTGGTTAACTTCTTCTTTGCTCAGTTTGGGCAACTTGTATTTCTCTAAAAATGCATCCATTTCTGCCCGATTTTCTTCCTTTAGAGAGTATAGCTTTTGAAAGTAGTCTGTTAGAATTGTTTGGATATCTTGGGTACGTGTTTTGATGTTTCCCTTGGCATCCCTAATCCTATTAATATGGGTTTCCTCTCTTCTTTTTTTAATTAATCTAGCCAATGGGCCATCAATTTTGTTTATTTTTTCAAAGAACCAGCTTTTTGTTTGGTTTATTTTGGTTATGGTTTTCTGATTTTCTAATTGGTTAATCTCTGCTTTTAATTTGGTTATCTGGCTTCGTCTAGTAGCTTTAGGTCCCATTTTTTCTTGTTTTTCTAGCTGTTTTAATTGCAACATGAGATTATTTACTTGGTCTGTCTCCATTCTCTTGATGTGGGCACTGAGGGCAATAAATTTGCCCCTCAGGACTGCTTTTGCTGTGTCCCACAAGTTTCTTTGTGAGGTGTTTTCATTTTCATTGAGTTGTAGGAAATGCTTTATTTCTTCTCTGATCTCTTCTGTTATCCAGGCATTGTTAAGGAGTGTGCTGTTCAATTTCCATGTATTAGAGAAATTTCTGCGGTATGCTTTGTTATTGAGAGCTAGCTTGATTCCACTGTGGTCAGATAGGATACAGGGGATTATGTCGATCCCTTTGTATTTGCTTAAGTTCCTTGCATGAACTATGATATGGTCTATTTTGGAGAAAGTTCCGTGAGCTGCTGAGAAGAATGTGTACTGTGTTGTTTTAGGGTGAAATACTCGGTAGATGTCAGTTAATTCCGCTTGAAGTATGGCCTCTCTTAATTCGGTAGCTTCTTTGCCAATCCTCTGGTTGGTAGACCTGTCCTTTGGTGAGAGTGGTGTGTTAAAGTCTCCTAGTATTATCATATTGGGATCTATTTTATTCTGTAAGTTTGAGAGCATTTGTTTGACATATCTGGGTGCACCAATATTTGGGCATATAAGTTGATGATGGTTATATCCTCCTCTTGGATTGTTCCCTTTATTAATATGTAGTGTCCGTCCTTGTCTTTCTGTACTGATTTTAGTGAAAAGTTTATTTTGTCAGATATCAGGATAGCTACACCTGCTTTCTTACTGGGGGCGTTTGATTGGTAGATCCTTTTCCACCCCTTCACTCTGAGTTTGTTTGTATGTTTGGCTGAGAGGTGGGTCTCCTGAAGGCAACAGATGGATGGGTCTTGTTTTCTGATCCAGTCCTCAGTTCGTTTTCTTTTGATTGGCGAATTCAGCCCATTTATATTAAGAGAAAGTATAGAGAGATGCATTGTTGTCCCTGCCATTCCGTTTTCCTAAGTTTTTCTTTTTTTCCTTTCCTCCTGTGCTTGCTCAGTTAGACTTTGAGTAACGCCTGTTTGGGGCAGGCCCCAGTTCCTGGCTGCTTTCTTCAGGTTGTGTCCCCCCTCTTAGAATTCTTTGTAATGCTGGCTTAATGTTTATGTATTCATTTAGTTTTTCTTTGCTATTAAAAGTTTTCAGTTCTCCATCGAATGTGAATGCTAGCTTTGCCGGGTAGATCAGTCTGGGTTGGCAGTTATTGGCTCTCAGGGCTCGTATGGTGCTTTCCCAGGCTTTTCTTGCATTCATTGTTTGTGTGGAGAGATCTGCAGTAATTCTTATTTTTTTCCCATTGTAGTATAGCTCCTTCTTCATTTTTGCTGCATGCAGGATTGTTTCCTTATTATTCAGATCTATCATTTTTACTATAATGTGTCTAGAAGTGTTTCTCCTGGGGTCTTGCTTGTTGGGTGTTCGATAAGCTTTTGTGATGTAGTTAAGATGGTCGTTTTTGAGGTGGGGAAAATTTTCATTGATTATCTTGTTAAATAGGTGTTGCATTCCCTTGCTCTGGAATTCCTCACCTTCGTCCACTCCAATTATGCGAAGGTTAAATTTTTTAGCATTATCTGCTTGCTCTTGAATATCCCTTTGGTTTAACTTGAGTGATTTTTCCATATCTGTCACTTTTTGGTCCAGTTGGTGTATTCTGTCTTCTGTATCTGACACTCTACCTTCCATATCATTCACTCTGTTGACAGTGGCTTCTATTGTGGTTTGCATGGAGGAAATGGATCCCTTTATGGATTCAATGTTGGTTCTCAGAGTACTGATCTCACCTCTCAATGAGGTATGCATTACCTCTAATTTGGCGTTTATCTCACTTCTTACTGAGGTTTGTGCAGCTTCTATTTTTGCATGCATCTCTTGTTTGATACCCTGTATCTCTTTGGATAGTTCATCCTTGTGCTCTTTCAATTTCTGATCAATTTCTCGCTTTATTTCTTGAGTCATTGCCTCCAGCAACCCTTGGAAGTAGCCTTTGTCTTCCATTCCTGCTTTGCTCCCACTGGGACTCTCCCCTGTGTGGCTGCTGGCTTTTGAGGTGAGCTTGCTGTCCTGGGTGGTAGTAAACCTTGTGATTTTTCTCTGTGATTTTCGCATGGAGGTTCAGGAGACTGCTCTTCAATTTTGTTTTGGTGTGTCTGTCTTTGCTTGGTTGCTGATTCTGTATTGGTAGAGAGAGTCTGTGCCTGATCTGGGTTCTGTTGGGAGCCTATTTCCAGCTGCTATTCTGACTTACTTAGGATTCTCAGCTCTCTGCTGTAGATTGCTGGCAGTTCCCGCCTTTGGAAGGGTTGAGCAGCCTAGACTGCTTGTGTTTGCTCCTACGGGTGCTCTTGTGAAGAACAGATGCTCTGGATGCACTCTCCCAAATGCTGGAGTCTGCTATGGGCTCCTGATGTGTTTTTGTTTGTTTGTTTTGGGCTGGTTGTGGGCGTGAACTCTAGGTTTGGGTGCTGTCCCTCAGCTTTTCAGCTAAAGGCTGGCACCCTACCGTTTGAGCCACAGCACCACTTCTGACCCTTTTTGCTTTTGTGATGCTGAGGAATCAGATCCAGGGCCTCATACATCCAAGACTATCACTCTATTGCTGAGCCGCCTTAACAGTCTGAGCTCCTGCTTACTATCAGGTGCTGGCAGCCTGTGTTGCCCAATTCCCAGTCTAGGGTATATGGGTGGAGTTTTGGTGGGGTTTGGGCTTCTCTTGTCCTGGGCCTCCAGGTCTTTTGTTGTCACAGGCGTGCTTCCCTGGGGAGTGTTGTTTCCTGGCTTTCTCCCCTCTGTTGAGGCGTATGCTCAGCTTTTTACTTCAATTGGGAGGAGTTGGTTGTGTTGTTCAGGCGCCGGATCCCGGGGCCTGGTTCCGGCCCCAGCCTGGAGCGCGCTTGTTAGGCCTGTGCTGATGTGTATACCACCTAGGTTATGCAGCCTGGAGTGCACTCGTTAGGCCTGTGCTGATGTGTATACCACCTAGGTTATACAGCCTGGGGGACACAGTTCAAATTTCTTCTACTGTTGGTAGTCTTGACCCAGGGGCGCTGTTCCTGGCTTGGGCATTTAAGCTCCCTTCCAGGGGTGCTCTTGCTCTAGCCTGGCCAGCTGAGTGTGCTCCACGGGCTGGTGGAGCTCTCAAACAGTTCCCAGTTTTAGTGGGTCCTGTGGTCCGGGTGTTGGGGTAGGGAGTCTAGGTCAGGGTCTGGGGATTCCCTCCAGCTCTGGTCTCCCTTGAGGGATACACTTCCCCTGTGGGGTACTCACCCTGGAGCTGGTTGTTTCTGTGTGGTGTAGGTTGTCAGTTGTTGTTGCAATCCGGGCTGGGTTGGGCGGTGGTGGCTCTGTGTGATTCTTTTCTGTCTCTGCCTCTGTCGAAGCTGTCGGGTCAAGAGTGTCCCCGCTCAGGCAGCTTCTTCACGGTACCTCTGGGGCCCGAGTGGCCCCGCCGGGTCGTTGCGATCGTGATCGTTGCGATCGTGATCGGGCGGGCAGGTGGTCTGCAGACAGTTCCCTTTGTGCGCTGCTGGCGGTTTTGGCGGGATGGAACCTCTCTGCTCGGGTGGAGAGTGCCGGGTTGTTGCTATCGCGGCGGGCGCGCTGCTGGTGCCGAGCGGCTTTCATGACCCATATCTTAAGTCCAGAATCCAATCTATTTTAATAATGGATTTGGATGGGCAATTTCACAATAAAGTATATCATATACTAACTAAATGCAACTACTTAAAAATACCCAGAAATGTTCAACAGTTTGAAATGCTGACAATGAAAAGGAGAAAATGAGTAGTCTAAAGATAGAAATCCTCCCTGTGATTTAAACATGGTTTATAATTAAGAAAGTTGAAGTAACTGAAGACTAAGGAGGAGGATTTAAACATTTCTTCCAAGCTACATTGTATCATAGTGGTAGGGGTAGCATTTCAATGTTTTCCTTCTAAAAGTTTGCTCCATTTCTAGGATTTTTTTTTCATGAGAAGGCATCATTTTTGCAATGTGGAGATTAGTGGAAAATTGTATTCTAATTTATACTTTAAACCACTGAAACTTGGTGGAAGGCTTGTGTTCAGAAAGTCCAGGTATATTCATAGAGTCAGAGTTTGTGGCAGGTAAAAGTAGACACATCTGTGCTATATTTAGGATTTCTCATCTCTTCAAAACCCTATCCTGAGATTTTTCTATTTTTAATATTTTTGAATAAATTTAAAATAAGACAGGATGCTGCTTTACCAAGCCCTTGATTCTGATAGCAATTAAAATAAGACAGGATGCTGCTTTACCAAGCCCTTGATTCTGATAGCAATTAAATATAAATTACCTTTCTCACTTTCACAGTTTTATTAGGAAGCTGCCTGCAATTTAAAACTCATCAAGATTTGATGAGAATATTTTAACTTCAAAGCATACATATTCACTTGTGAGGATCTGTATGTGACACTTTTTCTTTTATACTTTGAACAGATATGCTTTATCCTTTGAAGAAAATGCTTTAGAGCAAGTATGAATGCCTATATCATGTTAAAAAGAAAACTAAGGAGGAATCCATAGCCTGGTACCATAAAATTAAAGTTTGACTTGAAGCAATATAAAAGGCAATGGGAGACAACAAATATGTAACTTTATTTGCTCCTGACCAATTTATTGCAATTTAACAGAATGAATAGGAACTACTAGACACTTGTTTTAATTATAGCAACTTTGAAGTCAGGTCTTGAGATGCTCACAGAACTGTCACCAGCTACAAATCTTTATTTAAATGTTTTCTTGGAGGGTTGAGGGTGTGGCTCAAGTGATAGAGTGGCTACAGATATAAAGGTAAATCCCACACCAGCCTTTTAGAATGACTAGCCTACCTGGAATTGCAAATAAGCAAAATATATCATTCAATCCACCTTTTTCTTATGGCAAATATCCTGTTAAAGGATTGATGGGTAATGGAAAGTTCAAGTTACACTTCTGTAAACTAATATCTCATGGCTATTTAAAGAGTGGGCAAAAAAATGAGCATCAATTTGGTACACATATTTCTTTATCAACACCTCTCATATGTTTATCTTGCTTGTTGAACTCATCCTGTTTCTTCCCTTTCATTCTTCCAGTCTAGTTTCACTCAGTGAAAGACACCAGTCTTTCCTGGTATTTCTCTCATTCCTTAAGGCAATAACAGTCATAGAAGCTCATGTCTCTAGTGACTTTCATAACTGAGCTGTATGACAGTGATTATCTACTTCCCCTGTAATGCATCCCAGGAAACTAAGGAAATGAGTCAGTAGTTCCCTGAATGAATCAGCTAGCACAGAGAAGGAGAGTGGGAATGTACGATTTCCACTCCATTTCCTAACCACTGCTTTTGTCAAAAGATACATTTGTGAAGCAAATTTGTAGTACTTTAAGAAAGAAAATTGTCTTTTTCAAAATCATTGACACTTCCTTTTAATTTTGAGGAAAAAAATAGTCAATCCAGAACTACTTGATAGACCTTACTTTTTACTGAGCATTTACTGTGTGGTCAGAAGAACGTTTTCAGTATACAGGTATCCTTTCAAGCCATCTCTGGGGTAAGTACTATTATAATCCTTATTTTATGGATATGCATCTTAAGCCACAGAATGTTAAGTAAAATGTCAAGATTCCTTGGAAGGTGATAAACGATTTGAACCTGGAACATCTGGTTCAAAACATCGGCTACTGATCAACACACTGCAATCTCTCAAATCCTTGAGTTCTCAGCCAGAAACCACATAGAAAATTATTATGGGAAATAAATATTTTAGATATAGCTACCTAAAAGTTCTATAGGCCTCATAGAAAATATTTACTGTTGTGTTGGTTTCAGGCATGGCATTCTTTATATTGATAGATTGGTGTTTAAATATTTTTGTCACTTTATGTTTGCATATAAAGTGGTATCATCCCTGCTTGCATTGAAAATACATGAGGTTTCTACTCGATAAGCTTCTGTTGGTAAAAGTAATGATGATGATGATGATGATGATGATGATGATGATGAAGATTTCTGTCTGGGAGAGCTGTATGCTCTCCAGGTGCTTTTAATGTTTGGGCTTCATATTAAGAAAACATTTGCCATGAAAACATCTGGATGACAGATTAAGCAGGCAGTCCTTTACACAAGAGAATCTACTTAATTCATTTGCTCTCTTTAAAAAAAATTGGGCCACCCTGCTCATGCCAAGTGTATTCATTTAAAAGCATATGGGCTATAAATGTATTGTGCTTAAGCAGAGTACTTTTCATTATTTTCAAATACCTTATCCGCTACATTCCACAACCAGGGCCTGTCCTTTTTCCTACTGTCATCTCTACCCTGAGGTAAAATATTGCCAAACATCCTCTTCCCATTTGCCCTAAAAGAAGTAGTTGGCAGTAGAGTGAACCTGACATATAGTAAGGAATGGACTCAGGAAAGAAAACTTCATGTGGGCGGACCATGACATATAACTGAATAATAGCATATGAAGAAGAGCCAAGTTAAGACTAAAACAATGCCTCTTAATTGAGAGTTAGTATAAAAAACGTCTAGAGTAGCCACATCTCCCTCTGATTCATGCGTGTGGGAGGGATCCAGTAAATGCGTGTTTGTAAAAGCTCCCCAGGTGATTCTGTTGTAGACTCCCGGTGAAAAAATCATTTCCATATATCAGTGTTTCTAAAAATTGTTTAATGACAAGTGTAGGCTGAGTTGCTTGATAAAAACACAGATTACCTTGGCCTTCCTTTGGAGGATTTGAGTAAAGTCCAGGGCAAGTGTGTGCATTTTCTCTTTAGGACAAGCTTCAGAAACTCTTTACCAGATCAGTATTTTATAACAGGGCCCCATAAAACACAATGAAGAGAGATGTTTGCTCGGTCAAGCAATGCAAACAAGAACTCTCTCCTAGGAGATTTTTAAAACACAGATTAATACAATAAAGGCTCTTAATAGCCTGGCTGATAGCAAAGAAACATATTAACATGGTTGGACCTACATTTTCATTATGACACTCTTTCATCTCACGTTTTCTTAATGCTATAAAGAATTAAGGTTTGTAAATCCATATTTTAGAAAATAATTTTATTTATAATAAGCATTTGTATAGTCCTATTTAACTAGAATTACAACAAGCATGTGAAGAATCAAACTATTCAGCATAGAATGAGATTTAATTTGGGAAAAATATTGAAATAAGAGTCATAGTAAGGTTAACTTTGGGAGAATTTAAATTACAAAAAGAAACATCTTCCACTCGAATTTAGGCCCTTCCTCTTCACAGTCTGTATTTATAACCTGTATAACCTTATATATTGACTCTGCTAATAGAAGCAGAGTAAAATTGGCTTTCACTGAAATGGGGACACTGCTGAAAGTATACTTGGCCTCATTCTCCACTATAAAGGAATAAGATATGATAGAACTTGCAACTAGTCAAAAATGTCCTGGATACAAGGAGTAGGCAAGTTGTAAACCTAAGTATATCGGTGTGAGTCCTTTATGAAGGCAGTCACAGTGAAGTTGAGGTATGAAGAGACTAAGTGTGAGACCATTACAAAGAAGACAAATAGGATCAGAGCTGACAACCTGATTCCACTATTTGGGGTTTTTTTTTGCGGGGAGGGGGGAGTCCTGTCATGGGGCCTGAACTCTGGGCCTGGGCTCTGTCCCTTAGCTCTTCAGCTCAAGGCTAGCGCTCTACCATTTGAGCCACAGCGCCACTCCACCTTTTATCTTTTTGATTATATGGTGCTGAGGAATCGAACCCAAGGCCTCAGGCATGCAAGGCAAGCGCTCTACCACTGAGCCACCTTTCCAGCCCCCCGATTCCACTATTTGTGCAGAGATTGCGGGTTGCCTCAAAATAGTTGTACCTCTCTCGTGATACTAGAATCCTTGATTTCTGGCTGAATGAAAGACCCATCTGGATCAAATTTCACATCTCTTCCACTTGTTTTCCTTCAACAGTTGGCCATAGTATAGGTGTCACAGGATTCAACTTGTTCTTGTGCTCCCAACTTGAATCCAAGAACATGTCAAACAGTGGATGCTCTGGTAGCCCATGCTCTAGTGAGTAAACCATAAGCACCAGGACTGAATTAAGTTCAGCAATGCCCATTAAATCCCAGCAGAGAAACACTGGATGGATGATCCAATTGATTTTTGTTAAGATTTGGGGCTTGTTCCATGCCATATACATAGGTAACTAACAGACTTAGCAGTCCACATGACCAGGTGGGTTCACAATATCAATTGATAAGACTGGAAAGTGACCCCAAAATATATGTGTGGTGTTTGTCTGGTATGCAACTGATTTCTTAATAGGGGAAACACCATCCTTTAATAAAACTATTAACCAAATTGACTTAGCAGAAGGAAAAGAACAGTCTCTGTGGTAGTATAGGCCTCATATTTAGACATCAAGAGAGTATATATTTGCCTCTGTCCATTGTGAGAAAACAAATTTACATAAAGTTCAAGAAAAATAGAAATTTACTGAACAAGTGACTAGACAAGCACCTATACCCAAAGCTTTGGATGGTCACAGTGAGTGTACATTTACCTTACTGCAGTATTGCTTTCCACATATTGTTCAAGATGTATAAAAAATGGAATATTTTTACAATCTTCATAAAATGTTTTAGGTACAAATGGCGTAACTTTTTAAGTCAATACTAATGCTATTAACCACTATCAAATGGATTGTAAGAAGCCATCTAGTATTCAGATTTGCAGCAAAGATATTGCTGATCAGCACATTTCCATGGATGCCTATATTAGGACATGTGCTTCTGTGGGTTTTGTGAAGAGAGGGATTGCTTTCATTTATCTCACCAATGGCTATAAAGTGCTCTCTGGGAGCTGGTTATTCTGAGACCCTCAATAACTCATCACGAAGTGGATGAGAGTTGACAGAATCTTCTCAAGTTATAAAGCCTTAAAGTTTTAGTTCCCTTTTTATAAAGTGAGGATCACAATATGAGTGCTTGGGGTTATGAAAGGATTTAGTAAGGTGAAAGATTTTAGAATGGTGCTGTGTGTACAGAAATCAGTGTTTTGACTTCCTTTTTCTTTCATCTTTAATGGTGTTTAGGCTAAGTATGCTTCCATTTACTGACTAACTTCAGAGGAAAAAAACAAGTCCTTGAAAGTGTTTAATAGATCCGGCGCAGTTAGGTAGTGATGTCAAGTCAGATAAACATGTCAGATTAATGATAAACCAATATTATATTAAATTTAACTGTGGAGCCTTTATATAAGCAAACAAGTATAATTTATTATAGAGAATTCTAACTATGTACATAATTTCACTTTTTATTTATTGCAAACAATCATAATTTTTGGAATACCAAAAGCAAAATTTGGAAGTTTTCGATATTTTTTCTTTACCTAAAGTAAAAATAAAATTGATTAAAAGTTATTACTTAGTATGAAGCTTAAACTTAAATGAAAACACTTAGTCATAAAGTAAGAATGGAGGCTAAGCTAAGGTAGACCCTCCTTGTTTTTGAGCTAAAATCTTACCCACACATTTGTTATCATTTCTGAATAATTATGTGGTACTTCTTCTGCCATGGACATATTCTCTATTCACTTAACCTTATTATTTTATACATCTTTGTTTTCAGTTTTGGAATATGCAGTTTTGTTTGCTTCGCGGGTCTGCTCTGTTTTGTCCCCTCTTAGCTTGATGATATTTATACAGCATCTGTTCAAATTTGCTTTCCTGCCCAGGGACAATCTACATTTTAGTGGTGCCATTATGAGTCTCCCTCCTAAGCAGCAGTCAGGTTAAACCCAACTAGGACTTTTCCTCTGACACATATGTTTCAGTTGGCCTTCAATTTCAATATGTTCTGTGAAAAGCCTGCAGCTTTTATAATCAGGTCATTTTAGATGTACAGTGGCTATACTGGACAATCAATGTCCCCCAACTATTCACCATCAAATCATTCTGCTAAATAAAGTGAAATACAGAATGCTTATGTGACTTGTCAAACATCAAATAGATAAGCAGCCTATTTCTCATGCCTGTAAGACTAAATGGCTATCAGAAAATGACGATACACTTGGCTCAGAACCATAACAAATACCCAGGATCTTTCAGAACCAGCTAATGCATACTGAAACATTTTTATTTGAGTTTGTAAAAGGAATGTGGCTTGCAAAATATTTTCTTATTACAAGAAACAGCGTGGAGGGAGACATGTATTGATAGATGCTGTAAGGATGTGGCCAAAGGGTTTACTAATATACTGTTGATGAGAATGTAAACTTGTTCCACCACTCTAGAAAACAGTAGAGAGGTTCCTAAAAAACTAAATACATAACTACTCTGACTGCATACATACTTTACTCTTGGGCATTTATATCAATCATCATAAACCAAGTTAGAGTAAAGCCACTAGCACAACTATGTTCACAAGAACTATTTACCACAGCCAAGATAGAGACTCAGCTCAGATGCCCTTCAGTGGATCACTGATTCAAGAAAATATGGTATATTATACACAATGGAATTTTACTCATCTGTTAGAGAGAATGACATTCTATCCTTCGAAAAGAAGTGGAGGG
Source organism: Dipodomys merriami (assembly GCF_024711535.1). Taxonomy (NCBI): domain Eukaryota; kingdom Metazoa; phylum Chordata; class Mammalia; order Rodentia; family Heteromyidae; genus Dipodomys; species Dipodomys merriami. Next base: position 43,186,030 of record NW_027202271.1, on the reverse strand, counting down.
GCTGGGAAGGTGGCTGAGTGATATAGTACTTGCCTTGCATGCATGAGGCCCTGAGTTCAATTCCTCAGCACCACATAAGCAGAAAAAGCCAGAAGTGGCACTGTGGCTCAAGTGGTAGAGCGCTAGCCTTGAGCTGAAGAGTTGAGTGATAGCGCCCAAGCTCAGAGTTCAGGCCCCACAACTGACAAAAAGGAAAGAAAAGAAAAAGAAAAAAAGAAAAGAAGTGGAAAGCCCTGAAAAGAATTATTTTAAGGAAAGTAAGTCAGGCCTTGAGAAAGAAAAGATGTATCATTTTGCTCACAATTGGAAGCTAGAATCAGCTCACAAACATGTGAGTAAATATGCTGGGTAGTATGCAAGTGTATATAGATATATCAACTGAAATATGGCAGATTCAATGGATAACTAAAATAGTGTAATTCTTTAAAAAAGAAAAGCCAAAGTTCAAAACAATGCCAGGAAATGGGTATTAGAAAGTAGTGGGGTGGTGTCAAGAGGGAGTCTAGGGGAGAGGAGAGAAAGAACATAGTGAAGAATTCAATGCATATCTGACAGTATTAAGAAAAGAGAGAGAAGGGCGGGTTGGGAGGAATGAGTAGGAATGTTGAAGGGAGTGTGACACTGATCAAGATGCACTGTATTCCCCAGGACCGACGAAAAAGAAAGATGCATTGTATTCACAAACTGGCAATCATTTTGTACAACTAAAAAAATGAAATCATAAAATTGGAATCCTTTGACTCTGTTTCTAGGTAGCAGCAGCTCTTCTTTCTTCACAGTTTTTTCAAGGAGAGTCAGACTTTGCACACTGATCTTTGGGTGTTTCTCAATTGCAAAAGAATATTTTTGAAAACATTAACAAAAAAGTATAAATACATACATCAGAATATTTGGTTGAATTACTATTTTCAATGAAGGCTAAACAATCAATTGAAATAGGGCTAAAATCATGAGGAAAGAAAATGACAAAGGAAAGAGAAAATTCGAGAAATGGACATTACTATATATGCATGAACTTTTATGCCAAAGTAGTTGAATTATTTTCTGTAGTTAAGAATGACACTAATAGTAATAAACATGATAAATACTTATTGAACAATAAAGAAGTCAATGGACAAAAGTCAATTTCCTGAAACTTATTTTGTTGCATAATCAGTTTTCTGAAGCTGATTACTGATTTACTGAAAGTGTTGTGAGTGCTTTAACAGGAATATCCTATTTCAGATACTGACTGGAGTCAATATTTATCAGTGTGTAAGGGATTTTTGTTGCTGTTGTTTTGTCGGATGTCAGTTGTGGGGCTTGAACTCGGCCTGGGCACTGTCCCTGAACTCTTCAACTCAAGGCATGTTCTCTACCACTTAAACCATAGCTCTACTTCTGGTTTTCTGATGGTTAATGGGAGATAAGAATCTCATGGACTTTCCTGCCTGGGCTGGATTTGAACCATGACCCTCAGATCCCTGCCTCCTGACTAGCCAGGATTATAGGCAAGAGCCACTGGCACCAGGCACATAAGGGATTTTTTAAGCTAATACTAAATTTAATACTTGTTGGGGTGGGGATGTAGCTCAGTGGTAGAGTGCTTGCCTAGCATGCATGAAGCCCTGGGTTCCATTCCTCAGCACCACATAAACAGAAAAATCTGGAAGTGGCTCTGTAACTCAAATAGTAGAGTGCTAGCCTTGAGCAAAAGAAGCTCAGGGACAGTCTCAGGCCCTGAGTTCAAGGCTCAGGGCTGGCAAAAAACAAAAACAAAAACCCTTGGTATAACTTCTTTGTTAATCTTCTAAGAGTTTCTTTTTAAATCTTAGCTAGTCTCTGGACATACCACCCTGAATGCGCCCGATCTCGTCTAAGAGTTTCTTTTTAAATCTTAGCTAGTATCTTCTATCGTGCCAAATTCAAACTTACAAAGGAATATCAGATTTGAAATGTGTTATTTTCAAATACAAACATTATTTGTCTAAGCCGGGCACTGGTGGCTCACACCTGTAATCCTAGCTACTCAAGAGGCTGAGATCTGACGATAGCGGTTCAAAGCCAGCCCGGGCAACAAAGTCCATAAGACTCTTATCTCCAATTAACCCCCAGAAAACTGGAAGTGGCGCTGTGGCTCAAGTGATAGAGAGCTAGCCTTGAGCGGAAGAGGTGAGGGACAGCACCCAGGCTCAGAGTTCAAGCCCCATGATCGACAAAAAAAAAATAGTCTGTTGGTCTGAACTATAAACCAACCATTAATACTCTGCTTTGGGATGCAAACACCTAAATTCTAAAACATCTTCCTCCTTCCAGAGCTTTCTTCCTCTTAAGGTATATTAGAGGGAGAATACCAAGGTAAAATTTCTGATGGTCTCCATGCTTCTGTATATTCATTCTATGTTTTCATCCTATTATCACAGGTCATTTCACTGAATCAGTTTGGAATTTTCCAAACACCAACTGGAAATAGATAGTTCATGAAATTCACGTATTATTCACCAAGGTAAGGCTACTTTAGAGATAGTTGGTAAACTTCCTTGATTGTGGAATCCTTTGAAACATTTCCTCTTGACAATATGACCAATGAATGCTTAATAAAATGGACATGGGTATTATATTCCTTTGAAAAAGGAGCTGCCATTTAACAAAGCAGTCTATCCCATGCCAGAATGGTTCTAAATCAGAAAATGGTCCTCAATGCTTTGTGCAAATAGATATCAATTTTATACAAAGAGAAAAGAACTTAAGGCAAGAGGAATTACAGGACTTTCTCTAAATCATAAAGTAGCGGAATTGGGATTTGACTCCCTATGTTAAAATGACCACCACATTATAACACCTCTTTGATGGTTGTAAAGAGTACAGAACTCAAAATGCCATAAGCAAAGGTATCAGTAGTTGTTATCTGGCAATAGCTTAAAGGACATTCTATGTTTATTTATGATACTCTCCAAGTAATAACAGTAAGAATACAGCAAAGATTCAAATAATCAGCCAATATTAAATTCAAAGTATTTGACATGAAGAGTAGAGATGAGAGAAAGGAAAATTAAATATTTATAATCTATTGCTCACTGCTATCACCCAAGTTGTAGTGATTTCCAACAACAGTACTTTTAGCTCCAGAACTGCATGATTCTGGGGTGAGTGGAGGGGTGGCCCTCTAAGCCAGCTTATCTTGGATGACTGTATTCACCTGGAAAATTGGCTGAACTTTCACATATGTCTGGGGCCTTGGCATAGATCTGGAAACACTACCACAATAATAAATGAAGTTTCTACTCTGAATGTCTGGCAATATAGTAACAAAAACAAAATGAAGGTGAAACCCATTGTGCTCATCATCAGTTATACTCTACTGTGTTGGTACAGGAAAAGATCAACAGATTAATGACATAGCTCTTGTTTTAGCCTTCTGTTCCTGCTTTTCACAAGGTATTGCAAACTTATTGGCTTGAAACAAGATACAATTATTATCTTAGAGTTCAAATGTCTAAATCAGGTTACTGTGAGCTAAAAATGGAGTTATCAGCAGCCTAGAATTCCTTAGGAGATGTCAGATAAGAATGCATATCCTTGATTTTTATATCTTCTAGAGACTATTCCTGTTCTTTCCATGTGGTCTCCTTGCATCTTTAGTCAGTGACGGAGAGTGGAAGCAATCACCTCATATTACCCTGACATTTTCCCTGCTTTTCTCTTTAACTTGTAACTTTCATTATGATTCTGTTGAGCAACTTCAATAATCCTGGATGATCTTTGGGATTAGTAAACCTGAGTATATTGGCAACTTTAATTCTCCCTTTCATCGAATTTTCCATATTCATAGGCTCTGAGGATTACAAATCTAGGTACCTGTGGAATCCTATTAATTTGCCTACTGTGTAGCTGATGCATTATTCTCCTCTTTAAACCAACTTGCATCTTGAAGAAAATAGAGAAAAGGGGAGGTAATGTAAAGGACAGACATAATCAGAAAGAAAAAGCATCGTGCCAAAAGAGCATTTAAACTTGAAGAAAGAACGATAATGATTGCCTTATTTAGAATATAAATCCTCTCTGTTACTCACTGAAGCTACCTCCACTTTCCAGTTACTTTCTACCAGCATAGAAACTCTTCCAGAGGCACAGATCAACTGCTAAACAAAGAAACTTTCTTTATATCCAAAAATATATGGGTTAATTTTTTTAACCTTATACCGTTTTAGTCATAATAATGACCTTTAGTAATGAACTTTAATGAACACAATATATTTTTTTACCTTATAACATACAGAACCTTTAAGAAGAAATTAAAGTATAACAGACTGGTAAATGAGACATATATGTTAATAGACTTGCTCCTAAAACTAAGTAACAGATCAGCTTCAAAAAGTTTGAATTCCTGGCCTCTAACTCAGTTACGTTACTAAGGTTTTAAAGAAATGAATTTTCTGAGAATTATGTTATACTACATTTTAAAATAAGTATTCCTTTCACATTTTCAAGACATTTGGCATTTTGTTTACCACAATTGCAAAGTGAAAATGGAAAACTGAATGTTAATCAAACCAATACCACACTGCCTAGGCCCTCTATCAACGCCTACTACAACATGTTTATGAAACTATTAAGAAAAATAGTATAAGATCTAAGTACATCATGACATAATGATAGAAGAAAACCATACATTTGAGGGAGGGGAAGGATAGATCTTTAAAGGTGTTGGCAGTTTTATGAAGATGCTGTGGGTGGAAAGTTAAAAAAAATTCGAAAATTAACTAGAGAGAAAATTTCAAAGTACTAAATCTAAAGAGTGGCAATGGACTGTGAAATTGAGGAGAAATGTTTTTTCAGCAGGACATAAAGAAATCAAAGTGGCGATAGTGGGGCTTATCATTACCCAGGTGAGTAGTTCAGTGTATTAATTTGATGGAAAGCTAGCTCCAAATAGTTCTGATTGTTCAGCAGAAGGAGAGATTGCACTTTTGTTTAATTAGCAATCAATAACAAGAAGGCAAAGTCTCATCCAGTTTTGATCACCTTCCTTCTCTACATGTGGATGTAATTATGTAATTCATGAGTGATATTACTTCAAAAATATGAAATAAAACCTAACAGTCTTTAGGGTCACCAAAGGAAATAATCCAATTCAATCCAATCCAGTCCAAAATCATATTGAAAATCATAGTGTTACAGTTAATCACTCCTAAGCTAAAACTGAAGCATTCTGAACTATCTGATGAGAGATCAACAACAAATTCTAGTACCGACACAGCAAAGAAAAAGAACTCAATAAATGCATGTTTTTTGTTCCTGAGGCCTGCCTATTAACAACACTCCAGAATATTCTAGACATTGTTTTGTTTCTGGGATTTTCTTTTTCACTAGTATTTAATTAGCTTGGCCATACTCTGAACAATAATTGACTTACCCAAGATCTCATGTGGAAGTAACCACCAAAAAACACCATCCAGTTGTAGTTTAATTGCTTTTTGAACAATATGGTGTGTGAGTGATTGAAAATTCTTTGTAAGTTAGGTTTTAACACAGGACTACTTTTCATGTACATGTGCTTTAGGCTCACCAACTTTATTCACATATTTACTTCAATTATTTTGATCCAATTTTTGCTTTCTGTTTTTGTTTTGTTTTGTTTTTGTTGGGCCTGGGGCTTGAACTCAGGACCTGAGCTTTTTTGTTGTTGTGTTCAAGGTTAGCACTCTACTACTTGAGCTACAGCACCACTTCCAGCTTTATCTGAGTAGTTACTGGAGAGTCTCATGAACTTGCCTGCTGGGGCTGGCTTTGATTTCTGATCCTCAGATCTAGGACTCTCAAGTAGTTAGGATTATAAGTATGAGCTACCAGCGCCCAGCTCTGCTTTCTGCTTTTAACAAGTTATAGTTGGAAAGATATTATACCTGTGTACTTAGCTGTACTTGGTTCTTTATATCAATATAATCTCAACTTGGAAAGACCCCAGGGAATTAAACCAATTTGCACTTTTAAACCAGTCTAATGAATATAGAATAATTAAATGTATTATTTAGTCTGAAAACTCCTTAATATATTTTCTTATGGAGGCAATTATAGATATCTAATATCTTGTACACGAACACCAAATACTACCCACTGTATACATGCTTACATACATATACATACATGCACACATGCGCACACACACACACACACACACACACACACACACACACACACACAATACTGCTGTGTGTGGATGTTGAGGACATTGGGGTAATGACTTGAAAGCAGTCCCTGAGTCGGGTGTTCATGTAAAGATGTGTACTTTAAGTAAAAGGAGAGGCATAATTTTAAAGTCCATTGTGAGTGCATTATCCAGCCCATGTGCACATACAAAAACATATCATGCTGTTTTTCCCAGTTATACCTTCATGTAAATAGCACTATTGCTCAACTTTATTATTCACAACTTTATTATTCACAAAGCCCTATGTTTTTTATATTATCCATGCCAACTTTGATAATTACACATTACAAATGAAATACAATTATAAAATATTTACTAATTTTCACATTTCATAGTAGTGATTTAGTGCCTTTGTTTCTTTTAATTTATAAAATTTTGCTCTTCAAAATTATTGTGAAAATGATGCAATGAATATTTTATGCCTCTTTCTCTGCTATATGTGAAATATATGAAAGCATAAGTATTCATATATGTATATGCTTTATATAAAAGGTTTTTGAAATCTATGAAAGTGTAGGTATATATATGTTTATATATGTTTTATAGAAAAGGTATTTGAAATATATGAAAGCATATATAAATATATCTATAATAAAAATAGATAGATATATGGGTAGATAAATAGATACACCTATGGTCAATCATCTCTATAAGACTGAATTTTCCCAAATTAAGACTAGTATTGTAGCTTTATTAAGACTGAAGTCTTCATGGTAGAATAACTAAAATTCCATGAAAATGTGAACACACTGATTTCAAAGAGCAGGCCAAGTGTACGTCTATGGAAAAGGAACCTTAACAGTAATTGTGATTGGACCAATAATTTTGTTTACCATTGCTCTGCTTTACATCTACTTTCTCATTTAGTTTTTGTACCAATTCCCTGTAGAAGATGCTCATTTCCCTTTTGGAGACTAAGGACTAAAATGTAGGAATGTACTTTGTCAGTACCACACAGCTAATAAATCAAGACATTGGAAATTAACTCAGAGAATTTTAAACTAATACATGAATTGCTTTGGAGGATGAGTTTAGATTAAAACATCAAGTCTTAAGGTTTCTTTCAGATCAAACAACACCAGCATTACCCCAAAATTGAAATTCTAAGTTTTAAGCTTCACTCTAGACCTACAAAATCGTATTAATTTTTGTGATTTTAGAAATAAGATAATAATAAGCTTAATAAATCCCTAGGCAACTCTGACTTATGCTAACATTTAAAGATTCTTGCATTCAAGCAACCTGCAGGTCTTTTGTTCTCAAAAAGGAAATACTAAAAATGATATGTAAATAGATCTTCCTAATTGCAAAGACTATACTCAGAAGCTCTTTCAATTCTTAATTGTATCTTGTCAAAATAGCAATATAATGTTGAATGCTGCCACTTGTCTCTATCCCCCTGATAGACCATACTAGTCTATGATATGTAAAGCATAGAACACATGTAAAGCATATATAACACATGTGTATTTAATAGGTAATGTATAATCTGTGTTTTATTGGATAATATATCTGATAGTATGATCTTTGTATAACAATTTCTTTGGTATTGAAGGCTATATCTGAGATAGTCTTATCACTGAGTAGATTAGAGATATAATTAAATTATTCTAAGGTTACTCATAAGGTTTGTTACATAATCTTACTTTTATTCATTTACTTTCAACATTCATAATCATCTACTAAACAAATTTGTTTCTAACTATTGTGTTGTCTCCCCTAGAAATTCTTTTTTGTATATATATAGATAGATAGATAGATAGATAGATATATGTATATTTATTGTAAAGATACTGTACAGAGGGGTTACAGTTACATGAGTAAGGTAATGAGTACATTTCCTATCAAGCATTGTTACCCCCTCCTTTGTTTCTCCCCTACCATCCCTTCCCTCCCCACGGCCCCAATTCCTCCCCCCCCCACCCCACTCCTGAAGTTGTAAAGTTCATTTTCAACATAGTGTCTTGTACATCTCATTGTTACAATGGGTCAACCTGTATCCCTACTATTTAAGCATTTTGGTTTTTTCCCTCCCCCTCTCCAAATTAGAAAAAATGTATATACAAGATGCAGGACACTGGAATCAAATACAGTGAAAACTATGTTTATTGCAGCATTATTTACCATAACTAAGATATGCAACTAACCCAGATGCCTCTCAGTAGATGAATGGATCAAGAATTGAAAAAAATTATATTAAGTGAAGTAAGCCATGCCCAAAGAAACATAAGTCCCATGGTTTCCCTTATTTGAAAAAACTAGTATATGTCTAGGATACAAAAAAGATCAAAAGCTATGTACATGACCAGATAAGATGATGTTAAGCAAAATGAACCCCAAGATAGGGACACAAGTGGTTTTTTTTCTTTCTTGCTATTGTTTCTAACGTATTTATAATGTCCCATGTGATTTTTTTTGTTTCTTTGTATGATCCTCCCCCACAACATAACTCCTGTTTTCACTGTATTTGATGTCAGTGCCCTGCATCTTGTATATATACACTTCTCTAATTTGAGGGGGAAGGGAAAAAACAAAATGCTTAAGTAGGGATACAGGTTGACCCATTGTAACAATGAGATGTACACTATGTTGAAAATGAACTTTACAATTTAGGTGGGTGGGGGAGAGGGAAGGAGTATAGTTGTAGAGTTGTGGAGGTAGGAGGGAAGGGATGGTAGGGAAAAAACAAAGGAGGAGGGAACAATATTTGATAGGAAATGTACTTATTACCTTGCTCATTTAACTGTAACCTCTCTGTACAGTATTTTTACAATGAAAAACATATAAAAATAAATTAAAAATAAAATAAAAAATTTAAGAAAATACAGTATATATATATGTGTGTGTGTGTATATATATATATATATATATATATGGAAATTCTATGTGATTCATCAGAAAGAATGATATCACTCCATTTGTTAGGAAATGGAAAAACTTGGAAAAAATTATATTAAGGTAAGCCAGGCCCAAAGAAACATGTGGCCCATGGTTTTCCCTTATTTGCAATAACTAGTATATTTCTAGGACAAGCAGAAAAGGTCAAAAGCTATGTAGATATGACCATACAAGATTATGTTAAGCAAAATGAACCCCAAGATAGGAACACAAGTGGTTTTTGCTTTCTTGCTATTGTTTTTAATGTATTTATAATGTACTATGTGATTTTTTTTGTTTCTTTGGTATGTTCCTCCCCCATGGTATAATCCCTATTTTCACTGTGTTTGATTCCGGTGCCCTGACTCTTGTATATGCATTTTTCCCCTAGAAATTCTTATTGTGTAGATTAGAGTTGTAACCCAGATATATGTATGAACATGTGTTTTCATGAGCATGCAAGTATCTTTTAAAAAATAAGTTTGGCAAGCTTGGGGTGGGGGGAGTCTTCTAATCTATAAGTAATAGATATATTTACTCTCCCTCACCTGAATAATAACCAAACATAAAACACCTGTCAAGATCAGCTCAATGATGATTATGTTTTAGAAAGAACTGTCTGATCAGTTTTGCTTGGGGAGGAAATATTCTTCCACATCCTAAGGGGTTATCTACTAGGCAAATGTCAAGACAATTTGAATTAAGGCTCATTTAAATATGGTCTGCTTACTGCCCTGTTTCAAAATACAGACAAAGTGACAAGTCAAAGGGTAGGTTTGATTTACAAGCCACCCCCCCCCCTTCCCAACACCTCTGTCACATCAGCAGTTTTCTCTATGAGACATCTAAGAAGGCTCCTGGGTCCTCAACTCTTGCTTCCCCTTCACCTCAACTCCTGCGATTCTTTCAGTTCTACCATCTTAACATTCTCTTCACATCTGTAAATGTATGCTTGATTCTTCATTTCAAGGTTATGAGAGGCCTATTGGAAAATGCATATAATTTAAGAAGCAGTAAATCTGATTTGGTGTGACAGACAAAGGCTGTTGGAGAGGGTGTTACAACTACTCAAGTTTTCAGAAACTTTTCTCATTTATTGCCAATAAAGAACTTTCTCAATTTGGACAAAAGCATAAGCATGAGATATTCTTGCTAAGTGCTTTTCTTCCTAGAAATTTTAAATCACAAATAGTTCATCACACATTTGTAAGGGTGGTACTAAGTGCTATCATTCCTAGGGAAAGGAGGAAAAATGTCATTTTCCCCCACAGGAAAAACACACACACACACACACACACACACACACACACACACACACACACACACACACACACACACACACACACACACACACACACACACACACACACACACACACACACACACACACACACACACACACACACACACACACACACACACACACACACACACACACAAAATCTATCAAAGAACAATTAATTTCAAGGTCTAAGTCCTATCTTCATCAACCAAGCAGGAAAAAAATGCATCTAAGTAACCAACAATATACTGCACTAGATGCAGAAGGAAAAACTGTAGGGTGATAAATATGAGCTATTAATGCCCTTGCTCCATAGGTTATAATAAGAATTTAACAAGTAAATATATATAAAAGCACTTACAGCAGAAGAGGATACACAAGAAATGCTCAATATATTTGTTACAGTCATTATTTTTCTTTAAGAGTCTTAAGGCACATACATAAAGCATTTTCTCCAATACTTAGCAATACGTTTTGCATATTTATAATTTCATTTTTGCATTCTCAGCAACAAACACAGGAAGTGCTCCATAAATATCTGAAGTCAATTGAAGTCAGCTTAGCATGTATTGAAATAAGAAACCAAGCCTGGGGGCAATAAATTCTATTGAACAGTCGTTTCTCATTAGAGAGTCTTTTGCCCTCCCAGCTTCAGGGGGACATGACCTTTTATCATGTCACAACTTGATGGAGAGTGGTTTACTACTGATGTCTCGTGGTTAAAGGCCCACTGTTAATACTGTTAAACACACACTGTCTAGCCTCTTACAACAGAAACTTACCAGGACCGACATGACAACAATCCCAAGCATATCAGGACTATTAGACCAAGAGAAAATATGAGCAGAACCTAATGTAAGGAACTACAATAAAGGTGTGAAAACCTTAGAAACAGTGAGGAGCTCCGTTTGGGTTTCACATCTCACAATTTGTCTGCATTTTTCCTCCCATTCCTCTTGTTCCCTTAAGCACATACTAAGGCATTCATTTAATCCTATGACTTGGATTCTGAAATCTACACAAATGCAATTTCTTGTAACCAAGGGAAATTCCAATTTCTCCCTCTGGTTCATAAAAATATTACAGGTACAAAATCTTAGAGGCAGGTCTATTCTCCCATCTTTATTCCTTGCCTAAAATACATAAGTAGAGTTCCTATCTTCACTGGATAAGAGGAAAATAACTTTGTTTTTTCTCCAGTATGTGCAAAATTGCCCATTAAACCTATTTACAAACAGTCATCAATTATTAAATTTGAGTAATGGATAAGATAAGCCGGCACCAATGGCTCATGCCTATAATCTAGCTACTCAGAAAGCTGAGATCTGAGGATCCCAGTTTGAAGCCAGCCCAGACAGAAAATTCCCCATGAGGCTCTTATCTCCAATAAACTACTCAAAAAAGCTGGAAGTGTTGCTGTGGCTCAAGTGGTAGAGTGCTAGTATTGAGCACAAAGAGGCTCAAAGACAGTGCCCTGACCAACAAAAAAAAAAAAAAAGAAAAAGGAAGGAAGGAAGGAAGGAAGGAAGGAAGGAAGGGAGGAAGGAAGGAAGGAAAATAAAAGAAAAAAATTAAAATCTTTATCTTTGGCTCTATATACCAATATCAAACAGAATAGGAGTAAATCATCGTAGTCCATCAGTAACTATACATATCATCTGGGAACTATTTTTCCCCTATGTATGTGTTCCCTATGTGAGTGATAAAAGCTGTTAGGCTTCATTCCTACAGCTTGTGTTTCACACTTGTAAGGATTTCATCAAAGGAAACTAAATGGTTGAGCACGTTTCTTCCATGAAGAAAGAAATGTTTTCTCTTTTCCCACTGAAGTCCCCATACTCAAGAACATTTACCTTAAAGACACTGAACATGACAGGCAGTACTCAGGGGAAAAAATCCTTAGGAGTTCATAAAATTTAATGAGGAATGGAGGGTAATTTTATTATGCATATGCTTTACCATTTGGTTTGTTTTGCCTGTTTGATTTTATTTCTACTGAGAGATAAACAATGACATTTTCTCTATATCTTGTTATTTTATTTTTAAACATCTCAGTAATTTTGTGTACATCTGATAGAGAAGCCAGAGCTAAGCAACTAGTTCTGAATATGAAAAAGTTTTTACCCCACAGCTGCTTGATTGTAATAATCTCAAGGCAAGAAGTTAGTCAGGAGTGCAATTCTTTTGTTTACTTTTAATTTCCTTCTGACTTTTAAAAATATAACTTGTGTTCATATAAATGCTACATCAAAGCAGTCATAATAAATAATTAGAGTGTTATCAAAGACGGTTTTGTTCTTCCAGCTGCTAGAACCGTTTTATTTACATAGTATTGTGCAGTGCCTCCAAAACAGCTGCTGTTTTATGTGAGCTATTTGAAATGCTTCCTCTACTCTATCCAATGGCACTTTCCCAGCAATGACAGACTCATGACAAAACAGTTTTTGGACTTTCCTGCAATGCCAAAGGAAAATAACTGTAATTGGTGGATGAGTGCAGTGAATGGGAATGAAATATTTTACAAGGGAAAGATGCTAACTTGAACTTGCTTGCTTTTCAGACTGAGCATATGAAGGGGGGAAAAAAAAGTACAGATGTGCATGGATTAGACTTCTGAGAACATACTCAAAAATAAAACCTGCAGAAGAAGACAATTCCCTGACTAGTTTATCTTAGCTTTAGAGCAAACCTTTCTGGGACACTTCATTTAACCGGATTAGGGAGAGGAAGAGAGATATGGAGATTTCCCCAATAGAAGCAAGCAAAAGCAGAGCAAAGAAAAAAAAATCTAAAAAGTGTAAAAGAATAGCTACCGCATGAAAAGAAAACAGGCAACACAAGACAAGCTAAGAAGGCATTTGAAAAGAGAAACAATAAAAGAGGAATATCTCAGACTGAATCAGTATTCCTGCACATTGGAGCAAGGTCCCTTTGTGTTGCTGCTGGTGATAGGTAATGGGGTGGCATCAAGGGCTTCCCACATGGTGTATATGACCCCATGACTGCTCAAAGTCCTTTTAACTTTGCCCTGATTAATTCATCTGTCCCCAGGTGGTTCCTATCCCACGCCAATTCCAAAAGAAATGGAAATCCGTCTTTTTATTCTTTCTCCCAGAAAAAGATATGTAAGTGGAAGAACAGTTTCAGGTGAAATTGACTAAATATGAAACCTGCCAAGGCCCCTCAAGATCACTCACTTTCTAATTAGGCTGCTTATTTACATATTGACTGACAAGCTCATTCTACAGTTAATGATGTGAAATCCAAGCTTTAGTCTGAGTTCTAATCAATATTTTCTAATTCAATATTTTCTCTCATTCATTCCAAATTTGTTATTGATATCATTTGAGAAATGACAGCATTTCCTAGGCTAACAATTCCTTTTCAAAAAAAATTGTATTTTAGCCAGGCTTGTGGCTCACACCGGTAATCCTAGCTACTCAAGAGGTTGACAACTGAGGATCGCGGTTCAAAGCAAGCCACGGGGAAAAGTCTGTGACACTCTTATCACCAATTAACCACCAGAAAACCAGAAGTGGCGCTGTGGCTGAAGTGGTAGAGTGCTGGCCTTGAGCTGAAGAGCTCAACGAAAGCACCCAGGGCATTTTTTTTTCTTTTTTGGTTGTGGGGCTTGAACTCTGAGCCTGGGCACTGTCCCTGAGCTCTTCAGCTCAAGGCCAGCGCTCTACCACTTGAGCCACAGCACCACTTCCATTTTTCTGGAGGTTAACTGGAGTTGATTGGAGTCTCAGGGACTTGCCTTCCCAGGCTGGCTTTGAACTCAATCCTCAAATCTCAGCCTCCTGGTTGGCTAGGATTATAGTCTTGAGCCACAAGTGCTTGGCTGAGATACTTCGATTTGAGGGAAAATGTATCTAGATATCTGAACTGTTGATTTTGTTTATGTCATGAAATTTTAGTAAATGTTTTGTTTACCATAGCCTTAAAGGTGTTATTCTACAAGAAATAAATAAGCCCTGATTTATTGATCCATGCTTAAGATTAAATGCTTGTTTGTATGATTTTAACAGTTCCTTTTCATATTTTCATATATGTTTCTTGAAATCAAATATATAAACATGAACAGAGACATGATTAAGCCATGACATGTCCTGAAAAATGTATTGTTATGGAGCAATGGGAAAAAAAATTGAGTTAAGTGGATAATCAAAACAGTGGACTGTTGACTAAGATTAATCTGAGCTTCCCTGGATCAAACAGAGGAGCAGGACCTGTAGCATGGAATTCCACCTCAAGAAACCACACCGAACAAACTGCGACTAATGAGTCTGGCACAAACTGAGAAGATTCAAATGTAAGCATCTACAGGAGGGAAAACAAAATGAAACCGACTTCGCTGCCCAGGATCTAACCAGAGAGCCACATCCGATTTTTCTGCCTCTGTTTTCTTTTCCACTCCTGCCTCCTCTTTTTCCCCCTTGCTACCCTCCAGTAACTCAACCTCACCAGACGACAGCAACAACATACCTGTGATCCAGAAGCGGAGTGGGGGTCCAGATGAGGCAGCCAAGGCAGCATTCACCAGGAAAGCCATGTTCAGAGACTCCAGCTGGTAACAAGGCCCCTCCGGCAGGGCCTCTGGCTTGCTCAGTGGGTCCCTTCAATCCAGACTAGAATCTTCAGGGCCTCTATTTTCAGGACAGTCTTACTGGGATTTGTCTCTGCTGGTTTCTAATGTTGGTAGGCTCCCCACCCCCACCCCCAGAACAGTCTCTGTGGGTCTCTCAAGCCCATAGACACAGCTGCAGCCTCTAAAGCCCACCTGTGCTCTCCCGTGCGAGACGCCTCTACCCACGCCTGCCAGGGGTCTGCGCCCAGCCTAGCCAGCCCTTGTGGCCCCTGCAGGGAAGCCTCAGGCAGCCCTTCTGTGCCCAAGCAAGCCCGAATTTACCCAGACAGGATGCCGCCAGCCAACCACAGCGCCAGCTGGGCCCAAAAGCCTGCCATTGCCTTTCTGAGTAGGTTGCTGATGACCCACATAGCGCTCAGGTGTGGAGGTGGGCAGACGGGATGTCTGCGCCCAGCGGGACTCAGAAGCCTAGCCTATCCGCGCACTCCCCCAGAAGCCCCAGCCCACAACACTCAGGTTGCACCCATACAGCCCCAAAGCCCATCCCTGTTTTCTCACGCAGAACGCCCTACTTACAATGCGGAGGGTCTAAGCCCAGCCCGCCCCAGAAGCTCACCTGAACATACTTGTGCAGGATGCCGCCAATGGCCCAGAGCGCCACGGCTCACATCTAACTGGGCCCAACGGCCATGATTCCAGAGTAGCACACCTCCAGAAAGCACTCTCAGCTGGCCTCAGAAGCCCGCCCACATGTCTCCGAGGGAACACCAGCACTACAGCATCCACAAGAAAATCCCATCTCCTTCACATTCAACCTAATACCTAAACAGCCTCTACAAACCCCGAACCAAGATGCATAAATCACAGTGAAAGATCACAATATTCATGAACAATCAAGACAATATGCCACTCTCCAAACCCAACAAAATCTCAGCTGGGGGGGGGGGTGGGGTATGGGAATGAAATAAAATGGGCAGATCCACAAATAGAAGAGTACAGGAAGGACATTGTGAAGAAAATTCAGGATGCCCCAAATGACATCAACAAACAGACAGAAACTTTACATATAGCAAGGAAAGCCATGAAAGATGAAATTAACAAGGAGGTAAATACCATGAGAACTGACATGAACAAAGACCATGGAAGCATGAAAATCTCCATCTCCCTATTGCAAAGCACAGTTGAACGCATAAGCGATAGGATAAGTCAAGTAGAAAACAAGGTAACAGGAGTGCGGATAAAACAGAGGAATTAGAACAAAAACATCAAAGTCATGGTAAAAACACTCAGAACATACCGAAGAGATGTATTTATAAGGTATCGTGTGATTTTTTTTGTTGCTTTGTTTGTCCCTCCCCCACGGCATAGCCCCTGTTTTCACTGTATTTGATGATGGTATAATTTGGGGAGGGGAAGGGAAAAAACAAATTGTTTAAATAGGGATACAGGTAGACCCATTGCAACAATGAGATGTATAAGATGTTATGTCGAAAAACGAACTTTACAATTTAGGGGGGGAGGGTCGCTGAGGAGGTGGGAGGGAAGGGATGGTTGGAGAAAAACAAAGGAGGAGGCAACAATGCTGGATAAGAACTGTACTCATTACCTTGCTCATGTAACTGTAACCCCTCTGTACAGTATTTTCACAATAAAAAACTTAATTAAAAAAGAATTGGCAGAATAGGCATAATGTTGATAGATAAGGAAATGGAAAGGCTTAGAAAAAATTATATTAAGTGAAGTAAGCCAAGCCCAAAGAAACACAGGTCCCATGGTTTCCCTTATTTGCAATATCTAGTATATGTATGAGTCAAGCGGAAAAGGTCAGATAATGTGATAGGGAAATGAACCCTTAGATATGTATTTTAATGGTTTTTTCCTTTCATGCATTTGTTTCTAGCGCATTTATGAGATTATCTCTGTAGCTTTGTATGTCCCTCCCCCACAGTATAACCCCTGCTTTCACTGTATTTGATGTCAGTATAACCTGTAGAGGAGATGGGGAAAAACAAGTCGTTTAAGGATACAGGTGGACCTGTTGCAACAATGAGAAGTGCAAGTTGTCATGTCGAAAATGAGCTTTACAATGTCGGTGGGGGGGGGGGAGGAGGCGGGGAAGATTGGGGGAGGGGAGGCTGGGAAGGAATGTGAAGGGTAAACAAAGGATAAGAAATGTACGCATTATAAGATAAATGTACGCATTATATATATTAAATGTATGCTTGATAAGAAAAGTACGTATTAACCTACCCATGTAATTGTAACCCCTCTGTACAGTGTGTTCACAAAAAATAAAAAATAAATAAAAAAAGAAAATGATAGCAAAAAAAAGAATTCAAAACTAAAGGCACTGAAAACCTATTATTATTATTATTATTATTATTATTATTATTATTATTATTATTATTATTATTATTTTGTCAGTCTTGGGGTTTGAACTCAAGGTTTGGGCACTGTCCCTGAGTTTTTCTGTTCTTCAGTGCTCTACCACTTTAAGTTACAGCCTCATTTCCAGTTTTCTGGTGGTTAATTGGAAATAAGAGTCTCTCAGACTTTCCGGCATTGAAGCATGATCCTCAGATCTCAGCATCCTGAATAGCTAAGATTACAGTTGTGAGCCACCAGCACCCAGCTGAAAAAAATCTATTTAATAAAATCATAATAGAAAACTTACTCCATCTCAAGAGAGAATCTCACGTGCCTGAGAAAGGTGTACAGAGCTCCTATTAAAAAAGATCCAAGGAGAAATGCTTTTAGATTCATGATTGTGAAAACTTTGGACTTAAAAAAAATAAGGAATTAATTTTAAATGTTAGGAAAATCACACAGGGCACTTTACTACAAGAAGATTTGAATTACTGAAGATTTCTTTACACATGCTCAGAACACAAGGAGAGTGGGATAATGAAAGCCCTGAAATGACAATTGCAAACCTGAGTTAGTCTACCTGGCAAGCTAACATTCATGATAAACTTACCCTTTTTACAGATAAGATGATCAAATATCAAAAGGATCCAAGAGACTCCATTCCCAAGCTCCTACAAGTGATCAATAACTTTGGCAAAGTAACAGAATATAAAGTTAACCCACAAAAAAACAGTAGCAGACTTAACCCACAAAACATTAGCCTACAAAAAACAAATAGGGACGCTAATCAGGAAAATAACTCCATTTTCAATAGCCTCAAAATAAAGCGGGCATGTGGGAACAAATGTTAACTAGGGATGCAAAAGACCTAAAGCAAAAAACAATAAATTATTGAAGAGAGAAACTGAAGATGACATCAGGAAATGGAAAGACCTTCCATGTTCATGGACAGGTAAAATTAATATTGTAAAGATGAGCATACTACAAAAATGATCTACAAATTTAACACAATCCCCATCAAAATTCCAGAGACATTCTTTACCAAGAGAGAGAAAACAGTCCAGAATTTCATATGGAATAACAAAAGACTTCAAATAGCCAAAGCAATTCTAGACCAAAAACAAACAACAAACAACAACAAAAAAACAATGCTGGTTGTATCACAGTCCCGTCCCTACTATAGAACTTCAATAATGAAAATAGCTTGGTATTGACACAAAATTAGACCTGTAGATAAATGGAACAAACCCAGAAATAAAATTATATTTTATATAATTATTTGATATTTGATAAGGGAGCCAAATATATATGGTGCAACAAAGAGAGCTTCAGTAACTGGTGTAGGGAAAACTAGGCATGCATATGTAGAAAACTAAAAGTGGATCCTGGTTTGTCACCATGCACTAATACTAACTCTAAGTGGATCAAAGATCTCAACATCAGACCTTAAACTTTGAAATGACTGCAAGAGGTAGTAGGAGAAGCACTACTTACAAGCATAGGCAGAAACTGTTTGAAAAGAGTCCCAGGGGCACAGCAGATTGAAGAAAGACCTGACAAATGCTACTACATTTAAAAAAAAATGCTTTTGCATGGCAAAGAGAATAGTTACTAAACTAGAAAGACAGCCAACTGACCAGGAGAAGTTTTTTAATACATCTGACAAAGATCTAACATCCAAAAGGAGTTTGTGGAATTAGGCCCTCACAAAGCTAATAAACCAGTCATTAAATGGACAAAGGAGGTAAGGGGAGACAGAAGAGGTAAAAATGGCAAAAAGCTATGAATAAAAAAATGGTGCTTACACACTGGAATTTAAATAGTCATCTGTATGGAAATGGATGGACCTAGAAGAAATCATGCAAAGTGAGGTGAGCCAAGCTCAGAGAGACCAATGGAATGTTTTCTCTTAGATCTAGCAGAAGCCAGATCTAAGATATACCCGGACATGATCAATTAGATAGGACCCAGGCATTGACAGTAAGACCAAAGGAGGATGCTTTTAGGAAAGGAACGTGCCTCCGATCACCTAAAATAATAATTTTATGTTTTGTTTTTTTATATATTTTCATTAAATATCTATTTTATTGTAAAGATACTGTAGAGTGGTTACAATTACATGAGCATTTCCTATCAAGCATTATTACCCCTTCCTTTGTTTTTTCCCTACCTTTTATTGAAATGAACTGCAGGAAACGGAAACAAGAAGTTTTTTTTTCTTTCTTTTTATCTTGTTTGTTCATTATCTGTCTTTGGAGGTGGGTAAGGGGGAGAGGAGAAATGGAGAGACAAAGGGTGAACAAATACAACAGCGTTACACAGTTGACACTATGTTGAAAATGAACTATATTACTTGGGGCTGGGCCAGGAGGGAAAAACTGTGAGAGTGAAGGAAGAGGTGACACTTTCCAAAAAGAATGTACTCATTACCTGACTTGTGAAATTGTACCCCTCTGTACCTCACCTTTATAATAACAATAAACTAAACAGGTAAAAGAAAAAAACAGAATGAGTTAAATATGTTGTCCCACATTAAAAATAAATTAGAGTGTAAACTACATAACATGGTCACAGTATTAAAAAAAAGTAAAGAAAAACCTGTATATATTTATATTTCCTAAACATAATAAATTTAAGTAACTCAAACAATTTGATACCAAGCAACAACTCCATTAAAAAATGAGGAAAACCTGGGTGCCGATGGCTCATGCCTGTAATCCTAGCTACTCAGGAGGTTGAGATCTCAGGATCCTGGTTCAAAGCCAGCCTGGGCAGGAAACTCCATGAAACTCTTATCTCCAATAAACCACTCAGAAACGCAGAAGTGGCACTGTGGCTCAAGTGGTAGAGTGCTCACCTTGAGCTGAAGAGCACAGGGACAGCGCCCAAGCCCAGAGTTCAAGCCCTATGACTGACAAAAAAAAAAAAAAAAAGGAAAAAAAAAGAACAGACATTTTTGGAAGAGGACATACAAATGCCCAATGAGAAGGAGCAAACTTTGGCATTACTATTTATTATGGAAATCTAAACTAAAACTAAATGAAATATCACCTCTCCTTTTTAGCATGACTGTTATAAAAATATGAAAGATTACTTATTATATACTCTTTAAAAGTCTTTTATTGTTCATGAAAATGTGGAGGTAAAGATACTTTGTAATTTTGTAAGCTCAGAAGGAAATTAGTACAAGTATAAATTTCCCTGAAAATACAAATTTCACTTTGAGAATATTGAAGGAATATCTGTACTTTAAGGTTATTACAGCCATGTTCACAATAGTCAATGAATGGAAGCCTAAGGTCTCACTAGTGAATATGTGGGGTAGCTATTTCTGGTGTGGGGAATCTATGATACTAGGCACTTGAGAGGCCGAGGCTGAATGATTAACATTCCAAGCCAACCTGGGCTACATAAAGAGATCCTGCCTCAAATACATACATACATACATACATACATACACATATACTCATATAATTGGACTAATATTCAATCTTTAAAGAGGAAAAATGATCTAATGGACAACAACATAGATGAGTCACGGTCTTTGTCTTAAGTAAAATGAGTATGAAACAGAAAGAACATGTTTCATGTTCTCACTTAACTATGAACTCTAGAGAATTTCAACTCACAGAAAGAGAGCAAAATACTGGCTGCCAGAGAATGAGGAAATAGGGTAATGCAGATTTTTGAAGCAGAGTATAAAGTTGTAGATAGATAGAAATCACAGGTTTTGAGATCTATTGCTATCAGAGAAGCAATTCTCAACAACAAAAAATTATTGTATACTTTAAAATAACTAAGAAAATAAATTTCAAATGTCTTAGCATAAAAATAATAAGCAAATGATGTGATAGATGTGCTTATTAGCTCGATTTAGCAATTTTCATGTTGTAGACGTACATCAAAGTATCACATTATATCATGTAAGCATATGCAATTATAATAGCCAATTAAAGTTTATATTAATGACAGTCAAACAAAAATAAAAAGGGACAAATGTAAGTTAATTCCTGGTAATTCAAGAGAATTGAAAGAGGATGGTTTTTGTGTGCAACTTTTATTTTCATGTTTATAAGAGATATTACTTTTGTATTTAAATAAATATAAATGTACATTTATACTTTTTCCTAACATAACAGATCGGATTAATTTAGCTAATGCTTAATAGTATTAATATTTCAGGTTTACAAAATAATAAATATTAAGCCCTACTATGTTCCAAAGAAAATGAAAGTATTTAATATGGGATCCTAGTTACATGTTAACAAATATAATGTGAGGTAGAGTCACATAGGAAAATTAGGAAGCTTTCAGAGCTCCGAAATATCATAATGAATAATTTTTGGTCTGTTATTTCATTAAATACAATTTCCTCCATTATCCTTTTCATTCATAAGTGTACATAGATATGTGTTTGCATGTGAACAAATACTCAAAAACTATGGAGATATGGGATGAAAACAGTAATACGATCTTTAATTAATGTGGTTGGTACTTTTGCCCCTAGCCAACAGATGCCTAAATGAATAAAACAGGCTGCAGATGAGAAAGAATATGAAAGTGCCATAGATATATGCCTCTGGCATCAATATGTCAGTTATAAATACATGTTAACGTCATACACTAGCCAGAGCAACTTAGAAATTTTTGCATTAGGTCTGCTTGACCTTTAAAGTTTTAAATTGACTTTTTTTAAACTATAGACAGAATTAATTTATTGTTTTCATGCTTTGAGCTTAATTTGCACATTTATAATAAAGTGACTTTTCCTAACTAGTGTAGTACAGGTCTTACTGCCATTGCTCTTTGAGATTCAGTTGTTGGTCTGGCAACCCTCAGAAACTGACCGAGGCATCTTTACTCATTGCCTGTCCAGAGAAGATTGCTAACAAAGCTAACAGAACTCTCACATCCTTTCTGATAGATGCTTCTCTAACTTCGTTGCAGCTCAAATAGAAGTTGCTTTTATGCATTAATTGTGCCAGAGTAGTTATAGGAACATTTAACTTTTGAAAGTTCTAGCATTTGAAAGGTTGTTGGCTAAAAGCATTGGGGGTAGAGGAAGCCATGTGCCCAGAAGGTTCATAATGTAGTGTCATAATGAAGTTCCCATTCTACAGAACAGTATATGAATACAAGGTGTCTGACAACACTGTCACCCATTGCTCCTAACCCATCCCTTCTCTCACTTTTCTTTTTTCTTAAAAAATTGAGATTAGGTGATTACATAAATTTCACAGTATTGTGGAATAGTCATACTTAGTTAAAATCACAAACACATTTTAAATTGAATTTTTAAACCTCTGAACTACTAGGAATTTTCATATCATTCTAGATCCATTGTCCTTAGATTTTCTATATTGCTAGGGGACTTATACTGATTCATCTACCCACTTTTCATTTAATTAGATTTGTAGCACTTTTATGTTACATATAATGTTATTATGTATATGCATACATTATATATATGTATATATCTATAAGGAAGAGTATCTGTTTATAAGAAAGAAGAACATCTGGTCACATGTTACAGTATGGATGAGACTTAACATTGTGCTAAGAGAAATATGCCAGTCATGGAAGATGATACCATAAATACATAACAGACATAAATGTTCAGAAATTACATCAGGCATAAATACCATCTGATTCCATTAATATGAGTTATGTAATGCAGTAAAACTCAGAAAAACAGGAAAGACAATGGTGATGGCTAGGACCTGAAAGGAATAGAAAATGTGGAGGAACTGTTCAAAGTGTACAGTTGTAGTCAAGTAAGACATATAAATTTTTACCATTAGTAGCTCAATATTGTGCTTATAGCTAACAATACTGTACTCTTGGTTAAAGATGTGTTAAGATGTATCTCATGCATACACTTATACTATATTTTTTAAGTTATAGGGTTCATAGTAAGCCAATCATTCAGACTTCATTCAACTGATAAGACTAAGTGCATTTTTGCATCAGTTGAGTCTTTCAAGTCATCTTCTGAAACTTGTCTACACAGAGTAGCTGACAGTGATTAATGAAACCATGAAATCATCATGAAAGGAAGCAGTGACCACAACACCAGATTTAGAATGTGTAGACCTTAATTTGAGTCTACTGCTCTAGTTTTCTCTTGAGATTTTCCTATGTTGAAAAATAGGATTATGTATAGGCATACCAAATGTTTGCTATATTTAACAGCACAAATATGGATTTGTAGCATTAATTGAAACAGAGTTGTGGTGATCATCTTTTCTTTTCTTTCCTTTTCCTTTCTTTTCTTTTCTTTTTTTCTTTCTTTTTTTTTTTGTCAGTCATGGGGCTTGACTTCTGGTCCTAGGTACTGTCCCTGAGCTCTTCAGCTCAAGGCGAATGCTCTACCTCTTAAGCCACAGCATCCGTTCTGGTTTTCTGATGGTTAATTGGAGATGAGTCTCATGGACTTTCCTGCCCAGGCTGGCTGTGAAATGTGATTCTCAGATCTCAGCCTCCTAAGTAGCTAGGATTACAGGCATGAGCCACCAGAGCCCAGCAGTCATCATTTTAATAACAGCAAAAGTAGTAGCAGCAGCATTCATAACCTACTTTATTTACTTGCAATACTACTTATCTCTTTCTTAAAGATACAAATTCTGCTTACTTATTATACTGATTCTTTTTTCATTTTCTGCCTTTTCCCAACAAAATGAATAGCTCAAAAAAAAAATAAATAGCTCCTGTAAAATCAGGAATTTTTATGTATTATACTTCTTGATAATCACAAAACTCCAGAAGAATAGAGGTGCTCAAAATATATTCTTTAAAAAAATCTCAGGGTGTGAGCACTGTACCTGAGGTTGTTTTTGCTCAAGACTAGCACTCTACCACTTGAGCCACAACTCCACTTCCAGCTTTTTGATAGTTAGTTGGAGAAAAGAGTGCCCTCAGGATCTGACTTCAAATCACAATCCTCATATTTGAGCCTCCTGAGTAATCATCCAACATCAGCATCAGTCACCAGCATCTGGAAATCTTTCTATTTTTTCTCATTTTATTTACACTATATTATCTTTAAGTACGTGTACAAAGGATGCGCCACTTGACAAAGCAGTTTATGAATACAATGCTTCTTGGTCAGTGTCACCTCCTCAACATTCTCACCCCCCTCTTCCCTTACTTTTCTTAATTTTTTGGTACATACAATGAATTCTTGACTGCATTCTTTCTGACTTTCCCCTTTCACTGGTCTACCCCTGTCCTCTTGGCCCCACCCTTCTCCTGGAGGTATCCATTTCCTGGTTTTGATTTTATTGAGTTTTAACCTAATCTTTCTAAAAGATTATACTACTTGAGCTTCCGAAAAGTCTATTATACTTCAGCTAATTGAGAATTTCTATTCCACGTATCTGTTTTGATCATGTAGTATAGGGGAGATCAGTTCAGCTACTGTGGGACTATATCATGAGGGGAAACTACCGTTAGTCATCCAAAGACACTTCACTTTCTCAGGCACAGTAGCACATAACACTCTGAGAAACATTTTCTAATTAATATACTTAATATATATTTACAGCGTACAGCTTATGATGGTGGATGCTGGAGGAAAATTATAATCAATAATTATTATCTTCAAAGAGCTCACAGTTGGAAAGAAGAAATTAATAGATAAGCATATATTTGCAGTAGATTAATTTTCCAGTCAGTCAACACATACTTCTTGAGTTTCTGCTTTTTGTCAGGTATTTTTCTAGTCATCAAGGATGTGTCAGTGAATAAGAGTTTCTTCTCTGTTGGAGGTTTTCTAATTGGGAGCACAGTCATAAACAAATTTATAAGCAAGTATGCATTGTGTGAACTAATGATAATTAATATGGAGAAAACAATGAAGCTAATTAGGAGAAATAGGAAGTACACGTGGCAGTATTTTACCTAGGGTAGTGAGTGTACATTTCATTATAAAGTGACATTTGAATAGAGAGCTGATGGATTCTAAGAGCAGATCATGTAAGTATCTAGAGAAAGGAGATTTAAAGCAAAGAGAACAGCTCAGTTCAAAGATCCAGAAGCCAGAGATGATGTGTTTGTTGAAGGACCAGCTAGGCAGCCATTTTGGCAAAGAAATGGAGTAAAGAGGAGGGTAGATGAGTTGAAGAGTGCTAGTTCAGATCACATGACTGCCTTTCAAAGGTTTAATTCCCAAAGAGGTACAATTTGGGATGGTGTGATTCCATTTGGGTGGGATCACACCACCCCAAATAGCTCTAGTGGGAGTCATTAGGTCACTGAGAACATGCCCCTAGAGGGGACTGTAAGACACTGGCCAAGTACCCCTTTCTTTAGGCTTCCTGGCTAGTTTTCCCCCTAATATTTGCCCTATAAGATAATCTCTTTGATAAAAGAGAAGTATGTTTTATATGTTTCAACATCCCTGAAATACATACACCAAGAACAAGAACACACTTGTTGAGTATATGCAAAAGGTAACAACCACAATAAAAATAGAAATTAGAAAAGATATGTTTACTATAAAACTGCCCACTAAGTCTAATATAAATTCTTTAGCAAGCATCTAATCAAGCAATGATTGCTTGTCTTGGAAAATCCTTTATTTGAGTTCTGCTGCATATTTTTAAATGTTTCCTCTAAATAACTGTATATAATTACCTTGTAAATTAGCAAAACCAAAGGAGACTATTATAGAATAATTTTCAAGTTTAATGAGAAGTTTCTTTCTTGCTTTTTTCTATGAAAAGGGTTTTTCCTCAGGTGCTAAATAAACTCATTTGTGAATTCTAATGACTGTGTCATTACGAAGATATTATAGGAAATGATCCGAGGCTCCTTTTGGTCTTTCATTCCCCATAGAGAGCATCCTTAATGTCATCTATTCAGGATTTACCTCTTGGAAAATGCAACTCAGTCACCACCCTGTTGTGTTTCCAAATTCCATCCTGACTTTTAATCTAATTGATTCAGAATTTGGCAATCATTAACTAAATAGTACAGCAGAAAAAATCATCTGATTAGACTAACATAATTTTTTATCAATTTAATAGTTATGTTACAAATCTCATCCCATTTTAGAAATCTTGAGCAATGAACATTTTAGCTAAATGCACTGACATCCACCACTGAATAATGAAATAATGCATTATGATCACATTGTTACTTTCTCGTTACCTAATTGCTATTTTGTTATATAAAATGGCTATCTTTAGGTATTCTTGAAATATCAAAGACTAAAAACAATTATTTGAACCCAAAATTTTAACAAACATAAGCCCTCATATTAACTAAGCAAATATAACATTAGTTTCAGAACAAAACTAGTGGTAACAGAAGAGAATGCCCATTTCCCAATTTTCACATGCTTTACTGACAAGCCCAATAAACTTTAGCTATATGCTATATAATGCTCAAATCACTTAGTCTGATTTTGGCTATTAATTTCTAATTCTAGCATTTTTTGCTAAGTAAATTATCTAGTAGGCTGTATTCAAGGTATTTGACCATTTTGTAATTCTAAGATTTTCTGAAAATTTAAATTTGATAGTACTCTACATCATAATTACCAAAAACTCAACTTATTTTCAAAAATCTACGTTAGAAGAGGTCACAAAGCAGTGAGACAAAGGATTAACTAACTCAGCAGTGATACTCATTCGATACTATGTTGGAAATGAACTATACAACTTGGAGATGAAGGGAGGTTGGGACAGGAAAAACTGGGAAAAAATGAGGGAGGGGTTGACATTGTTCACAAAGAAATGTATTCATTACCTGATTCATGTAATTGTAACCCCCTCTGTACATCATCTTTACAATTAAAAAACAAACAAACAAAAAAGAAAATGTTATGAAGATTAAAAAACTCAGGGGAAAAGAATACCATCAAATTTTAATGAGTATTGAGCTTTCACTAGTTGGAAAAAATCTAGGGCATAGCCAGGCTTTAATTGTGTTCATAACTCATACTCTATAAAACCACAGTACATCTATACAGCACATTAGCATGTATCATTTCATTGTATATCCATGACAACTACAAAGTAGGCTGGCAGCATTTCCTTCTTTTTTGTAGATGTAAAAATGGGCTTCAGAAAAGTAAATTAAGTAGCCTGAGGTGGAATGGTAAGTGAGTATCTATAATCCAAGTTTCTTGAGGAGATTAGGCAATGAAAAAAAATATCGAATTGAAACACAGGTCTCATGACTGAGTATTAATACATGACCTGAAACAACAGATTACAATTCAAAACTTATCCAACACAATGGTCTAAATAAGAGTAATGTCTACTAAAGTCTACATGTAAATTCCTGTGCCTAGGATGGTGGTGTTGGGAGTTACTAGGGCTTTTACGTGGTAGAGTCTGATGGGAGGTCCTTGTGATCACTAAAGATATGGCATAAAGGGGAGCTATGTCTCTTCCTCTCACTTTTCTTCTGCTCCCTGATCAGAGTATTACAAATTTACTCCTACATACTCTCTTACCATGGTATGCCAACCATCACCTTTGACAGAACTAAGCCAGTGAAACTATGAGGCCTTCAAACTTTGCATCTTATTAGCTCAATACAATTTTCCTCTAAAAATTAGTTGCAGGTTATTTTGTGTAATAGTATGATACACAGAGCCTATCACTGCATTCACATGTGAACTTATTCCCTGGATTAAAATGATGAAGAAAATCCTGTACATATTTCCACTGGATCTTTACTATAAGAGGAAGATATTAACTAAGAGTCACAGCCACAGTGAATTACTTTGTGCTTGGAGTTCTGGAGCTAAGCTCTTCTCTACTTCCTGCTATCATAGAGAAGTAGGTTCTGCACTATCTCACCACAATTGCTGTAACTACTCATGCATGTACTCCTAGAACTGGCTCCTGGTACTAGAAATGTGATGACTGGGGCTGCCTGAACTCCAGAGTTTGTGAAGAACAAAAGGCTACATGGAATCAACACAGTATTCTCCAGAATTATTACCACTTGGTGGATGTAATTACCAAAGGAATGGATATCACTGCCTCATAAAGATATGTGCACTTCCATGTCTAAAATATCAATATTCACAATAACCAAGCTATGTTATCAGTATCTACCCATAGGTGAATGGATAAGAAAATATGGCATATAAATTCAAAATAGAACACTTCTCCAACTCAAGAAAAGATAAAGGAATCTCATCTTGGTTGAACTTGGAGCACAGTTATGTTACATAAAATTGTGAGGCATAAAGAGACACATATACCATGATCCCATATATATGTATAATCCAAAAATGGTAGGATTGAAGAGGAATGGGAAAATGTTCAAGGACATCAACTCTAATTAGAAATGAAGAAGTTGAAGAGATCTTGTGACTATTGTAGTGAACTGTTACTAATATATCCTTAAAAATTAAGAGTGTAGATAATAAGCTTTCTTTTCACAAAAGTATGTGAAGTATTTTAATGGCTTGATTTAAACTTTCCACACTGGATTCATAATTGATATCTTGTTGTCATTCTAAATACATACAATTTCCATTTGTCAGTAAAACAAACTTTAAAAGAATTGATATATTTCTGATCTATTGGGAAGTAACCGTGGCAGCGTAAGATGATCTACAGCGGCAAAATGTGATGGAATTATATAACTCTGGTTTCAGGGTCCAGAAAACATATGATAAGGCCAAGAATGGATTCCCAGAGACCATTTAACAGGTGAGATATTACAGAGCTAGGGAAGGAATCCTTTAAAGGCTATGAAGAGAATAGAATGGATTTTAGAGTTTGTTAAGTTTGGAAATTATCTCTTAGCCAGAACTTGGTGATGAATTGGACATGTAGATGAGAAATAAAGAGATTCCGGTAGTGCCATTTAGATTCTTGCTGACAATGAGATAATGTTAAAGGAGTGGTTTGCTAAACCTGTTCCAGCTGCATGTGTATTTGGGAGAGGAAGCACATAAGCTGGACAAACTACAGTATCTGCCCACCTTCCCCCAGTGCTTACTCTGTGCATATCCTGATATGAAGAATTTACTCACTTAATCTTCCCCACAATGTGATGAAGTGATGCTACTCCCACTTACAAATGAGGAAACTGAGGCACCAGAAGATAATTAATGTGTTCCAGAACCCGCAGGTGAGAAGAGATAGAGCTGTAATGTAAAACTTGGCAGGCAGCCCGAATTGTTTGTTTAGCCACCTCACATACTGCCTCTGTACAATAACCTCATTTTCAGAATAATATATTTCCATCAATTCCTAACATCCAGTGCAGAGGCAGATGAGCACCATTCATCCAGCAACACAGGGTATCTTATCCTAAAAAGCCTGGAATAGGTCCCAAGTAAAGAGCAGATTTATCCTTGCTTTATTTTAGGCCTGAATGAGCCTGGCAGAATAAATAACCATATACTTAATGATATTAGATATATTTCTTAAATACTCAATGTATTATTGCCATATACTCAACATCAAGAAATTCAATCCAAGTCACTTTGGTTCCTCTAGTTTCTTTGACATGCTAAAAAATAATCTAAATTATAATCAGCCTAAACCTTCAATAACAGCTTCACATTATAGTTACAACTTCAAATTATGTTTACTGAAAAAAAGTATTATGACTGCATATCTTGATTCAAAACTACCAGTGCACATTTAGTGTATGGTAGTATACCCATAGTCAGAAAACAGGACACCCTTTGCCTGTTTGCTCTTTGGGATTCTCTGTGGAGAACAATAAATAAAACCTAGAAAATCTTAGAAGGAAAATAAAGCAATACCCTAAGACTCAAATTATATATGTGTCTGGGTGGTTACACTTCCTCTGCTCCTTATACCTCCTTCTCTTACCCCTTCCATATACTTAAACTTTGGTATTATTTTGTTTAAAACTTTCTAATGTAACTATACATTTGTCCTTCCTGAAAGTGCCAATGATCTCATTTTGTTATCATCTAAAATAAATGTTCTGACTTTAAGAGAAAAATCTGTATTGACCAAAGAGGCACTATGTGATAAAAAAAAAAAATCGGGATTACAGAGAGCATGAATTTATCTTTGGTAATGAAAATTTAGCCCTCTCTTTGATATTTTCCCAGCATAGATGATAAATTTTTCGTAGAAGATTCTTTAATCATCCAATGGAGTTTATAATGCTAATATTAATATTTATTTTTGACATCTAATAATAATTTTTAGTTCATTACTTACCAGATACTGAGTGCATTTAAACTTAAAAGCTATTTAAATGTATTATTTCAGTTAGTTCTCAGAATATACTGTTACTCTCCCATTTAACAAAATACAATGATTAAGGGAAGCTAAATATCTAGTGCATAGGTGAGAAGGGATGAAGTCATCAAAAAAGAAAAGAGCAGCCATTTCCTAGCTGTCTCCAAATCTACTACTTAAAATAAATACACTATAAGATAAGTCTAAAATCACCATCTCCACTCAGAGCTATAATAACATTTCTTGCACTTTGATAGATACATGTTATACTTTACAGTTATTTTTAGGGATGATATAACTTTCAGGTCATTGCCTGTGCATGAACTTGGCCATGTGTCATCTACAGATCAATCTAGCAGAATTATTTGTATTGTGTAATCATATAACACTGAAGTTGAATGTAACACTGTAATTTAACTGCCAATTAATATGTCTTCTAAAACAGCAGATTAAGATTTGGCTTTACCATGAGAAGTTACTGGCTTCACTGAGACTGCCTGCCACACTCCATGAAAAGCAATTAAAGGCAATAGAATTTTCCAAAACTCTGAACATATTCTAGAAGTTCTTGTCTAAGGAACAACTGATTCATGCATCTTGAAAAGCTACTACTTACACATTGAATATTTATTTGTTAAAATCTGACTTTAAAGAGGAATGATTATCTCCTAGGGTGCCTAAACCAATTAAAGAAAATAAAATGTAACTATACTGAATAAGACAAAGAGATGAATCTTAGGCTTTCTTTAACATGACTTGGAAATGCATTTATTACTCTGAGTCAGGCACAGAAAGATATAGCACATAATTAAGAAATCAAATATACTTAGAACTTCTGTGTCCAAAATTGAATAGAGATAATAGGCAAAGAAATTGAAAGTCAAAAATTCTCTTAAAGTTCACCTCAAGTAGTCTTCCAATAGTTTCCCTCTGGTTTTCTGTAACATAATTTGTCTCTAGGAAGACACAATATTTGAAAGCTTTATTATTAAACACTTTATATGCAGAGAAAATTGTGTTGTTTTAATGGGATTCTCTTCAAGAACTCAATAACCTTCATAAAGGTTCACAATTCAAGATCCTTTACTGAATCAGAAATGCCCAAAGCTTTGTGTTTTTTTTCTTTAGCTTGAAGTCTGTGATTAGGATGAAGAATACAACTAGCAAAGCTAACATGTCTTTTTCTAGCTTCTTAGTACTACATAGAAATAACTGGGTGGTTACAAGGGGATTGGAGCAGGCAAATAGAGAGAGGAAGGACAACTAATCATAGTCATTATATTCATTGTACAGATGTGAAAATGGAACCACATAGCTTGAGGGTATTGATGGGATTAAGAAATATGAGGAAGAATGATGGACTCATTGTATTAGTAATCTGACTTGTTGAACTGTAACCCCTTTGTACAACTATTTAAAATTAAATGATTAACATTTGAAATATTTAATATTTATTAATTTAATTAACAATTGAATAATTTTTTTTTTTGTTCCAGTCATGGGGCCTGAACTCTGGGCCTGGGCACTGTCCCTCAGCTCGTCAGCTCAAGGCTAGTGCTTTACCACTTGAGCCACAGCGCCACTTCCGGCTTTTTTTGCTTATGTGGTGCTGAGGAATCAAACCCAGGGCCTCAGGCATGCAAGGCAAGCCCTCTACCACTGAGCCACCATCCCAGCCCTGAATAATTCTTTTGAGAAGTGGTTTTGATAGTGGCAAATGAATCATAAAATGAAGTGTTTGAAAGTGCCAAAGAGGTACATCAGTTAGCACTAGGAAGGATGTGAGACAATAGACATTATTAGAAACCATGTCAAACTGACCTATGTAAAGGGATACAGCTTTATTTAACATCACACAATTGTTGGTGAGTCCAGGAATGGGGCTTAGTGATGACAGATATTGTAATAGATGGTTAATGTCTTTCTCTACAATGCCTAAAATAATTCAGAAGGCGTTTTGTGTTTGTAAAATATTCTGCTATTCAAAAATTTTGATCCACTTAAAAAGAAGCAGAAATGAGAAAACAGTCTCTATACTGATAAAACACAAATCTCCTTTTACCAGTCAGTGAGATATCATGCAAATTTGGGGGGAAAATTTTTCAGTGTAAAGAGCAGAAGAGAGGTGGCATTTCTAAGAGGGATCATTGGAGAACTGAGTCTACGGAGACATCATCTATCTCAGACTGAGAAAATCAGCCTGTGAGGATGTAGGCAGAGCCTCTTTAGATCCTGTAGACATGCAGGATCAACTCTTCTGTAGGAAGGGAAAGACTGTGAAGTCAAAGGTCAAAAACAAGTGATGGGTGAAAATGATTGGCCTGGTATCTAGGACAGAACAAAAATAAACAAAACTAATAATATTTCATACTGATTTCTCTAATTTTCAACAAACTCAAAGGTTTCAGAAAATCTTTTGTAATATATCTCAAATTATGTGAGACAGTACTGCTTAGCACGTGTGGTGCGCGCGCACACACACACACACACACACGCACACACACACACACACACCAACAGCAGTGACTGGGATTTCCCCATGCAAATTCAGTATCCACATGAAAATATAGCATTGTGTTGGGTACTTCACCAATTAAATTAAGTAGGGAAGCAGACTGCCTTCGAGGAGAGTAAATCCTGAAGCTTATTTAATCCACTCTCTTTTTTTCACAAGTCCTCAGAGAAAGCCATACTTACTTGACTGTTCTGTTGCGAACAATTTACTCTCTTCCTGAAGAGTCCCTGACTCCACTGTCTCAGGGCTCCCTGATGCATGTTTGAAAACAGGCAGTAAATATCAATTCCATGTGTCTCTGGTTCTTCTGAGTACCTCTTATTGCCTTCAGAATAACTTATGCTTTAATATTATTTATAACAATAAAAAGAATCAACTTAATGGTTTCCAGATGTTAGAAACAAAATTAATCCACAGACATTGACTATAGTTTCTACAAAGGGAAGCCAGTGCCCAGAAAGTTAAAACATATATCCTCTATTTGATTTTCTTTGCAGAAACAAATACTATATGATAAAAGTCACACCTATTGATTTCAAAAGTGCTAAAATATATCTCTCCAGAAATAAAGGTACATGACTGAACCACATGTATATAAAAATAATCAACATCAATAATTACCAGGAAAGGGAAAATATTCAAAAAGATATGTCAAATCATAATCTATAAGATACTTACTACTAAAGCAAAGAAAACAACAGCCTAACAGTGCTAACAAAGGTGCAGAGAACCCTACTAGACTTAGTAACAATATAAAACAATGTAGCCACAATGTAAAACAGTAAGGAAGGTCCTCAAAATATTAAAATGTGACTATCATGTAATTTAATCATTTGAGGTATATGTTCAAAATAATTAAAATTAGAATATCAAAGACCAATGTTTATTGTGCATTATATAAAAATATTTGAGATATAGAAGTAATTCCAAAGTCCATGAGACAGAAGAATGGATAAACCAAGTGTAGAAAATGCACATGATGAAATATTATGTAGTTTCAAAAAGGAAAGAAATCCTACTATCATTACACCACGAATATAGAGGTCATTATGCTAAATGAACAAACCTAATCAAAGAAGTACAAACAATACACAATCACACTTACATAAAGTATACAGCAGAGTAAAAAAGGGAGCTCTTGCTAAGTGTGCTGTAGGCATACTTATTTTTCATTAAAGCTTATTTCCCTGGTAAATTAATAGATATATTTTTGTTTATTCTATTTTCTTCAATGTCAAATTAGACCGGAGTCTCTATATAAAATATATACAAGTGTGTGATCAGTTTGATTACAGAAAGAAAGAAATATTAACACAGTCTCTTGATTGGAAAGAAATTCAGGAAATAATAACTACTCTCTTACTTTTATAAGTGAAAACAAAATGTAAAGCAGAAAATCAATAATCATAAGCTTAAGATTCTATTTTAGTTCTTTTTTCTTTTTTTTTTTTGTTTGGGGGTCGGTTGCGGGGTTTGAACTCTACACCTGGGCGCTGTCCCTGAGCTTTCCAACTCAAGGCTAGAGCTCTACACTTGACTCACAGTGCCACTTCCGGTCTTCTGGTGGTTTATTGGAGCTAGGAGTTTCAAGGACTTTCCTTCCTGCACTGGCTTTGAAACATAATCCTCAGATCTCAGCCTCAGCTAGAAATACAGGTGTGAGCCACAGGCACTCAGCCTGTATTCTAGTCATTTTCTAAAAAAAAAATAAGTAAAAGAATACATTCACTGCATAATTTTGGCACGTTTCTTTAGTATTCCTGAAGTCTGTTGACAGTACACAGAGAGCTAAGACCCAGTGAAAAGGGCTCTGAACTTAGAAGCAAAGGCTCATTTACTTTCAATTCACCAACCATCTCTGGGTCTCAGTTTTTTCTTTTATAAGTTTAAGACGACACTGAGTGCTGGTGGCTCACACCTGTAATCCTAGCTACTCAGGAGGCTGAGATTGGATGATCATAGAAGCCAGCCAGGGCAGGAAAGTCCTTGAGACCCTTTTCTCCAATAAACTACTAGAAAGACAGAAGTGGCGCTGTGGCTCAAGTGCTACAGTGCTAGCCTTAAACAAAAGAATCTCAGGGACAAATGCCTAGGCCCTGAGTTCAAGCACCATCACTACCACCACCAAGAACAACAACAAAACCTTGAAGAAAATATCTAATTCTAATATTTACTAATTAAGACATGATTTTGAAGCCAGAAGCTAGTGGCTCACTCCTGTAATCTTAGCTACTCAGTAGGCTGAGATCTGAGAATCATGGTCAAACCAGCCTGGGCAGGGAAGTCCGTGAGACTTACTCCCAATTCACCACCAGAAAAGCAGAAGTGGCGCAGTGTCTCAAAGTGGTAGAACACTAGCCTGGAGGAAAAGAGCCCACAGACAGTGTCCAGGCTTCAGATAAAAAGCAGAAAATTAATCATTCTATTTTAGTTATTTCCTAAAAAATAAGTAAATGTATACTTTGTTTTTTAATATATATTTATATTTAGAAACTGTACATAGGGGTTACAGTTGGATCATGAGTACATTTCCTCTTTAGCATTGTTACCCTTTCTTTTATTTTTCCCCTACCATCCTTTCCCTTCTCACATTCCCAACTCCTCCTTCCTCCCACCCCAAGTTGTAAAGTTCGTTTTCAACAGTGTCTTGTACATCTCATTGTTACAATGGGTCAACTTTTATCCTTTTTTCAGCATTTTGTTATTTCCCTTCCCTTCCCCAAATTAGAAACCAGATGCCCCTCTGTACATGAATGGATAAAAAATGTGGTATATATATATATATATATATATATATATATATATATATACACACACACATATATGTAGTGTATATATATATGTATACACACCACACACACACACACACACACACACACACACACACACACACACACACACACACACACACACCCCACACACACACACAATGGAATTCTATGCCTCCATCGGAAAGAATGACACTGCCCCATTTGCTAGGAAGTGGAAAGACTTAGAAAAAATTGTATTAAGTGAAGTAAGCTGGGCCCAAAGAGACATAGGTCCCTTGGTTTCCCTTATTTGTAATTACTACTATACATCTAGGATAATCTTACCAGACAAGTAGAAAAGGTCAAAAGCTATGCAATATGGCCATATAAGATGGTGCTAAATGAAATGAACCACAAAATAGGGACACAAGAGGTTTTTTTTCTATGTTGCTATTGTTTTTAAAGTACTTGTAATGTACTATGTGATTTCTTTTGTATGTTCTTCCCTCAAGGTATAACCCCTGTTTTCAGGGTAAAAGTATTCTTTCAAGTACCACAACTAACAAAGAAATTCTAAAAGTGTTAATTAAATAACGAATTGCTTTATAATTTATAAAAAATATAACACATATTAGAAACCACTTTATGATCTGAGTACTCCCTTCCTTAAATATTGCCTCAATCTTAGTTAGTTGTCATGTTCACCATCATTCTAAAGTACTTCTTCAATTGTCATTAGTCCATACCTTTTTATTCTATACTCTGTTTATCACTACCAACCTGTGAATTCAGAGTTCATCACAAAAAGTGATGTAATGGGAATACAAACATATTGACTACCTCTCTCAAGCTCTCTCTAGAGCTTTGCATTGGTTTTCACTGGTTGAATAGCCTTACAAATCTTGAATAGGGTTGCTGGTCTTGCCAAAGTGCATATTCACTTGAGACCAAGTTTATACACTAAAAACTTGTGTGTATTACCAAAAGTTCTCACTTGAGAAGCTCTTGAAATCACTACATTTTGTTGTTCTCTCTCTCTTTTTAGCAGTACATGTCTCACCTACTAGCAATAAATGTAAACAGGTCTGAAGTGAGTAGTGAGTTACAGATTTTTCTTACCAGTTTTAGCCAATTTGTATCTTGTGTCAGCACAGTTAGAGGCTAACTCAACATGTACACTCTTCCAATGATGGTTTGTTTTATTTAATTCTCTTGAATTATGAAGCAAATTAAAGTTAGATAATCACCAATTATGTATATATAGTTAAAACCTGTTAAAACGTTTTATCCTTTTTAATATTATATACTGTTTTTAAAGATAAAAAATGATTCTAAGCTACACAATTATATTTGAAATTTTTAACATTACTGCTCATCCCTGATGGAACCAAACAGAAATAGAATTAACAAAGATATAGAATATAACAATATAATCCATATCCACTATCGATCGGCTCTAATAGATACTTACAAAGTGTTCCAAATTGGGGCTGGGAAGTTGGCTCAGTGGTAAAGTGCTTGCCTTGCATGCCTGAGGCCCTGGGTTCGATTCCTCAGCACCACATAAGCAAAAAGAAAAAAGCTGGAAGTGGCGCTGTGGCTCAAGTGGTAGGGCACTAGCCTTGAGCTGAAGAGCTGAGGGACAGTGCTCAGGCCCAGAGTTCAGGCCCCACAACTGGACCAAAAAAAAAAAAAAAAGTGTTCCAAATACCAACAGCAAAATTGATGTACATGATTATTTTCAAATTGGAATCAGGCAAAGATATCAGAAAAAACAAAACAATAAAGCAGGAAGAATCAATCTATCTGGTTTAAACATTGATTATATAAATCTAACAATCAATATCATTCATTACTAATAGACACATAAACTAGTGGAACAGAACAGATTCATCTAGACACACTCAACAAATTCATGATAAAGAAAAAGAAATTCAAGGGCTGGGAAGGTGGATCAGTGGTAGAGTTCTTGCCTTGCATGCATGAGGCCCTGGGTTTGATTCCTCAGCACCACATAAGCAGAAAAAAAGAAAAAGAAAAAGAAATTCAATAGATAAATTAAAGCCTTACAATAAATCATGCTGGAGGACATAAATATACATAGACAAGAAAAACAGTTTCACATTTAGGCATAGATTAACTCAAAATGGATAAGAGGTTTAAATGTACAGTGTAAAACTATGAAAGTTCAGGGGAAAAAACATTTGGAACCAAAGTTCAAAACAGAGAATTCTTAAGCTTGACATCAAATAATTCTACATATTTTTTAAAACTTCACATATTGATAAAACAGACCTAAAAAGTTTTGATGCATGGATGATCTTGCTTTAGGAATGTAAACAGAATCAACATAGAGGGAGAAAATCTCAAATGTGTAGGTACTGTTAACATCTGAGCAGTAAAATAAAAAATCAACAACACAATCAACAAAACACACAAAAGCTAGAAAGATACATTTCATCAGCAAAGGTTGTACAGATGGTAAGAAAGTTCATGAAAAGGTTTCCAACATCACTAATAATTCACAAAAAATAAACTGTAATGAGTAATCACTATTCACATAACACTGTCTAAAACAAACCAGTGACAGTGACAGTGACAATAACAAATGATATGCAGAGGGACCAGTTCACTTAAACAGTTTTGATGGAATTACAAGCTAATACACCAATTATTGGAAAGTTTTGTTTTTTAATTTTAAAGACAAAACATATAATGACCAATTACAGTATTGGTAATTGAAATTTGGGACAATTCTCTCAATGAAACAAAGAGTTAAATTCATACCAAGTCTGCAGTTTTATGTGTGTATAGCTCAACCTGAAAACAACTTAGCTGTTCTGCAAGGAGGAATAATTTTTAAAAAATCTGCCATTCCTCCATACCATAGAGTACTACTCACCAGTAAAAGAAATGATTCTTGGTAAAAACAATTGGATGATTCTCCAGAGAATTGTGTTGGCAAAAACTAACTACCCTTAAAAGTTGTATGTTATATGCTTCCCCTGATATAAAATTCTTGAAATGATAACATTATAGAAAAGGAGACAGATTAGTAACAGCCAGAAATTAAAGAAGGAACAACAAAGCTGCTCTATAACATAAACTGAGGAGTCTTGTGCAGATACAAATGTTGTGGGTTTTCACTGAATCACTAAAAATGTACTTAAATGTGACGTTGAATTTCAGTCTTGCCATATATTCTCACTAGGAGAAAATGAGTAGAGACTGAGGTATTTCCATACTATTACTTTCCACTTTATGCTCTCCAAATACATCAAAATAAAAACTTTAAAATCCATGATATTTCTGAAAGTTCCATGTCTGACAAATGTCCTTAAGAAGGACACTCTGAACAACATCAAATAATGAATTTAACAGACAGTTAAAATGTAGAAACTGATATATGGTGCTACTCCTTGTCCAATGGGCCAGACTAGAATTGTCATTATTTCTGTCATTAAAAATAATGGCAATTCATCAATTCTGCAGAAAAAAAATATCCATTAACCAAGGCTGTTCTGGGCCAATTTACCCTTGTTATTAATTTAAGCCAGAATCATTTGTCATTTGATTTATTTATTTATTTATTTATGGCTGTGGGGCTTGAACTCTCTACCTGGGCACTGACCTTGAGCTCTTCAGCTCAGGCAAGTGCTGTACCACTTGAGCCATAGTGCCACTTCTGGTTTTCTGGTGGTTAATTGGAGATAAGAGTCTCACTGACTTTCCTGCCTGGGCTGGCTTTGAACAGAGATCCTCATATATCAGCTAGGATTACAGGTGTGAGCCTCCGGCACCAGGCTGAAATAAATCTATTTTTAAAATGATATTTATACTACGGATCAGCCATTAGAAGGAAGACAATTTCAATTTGTTCTCTAGTGACTTTGGGTCTAGAGTGAAATCATACAATAGCCCATGAAGAAATTTCAATGTATGAAAACTGTAGTACTCCAGCTGGCCTGTTCCTGTGATCTTTAACATTGAATTTATTACTACTTTTCCCAGCAGGCGGGAAAGATGGGTGCATTTAAAATAAAGGCGCTTTTTATATTGCATCTTTGAAAAAAACAAGAAAGGGCACAGTTCTAAGGGAAAATGTTATACACATACAATCATATAGAAACACACATGCACCTCTACATTAAATACCTTTCTGTTAGGACATTTTGGAACAATGAAGTCAATACTAAAATATCAGATACGGAACTGATTATATGTAATTTATATTAAAAAATAAAATACTTATTAACATATGGTGAATCAAGATCATTTGTTTGGTAGTTTGTAAATACATCATAGCTATTCTGGGTGAATGATTCAAGGTGGGAGAGACATGTCCATTTTAGGAATAAAGTTAAACAAATCTGCAGGGGTTAAGCGACTCACTTGACCATGACAGAGCATATTTGCTTGTGGATGATCATGAAATCTTTTGATAAATTGACAGGTGTAGTGTCCTTATTGGGGATTCAGATGATAGTGAAAAATTAAACACTCAAAACAATTTTATATTGAACAATTGTTATCATCCCAATTCAACATATAAGACCCTTAAAGTAATTTTCATGTGATTTTTCTGTTGATGGTACTAGTGCCAGACTTCAAACCAGGTAGCCAAATTTCTCTGTTTCTGTCTCTCTCCCTCCCTCACTCCTTTCCACCCTCTTTCTCTCTCCTGCTCTAGATCACTAGCTCCCTAGTTCTCTTGCTCTTCTGCCTACGAGTCTCATGTTAACCACTCTTCTCTGACCCATTGCATTTGGGAAGATCAGAATCCAATTCACCACACAGGTCCCAGAAGATAATATAATCTTCCCATTATAACAACTGCCTGAAGACAAAGATGGCCCAGAATGAGATCAAGAATTCCATCGCATTCTATTGGTTGCTAGCATGTACTGTGTAGTTTTAATAAGCAAATGTAGTGAAGAATTAAATGTTAGTAACTGAGAATTCTTGAATAATACATTAGACAAGACAATTCACCTTACTTCTCTACATAATGAACATGAAATCTGTCTGTACACAAGAAGAAGGCAACATGCTATGTGTAAAGAATGCCATTCTATAAAGTGGAACGGATGTCAAACACTGATCCACTTTGATACCCAATCTACAGAATTTTCAGGACGCCTCCTCTAACATTGAGTCTTCAATGTCAAAGCAATGCTTTTAAAATCCTATTTTATGCCCCAGTGCTTCAAATTATGCCATTACAATTTTGTTACATAATGAACTCTATTTTCCTAGCCTACAAAAGGATAGGAATAATGATCATATTTCTCTAAGAACAACAAAATGGAGTGTGTTTCTAATTGTCAAAAACAACATTCGGGAGCATAAAGGGCAACAACCAGATTTATTGGCTAGTTTTTATGGCATGTGTTTATGCTCTAAAAAAAGAGCATTTAAAAGCATTATAGAAAGCTTTCTAAGCAAATTACAAACTTTCAATTCAGTTCATAAAATCAAAATTGAGATGTGAAGTAGAGGTAAGTTTTCAGCAAATTTAGACTGAGAAAAAAGGATGATAGTTCTAAGTAAACATACAGATAGCTTACAAACATATGCTAATAATAGCTCCCATTATTCCATATTATTATTACATAAAAGCTTTATAGTTACATGAAGAATATAGTTACTATTTTTAGCACATACATATGTGCATTTTTTACTTCCCATTACCATAGGAGGCTTAGTTATTTATGATGTCTGTTGAATTCTATTAATTTTCAATTGCTCTGTCCTTCATTTATATCATGCCAGGTACAGTGGCTATGCAAGAGGATTGCATTTCATTATGCCAGGCCAAGCAGAGTAACTGAGACGCCCATCTTTTTTTTTTTTTTTTTGGTCCGGTCATGGAGCCTGAACTCTGGGCCTGGGCACTATCCCTCAGCTCTTCAGCTCAAGGCTAGCACTCTACCACTTGAGCCACAGCGCCACTTCCGGCTTTTTTTTTTCTTTTTGCTTATGTGGTGCTGAGGAATCGAACCGAGGGCCTCATGCATGCAAGGCAAGTGCTTTACCACTGAGCCACCTTCCCAGCTGAGACGCCCATCTTAACATAACAATTAGCTATGGTGGTCAGGCCTGTCATTCTAAGTGGGGGGTGGGGAGAGAGACAGACAGACAGACAGACAGAAACAGAGACAGAGACAGAGAGACAGAGACAGAGAGAGGCAGAAAGACAGAGAGAGAAAGAGAGAGATCTTACCTGAAAAAATAACTAAAAAAAGAGGGGACAATATCTGCTAGCAAACACAAGGCCCTGAGTTCCAATCCCATTTCTGGAAAAAAAAAAAAAAAAAAAAAAAAAAAAATATATATATATATATATATATATATATATATATATATATGACTACAAATTCTTTGCACCATTTAAGTTCAGTCTTGATTTTTATGTATTCATCAAAAGGAAGAAAAATGGCAACTTTGTAATATTCTGCTTATGATCCAGGAGAATTTGACTTTGTAGCATTTTTAATATTTGGAAGTTCATAAAACGCATTTGTTTCTTCTTCCTTTATTTTTGTAGCTATGTTTCAATACAAGTATAGAAACTATGCTTCAGTTTCCTAAAAGAATTGCTGCTAATTTAGTGGAGGTTATGATAAACTAACATATACAATGGAGACACAGGTTCAGACTACACAATTCAATAGGTTTATAATTTGAAGAACCAAAAATTCTTTGAAGAAGTTTATCTCACAATCAAGCAAATATAAATCAAATCCAGTGTGGTAAATAATTTAAAAAGCAATGTTTTATAAAAATTTAAAAGACTTGAATTGTAACTCCTACTAAATAAAAAAAATATAAAATTAAGTAAAACCTAATACATATCAGAAGGCATAAAGCAAAGTTATGTGAAGGTTCTAATAGAGACTGTGAAACTAAAAAAATGCTACATCAATAGGCTAAAGACATGTTACCATTCACCTACCAAGTGGCCATCTAGGTAAATAACATAAGTTATATATAGTCTCCATAAGAAATTTCTTAAGATCCTAATTTGTAATAAGAAAAGCTAAATAATATTATATCAATACAAGATTGGATAGGTCATCTATAATATAATCATGCATTATAATAAAAACAGCTATGAAAATGAACAAAACTTCATGAACAGCACAGATGACTAAAAATAAACTTTAAGCAGCTTGAAAAGTTACAAAAGAAAAATTCAAATAACATGTATGTGTTTGTATGTGATGTATGCATGAATATATATATATATATATATGTATATAGACAAACATACACATAAATATTCTCCTTGTTTTTATTGGGTTACCATCTTGTAAAACACTCTACTCCCTGCCCCCATCATGATCCTAGCAATGAGAAAAAGGAGATATTTCCCATTTGCTGAAAACTTCATTCTCTGAAGTTTGTCCTACCACTTTACATTACTGAATTGAAAAAATAAATCTTTCCATCACTTTTTAGTGTAGTATGAAAGGCGAAATGCCTACATATGAGATTGTGTTATTGTGAGGTTAATGAAATGACTGTGGTATGCCTTCTGTGGGGATGGATGCCAATTTCAAATCAAGTTATAATGGAATTTCTGTTATTGCAGTGTCACTCAGTCTCATGTTCCAACATGGATTTGGAGGATCATGGCCCATCTGAGCTGCAAAAAGACCTCTTGAAACACATTTTGGTCCAGACCCATTCAGTCAGCAGGCGGATAGCTAAGCCATTCCAGACAGATGCTTTTCTAATGACTGGACTCTGTGCCTTTTCCAAGTTCTCCATGTTTCACTCAGTACTCTTTTGCTTTTTAGTTGGTCAGATTGGCTTTCTCTCTTGACTTGTAGTAAAATTGACATTTCTAAAAATGTTTTTTTAAATTTCAAGGGACCTCTAGACTTTACACAGAAAGTTATGATTTTGTTAATAGAATTTGATTTGTTCAAATAAGGGAAGAATGCAATCTATTCTTTTGCAAGAAATAACAACCTTCTAGATGTTGACTAATTTAAAATTAAGTTGAACAATGCATTTGATTGTGGTGGGTAATCATGGAACAGCAGAGCTATTCAGGATAACAGGAAGGAAGGAGGAACTCATGCTTTTCTATGTTTAGAACTAAGACAAATCTTGTGGTTTCAGAGTGTCAGACCTAACTTAAATTGTATTTACAGTTTGTTACAGTTGGACAGACCTGAATTCTTGTTCCTTCAATGGGAGAACAAGCTGTGCACAATCCTAAAATAATCTCATAAAGCTTTGGGGGATTTTGTTTTCCTCACATGAAACAGTTTTATGAGTGAATGAATCAAAATCATTAAAATAAATATTAAATTTTATGGACAACAACATAAATATTTTGAGAGGTTCACAAAATTTTTATAAGTTTACATTACCATAAACAACTATTAGGATTTGGAAATGGATATTTGACATTCACATGCCACAACTCTATCATATTTAATTTCTGACTTTCAGTATGTATTTAGAAATTAGTTAGCAATAGTACACAATATCCTTTACTTAGAACCACGCTATAAAATCCATGAAGAAAGTGACATTCAAACATGAAAATCATTCCAAAACAAAATTTAAGTTTAGGTCCAAATTGGATCTTTGTTTCCCTACAGGAATAAAGTTCCTAGAGGAAGACATAGGTATAAGTCTCCCTGACTCGTAATGTTTCAATGATTAGATATCAGTATTTGATTCTGGTGTCCTATATCTTGTATATACATTTTTTCTAATTTGGGGAGGGGAAGGGAAATAACAAAATGCTGAAATAGGATACAGGATGACCCATTATAACAGTTCGACCTATTGTAACCATGAGATGTACAAGACACTATGTTGAAAACAAACTTTACAACTTTGCAGGGGGGGAAGGAGGAGTTGGGGAGGTGGGGAGGAAAGGGATGGTAAGAGAAAAACAAAGGAGGGGGTAACAATGCTCCATAGGAAATGGACTCATTACCTTGCTCATGTAACTGTAACCCCTCTGTACAGTACCTTTTCAATAAAAATATATATTAAGAACAAAAAAGACACAAGGAAAGTATGAGGATACATGTTTGTAATCTTTGCTATTTGAAGTGGAGCTAGGTTGATCTTGGTTTAAGA
This sequence comes from Dipodomys merriami, assembly GCF_024711535.1. Lineage (NCBI taxonomy): Eukaryota > Metazoa > Chordata > Mammalia > Rodentia > Heteromyidae > Dipodomys > Dipodomys merriami. Next base: position 43,141,157 of record NW_027202271.1, on the reverse strand, counting down.
TTATTCAGGAAAAAGTGTGAGGCCCTATCTGAAAAAGAAATGATAAAAGCAAGAGACGAGTTGTATAGCTCCAATGGTAGAACACTTGACTAGCAAGCACAGCCTTGAGTTCAATTTCCAGTGCTGCAAAGAAAGAAAGCAAAGGAGACAGAGAAAGAGAGAAAAACAAGCAAGGATGACAGAAAGAAGACATGAAACTATAAAGATAATACTTGATAGACTAGATTTTATCAAAATTAAGAATTACTCTTCAAAAAGGGAGAACTATTTGGAAATTAAATAACTGATAATTAAAAAAAGAATTTATATCCAAAATCTACAATGAAAATTCAATAATGATTGAAATGGGAAAAATATTCCTCACCAAAATTTTATTGGTGAAAAATAATAATGTGATGGTCAAAATTATTAAGGGCAATAAAACTTAAGAGCATTGACTTTGTATTACCACACACTTACTAAAGTATCAATAATTTACAAACATCAGTTATTGAAGCAAATATAGATTAACTATAGATTGACTAGTGGGAGCATAAAATAACACTTGAATGTGTTAAAAAATATATCCAACTTGCCAAGCACTTTCTATAAACCTGTTTGTTTTTTTCCACCAAAACCAGGCTTGATCTCTGGAACTCAAGGCCTGGGCTCTATCCCTTTTGCTAAAGGCTAGCACTCTACTACTTGAGCCATAACTCCACATCTTGCTTTTTTGTTAGTTCAGTGGTGATAAAATCTCATAGGCTTTCAGCCTCCTGAGTAGCTGAGTACAGGTATGAGACTTCAGTGTCTAGTTTAACCCTGTTTTTTGTTTTTTTTGTTTTTGTTTTTAGGCAAATCTCTCAGCCACTGATTAGGCAAGAAGAGAAAAAGCAAATCCAAGTAGCTTGGTAATCAATTGATCTGTGTATATGGAAAATACCCTCATAGTTGCACAGGAAACTAAAGACCAAGCAAGGGGCAAAGGTTAAAGTACCAGGATACATGCAGTAGAGTTTAGTACTGAAGCAGATGTAAACATTGAGGAAGAGTATCAAATCAAAGAGAATACATCAAGATAAATTGTAGTTTGCCTAGGGAAGCAAGGTAATATTAACATAAACTATTATATTAAGGAAATAAAAGATGAAAAATATATTTACCCATCCTAGGAGATGTATAAAAATTATGTTTTTTTATGGGCTGGAAAGGTGACTTAATGGTAGAGTGCTTGCCTTGCATGCACAAGGCCCTGGGTTTGATTTCTCAGCACCACATGAGCAGAAAAGGCCTGAAGTGGTGCCATGGCCCAAGTGGTAGAGTGCTAGCCTTGAGCTGAAGAGCTGAGAGACAGTGTCCAGGCCCAGAGTTCAGGTCCCACGACCTACAAAAAAAAAAAAAAAAAAGAACACTGTAGAAAACTTTTGAAAGTTTTCTTTACCCCCTCTAAGACGGTAAATAAAGTAACTTTACACCTGAGCATGTACTGAAGAAAAATAAAAAGTCAAATCCATAAGGTTGCCAAGTGGTGAGATCTGGGGAAATTGTAATTATTATAGACAAAAAGCAGAAGCAAGCCAAATGGTCATCAAGAAGAAAATTGATTTTTTTTGTTATTGTAGGATATGCAAAAAAAAATGTCCAGGAATCTATCAATCAAAAAGAAATTAACTTCTAATAGCCATAGCTATGGACTTGAAAGACATGCTTAGAGAAAGAACTCAGATACTATACATATAATTTCTGTATCATTTCCTTCACTAACGTCCGGAAGCAATTACTACTAATTCATGGTGACAGAAAACAGTTCAATGATTGCTCCGCAACAAGCATGAAGGGGAGATGGATTGCAATATGGCCAGCGGGAATTTTCTTGTGTTATGGAAATGTTGGATATCTGGATTCCGTAGTGATTATATGGAGTAATACATTTGTCAGAACTAATCGAGCTCTACACTAAAACCACATACCTCATATTGAGATTAAGTTATATCTCCACAAAGTTAATAAGTAAGTAGATGTATAAAACTTGTGCCTTATGCAATTGTCTGAACCCAAATGTAATAACTAGATTTGTTTTATCTTGATAAAAAGTATCATCATAAGACACAGAAAGCAGTAATACTTTATTAGCTCATAGTTCAAGGGAAGAAGTAAGTCAAAGCAGACTCTTCAATTCTGTAAGCAATCTTGGGTATATGCTGGCATTATGAAACTTTACTGGGAATATAGGATTCAATGATATATAAACACAGAACACTGTATCAACAACCCTTGGATTGAACCTAAGTGGTAGTTTTCATAGATGAAAACGAAGAATATTCACACCAATTTCACAATCATAAGACTTGGAAAAAATTATATTAAGTGAATAAGCCAGGCCCAAAGAAACATAGGTCCCATGGTTTCCCTTATTTGCAATAACTAGTATATGTCTAGGACAAGCAGAAAAGGTCAAAGGCTATGTACATATGACCATATGAGATGATGTTAAGCGAAATGAACTCTAAGATGGCAACACGAGTGGTTTTTTCTTGCTTGCTATTGTTTGATAATGTACTAGGTGATTTTTTTTCATTTCTTTGGCATGTTCTTCCCCCACAGTAAAACCCCTGTTTTCACTCTATTTGATTATGGTGCCCTGCATCTTCATTATACCTCTTTCTAATTTGCGGAGGGGAAGGGAAATAAAATACTTAAGGATACAGGTTGACCCATTGTAACAATGAGATGTACAAGACACTATGTTGAAAACAAACTTTACAACTTTGGTGGCGAAGGTGCGGGGAGAGGCAGGGAGGGCAGGAGGAGTTGGGGAGGTTGGGAGGTAAGGGATTGTAGGGGAAAAACAGAGGAGGTAACAATGACAATGCTTGATAGGAAATGTACTCATTACCTTACTCCTGTAACTGTGACCCCTCTATATAGTATTTTTATAATAAAAAACAAAAATTTTAAAAAGTGAAGTGTACAAAACAGGACCTAGACAAGTACTATATGCTCAGAAACATTGTATTTGAAAATTTACTAAAGAATCAAAGATTAATGTCTATATATCAAAAAATTAAAAATAGTTGCTTCTTTAAGTGGCAGGATAGTATGGAAGTCAATACAATACAGATGATAAGAAACAATAGCCACAAATGGACATACTATTTGAAACTTCTAAATGACACATTACACAAAATTTAAGTGCTTTTAAAAAAAAAGCAAAAAGGTGCAAGTTTTCGTATTCACTTTTGTTAATATGATTTGAACTTCATACTAGAACTTGATAAAGCCAGCTTAAGTTTGCAAGAGGAGGAACACCCTTTAACCTCAGCACCAAAAGTCTGAGACAGGAGGGTTCAAAAACAGTCTGAGCTACAAAAGCAACTCTGTCTCAAAAAATTTAAAAAAGCTTACAAAACAGGTGCTACACCAGTCTAGACTCAAACCCCAAAAAGTCCATGAATGCTTTTCTTGACAGAAATAATTTAAAGAAGAAAGAGAACAATAATTTATAAGGATTCTAAAGAGGCAAATGACAAAATACAACATCCACTTTGACTTTTCAAAACAGTTTAGTGGATTGGATATTTTAGATTATTTTATAATCATTATTTTCCAAATATTTCCATATGCCTAGAAAACCAGAGATAATTTAGTGAAAAAAAAGTAAAATAAGGAATATTTGGTTGCAGCATTTAACTGCATGATATGTATAGATTCCATTACCACCTAATAGTATCATGGGCTAAGTAATACACCTTCAACATTGGACCTTTGAAAATGTGAAAAACACAGGTGAAGATGTTTTGAAGAGGAGAATCATGACCACATGAAAGTACAGATTTGTCCCTAAGTTAGGAAAAAGTGCATCCTTGGAGAAAGAACAATGTAATGAAAAAAAAAAACTTTCTACTTAAAATAGAAAGTAATACTTTTCATCCTTTGTAATTTCATGATTACAAACTAGGTACAATTAAAAACAATTTTCCTTTATGTAGTGCTATCAGTTGGGTCAGGATACATCGTTATTTTCAAAACATTGCATACATAGGAAAAACTTACATAGTGAGCTATTTTTAATTCCCTAAGAGAAGAATGTTTTTATTTTTAAAAATCCTTTACCAGCTTGGCATAGTGGCACACCCTAGTAATCCCAGCACTTACGAGGCTAAGGAATGAGGATTTCAAGTCTTCTGGGATACATTCTGTCACAAACAAACAAAAATAATCTGAGTCCCAAAGAAATAAAAGGGCATGATAGAGACAGGGGTTATCTAGTGCACCCACTCCTAAACATTTGTTTCCTCAACACCAGCTATCACATGCTGTGTCCCTCTCCTTGCTCTATGGAAGTACCATCTCCATCTGATGCCAAGGGTTTTAATGCAAAGACACGAAAAAGCTTTCACTAGTCCTGGTTGTGAAGTCAAGGGCATTTATTTACAAAGAAAAGAGAGAATTTAACATTTTCCTTTTATCTTTGAACTTGTAACTTTAAACCCCTATACTCTTGTGTTAGGACAAAAATCTGTTCTTGCTGCATGAAGAATTAAGAGTGTACAAAACTGCCCAGAACATTTTCCAATTTTATGCAAAGCAACAAGCTATTTTCATTTTGGAACTTATTAATGTCTTCTGAAAGGTATCTGAACTCATATTCATAATTGTAAAGCCACATAATTTGTATTGCTGAGGTTTAAAAGAATCAAAGAAAGAAAATTATCCCAAGCTGAAAGCTTAACTACCATGTTTCAACCTAAAGGTACTTTTTAATCAGAAACTCTAATGGATCTTTGACAATAATGTTAGGAACAAAGTTGCTTTAACACAGGAGGGTACCAATGGAATGAGAGAACACAGCTAATTGCATGGTAACTGCTTTATATACAATACCTGAAACATGGTATTAGTCATTATGGATGATGACAGATGGGTCATGATGCCGTTGCTCTCTTTAGCTCTGCAATTGGCAGGCGGTATTCAATTAATTTTCACATTTCCATATGAATGCTTTCAATGATAGCTTTTAATAAGCTTTTCTATTTGATCCTATTTTATAAGTTGTTTACCTTCTACAAATAATATGCTGGGTAGAGTAACCACTTGAAAATAAATGTTAAGAAATACTCTGGGATACATTTTGTGTTCAATTGAACAGATAAAGATATTAGCCCTTTTCAAACCTACATGATCCAGTCTACCACCATTTTGTCCCGTTATGTTTGTCCCTCTGAGTATACTTTTCAATCCTAGTTGATCCATACCAATGAGTTATTTCTACAAAATGTGTCCTATGGTAGGTTTCACACATCATTCTGTGGTATTGTTCTCCTGAAAAGACAAAGTACACTAAGAGTTCTCTCTGATTTAATAAATGCTAAAAATAAAATACCATTTGAGAGGCAATTGTGTCACTGATCAGGTGCTTTACCAAGATTGCTCACAACAAAACTATGAGGCTAGTATGAAAACATGCATTACCCCTAGATTTTGTATCTTATCCTGACTCAGGCTTGCTAGTATGTGAATTTTTAGGAACTTAGCCACTTCTTTTAGGCTGCCTAATTTGTTTTCAGACAATTGTTTTCTTACTCTCTTATACTCATTGTTTCCACAGTATTGGTTATTCGAGATATATACCTTTTAAATGATGACTCTTTGGTAGCTATTGGCACTGGTGGAAGATGTATCTTATGTCTACAGTATTACATATTTTCATCTGGCTTATTTTCATTTGGCTGCTTAAGAACCTTACCAAGAAATGTGGACCAACTCAAAAGGCTCAATTGTCCCTAACGTGACAGCAAGCTTCATGAACAAATAAAGAATTTACTGGAAGGAAGGGACAAAGCAACCCATCAAGGATGCTTTGACGAAGTTCCAGGAAGGTGGCAGAGGAGAAGCTGAAGGTTAAACAAGCTCTCACATAAAAAGCAGTGTTAGTGCTCCAGTGAACAGTCCTAAGCCACAGAATCACACCAAGTATGCCATCACAGTATAGAGTTAGGCCAGAGAGGGAAAATCCAGGCAAGGAGACAGATCTGAGCACTTGCCAGCAGACGCGGCTGCGGCAGCGGTAGCAGCTGTAGCCTCCATACCTGCAACACAGAGAGTCCGGGACAAAGGCGCCAGATGCAGCGGGCAAGTGGATTCTACTCAACACCAGCAAGAACTGACAAGGAGCAGACATCTTCATCCTGCAGATCGCAGACCAGAGACAACCCAAGAATCAAGACTCCAGAGTGAGTAGAAGCCTGACATCCTCACTCCTTCTCAGGGAGAAGATCTCTGGAGATCTCTATCTTTGATACTGACAAAGGCCTCTTGAGTAGCTAGTTCCAACTCAGGCCTTGGAAGAAAACAAAGAGTCATTTAGCAGGTCACAGGAACCTAACCTGACCTGCCAGGCATAGCTCAACCCAGGGAAAAGTCACCCAGCCCAGGCCCAGCAAGCTCCGCCAGCCCCAGGAGTGGATTTCTTCACTGGGTAAACAGAGCCAGAGAGTGCCCCTCCCACAGCAGCCTTGACAATCAATTGAAATTCAGTAAACATAAACCCTGAGAATGGCTACAGGCTGGGCTCTGTGAGTATCTCAGAAGCTAGCCCCTCAGGGAAAAGCTGTTGTTTGCTGAAAGGCCTCAACTCTACCCAGAACCTAGCCTCATCACAGCATCTCCAAAATAGAGGAAACAGCCATCTCCCTCTTTTGTGATACTCAACGCAGATCTCCCTCCCATTGAACTAGCCTGGACGGAGGATCACAAAATCCTGGGTAAAGCAGAGCATTTTTCTGCCTGCTCAAACAAACTGACTTAAGAAACCAACCAAGTCACAGGAAAATCAAACACCACAAACAGACCAGAGACTCCAAGAGACTGGTTATGGACACAAGGGAGATACAGGATCTTCCCATCCCCTCCCAAAAGATCAAAGAACTCTTTTATTGTACTTTTTAATTAAAAATTTTTTAAACTTTTTTTAGTGTTTAATTTTTAACTTAAAAATTGTTTTTTATTAAACTTTTTTTTCTTCCTCTTATAACTTTTATTTTAGGGGTATGTGTGTATGTAATTTTTTTTGCTCTTTTTTTTCTTTTTTTTTTGTTTAGCTCTACTGATCTTTTGATCCTTTTCTTCTTTCTTTCTCATTCTTTTTACTTTTTCTTCTCTTTCTTTCTTCTTTGCGTGACTTAATTGCTGTTCTGCTCATCCTCAAATAAACTTGTAGTTAATTATTAGACCTTATCCTCGATTGTGTACACACTGAATCCAGAAATTTATTACTCAATTCAAAACTTCTTAGACTTAAATTCCTAAATAGCAGTACTACCTCTTTATACCTATATAATATTTTAAACATTTTATTTTTAAGTTTTTCACGTCTCCTTTCTATCCCTCCCCTTCTCTTATCCTATCTCTGTTCTTCTCTGAATATTACATTGTAACATTTGCATAATTTTTAAGTGTTTCACTTTTTAATTTTTGTTTTTCTATTTTTTTCTTGTCTCTTTTTTCTTTCTCTTTCTTCCTTTTTTCTCTCTCTACTATCATTCTATCCATTAGGACTTAGTTAACTCTCCCTCTACCTTTCCACATCCCTCTATTCCTATTTTTACCCTAATCTCTCCCTAAACCTAATAATTTCTGGTTTGCCAAATTCTTCTTTGCAGTTCATAGCCCATTAATACATAGTTGTTTGATGTTGAATAGATGTATCTGTTGAACTAGATTGTATCTGCAGACTTTTGACTGTGCAACTACGGACTTTGGTTGATGCTTGCCTTAACATAGTGTTCTAGCACAAAACTGGTGTTACTTTCATCCCAAGTGGGCAGAGCAAGCCAGAAAAACACAAGAAAAATGGCAAGTCTGGGTATCTCAACTCCCACTCATGATAACCAGGGGACAGAACAGATAATGAAAAATCCAGAGGAGAGTTCCCCAAAAGCTCTACAAACACTACTGGTAAACATGGTGAATGAAAAGATTGAAAACCTGCAAAAGACTCTGTGTGAGCGTGATAGGGAGAGAGAAGAGGCAAACCAAAGATCAATACAGGAATCTCATGAACTTGAGGAAGCTACTCAAAGATTGATACAGGAATTGCATAAGCAACTTGAGAACACTAAAGAAAAAAAAAGGAATGGCGTAAGCAGGCTAAGATAGTCAAAGAGATAGAGAGAAATTGCGGGAGCTGGTCGAGAACAGACAAAGAGAAAGTCAGGAATGGCGTGAGCAGGCCGAGAACACTCAAAGAGAACTACAGGAATTGCGTGAACGTAAGGAAGCTAATCAAAGAGTAATACAGGAATTGAGAGAGCAGGATGAGAATACACAAAGATCACTAAAGGCATTCATAGACAGAGAGCTGAAAGAAGTCAGTGAGACCACAAAGGGAATGCTGAATGGAACCCAACAGAAGGAATGGGAGTCCAAGGAAACCATAACCAATTAACTAAGTGATTTGAGAATAAACACTGAACACCAAATTAAGGAAGTAAAGAAACTCATACTAGATCTAAAACAAAGCTCCAACAAAGAATTTGAAGCCATCAAAGCTGACCAACTAGAAGGAAAAGACATAAAAACAAAGTAAAAAGTCTTGATAGTAGGTTAGACCATGCAGAAGATCAAATCTCGGGGACTGAAGACAGCCTAGATATTATACAGAAAGAACATACAACTATCCAAGACAAATCCAAGAAATATGATAGATCTATTCAAAACTTGGAAGACACCATCAGAAGGCCTAATCTTAGGATAATGGGTGTAGAGGAGCACCTAGAGACAGAAGTTAACAGTCTAGGAAATTTGTTTAATAGGATCCTAGTGGAGAACTTCCCAAACATGCAAAGAGATAGACTTATTCAGATACAAGAAGCTTTTAGAACTCCAAATAGACCAGACCAGAACAGGACATCCCACTCTCACATTATAATCCACACAGGATCAATTCACACCAAGGAAAAGATCCTTAAAGCTGTCAAGGAGAAAAGATCAATCACCTATAAAGGGAAACCAATTAGAATCACTTCAGATTTCTCAGCAGAGACAATCAAAACAAGAAGAGCCTGGAATGATGTATGCCATGCCCTAAAGACAAACAACTATCAGCCTAGAATACTGTACCCAGCTAAACTCCCTTCATAACCGAAGGTCAAATAAAAACCTTCCATAGCAAAGAAAAATTGAAATAATATATCTCCACCAAACCAGCTCTACAAAAGTTGCCACAGCCCCCAAGAAGGTGGATAACATGGCAGGAACTCCCAAATACCTCTCAGTCCTATCTCTCAACATTAACGGACTTAACTCTCAAATTAAGTGACATAGACTGTCTAGTTGGATTAAAAAGCAAGATCCTTCTATCTGCTGCCTTCAGGAGTCACATCTTGCCCATAAAAACAAACACATTTCAAGAACAAGGAATATACTTCCATGGAGGACATGGGAATTTCCATTTATCCTATCACAACAAGCCAATAGAGCTGTGGAATAGTGAAACAAATGACTCATGAAGGAACTCTAAAAGGGACATCAAGATGGCCTGCTAGGGAGATGGCAAAGCCATCTGAGTAAGGAAGAATTGCCAATAAACACTGGACATCAGTGCAAAGTACTGCAAGGCCTGCTGGTAAACCTTGTGGTCAGTGGAGGTGGAGGAAGAACTTGTCACTGCTTAATTCGGTTGCACATAAAAAAAATCCAGTGCCAGTGTTCCCAAGCATTCTTTCCCTTTTTCCCTTTAAAGCGTAAGTCATAGGAATTTATAGCTCAAGCCACCATATGACTCCAGACAATGCTCCTAACTCTAATGTGTAGAATTATGTCCACTGATACTTTCCTTTTATTGAATTCCAGAGAGGAGGGATGCAGGACCAAGGAATAACAGGAATCTAGGTTATGTGGTGGTGCTGTAGACACCCGATTCTTTTAGCAGGTAGCCGACTTAAAATTCAGAGAAATCTATGTAGCTAAATTATAACTTAGGATATACTAAGGCTGCCAGTACATTGCCCCTGACCCAACCCTAAAGATAAAAGTAATTTCAAATCCAAGCAAGCCACATGACCAAGAAACCAGTCTAGAAACTGTCCCTAGGCTCTGAAGAAGTTTCAATGAGAGCAACACCAAATGTAAATAGGAAACTGGACAGAACGCAAGGTTGTTATGGAAGCCATCACTAAAGAAATTATGGAGTGTAGAGAGAGTAAGGATTAATTCAGGTGGAAAAAAATGACTTACTGCTTCCAGTTTATATAGAGTCTGTATAACTGCTTTGGAGGATTTTTGCATGGTGAAAGTACCTATATGAAAAAATTGACATTTCTTTCTAAACTTTAGCCTGAAGTTTATTATCATCAAACTGTTGATTTACAGTAGCTGTGATCTGTTTCATTAACTGAAACATCCCATTCTCTTTTTCTTGCCCACAGTGTGGCCATAGTTCCATACTGTTCTCTAAACTTGAGACTGGTATCTCCATATGTCAAGATGCACCTGGTATTTTCAGAGAAGAAGATAAAGATTTCCTATGCTGCTACTTTCATAAGACTTTTAAGGGTGGATCAGGCTGTTTGCTGCTACTTTGCTGCATCATCCAATGCAATACATTAATTTTTTCTTAGAATAGTTTAAAGTGACAAACAATGGCATACTGTCTTGTCCTGTGTTACTCTACTCATGTCTGTAGTAAGATCAGAATCCCTGACTCATGATCTTACTCAATGGATGGACATATATGTGGGCTATTTATTTCTTCTATTGTTTTACCCTACTTATGTGCTGTCTTTTCAACAAGCTCCTTTAAAAAGTGGCTGAATCTTGGCCAGGCATCAGTGGCTCATGCCTCCAATCCTAGCTACTCAGGATGGTGAGATCTGAGGATTGTGATTCAAAGCCAGCCTGGGCAGGAAACCCCATGAGACTCTTATCTCCAATAAACCACTCAGAGAAGCGGAAGTAGCCCTGTGGCTCAAGTGGTAGAGTGCTTGCCTTGAGCTGAAGAGCTGAGGGATAGTGCTCAGGCCCAGAGTTCAAGCCCCATGACCCACAAAAAAAGTGGCTGAATCTCAAAGTACAGAAGCTAGTATGAGTTTGTACATTTATTTGGAATCCTCCAACTTAAGAAAATAAAGACACCAGAATCAAATATAGTGATAACAGGGGTTGTACCATGGGTAAAGAACATACAAAGAAACAAAAAGAAATCACATAGTACATTATAAGTACATTTAAAAGAACAACAAGAAAGATTCCGGTGTCCTGCATCTTGTATATACATTTTTTTTCTAATTTGGGGAGGGGAAGGGAAATAATAAAATGCTGAAATAAGGACATAGGATGACCCATTGTAACAATGAGATGTACAAGACAGTATGTTGAAAGTGAACATTACAACTTTGTTAGGGAGGAGGGAAAGGAAGGGAGAAGTTGGGGAGATGGGGAGGAAAAGGATGGTAGGGGAAAAATAAAGGAGGGGGTAACAATGCTCAATAGGAAATGGACTCATTACCTTACTCATATAACTGTAACCCCTCTGTAAAGTATCTTTACAATAAAAAAATTCATAGCCTACTACCCACAGATGAAAGTGGAAACATACAGCAAGTGTATAATCCAATCAAAGTATTCAATGTAGTATGTATAGCTACCAGAATTCAACAATATCAGTAAGAAACTAGGTTTGAAATGTGAGCATGAAGATTTGGGGTGTCAACTTGATTAGATTGAGAGATGTTAGTGGGAATGGGAAAGCATTACTTCTGATGTATCTGTGAGGCTGCCTGGAGAAAATATTGGGTGAGAGGATCAGAAATTTGAGTGGAGAAGACCCTGTTCTGGTTATGGGTAGGCACCGTTCAATCATCTGGGGGCTGAAATGAAATGTAAGTAGAAGGAATTAACAGTAAGTGCTCTTTTATTTCTTACCATGTAACTCAAATGTGAAAATTTAAAGATCTATTTTCTATGGCACTGTTTAATAAAATCCATGGTACATATCCCAAAAGCAATTTAAGAGAGTGGAAAGAGGGAATGTCCCTGTCATGACTTGTTTTGAGCCTTGGCCAAGATTCTGTCATTCATTACTTCTCACTAGGCATAGTTGTATAGCAAAGAAAGGGCAGGGCAGCAAGTTTTTTTTTTGCAGATAATTTCTAATAGTTAAAAAACTACTCATATTTTCAAGTAATCTTTCTAATTATATAAAATAGTAAAAGTCGTAATAAAAATGACAACTTAAAATTATTTATCTTCAAGCAGGACACCAATGGCTAATACCCTTACTCCTACATACTCTGCAAGATGAAATCTGAGACCCTAGAGTCAAAGCCAGTGCAGGTAGACAAAGCCAATGGTCTTTTACCTCCAACTAGCCAGACAAAAACTTGAAGTAGAGATTTGGAAAATAATAAGCAAAGAGCCAAAAAAGAGCATAAAGCCCTGAATTTAAGTCCCAGTACAAGCACAAATAAGTAAACAAGGAGAGAAAAATAGCAAAAGAAAAAAGGGAAAAAAAGAAAGAATGATGGAACAAAAAATAATCTTTTAAAAATATTTTGTTATTGCATTTGATGTTGTATATATTAAAGTGTAATATCCATAAATCATCATGTTTACAACACACACATACATATATGCACAAATGCATACAAACACATGCATGCATTCTTTGGAGAGTATTTTAGAAAACCAAGATAGACATGACAGTTCTTTATAAAGCTGAAAAATCAGTGACAATTTCATTTGTGGATCTGAATTTCAAAAAAAAATTATACCTTAGACGATGCTAAGCACTGCATGTGGATTGAATGTGTTCTGTGAAAGCATATGTGCTGGAAGCATGGTCTCTGGTGTGTTGGTGTGTTTGTGTAATGGTGGTAGAACTTTAGTATCTGGGGTCTAATGGAAGATGTTCAGATCATTAGGATAACTCAGATATATTTCTCCTACACATAAAAGAGCCATCTTTTCAACATCCAACTGTGCTTTAAAAGACTTGATCCAATTTGTTTACAAATTTGGGCCAATCATAGTTACCAATTTGTATATAGGTGGCTTTGTTTAAAAATAGGTATAATGCTGCCTATTAAAAATGTAGAGAGAAAAATGTGATGTCCATATGGCTATTCCTGAAATGATTGAAAGGTTTATCTGTAATAGTAACTTTTGCATGTATATTATAATATCATGTATATCACAGGCACAGAAATCAGATGTATGTTCAAAATTCTTCATCATAAAATCCAAATGAAGTGTCCTTTATTATTTTCCAAGAGGTATTTAAAGTTAGCACAATGTAGGGAAAGTAGAGAAGGGTTCTTATTGCTCTCTCCTTTGTATTTTCTGTGGAACACAACAAAAATATGAAACTTTGGTTTCTTGGTTTTAAGTGATCTTATAATGAATATCAGCATGAAATCATAAAGCACATATTCAAGAAAAATCCTGCCCTAAAGAAAGTTTCTTATCTAGTCTGCAAACTATTGTTTTACCAGCAGTCTTACTGGGAATCTACCTGGCTCAGATATTCATCCATACTCTTCCTTGACGAGTTCTGAATTTTTGTTTTTAATAGTTCAAAGCATTGCTGTTATATACCATATTATTTGCTTCTTTTAAGTGTACCATTGAACCAGTGTAGTGAATTTACAGAGTTACTCAACCATCACCACTGTCTAACTATAGAACATTTCCATGTCTCCAAAGAGAAATCTTGTGCCCATTTTTAGTCACTACTCAGCACTAGACAACTGCTAATCTGGATCTGCCTTGAGGGATTTGCTTTTTCTTCAGAATTCATATAAAAGGAATCATGCAATATATGACATGCTACATTTCGCCCTTAATGAGTCAACTCTCAAAATAAGGCAACTTTAACATAAGGCAACTTTAAATTAAAGTATTAATTGAAAATAATTTACCCATTCTCCAAGTTCTGAGCCCCACCCATTTGATTAGTATACAAAATAAGCACACAGGTTGACCCATTGTACAATTTGTTTTGATACATTGTAACAAATTGTACAAGACACTACGTTGAAAATGAACTTTACAACTTGGTGGGGGTAAGGAAGGAGTTGGGGAGGAGGAGAGGGAAGGGATAATAGGGGAAAAACAAAGGAGGGGATAACAATGCTCAATAGGAAATGGACTCATTACCTTACTCGTGTAACTGTAACCCCACTGGACAGTATTTTTACAATAAAAAGATATACAGAAAAAAGAGCCAAATTAAGATAAAAGCATGATATTAGGCAAAGGATTCCAGTTTGGATGCCAGAATAGAATTAGTGATTTGTTTTGCCACTGTTTGCAATATGGTAGGCTTTCTCAACACCCTCAAATGCAGGAATAGGTAGGGGCCCTGTGGAGTCTCAACATTAAACTAATGAAATTCTGACTCTCTCATGCATCTCATTTTCTTTAAACACTGCAAAGTAGCTAAAAGGATGCTTGTCCAGACCAGCTTCACTTACTGAAATATTTAGAATGTACAAATAATATTCTATAATGTGCTAGAGTCCATAGCAGAAGCAAATTTGTGTATATATTTGTTTACACTTACGAATATATACATATATAGGTAAACATACATACATACATACATACATACATATACATTCCTAGCAGCACATAGTTTCAGTGTTAGACAAAGCCAGGCCATAGACAGAGAAGGAAAACAAGAACACATTAAAGAAGAAACAAGGGGAAAAAATCCCATATATTTCAGCCACATGTTTATAATACACGATGTGATTTAACCACATTTGGGAAATTTCTTTATGACACTGCGCCTGCACACTCAGAGGGAAAAAGCCTGTGTCTCAGAGAATAGCATTTTATTCTCTCTTATTTTCTGTAAAAAATAAATATAGACAACTGCAGTGGTAGTGTGCCCAGTTCCTAGAATTTGTTTGAAGCTCATTTCATTGTAGAAATCCAGATTTTAAAATAATTATACAGCTGTTAACCCTGACCTCTGCTCTGTGGCAGCAGCCACTATAGCTAAGCAATGTCGGTGCACCTTCCTATGGAAGGATTGTTGGAAATCTTTATGAACCAAGTAAGAAAATGAGGGAAAGAATAAAAAATTTTCTGAGAGCCTTAAGCCCACTCTGTAGAAGGAAAAGACTGTCATTCATTTCATTTTATGCATAAGGAGCTCTGAAGTTTAAAAATTGAACAGGTTAAATGGAAAAGCTCTCTTCCTGTATTGTTCAAAATCTTATTCCATCTGCTATTTAAAAAAACTTAAGAAAATCACTTAATTCCTTTAAATCTCAGTTTTTCTTTAGCAAAAGGTAATAGAAGTAGCTTCTGGATCAATTCTAACTCAGTGTGAATAAGGTACTTAGCAAAATACTTAAAATATTAGCAATAATTGTTTTTATTTTACTATATATAACAGCTATCAAGCTATATAATAATATCAATGCTTATTACTGTATATAGAAGAATTGGCATAGCTAGTAGTTGTATTTGTCATCTGGAATAAATGTTCCCTGTTAACCATCAACTCTTCTTGAGCAGTCCTTATCACTCAGCGATGACTCTAAGCCTCTGCATCTCTACTTGGCCAAGGCCACTGCAGAAACTATTGCCTTTTTCAAATGTTCTACAAATATCTTTTCTGAAGTTCTCTAGAAATAGATTTACAGCTTGTTCCATTTCTTGGAAATTTTCTATATTTCTCCCACATTATAATGCTGAGAGGAATTTTTATAGCTATGATCCTTTTGTCAGGATAAATAACTTCCAGATTAACATCCTTGATGAAATGATTCCCATTTGGGAATGTCATGGTTTCCATGATTCTTCCTGCATGCTACTATAAAAAATATCTTCTTTAGTAACATGGATTTTTGTATTTAACTCTTTTATGCCTGTTAGAAATGCCAATAGATTACAACTCTGTGCATGGCCAGGATCATTATAATCACTTGATGACTTTTTCAAATATTTTAGATCCTAGTTTTCCCTTCCAAAGATTCAGTTCTTCCAGATTGTAATAAAGCAGAGAGGTGCTTGTGATCAGTACAATAAAATACTATTCCAAGATACAGATAATGGACAATAGTTGCAAAGCATGCAAAGAGGACTCATTTCCTAATTGTATTTGTGTGGTGCAAAAAATACAATAGAAAAGATAAATGGAACAGGAATATGAACAGATGGGATGCATATGTGGGTGCACACAAATGGCCAAATGTATGAAGAGATGCTCACACTCATTTGTAATGAAAAGAAACTCAACTAGAACAGAAATATGGAACCATTCTCCACAATCAGGGTCAAGATCAAAGTTGGGTATTACTTCTGTGGAAAAGATGTGGCAGAAGAGGACTTCTTCATTTCTCTTGGGAGGATTTCATGTTGATACTGAAATCTGAGAAATCAGCAACAACATCTACCACATATTGCTGGAATCAGATATATACCTATAGTAATGTTCCTTCAAAATTATACTCAGCAAAGCATGAAGAGGCAGAAAGTTTTATATAAATGTGAGTATATGGACAATGACCATTGCATTCTTTGTAAAAGGTAAACAAACATCATAACATTTGCTCCAACAACAAGTACACAAATAGAGCTCTAGTTAAATAAATTGTCTATATATTGACAGGCACCAGAGCCACTAGAAAAGTGAGGTCGATTTTTGATGATATTGACAGCCACCTACAAACAAGGAAATTGCAAAAATAAAATGTATACTCTTTTCTTATTTGTGAGGGTGTATATCTAAAATATCTCTCTAAACTCTGATATATTACACAATGAAGATATTTACTTCAGTTCGGTTTAGCTTTTAATTTGTAAGAAACCTCTCCTAGTGAGCTTGATAAGTTGCCAGGTTTGTAAATTACTATTACTCTATCCAACTTGATTAAATACTACATTGTTCTAGTTAATGACATGTCTGGTTAACACAGCTATCTAACTCGATTGTCTACAAAATTAAATGAGGAATTATATGGGAAAACCCTTTTGGCAATTGTAAGTACTGTGTAAATTATTGTGTTAGATTCAAGAGTTATTTAACATTTCAACTAATACTAGAATAGAAAAACCCAAAATATAAGCTATAAAGATAAATAAGATAGAAAACATGACCAAAAGGTATTTATACTCTAATAAGATAAATGTGTAGAAATTATAGTAAAATACACTCTAAACCTGCATTCCATGGTAAAAGAGGACTCAAAAGTTATCATGACAACATAGTTTGTGGTAAATAGGGAATAATTAACAAATAAAATTGTCAATTATTTAAGCATATACATAAGAAGAGGACAATAATGCAAAAGGAAGGATCAATGAGGGAATGTAAAGATGCATAAGAGAGCAAGATTTGCTTGAAAAATGTGAACAGTTCTATGTAATTAACACACAGATTCTAGCAACTGTTTTTAAAATTTTTTTCCTCAATAAAATGCCATTGACACTACTGACTGCTGTTTTGATAAATAGTGAAAAATACTCTTGTATCTTGTATATATCTACTATTCCCTTATGCATGTTAAAACTTTTTGAATCAGAGATGTAGAAAGGGCTAGCCTAGTCACTGGTTGAGAGAACAGACAAATCAGCACTTCATTGAAACAGAGCTGTTTAGCAAACCATAAGAAAACATGATATAGTTTTTATAGAAGTATATTACAGCAATGACTATTTCTTCATTTGTTACATATTGATACTTACATTAGATATAATTAGTCATCAAGACACCAGGAGCACTGGAAAGTAATTAGTAATAAACATGGACAGCATGATGGGGAAAGACAATGTAGACTTTTGGTGCGTCTAATTATGTTTTTAAGCAAGACATTTTCCCCATCTTTTTCAATCCATTAGAAAACATTTTGACAATGAACAAAATATTTTTGAATATAACTCATTTGTGAACATTTTTATTTCCAATTTTCATAAATTATTAGTTCCTTCCACTTCCTTTCCCCTTCTGACACTGTTAAATAGCTACCTTAGTCATGAATATGTGCTTTGGGTTTGGAGCCAGTGGTTGAGCCACATTCTTTATTAGCACTGTTATGTATTTCCCATTTATTAATATTGCCAACTATTTTCCATCTAGATTCCCTGGGGAATATTTAGTGTTACTTTGTCAAAACACAACTTGGGCAACTCCCAAATTTGCCCTTAGTGCCCAGACCAAAATATACAGGTCAGACTATTCCCTGTTTACTTCAGTAGAATGGCCATTAGATTTATCTTGGCCAAACCAAAATACATTTTAAACTTACTTTACAAAAGATTAAAGTTAGACTTAGCCCCTTACTTAGCTTGCTTATATTATTTGCCTTCTTTCTATATGGAAATAGATAAGCAATAAGCAATAATAGGCAAATGTACAATTATTTTTACTTAGGTTTTCCCAGTTAGCTTATATTATATTGTAAATAAGACCAAGAATTAAAGATATTTGGTGTTGACCTTTAATTCTCTCTCTCTGCTCTCTCTTTCTCTTTCTGCATGTATAGCATTTCATTTATCTATGTTATTCATGTTTTTAAAATGCTTTTATATCATTCTTTTTCAATTAACAAATCTTGATTTTTGATAAACAGGAAATAAGTGATAATGATTTTTCCAAAAATTTAACGGAGTTTGGAACTGCACTTCTGTTCTCATTCGTACCACTTTTCAGAAACAGAACTCTAATTCTACATTAGAATGCTCTAATTTTATACTCACATGCATTTGAACCAGCTCTCATTAGGAAATTAATGTGCATTACACCAATTTGGCAGTCGTCTCAGGGTTTTTCTCAGAATTTCTGGAAACTTCATGCTTTGAGTCAAAGTAGAGAAATCTATTTGAAAATTAGAACATATTTCTTTCATTTAAAATATCAAACAAATACTGCATTACATAGGTTAAAATAAATAGGATTAAGATTGAGATATAAATGTATATTCTACAGCATATTCTGCTGTAAAAGGTGGGTTATTGCTAGTTAGTTTGAAGCTAAATCCTGCCTCTCTGTGAACACACTAATTTTATGTTTTATCTTATATCCAATTTCCCAGATACTTACTTTAATCCTACTTTCATTTGAATTATTTGACTTTTTAATATTCTTTTAAAATTTTCCTACCGAGTTTTTGATTCTCAGAAAAATTATTCAGAGTATATCTGCAAATGGGATTTGTAACCAGAACACATAAACAGGAGTCAGGACAAGAAAGCCCTGTAAGTATAATTTCTAGGTCACTAAAAGGTTACAGAAACAAAATCATGCATATTAATGCATTACAGGCAAAAGAAAATGTCATTCATATTTTAACTAAAGAATTCTAAACCAGTCATATTTGTAATTGTGGCAAATACTGGAATGAAGGGTGAATGCTGTGGTTCATACTTGTAATCCCAGGTACTTGGAAGGTGGACATAAGGGGATCACAGTTCAAAGATAGATAAGAAAAAAGAATTAGCCAGAAAATTCAACCAAGAGGGTATAAACCATCTAAAAAGATCTATAATGAGTCATGAAAAATGAAGCAGTAGTAAAGAGTTACCTGACACCTGAGGCACAGGACTGGATGGATTCACTGCTAAATTCTATCAGTACTTTAAAGAAGAACTAATAACAAAGTTTTTCATAATATTCCATAAATTAGAATGGAACACTACCAAACTCATTCTAAGAAGTATGCATTACGTTGGTACTGGGACTGGACTAGATCACACAAACAAAGAAAACTATAGACCAATTTCCTTGATGAACATAGATATAAAAATTTTCAACAAAACACTTTTGAAACAAATTCTTTAACACGTTAGAAAGATCACCGTGATAGGTGGTTTAATTTCAAAGATGCAAAAATATTGCCAAAACTATGAATCCTTGAATGTTATTCAGCACACAGGCAAAATGAAGGGAAAAAAATCACACAGTCTTCTCGATAAAGTAAAATTCCTTTGACAGAATTAATATTCATGATAAAAAGCTTTGAAATGAGAAATAGAAAGAATATAGAACAACACAGTAAAGTCTAAATGTAATTAATCTATAGTCAGCATCGTTCTACATGAAGAAAACCTGAAGCTGTGTCCTCTAAAGTCAAGAATAAGATAAGTGTCCACTCTTCCCAATTTGTTCATATAGTAATAAAAATTTTAGTCAGAAAAATAAAGTAAATGAAAAACATAAAAATAAAAAAGGAAGACATCAAACTATCCCTATTTATAGATTATCTGACCCTGTATATAAAAGACCATACAAAGTCTACCAAAAAACTTCTTAGTTCTAGTAAATATTTTTGGCAAAGTAGCAGAATACAGTATCACAATTAAAATGTCAGTGGCTCATAGGGGAGCTCTATGTTTAGTGTTTTGAGGAACCTCCAATACTACTTTCCAGAGTGGTTGAACCAGTTTACACTCCCACCAACAATGTAGCAGTGTTCCCTTTTTGCCACATCCAGGCCATCATCTGTTATTATTTATTTTCTTGACAATGGCCATCCTAACTGGGGTGAGGTGGAATCTCAAGGTAGTTTTGATTTGCATTTTTTATGGCCAAAGATGTGTCTATTCATGTGTCTATTGGTTATTTATACTTCCTCCTCAGCAAAGTCACTTTTTAACTCCCCCCAATACTTATTAATGGTGTAATCATTTCTTTGAGGATTTGTTATTGGGTGGTTTAATTTTTGAATTCTAGGTATCTTTTTGATATGAGACCCCTGTCTGTTGTATAGCTAGTGAAGATCTTCTCCCAATCTGTGGAATTTCTATTTATCTTGCTATCTATGATCTTTTACATACAGAAAGACTAAACATAAGGCTCTCCTATGATCTAGCAATGCCACTCCTGGGCATTTACCCAAATGAACACAAACAAGGCCACACTAAAGCTACCAGCAGAACTATGTTCACTGCAGCATTATTTACCATAGGAAAAATATAGAACTAACCTAGATGTCCTTCATTGGATGGATCAAGAAAATGTGGTATATAGATACACAATGGAATTCTATGCTTCCATCAGAAAGAATGACATCACCCCATTCATAAGGAAATGGGAGAACTTGGAAAAAATCATATTAAATGAAGTAAGCCAGACACAAAGAAACACAGTTTCCCTCATTTATAACAAGTAATATAAGTCTAGTATAGTCTTAGCAGATAATCACAATAGCTCAATTCACATGACCATATAAAATGATGCTAATCAAAATGAACTCCAAGATATGGAAGCAAGAGGGATTTGTTTGTTTTTAATGTACTGTGGAAGCTATTTCCTTTTCCTTTCATTTTCCCCCTTTGATTTATCTCCTACTGTCTCTGTATTTTATTTTGGTACACCATGTCTCGTATATATGATTATCTGATTTGGGGAATGGAAGGGTATAACAAAGTGGTGAGACAAATGACAAAAGGGTTAACCAGTGCAACAGTGATACTCACAAGACACTATGTTAGAAATGAACTTTACAACTTGAGGAGGAGGGGGGTGGGGGAGAAAGGAAAAGTGGTAGAAAAATGAAGGAAGGAGTAACACTATTCAACAACAAATGTCCTCATTTCCTTACTCATGTAACTGTAACCCCTCTTTACATCACCTTTACAATAAAATTAAATTTCAAAAAGTCACATATATACACCAATAATTATTAATATATTACATGATATTTAACAATAAATAAACCAATAATTAATAGATTGAGAAAGGAATTAGAAAAGTTTTATTCATTGTAACCTCAAAAATATTAAATAGCAAGGAATATACCCAAGAAAGTGAAAGAAAGGGGTAAAACTTTCATAAAAGTCATAATAGTAAAAAATGGAAAGAAGTTCCATTTTCATGGGTTTCATGGGTTGGCAAAATTTATACCCAGTCTGGAGAATTTGTTTCATGAAGGGAGGTAAGAGCTGAGGAATTAATAGAGGGGGTAATTTGATCAGGGTGTACTGTACACATGTATGGAAATATCACAATGAAAATTTTTATATAACTAATATATGTTAACACAAATGTAAAACTAGATCCAAAAAAATGTTAGTGAGATCCTCATATCAGCCTAAAGCCAGGAAGATTTGGGTATAGGCCAACCAGAAATAAAAGCAAGTCATTCAGAAAAAAAATTATCTAAAGCAAATGGGTTGAAAAGGTACAGCTCAAATGAGAGAACTCTTGCTTAGCAAGCTAGAGATCAAATTTCTTTAAATAAATAAATGAATAACTTGAGATAAAAATAATTAAGCTCTGAGCACTCAACAATGCATAATGCATAGAACAAAATTTCTAGTTCATCTTTTATTTTGAAAGAATTAGCAGCCTGCACGGCGAGGAAAGGAGATTTCTGTTCCTTAGAGTATATCATAGAACAGAAGTAAACAAGAGCAATATTGAAGAACAGATGTTAAGCACTGGTTTCTATAAACAGCCATGATTCATTTACTAGTCCTTTGAGAAAATGTATGGGACTTTAAGAAATACTCAAGGGGGGGGGGGGAAATGGATCCTAAAAATGTGTTCAATCCCCAAATTATCTGAGTAGAGATTAAAAGATGGTGAATTTATAACCTTCTTTTTAGTGGAGTGGATGAAAATAAGCCTTTAGTTAACACATACACACACACTTGGGCAGTATTTACAGAAAAATGTTTAGTCAGACTACTGCTTGGAGTGATGTATTAATAAGATTCAGAATAGATTCCTATATTGAGATATTCGACAATATCATTGGCTTTTCTTTTCTTGACTGAGAGTAATTTCTTTTTCCCTACAGCAGTATGAATTGATAGTTTGTTGCTGGGTTGGCAGATTGGTGGCATGGGGTACCCAAACTTATTTCCATCTGTTTCTTTGGCTTCCCTTTAGGGGTTTGCTCCAATTTAAAAATGGCATAGCATATAATCTACATATCAGTGCTTGAGAGGAAGAAAGGAAGGGTGGGAGGCAAAGCCCTTTTCTGTTTCAGAGGTCATCTGATTGCATAAATAACTTCTGTGTATATTTCATTTTCTAAAACCTCGACATGGACCACACTTCATTGCAAGGGAAGATGGTATAGGTATTCTTTAATGGTGAGACACCTAAGATGCTAACACTTCAATTATTACAGAGGAAGGTCTTCAGGCTCTTTACATCCACAAATACTGACTTGCAGAGGGGAGGCCAAGATGGCGACAGGGCAGTAGGGAAATGCCACAGCTCTCCCCAACCAAAAAGAGAGTTCAAGTTCCAACACTTAATCTCCCCAAAAGACGACAACAACAAAAAGACAAACACCCAGAGAAAAACAGGAGGTGGAAAATAACAAAAAAGAAAGAGAGACAAAGAAGAATTTCAGAACAGAGGAGCGTGAAGACCCCTCCCCCAATTTTTACTGGCCGTGAGACAGCGCGCCAAGCTGCAGCCAGCCGGCCTGGCAGGGGCTGCCGGAGTCCCAGAGACCACAGGGGCCTGCCTGCAGATCACCCACACAGAAGCCGCCTGAGGTACCGGTCTGCAGACCCTCTGATTGATGGAGAAACCTCCGAGCTGGGAACTTGCACAAAGATCCTACTCCCACCCCCTCACTCCCCATCTGAGCTCCATCCCGCCATCGCCACTCAGCCCCACAGCGGGAACCCCAGAACTACACGGGATGCCCACAGAACACCAGAGCAGAAGACCTGCAAGGAAACTGGTGCTGATCTGGAGAGTGTAAACAGAGATAAACTCCAGTGTTCAGAACCTGCATGGAGGCTGCCGGAATTGCAGAGACACAGGGGGCTGTCTGTAGATCACCTGCACAGAAGCTGCCTGAGGTACCAGTGTCAGATCCACCGATTGCGACAAACGGAGAAACCTCCGAGCCAGGAACTCGGCCCCATGACGGGAGCCCCAGAGCTACATGGGACACCCACAGAACACCAGAGCAGAAGACCCACAAGGAACTGGTGTGGATCTGGAGAGCGCAAACAGAGACAAACCCCAGTGCTTAGAACCTGCATGGAGGCCCCTCCCCCCCCTCGGGCAGAGGCCAAAGGCCCATCCTATAGCGGGGACCCCAACAGCATCAACTGAGGCAGAGACAGAAGAGAATCACACAGAACCGCCACTGGCCAGCCCAGCCTACAACCACCTCAACTGAACTCTGATTGCAATGGCAACTGACAACCTACATCACACAGAAACAACTAGCTCCAGGGTGAGTACCCCACAGGGGACAGTGTATCACTCAAGGGAAACCAGAGCTGGTGGGAATCCCCAGACCCTGACCCAGACCCCCTGCCCCAACACCTGGACCACAGGACCCACTAAAACTGGGAACTGTTCGAGAGCTCCACCAGCCGGCAGAGCACATGCAGCTGACCAGGCTAGAGCAAGAGGGCCCCTAGAAGGGAGCTTAAACTCCCAAGCCAGGAACAGCACCCCTGGGTCAAGACACCCAACAATGGAGGAAATTTGAACTGTGTACCCCAGGCTGTGTAACCTAGGTGAGATACACAGCAGCACAGGTCCAACCGGTGTGCCGCAGGCTGGAGGCTGGGACCAGGCCTGGGGATCCGGTGCCTGAGCAACACAACCAACTCCTCCCAACCAAAGTCAGAAACTGAGCATAAGCCTCCGCAGAGGGGAGAAAAACAGGGAACTGCACCCCCTGGGAAGCTCACCTGTGACAGCAAAAGACCCAGGGGCTCAGGACAAGAGAAGCCCAAACCCCACCAGAACCTGACCCATATATTCTAGGCTGGGAATGAGTCAACACAGGCCACCACCACCTGATAATAGTCAGGAGCTCAGGCTGGTAATGTGGCTCAGCAGTAGAGTGCTTGTCTTGGGTGCATGAGGCCCTGGATCTGATTCCTCAGCACCACATAAGCAGAAGGGGCCAGAAGTGGTGCTGTGGCTCAATGGTAGAGTGGCAGCCTTGAGCTGAAGAGCTGAGGGACAGCACCCAAGCCCAGAGTTCAAGCCACAACTGGCCCAAAAACAAAACAAACAAAAAAACCCATCAGGAGCCCATAGCAGACTTCAGCATTTGGGTAGTGCATCCAGCACATCCGATCTTGCCAAGAACACCTGTAGGAGCAAACAGGAGCAGTCTAGGCTGCTCAACCCTTCCAAAGGTGGGAACTGCCAGTGATGTACAGTAGAGAACCAAGAACCCTATGTGGGTCAGACCAGCAGCTGGAGGTCAGCCCCTAACAGAACCGAGATCAGGTACAGACTCTCTACCAACACAGAAATAGCAACCAAGCAAAGACAGACACCTATTGACCAAAACAAAATTTCAGATTAGTCTCCAATAATCCCTGAATCCCCATGTGAAAATCACAGAGAAAAATTACAAGGTTTATCAACACCCAGGATAGCAAGCTATCCCCAATAGCCAGCAGCCACCCAGGGGAGAGCCCCAGTGGGAGCAAAGCAGGAATGGAAGACAAAAGCTACATCCAAGGGATGCTGGAGGCAATGACTCAAGAAATAAAACGAGAAATAGACCAGAAATTTAAAGAACACAGGGACAAATTATCAAAAGAGATGCAGGATCTCAAATACGAGGTACATGCAAAAGTAGAGGCAGTACATACCTCACTAAGAAGTGAGATAAATGCCAAAATAGAGGCAGTACATACCTCAATAATAAGTGAGATCAGTACTGTGAGAACAAACATCGAATCCATAAATGAGTCCATTTCCTCCATGCAAACCACAATGGAAGCCACAGTTAACAGAGTGAACGAAATGGAATGTAGAGTGTCAGATACAGAAGACAGAATATACCAACTGGACAAAAAATGACAGATATGGAAAAATCACTTAAATTATGCCAAAGGGAAATTCAAGTGCAAGCAGATAGTGCCAAGAAATTTAACCTTTGTATAATTGGAGTGGACAAAGGTGAGGAATATCAAAGCAAGAGAATGCAACACCTATTCAACAAGATAATCGGTGAAAATTTTTCCCCATCTCAAGAAAAAACATCTTACCTACATAACAGAAGCATATAGAACACCTAACAAGCAAGATCCCAGGAGAAACACTTCTAGACACATTATAATAAAAACTGATAGATCTGAATAATAAGGAAACAATCTTGCATGCAGCAAAAATGAAGAAGGAGCTATACTACAACAGGGAAAAAATTAGAATCACTGCAGATCTCTCCACACAAACACTGAATGCAAGAAAGTCCTGGGAAAGTACCATATATCCCTGAGAGCCAATAACTGCCAACCCAGACTGATATATCCAGTAAAGCTAGCATTCACAATCGATAGAGAGCTGAAAATTTTTAATAGCAAAAAAACAACTAAATGAATACAAAAACATTAAGCCAGCATTACAAAGAATACTAATAGGGGGAACACAACCTGAAGAAAGCAACCAGGAACAGGGACCTGCAACCCAGACAGGTATTAATAGAAGTCTAACTGAGCAAGCACAGCAGGAAAGGAAAGAAGAAAAACTGAGGAAAACAGGGAATTACAGGGACCACAATGCATCTCTCTATACTATCTCTTAATATTAATGGGCTTAATTCACCAATCAAAAGAAAAAGAACTGCAGATTGGATCAGAAAAACATGACCCATCCATCTGTTGCCTTCAGGAGACCCACCTCTCAGCCAACCATACAAACAAACTCAGAGTAAAGGGTTGGAAAAGGATCTACTAATCAAATGCCCCAAGTAAGAAAGCAGGTGTAGCAATCCTGATATCTGACAAAATAAACTTTTCATTAAAATCAATACAAAAAGACAAGGACGGACACTATATATTAATACAGGGAACAATCCAAGAGGAGGATATTACCCTCATCAACTTATATTCACCAAACATTGGTGCACCCAGATATATTAAGCAAATACTCTGACTTACCGAATAAAATTGATCCCAATAAGATAATACTTGGAGACTTTAACACCCCACTCTCACCAAAAGACAGGTCTACCAACCAGAGGATTGGCTAAGAAGCTACCGAATTGAGGCCATTCTTCAAGCAGAATTAACTGACATCTACCGAGTATTTCACCCTAAAACAACACAGTACACATTCTTCTCAGCAGCTCATGGAACTTTCTCCAAAATAGACCACATCATAGTTCATGCAAGGAACTTAAGCAAATACAAGGGAATCAACATGATCCCCTGTATCCTATCTGACCACAGTGGAATCAAGCTAGTTCTCAAAAACAAAGCATACTGCAGAAATTACTCTAATACATGGAAATTGAACAGCACACTTCTAAACAATTCCTGGGTAATGGAAGAGATCAAAGAAGAAATAAAAAATTTCCTGCAACAATGAAAATGAAAACACCTCACAAAGAAACTTGTGGGACACAGCAAAAGCAGTCCTGAGGGGCAAATTTATTGCCCTCAGTGCCCACATCAAGAAAATAGAGACAGACCAAGTAAATAATGTCATGTTGCAATTAAAACAGCTAGAAAAACATGAAAAAATGGAACCTAAAGTTACTAGATGGAGCCAGATAACCAAACTAAGAGCAGAGATTAATGAATTAGAGAATCAGAGAATCATAGCCAGAATTAACCAAACAAAAAGCTAGTTCTTTGAAAAAATAAATAAAATTGTTGGCCCATTGGCAAGATTAATTTAAAAAAGAAGAGAGGAAACCCATCTTAACAGGATTAGGGATGCCACGGGAAAAATCACAACATGTACCCAAGATATCCAACAATCTTAACGGAAAACTTTCAAAAGTTATACACTCTAAAGAAAGAAAACCTGGCAGAAATGGATGCATTTTTAGAGAAATAAAAGTTGCGCAAACTGAGCAAAGAAGAAGCAAACCAATTAAATATCCTACAACGAGATACAGGAAGCAATCAGAAGTCTTCCAACAAAAAAAAAGCCCAGGACCAGATGTATTCACAGCAGAATTCTATAAAATCTTTAAAGAAGAACTAATATCTATTACTCCTGAAGCTTTTCAGAGAAACAGAGAAGGAGGGAGGTATCCTGAACTCATTCTACGATGCCAATATCACAATCATCCCCAAACCAGGCAAAGACCCAACCAAAAAAGAGAATTACAGGCCAATTTCCTTGATAAACACAGATTCAAAGATCCTAAACAAGATTCTAGCTAAGAGAATCCAGAAACACATTTAAAAAATCATATACTACGACCAGGTAGGCTCCATCACAGAGATGCAGGGATGGGTTAACATACATAAGTCAATAAATGTAATCCAACACATCAACAGAGCCAAGGTCAAGAATCACATGATTATCTCCACAGATGCAGAAAAGGCCTTTGATAAAATTCAACATTCATTCATGCTACAAGCTCTGGAGAAAATAGGAATAGAAGGAACATTTCCTGAAACAATAAAAGCCATTTATGACAGACCAATAGCCAATATTATACTTAATGGGGAAAAGCTACAGCCAATTCTCTTAAAATCAGGAACAAGGCAAGGATACCTGCTGTCTCCACTCCTCTTCAATATAGTCCTGGAACCCTTAGCCAGGACGATAAGGCAAGAAAAAGACATTAAAGGGATCTGCATAGGGAAAGAAGAAGTTAAACTATCCCTTTTTGCAGATGACATGATATCATACCTCATGATCCCAAAAACTCCATCCCCAAACTCTTAGAAATCATAAATCACTTGGGCAAAGTAGCAGGATACAAAATCAACCCACAAAAATATGTCTGTTTCCTGTACACTGACAATGTACAAGCAGAGAGAGAAATAAAAGGAGCAACCCATTCACAATAACCTCCCTCAAAATAAAATATTTAGGAATTAACCTAACCAAAGATGTAAAATAACTATTTAATGAAAACTATAAAACGTTAAAGAAAGAAATTACAGAAGACACTAGGATGCAGAAGATCGAATTTGGGGGATTGAAGACAGCCTACATATTATAGAGAAAGAACATAAAACCATCCAAGACAAATCCAAGAACTATGATAGATCTATTCAAAACTTGGAAGACACCATCAGAAGGCCTAATCTGAGAATACTGGGTGTAAAGGAGCACCTAGAGAGAGAAGTTAATGGTCTAGGAAATTTGTTTAACAGGATCCTAGCAGAGAACTTCTCAAACATGCAAAAAGTGAGGCCTATTCAGGTACAAGAAGTTTTAGAACTCCAAATAGACCACACCAGAATACGACATCCCACAGTCACATTATAATCCACACAGCCTCACTTCAGACCAAAGAAAAAACCCTTAAAGCAGTCAAGGAGAAAAGATCAGTGACCTATAAAAGGAAACCAATTAGAATAACCTCACATTTCTCAGCAGTGACAATCAAAGCAAGAAGAGCCTGGAATGATGTATGCCATGCCCTAAAGACAAACAACTATCAACCAAGAATTCTGTACCCAGCTAAACTCTCCTTCATATCCAAAGGTCAAATAAAAACCTAACATAGCAAAGAAAAATTGAAACAATATATCTCCACCAAACCAGCCCTAAAAAAATTCTTCTTTTTTTTTGTCAGTCATGGGGCTTGAACTTTGGGCCTGGGCACTGTCCCTCAGTTCTTCAGCTCAAGGTGAGCACTCTACCACTTGAGCTACAGCACCACTTCCGGTTTTCTAGTGGTTTTATTGGAGATAATAGTCTCATGGTCTTTCCTGCCCAGGCTGGCTTTGAACCGCGATCTCAGATCTCAGCCTCATGAGTAGCTAGGATTACAGGTGTGAGCCACCGGCGCCCGGCTCCTACAAAAGATTCTTAAAGATGTCCTACACATAGAAAACCAACAAGACCACAATAAAGGCCAACAAACCACACCCAAACTGAGAATCCAAGAACCATAGGAAGAACACAGTAGCCGCAGCCCCAAGAAGGTGGATAACATGGCAGGAACTCCCAAATACCTCTCCGTCCTATTTCTCAACATTAATGGACTTAACTCTCCAATTAAGTGACATAGACTGTCTAGTTGGATTAAAAAGCAACATCCTTCTATCTGCTGCCTTCAGGAGTCACATCTTGCCCATAAAAACAAACACATTTTCAATGTGAAAGGCTGGAACAAAATCTACCAAACTAATGGCCCCCATAAACAGGCGGGAGCTGTAATCCTAATATCAGATAAAATAGACTTCAAATTAAAATTAGTGAGAAGAGATAAAGAAGGTCGCTACATACTAATTAAAGGATCTCTCTTTCAGGAGGATATTACAATTCTAAATATCTATTCACCAAACAATGGAGCACCCAAATTTATCCAAGAAACACTACTTTCCCTCAAATCCCACATAGATCCAAAGACATTAATTGTTGGGGACTTTAACACACCACTTTCCCCACTAGATAGATCAACTGGGCAAAAACTCAACAGAGAAACTGCAGATCTAAACAACTGCATAGATCAACTAGATTTAAGAGACATCTACCAAATATTTCACCCAGCAGCATCAGAATGCACATTTTTCTCAGCAGCACATGGAACATTTTCCAAAATAGACCACATTTTAGGCCACAAAGCAAACTTGTCCAAATTCAGAAACATTGAAGTTATACCTTGAATTCTCTCAGACCACAAGGGAATAAAATTACAACTCAACACCAAAAGCCACCAAAGAAAATCCTGTTACACATGGAGGCTGCACTGCTGAATCACAAGTGGGTCATGGAAGAGATTAGAGAGGAAATTCAAATGATCATGATATTCAACAAAAATGAACACACAAATTACCAGCTCCTCTGGGACACAGCAAAAGCAGTACTCAGGGGCAAGTTTACAGCTCTGAGATCTGAAACCAACAATTTAATGAGTCATCTGAGCTTCCTTGAAAAAGGGCAGCAAGATAAACCCCAATCTAGTAGACGGAAAGAAATAATTAAAATTAAATGAATTAGAATCCAAAAAAAAAACAAAGAAAGAATCAACAAAACAAAGAGTTGGTTCTTCGAAAAACTTAAAAAAATTGATAGACCTTTAGCAAATCTTTTCATAAAAAGACGAGAACGCACCCAAATAAATAAATTCAGAGATGAGAATGGAAACATCACCACGGAAACAACCAAGATTCAGAACATTATAAGGGAATACTTCTCAAAACTTTATGCTAATAAGTTTGAGAACTTGACAGAAATGGACCTTTTCCTAGCAAATATTGACATGCCAAAACTAAACCAAGATTAGTTAAACCAGCTTAACAGGCCCATATCAAACATTGAAATAGAAACAGCAATAAGAGACCTCCCAGCTAAGAAAAGTCCAGGACCAGATGGTTTTACAGCGGAATTTTACAAGGCCTTCAAAGCAGAGCTCACACCAATACTCCTCCAACTCTTCAATGAAATTGAAAGAGAAAGCTCACTACCGAACACATTCTATGAAGCCATCATAACCCTCATCCCAAAACCAGGCAGGGACTCATCAAAGAAAGAGAACTATAGACCCATTTCTTTGATGAACATTGATGCAAAACTTCTCAACAAAATATTGGCCAATCGACTTCAGCAATTCACCCAAAAAATCATACACCACGATCAAACAGGATTCATTTCAAGGAGGCAAACCTGGTTCAATATACGCAAATCAATTAATATTATTCATCACATCAACAGGAGCAAGAATAAGAACCACATGGTTATCTCAATAGATGCAGAAAAAGCATTCGACAAGATCCAACACCCCTTTATGATGAAGGTTTTGGAAAAATTAGGAATCCATGGAACATTCCTCAATACAATAAAGGCTGTATTTGACAAACCTACAGCCAGCATTATACTTAAGTGAAAAACTAAAGCCATTTCCTCTTAACTCCGGAACAAAACAAGGATGTCCACTCTCTCCACTTCTCTTCAATCTAGTATTAGAATGCCTAGCTACAGCAATAAGACAAGATGCAGACATAAAGGGGATCCAAATAGGGAAAGAAGAAATAAAACTCTCCCTCTTTGCAGATGACATGATCTTATATTTAAAGAATCCCATAGACTCCACTCCCAAATTACTCAAGCTGATTCAAAACTTTGGCAAAGTAGCAGGGTATAAAATTAACCCTCCAAAATCAATGGCTTTTCTGTATGCCAACAATGAGAAAAGTGTGGCTGAAATTAAGAAAGCAACTCCATTTGTAATAGCCCCACAAAGAATAAAATACCTAGGAATTAACTTAACCAAAGAAGTGAAGGACATCTATGATGAAAACTTTAAAATCTTGAAAAAGGAAATCAACACAGAACTTAGAAAATGGCAAAACCTCCCATGCTCCTGGATTGGCAAGATTAACATAGTGAAAATGGCAATACTTCCCAAGGCTATCTACAAATTCAACGCCATACCTATCAAAATTCCACCCTCATTCTTCAAGGAAATAGAAGAGGCAATCCAAAAATTCATATGGAACAATAAAAGACCCTGAATAGCAAAAACGCTCCTCAATGGAAAGAGCACTGCTGGAGGAATATCAATACCAAATTTCAAACTCTACTATAAAGCCATAGAAATCAAAACAGCTTGGTATTGGCATAAGAACAGCCCTCAGGACCAATGGAATAGAATTGAAAATTCAGAAATGAACCCACAGACCTATCGCCATGTAATCTTCTATAAGGGAGCTAAAACAATAGAATGGAAGAAAGACAGCCTCTTCAGTAAATGGTGCTGGCAAAATTGGTTAACTACTTGCAGAAAATTAAAGCTAGATCCTTACGTATCACCGTGCACCAGAATCAACTCCAAATGGATCAAAGACCTCGAAGTCAAAGCAGACACTCTGAAAACATTACAGGATGGAATAGGAGAAACCCTAGGTCTCCTTAGCTTAGGACAAAATTTTCTGAATAGAGACCCGGAAACACAACAAATCAAAGAAAGGTTGGACAAATGGGATTGCATGAAGTTGCAGAGCTTCTGCATGGCAAATGACATAGCTAGCAAGATCAATAGAAAGCCCACTGATTGGGAGAAGATCTTCACTAGCCATACAACAGCCAAGGGTCTGATATCTAAAATATACTTGGAACTCAAAAAATCAAATCCCCCAACAACAAATCCTCAAAGAAACAACTGCCCAATAAATAAGTGGGCGAAAGACTTAAAGAGAAACTTCTCTGAAGAAGAAAGAAGGATGGCCAATAGGCACATGAAGAAATGCTCAACATTCCTAGCCATAAAAGAAATGCAAATCAAAACAACATTGAGATACCACCTCACTCCAGTTAGAATGGCAAAAATCAAGAACTCTAACAACAACAGATGCTGGAGGGGATGTGGACAGAAGGGAACCTTACTTCATTGTTGGTGGGAATGTAAACTTGTTCAACCATTTTGGAAAGCAATCTGGA
Source organism: Dipodomys merriami (assembly GCF_024711535.1). Taxonomy (NCBI): domain Eukaryota; kingdom Metazoa; phylum Chordata; class Mammalia; order Rodentia; family Heteromyidae; genus Dipodomys; species Dipodomys merriami. Next base: position 43,107,928 of record NW_027202271.1, on the reverse strand, counting down.
TGTTCCTCAAAAGACTTCACATAGAGCTCCCCTATGACCCAGCAATCCCACTTTTGGGCATTTACCCAAATGTTTACAAACAAGACCACACTGAAGCTACCAGCACAATTACGTTTATTGCAGCATTATTTACCATAGCTAAGATATGGAACCAACCCAGATGCCCCTCAGTAGATGAATAGATCAAGAATATGTGGTATATATAAACAATGGAATTCTATGCCTCCATCAGAAAGAATGACATTGCCCCATTTGTTAGGAAATGGAAAAACTTGGAAAAATTTATATTGAGTGAAGTAAGTCAGGCCCAAAGAAACATAGGTCCCATGGTTTCCCTTATTTGCAATATCTAGTATATGTTTGAGTCAAGCGGAAAAGGTCAGATAATGTGATGTTAGGAAAATGAACCCTTAGATATGTATTTTAATGCTTTTTTTCTTTCATGCATTTGTTTCTAGAGCATTTATAAGATTATCTCTTTGCTGCTTTGTATGTCCGTCCCCCACAGTATAACCCCTGCTTTCACTATATTTGATGTCAGTATAAGTTGTGGAGGAGATGGGGAAAAACAAGTCGTTTAAGGATACAGGTGGACCTGTTGCAACAATGAGAAGTACAAGTTGTCATGTCGAAAACGACCTTTACAACGTTGGTGCCAGGGGGCGGGGGCGGGGGGGAAGAGATGTGAAGGGTAAACAAAGGAGGAGGCTCAATGCTTGATAAGAAATGTACGCATTATCCTGCCCATGTAATTGTAACCCCTCTGTACAGTATGTTCACAAACAAATATTTTTTTTAAATTAAAATAAAAACGAAAATGAACTTTACAACTTTCGTGGTGTGGGGGGGGGAGGCGGGGAGGATTAGGTGGGGGAGATGGGGGGGATGGGAAGGGGAAACATAGGAGGAGGCTACAATGCTTGATAAGAAATGTACTCATTATCTTTCCCATGTAATTGTAACTCCTCTGTACAGTATTTTCACAATAAAAAAAATTAAATCCCCCAACAACAAATCTTCAAAAAACAACTGCCCAGTAAATAAGTGGGCTAAAGTTTTAAAAAGAAACTTCTCTGAAGATGAAAGAAGGATGGCCAATAGACACATGAAGAAATGCTCAACCTCTCTAGCCATAAAAGAAATGCAAATCAAAACAACATTGAGATACCACCTCACCCCAGTTAAAATGGCTATAATCAAGTACTCTAATAACAACAGATGCTGGAGGGGATGTGGATAGAAGGGAACCCTACTGCATTGTTGGTGGGAGTGTAAACTTGTTCAACCACTTTGTAAAGTAGTATGGAGGTTCCTCAAAAGACTCCACATAGAGCTCCCCTATGACCCAGCAATCCCACTTTTGGGCATTTACCCAGTGTTCACACACAAGACCACACTAAAGCTACCAGTACAACTATGTTCATTGCAGCCTTATTTACCATAGCTAAGATATGGAACCAACCCAGATGCCCCTCAGTAGATGAATGGATCAAGAGAATGTGGTATATATACACAGTGGAATTCTATGCCTCCATCAGAAAGAATGACACTGCCCCATTTGTTATGAAATGGAAAAACTTGGAAAAAATTATATGAAGTGAAGTAAGCCAGGCCCAAAGAAACATAGGTCCCATGGTTTCTCTTATTTGCAATAACTAGTATAAGTCTGAGTCAAGCAGAAAGGATTAGATAAGTTGATGTTAGGGAAATGAACCCTAAGATATGTATTCAAATGTTTTATTTTCATGTGATTGTTTCTAACACATTTATTAGATTATTTATTTGTTGCTTTGTATGTCCCTATCCCATGGTATAACCCCTGCTTTCACTGTATTTGAGGTTGTTATAATTTGTGGAGGGGAAGGAAAAAAACAAATCATTTAAATAGTGATACAGGTGGACCCATTGCAACAATGAGATGTTCAAGTCGTTATGTCAAAAACAAACTTTACAACTTTGTTGGGGGGGTAGTAGGGTTGAGTGGGGAGGTGGGGGGCAGATGGGATGGGAAGGGGAAACAAAGGAGAAGGCTACAATGCTTGATAAGAAATGTACTCATTATCTTGCCCATATAATTATAACCCCTATGTACAGTATTTTCACAATAAAAAAAAAGAAGACATTAGGAAATGGAAAGACCTCCCATGCTCTTGGATAGATAGACTTAATATAGTGAAAAAGGGAATACTGCCTAAATTAATATACAAATTCAATGCAGTTCCTATTAAAATCCCAATGACGTACATCTCTGAAATACAGAAAACATCCCCAAAATTCATATGGAACAAGAAAAGACCTAGAATAGCCAAAGCAATTCTAGGGAATAAAGACAACATGGGAGAGATCTCAATGCCGGACTTCAAACTCTACTATAGAGCTATAATAACAAAGACAGCATGGAACTGGCACAAAAACAGACCCAAAGACCAATGGAATAGAATAGAAGATCCAGAAATAAATCCATATGTCTATAGTCAGCTGATATTTGACAAAGGAGCTAATGACATACAATGGAAGAAACAGCCTCTTCAACCACTGGTGCTGGGAAAACTGGGCGGCCATATGCAGAAGACTAAAAGTGGATCCCAGCCTATCACCATGCACCAACATCATCTCAAAATGGATTAAAGACCTTAACATTAAACCTGAATCTCTGAAACTACTGCAGGACAGAGTAGGAGAGACACTTGAACTTATAGCACAGGAAGGAACTTCCTGAACAGAGTGCCAGGGTCACAACAAATTGGAGATAGACTTGACAAATGGGACTACCTTAAAATAAAAAGCTTCTGCACAGCTAAAGTTATCGCAATCAAGCTAGAAAGACAACCAACTAATTGGGAAAAAATATTTACCAGCAACATATCAGATAAGGGTTAATATCCAGTATATACAGGGAACTCAAGAACCTAATCCCTCCCAAACCTAACAAACCAATTACTAAATGGGCAAGGGAACTAAAGAGAGACTTTTCAGATGAAGAAATATAAATGGCAAAGAAACACATGAGGAAATGTTCGCCATCCCTGGTTGTGAAGGAAATGCAAATAAAGACAACCCTGAGATACCACCTTACCCCAGTCAGAATGTCCCACATCCACAAGTCAGCCAACGACAAATGCTGGAGGGGACTTGGAGAAAGAGGAATCCTATTGCATTGCTGGTGGGAATGTACACTTATACAACCACTTTGGAAAGCAGTCTGGAGAGTCCTCAGAAAGCTAAATATTGACCTCCCTTATGACCCAGTCATACCACTTCTAGGCATCTATCCTGAACAACAGGAATCAGTATACAAGGACACATGCACCTCCATGTTTATTGCAGCACTGTTCACAATAGCTAGGATATGGAAACAACCCAGATGTCCCACCACAGATGAATGGATCCAAAAATTGTGGTATCTATACACAATGGAATATTATGCAGCCATTTGCATTTGACATTTGCAGAGAAATGGATGGAGCTAGAAGAAATCATGTTGAGCAAGGTAAGCCAAGAGCAAAGAGATAAACGGTACATGGTCTCCCTGATAAGTGGATGTTAAATCCAAAATGTTAGGTGATACAAAAAAATTAACAGGACTTAAGAAACAAAGAAATTCCACTCATCTGGTCGAACCACTACTAAATAACCCCATGCTGCTGATCACATGGATGGTGTATATGTGTATACCATTATATGTTATAGACCGTGATAGACAATTTGCTCCAGGAAAGTTAGAATGTGTTTGTGACTTTAACTGAGCATCACTATCCCACAATACTGTGAAATTTGGGAAATTATGTAATCACTTAATCACAATAAAAAAATACTGACTTGCTCATCTAAAAAGTGCCCTTGTGCCATGTACTTTGATCGCTCTTGATTTCCACAGGAACTCTGCAAAAAGCACACATTTAACAGACAAGAGACCAAAATAAAGAGGAGTTAAATGATCCTTCTACGTTGACACAGAAGTCATATGACCAGAAATCCAATTATATTCCATCAAAATCTAAATAAAACCTATTATTTTCTCAGCACAACACCATCAATTAAATATAGGAGAACCTTCTTGGTAGGTTCCAATCCTCATGAGCCACTACTAGTACATTCTGACCTTTAAGAATTAAAAAGAGAGGGCTGGGAAGGTGGCTCAGTGGTAGAGCGCTTGCCTTGCATGCATGAGGCCCTGCGTTTGATTCCTCAGCACCACATAAGCAGAAGAAAAAAAAAGCCAGAAGTGGCTCTGTGACTCAAGTGGTAGAGGGCTAGCCTTGAGCTAAAGAGCTGAGGGACAGCACCCAGGCCCAGAGTTCAGGCCCCACAACTGAACCCCCCCCAATAAAAAAGAATTAAAAAGAGAATAAAAGAAATACCATTTTCTTGTTATTGGTGGAAAAGATAGTTCTCCTATTTGTACACATTTGAAAGGCATTTGATAAGTTGCATAAAATGTAAGGACAATGTATTTAGCTTCTTTGTAAACTCAAGAGCCAACATTATACTAAATACCAGTTAGATAATCAGCATGCACTCTCTAATGTCCGACAAACTACACACCTGCAGTGACTATCATAGTCACCATGAATGATGTCAACACAGACAGGAAGATGTGAAGTTCACTGTCTAGCATTTGAGGGGAAAAAATTCTTCCAAATTATCTCTGCAATTTCTGTGACTAACACACCTGGCCCTTAATATTTGCTCCTTGAATGGAATTGGAGATTAGTGTTTAAGGCAACTGGGGAAAAAATATGTTTTTGAAAATATCCTTTTAGTTGGCATTTTTATGATAGCCATGTAAAAATGTTCTATTTTTTTTCACAAAAAAACCTTGTTTTTAATTCTAAAGTTTGCTGAATCTTCAGTGAAGTTCATTTGATTCATTCAAAATGTATTTTATAACAAGGTTTAATTTCCAGTATCATAAGTGTTTTTTGTTCATTTTTTATTTTGAAACAATATTAATTTTTGTTTAATATGTTTTCAATTGTAGGAAGATATTCTTTTGTTTCCCTTGACAGTTTTATAGTGATGGTGTGTTTTCCCCTGCCTCTTTGTTAATTTTTTCCCCTTAAAGTAATATCTTTTTTATCAGGTAATATCTTTTTTATCATCTGAAAAAGAATCAAAGCTGAAAAGATAATATTTATTTTACTTTTCATAGCACATCTAAACAAAAACAAAAAGCAAATCATGAAAAGAATACAAACACATAATATTTTCTTTTCTGTGAGTTTATTTATCATTTATTTTATGAGACTAATTCCCCCTTATTTAGAGAAGTATTCTTCAAATCCCAGTTAATGACTAGAATTTAGGAAAGAACTAAGCCTTTTATGTATTATGACTTTTCCTATGTATACATAGCTAGGGTAAAACTTAGTTAATAAATTAGGAACAATAAGAGATTAACAACATTGAACAGGGACAACTATAACAATATAGAGTCCCTCTCCCCGTACCCCTCTCTGTTTCTGAATACCTAGAAAAACTTTTATCCTTTCACTTAAAGGATGGACTGCGTGACTTTTCTTTGGTGCATTCAAATTGCTAGCCTAAATAAATATGTGCTTTGTAACTGCATCTAAACATAAGCACTGTGATATTGGGACGGGTAATCTGATCATTGAAATAGCTACCAGATAACTAACAAGTAGGGAGCACACAAAACATGGAAACTCTTAGTAGTTTATTCAGGTCCTAGTGCACAAGATTTCATCACAATGCTCAGAACAACACACATTTTAAAATGTATACACTATTTCTGGTATATTATTTTTATTATTCCTTAGCTATTGTTGGCCCTAAGAAACATAGAAAGCAAAATTTGGGGTAAAGAGGAATGCCTACATTTTACTTGAATTCTACTTAACACTTCTTTCACATTTGGCATGCATTTATTGATTTGCTGTTTTAAAAATAAAAGCAGTCTAAGGTGGATGACAGTGGCTCATGCCACTCAGATCTCAGGAGGGTGAGATCTGAGGATCATAGTTTGAAGCCAGCCTGGGCAAAAAGTCCCCATGAGACTGTAATCTCCAATCAACTGCTCAGAAAAATCCAGAAGTGGTGCTGTGACTCAAGTGTTGGAGTATTAGCCTTGAGCACAAAGAGGCTCAGGAACAGTGCCCAGGCCCTGTTTTATATTTTGCCCAAGACTGGCAAAATATAAAATAATATAAAAGCAGTCTGGGTTGTGAGTTTTGAGCTTCACATTCAGTTAGCTCCGATGCTAATTTTCAGTGTTGTTGATGAGTCATATAAACAATGTTGTTTCCTTGTATATAAAATTAGTATTGTACTAGTTTTCCATTGATGAATAACAAATTGTTACATACAATACATATTTCTTATACTTTCAGCTTGTGACAATCTTATTGTGGTTATCTGGATGCTGTACTCAGAATCTCCCCAGGGTGGAATCTATATGTCAGTTGAGCCACATCCTGATCTGCAGGCTTCATTCTTAGCTTCAGTAAAATTTATATCCTTGTGGATATATGGCTGCAGGACCCAAATTCTTATTGGCTGTAGAGTAGGGGCTAACCTCAGAGGCTGCCCACAGTTTCCTGCCATGGGAGTTATGCCACTAGCAGTTCAAAAACATGCCTATTGACTTCAAGGAAAGAAGGTCATCCTCTGGTTTACTAAGCCTTGACAGTCATATACAATAAAATGCAATCCTGGGCATCATTGCCATCACTGTTGTAATACTATGGGAAAACCAGGAGACAGGCTGACCTTCAATAAAAGAATGTGACTATGCCAGGGTTTGACTCAAGGGGGGCCATCTATGGATATGTATCTGACAAAGTGTTACTGAACTGTTAACTGAATTACATAATCTTCTGGGTGCCTTCTAAATGTATCTCTTTAGGATTATAAAAAAAGAAATAATGAGCTGTGCACCATTGGCTCACTCCTGTAATACCAGCTACTTGGAAGGCTGAGATCTCAGGATCACAGTTCAAAGCCAGCCTGGGAAGGAAAGTCTGTGACATTCTTACCTCCAATAAACTACCAGAAAACTAGAAGTGGTGCTGTGGCTCAAGTGATAGAGCACTAGCCTTGAGCTGAAGAGCTTAGGGACAGCACCCAGGCCCAAAGTTCAAGCCCCACGATTGACAAAAACCTAAATAATAATAATAATAATAATAATAATAATAATAATAATAATAATAATAATAATAATAATAATGAAAATTATCTGATTCATGTGTTTAGATTTCCAACTGTGCTCTCATTTTTCAGACAGGTCTCCAACCTCCTCACCAATTTAGAAATGATAAAAGGTAGCATTTTCTGCTGAGTCAAAACTTGAGCAAAGGTTCCTACCCTGGAGCTAAGGACTCTAAAAAGAAAAAAAAAACAATTCAAAACAAAATATTCTGAAGAAAAGTCCAGACTTGGCAAAAGGAGAAGAGAATAATGAGCAAAAATTGAGATGAAGATCATAAGTATCAGGGTGAGGTTGAAGACAGAATCAACCCAAAATCTGTGGAGCCTGTGAGAGGAACAAGAATGTTCGGAGGTAAGCTCCACGAAATTCATTAATTGTTTTTACTATTTGCCTGAATGAAGCACCAGAGACAGAAACTGTATCAGCTAAAAGCAGTGACACTCAATACTGTGTACTATAATTGCAGAGATACTTGTATACACCCAAAGCCAGGGCCCCTACCTGTCCAGTTAGGCCAGAATCTCTGAGAAAGAAGCCCAGACTCAATATTTTTTTTTAAAAAATGTTTCCCACAAAACTCAGTATGCAGCTGAGACTGAGAACCAATCTTGTGAATTCTCCTAAGTCAACGACCACGAGGACCTGCTGGCAACAGTCATTATATCACTAGAAACCCAAACATTCATTCTCTTTTCCAGCCACTGAGTCAGAATCAACATTTCAGTAACTGTCCTTTTAAATACCTAGTCCAAATATACCAGCATTTAGTTGGATTTTTTGCCATATAGTTGTTTGCCCATCAACATAAACTCTACCCAAATTGTCTAGCCTGTCTTCTGAGGGCTTATGTAAACAATGGCAAATATGCTAATAGTACAAAGTGTGCTACTCCAAAGATGGAGGAAATGGGAGATATTGTTTGTTTATTTACTAATAGTGTTGGGGTTGTTTAGACCTTGAAAACTAAACATTTGTCTTTCTAATGCTGTTTCTGATTGATGGGTGGTGGGCTGCCTAGAGAATAGCACTGTGAAATATAAATTTTAAGATGGCTTTAGCTAAGAGGCTTCTCAGCTAGATTAACTATATCTCAGTGAAATGACAGTTGTGCTTCATATTAGCTGAACTTGTTCTGGCATTTGTACCTAAGAGTAACACTCCTAACAAAGGATACCTATTCTGAAGACAGCCGAAATTGAGGTGGTTTCTCTGCAATACATCCATCGTTGAACTTATTCATTTTTTATTGATTCATACATTTACTGCTTAAAATGAAAGATTTCAAATATTAGTTTTATGTTCCAGACATTCCCTAGTTAGGTGTCAGGCTCTGATGGAATGAGAGAGACCGTACCTTTCAACATAAACATGCCACAGCTCCCTGAGACTCCAAGAACAAAGCTGCTTCCTATCACAATAAATCATGCTCAAATCTGAAGAGGGAACAGGTCTCAGAGGGTTTTGATTACTGCACAAGTCACAGAGATACTTACCAGGAACCCAAGATAGGATGTTTCAATTCAAATAGCTTCCTCCTGAATTTTATAGATCTGCTAGAGCTAGAATAGCTTCATTGTGACCTTTAGAAAAACTTTCCCATGAACATTTAGTTTAAGCCTAGGTTAGAAATGGTTAATCCACAAAGAAAATATCACAACTTATTAAGCTTCATTTTCACAGTTCATAAAGGAGAAGATTTTTTGAAGGGACTGTGATTTCATCTTTTTAACACAAAGGAAGTAAGATGGCTGTAGGTGGCTATCTTCAAAGCCCCAAGCAAAGGGGATTGTTGCACTTATCTTCCATTCAGTAATGAAGAGCTGCTGGGAGCATTAGAGAAATGTTGTTTTTTAGTGACTGTGCCAATATACCTGGGTTTTCTTTCAAGCAGTGAGCAATTTCTTTGAATTATGTTTTCAGCCAAAAATAGAGTTACTCATAAATTGCATGAATAGTTTCCAGCTCATAATTGTCATGTTCTGGTCTTAGATTTTGGACATTCAGCCTAAAGTCTTATTATTTTCTCGGAATATTAAACTGATACAACCATCTTCTTATTTGTGTTCTTGAACACTAATGATCCTTACCTTCCCCTATTGCCCTGGGATAAAACTACACACACGCGTGCACGTGCACGCACACACACACACACACACACACACACACACACACACACACACACACAAAGCAAAGAATCTGCTGTGCATTCTAATGGGTTACTCATAAAACTTGTCTACCAATGATGAGCCATCTCTGAACATAAAACTTCAATTTGAATGAAAAAAAAAGTTTTTTAAGAACTACTGATAAGCTCAGAGTTATTTCTGTAAAAATATACTTAGGTTCAAGGTAAATGCATGCAAACTGACAGGCAATTAAGCAAAAAAAAATTGGGGGTGCTATTTGTCAGATATCTGAGTAAGATATTTTAGGAAAACTGCTTTTGTTAAGGAGTAAAAGTATGCTGGCATTTCCCTCTGCCTTTTTACTTTAGCTCTTGAAATTTTTCCTGAAACATACAGAAAATGAAAATTAAAAAGAAAATCAAGAGCAATAAGGAAACTGCATGAAATCAGTGAATAATTTGTACAAACAACAAATTTGCCAAATCACAGATGAAAAAAATAGACTCAATTTATAAAAAATAAGAAAATGGAACTCGCCTGGAATGATGAAAATTCATCAGAGATTTTCATAGTAAAATCTCATATTCTTTTCAGGAAAAATAATAAGCCCTATTAGCACAGTATGGTTCTGATTTCATATCTGAGAGTAATGGTATTTGTATACAGATAAAATGGACACTTATGTGTATTCCTTGTAATGTAATGTCTAATTTCCACTACCAAAATTTTGGTATCTTCAGCCTTAAATTCCATGGGAATTCCCACACTAGAAGAGCAGCCATAGGTAAGGTTAGACCACACAGAATGCCCTGGGAAAACCACATAACTAAGGGAAGTGAAAAAATAACATGGATGTCACTGTATGAGAAATACCTGAGAGAAATAGTTTCAAAAAAAGATTTATTTTGACTCACAGATTTGGGGATTTTAATCTATAGTTGCCTGGCTCCATGTCCTGTTTTGGGACTGAACATCACAGCTGACAGAGAAACTTGTCTACCACATGGCAAAGAGTGGGATATAAGAAGTATCTGTGGACAAGATATAACGTTTAAATAAATGTCCCATGGGCTCACTTCTCCACATAGTTCTGCTTTCTAACCATCCATTCATCTATGAACTCATCAGTGAATTAATTTGTTGATAAAAGTTACAGTGCTCAACATCTTATCAGCTCTCAAGAGTGCCCAAATCTGAGGTCCAAACCTTCTACATATGATCCTTTTAGGGCGACATTTTCTTATCTTCTGAGCAGCCACTCACTGCAAATTTTTCTACAATTGATTCTGGATTACATGTATAGAATAGGGGACAAAACAAATTGAGGGAAAGGGATATTAAGAGAGAAGAGATTGATCTTGAAGATTTTTCACCAATATAAACAAAATATATGACTTCTTTGGACTCTTTATAATTCCAAACTAATTGAAATTTGACAATAAATGGGGCTTTTTATGCATTCTGCAAACATTTGGCCTTCTGTACATTTGGTCATATTTAACTGCCAAAATGCTTGCTATGATTACAACATTTAAGATTAAACCATTCCTTTCTTCTGAGTAATGCTGAGATGGTTAATATCTACATTATGTTCTTCTGCTCAAGTAAATCAAGAAACTACTCACCAACAAATGCACATTGTTAGTAGTATGTGAGGTGTCCACCATAGGGAGCCCACAGAGAGAGTACTTTCTCCTGCCTAAAAGCTCACTAAGAAAATCCCTTTTATCCCTTTAATATAGCTCTTTATTTAGCTCTCCTAGTCTCCACATATATTAAGAAAAGCATAGAGACCACCCTAGTTAGGAGAGGAAGCATTCCCTAAGCCCTAAATAATCCATAGTTGAGTCTTTTCATGAAAGTTAAATAGTACAGTAAACTATATCTCATTGTCAACCATAAAGGATGTGAAAAAGCAAATAAAGACAAGTAGATCTTTCTTTTTTAAAAAGCCAAAAGGTAACAATGCGAAAGCAAGATTTACAGTGTACTATTAAATACTCTATAAGCTAATTTTTTGCGTCAGGATATCTATCTACACAGATGGATAGATAGATACATTGAAGACTGTCTGTCTGTATGTATTACGTATGTATGTATATGACTATATATTTTTACATAGTTGTCCAAAGGGGTCTCCAAGAGTACAATGCATCTTGATCAATGCCATTCTGTTCCTCATCCTAAATTATTTTGATTCGTTACTTCATAGCTAAAACCTATTGCATGATCCCTTGCTAGACTACTTAGTTTCCAAAGAAGCTAGAGTGTGACATTTAAACCAAGTTTGTTGTACCCATTCTCCAGAAAAGCAATCAGAACATGTAGTCTTAGAAAGAGGCTGAGTTTAAAAGCTGAGGCTGAAGTAGCTGAATTACACACATGGTTACCACATCTTATCCTGAAGTGCTTAACATGGAACAATCAAATAGGTGACTTTTCATCTTTGCATTATAATCTCATACATTGCAGAGTCTTACTCTTCTCCATTGGATAGATATGGGTCGGGCTATCAAAACCTGAAGTTAGGCTGAGATTAGTTGTCTTGAACCTAGACTATGATACCTTAGATGCCAACTCTAAACCTAGATAAGTAAGAATCTTAAGTGCTCAAGAGAGTCCTCTAAGGATCAAACTTGAGCAGAAAAATGAAGCCACTTTCCATCCGCTTCAGAAAGTTCCCCAGAGGAATGTTCCAAACTAATTTCACAGAGATGCTGATGGAAACAACTTTTCCGCGAATTCTGGAACAATTATATCAAATGAGACTTTGATTGGACATTAGAAGAGAGAACAGTTTTTACTTCAATACAAGGTTTGATTCTAATTCTTTCCAGTGACTTCAGCTTTATTTCATCTGGCCCTCCTAAACTGAAATGGCCAAACATTAATTTAAACAGCATCATTATTTTTCTTATGATATAAAATGGTAGAGTAATGGGATGTGCCAAAACAATTACCATGCTAATCGAGCTTTTAAATTCTTGTTTTGAAATAATGAATTTGGCATACCATACTTATTACTGCAGGTAACAATTGCTTTCAAATACTCCACTTAATAATCTTGGCAGATTTTGAAAATTCTCTTTCATCTGTCAAAACAACCCAGTAAAACCGAGTAAGGACACAAAAATGAGTAAGAAACTAGAACACTAAAGCTGCTCTAGCACACTGCTCAGGCTTCTTGGAGATTAAGGAAAACAAATAAGATTTCAGCATGTTAGCTAAGGTAGAACACTACATGTCACAGGGGAGAACTAAAGAAATTTTAGAGTATTTCACTAGTTACAGGATCTGACAAGCCAAACAATCTAAAACATACAAAGTTTACAAATTGCAAATGCTTTCTTGACATAATTGAATTAAGATATAGTGCTTTCATTCAATTTTATATTGACTATCCTGCATGAGGTACCAATATAAAGAAATAGAGTAAAATACACACTATGCTACAGAATTCCATTCTGGTTGTGTTGTGATGAACAGCCGTGGAATTCTTGTTACTTTACATGTTACATTAGATAAAACAAGCCAATACAGAAACCGAGGTTTTGTTATACAAAATCCTTGACTTAAAATGTAGTTTTATGCATGAATCAAAGGTTTGACTCTGACTCCAAGTGTTTAAATTGTTTTCGTTTTCTATTGTGGTTATAAAAAATGACTATATTTTAGTTTCTTAAAACAATACAACTGTATTATCTTTTAGTTCTGCAAGTCATAAAACTAAGAGCTCTCATTGGACTATAATTAAGATTTCAGTTGGGCTGCATGCCTTTTTGGAGACTATAGGGAGGAATTGTAGGTCTGAGAACTCAGTTTTCTTGTTAGCTGTCAGCTGAGAGCAAATGCAATTGCAAAAGATCACCTACTTTGTCTCTTGTCTCCTTCTTTCATCTACAAAGTCAGCAAGGTTGAATCAACTTCTCACTGTATCCTTTTCTACCTCTCTCTTCTCTTTGAAGGGCTCATATGATTAGATTTGATCCAGCCAGAAATTCCAGAATAATCTCTTCAATCCTAAAATCTTTCATTTCATTACATCCGCAATAATCTCTTTTGCATTGTAAGAAATATATTCAGAGTTCCAGTGAGTAAGTGAAAGATTCTGCTTTAATACAAAAGCACTATGAAAAGACATACTTTCCCCAAATATCCATAAAATTCTTACTGGAGAATGCATTAACACTGACAAAATGTTTTTAATTCATTTGCAGTTACAATCTAAAACAATAATTACATTTTTGTTGTTTGTCCATTGTCTTCCACAAATGTGCTGAGGGTTTGATGAAGTAGAGATTTTGCAAATGTAAAGCATTGTTTATATAGGCCATGATCTTTTCCCTATCACAGCTCCTACTCATCCCTCAACACTCAACTCAAATAATCTGTTTTACATGAAGTTTTCTCTGATCACCTCATCAAGGATCTTTGTTCCTTGGACAGCTGTATTGTGTAGAACAAAAGCTTGCTCCGTCCATTCATTTAACTGCATACTCACCAATCCACTCACGTCAATTAACTACTTGCTCAACATATATCAGGCCTTGTTAAAAGTTCTGTTTGTTCAAAGCTAATTATTCCCTTCAAATTTTATATGAATCATTTAAAAGTAGGTATAAACTCATATATAAACTTCTCCAATAGTCACTAAGAAGTATGAATAAAAAGATATAAACTACAATTTTTATACCCCATGCTTATTAATACAATATGCAAGAATCACTCAATATTTGGGAGAATAAAGGAAGAATAAAGGGAGAAAAATGCAGCAATGATACTCACTAGACACTATGTTAAAAAATGAACTGTACAGCTTTTGATGGGGATAAGAAGGGAAAACTAGGAAAATGCAAGGGCCTGGTTGAAAAAATTTAAAAATAAATGTACTCATTACCTGATTTATGTAATTCTAACCCTTCTGTACATCACTTTTATAATAATAACACTAAAAACCTCAGGACATGAGGTTTTAAATATTGTTTAATTATTTCAAAAATAATTTTTACATGGCTGTGGCACTTAATCCAGGGCTCGGAAAACAAAATTCTCACCCTTTTATTTTTGCTGGTATGGGGACTTGAACTCAGGGCCTGGTTGCTGCCCTGACCCTCTCTGTGCTCAAGACTAGTGCTCTACCACTTGAGCCACAGCATCAGTTCTGGCTTTTTTGTGTAGTTCATTGGAGAGAAGAGTCTCATAGGGACTTTTCTGCTCCAGCTGGCTTCAAACTGCAATCCTCAGATCTCAGCCTGCTGAGTAGCTAGGATTACTGATGTGAGCCACCAGTGCCCGGCTAAATTCTTGCCTTTTTAAGGAATGATTTGTGTAAGTTTTATCATACTGTTGGCTGTCATGGACTCAATGGCTTTCCTACAAAGGGTAGGCAAAACGGTTATTTAAATCTTATTCATTCAAACTTTTAACACACACAAAAAAACATTTTAAAATACAGTGTTCCCAACAACAACAGATGATATACAAACATAAGAGAAACTGTTACTATGGTTGAACAATTGGTGTGCTTCTGCCTAGCCTGGTAATGCTAACTTTGCATAGACAAAGAAATAAAATTAAAACATACATCATAAGTCCCGAAAGTCAATATTAATGGCCATCATCCCATATTTCATGTATAACTTTAGATTTTCAGGAATCTCTAAAGTTATATGAGCATTAATACTACCGCCAGCTAGCTTTTTTAAAAACAAATTTTCTGACCCAGATGCCCCTCTGTAGATGAATGGATAAAGAAAATGTGGTATATATACACAACAGAATTCTATGCTTCAATCAGAAGGAATGGCACTGGCCCATTTGTAAAGATATGGAAAAACTTGGAAAAAAATCATATTAAGTGAAGTAAGTCAGACCCAAAGAAATACAGGTCCCATGGTTTCCCTTATTTGTAATAAGTAGTATATGTCAATGACAATCCTAGCACATGAGCAGAATAGCTAAATAGCTATGTACACATCACCATACAAGATTATGCTAGGCGAAATGAACTCCAAGACAGAAACACAGGAGACTTTTCTTTGTTGTTGTTATTTTAATGTACTATGTGATGTCTTGTTTCTTTTGTATTTTTTCCCCCTATGATTTATCCCCTGTTGTCACTGTATTTGATTTTGGTACCCTGGGCATATATATTTATCTGAATTAGGGAAGAGCATAGAAGGGGAACAAAGAATGGTGAGACTAAGGGCAAAGGGGGAACCAATGCAACATCAATACTCACAAAACAACATGCTGGAAATGATCTGTACAACTTGAGACAGTTGGTGGTGAGGAAAAGTGGGAGAAAAATGAGAGAAGGGGTAATAAGTTCAGCAAGAAATGTACTCACTATCTTACTTATGTAACTATAACCCCTCTGTACATCACCTTGACAATAAAAATTTTAAACAAAGATTTCTGAAGCAATATATTTATGAATATAAGGGTATTTTAAACTAGGAAAACATGATAAAATTTAATTTTAAGCTTTGTCTGAAATAGACAAATTTCCAGAAAAAGTACTGGATCTAAATATAAAATAAGTATTATGATTTAGATATTGGGTCTTTCAATGCTTAAATTTGAGAAAAGTAGAAAACTACTCAATTGATTTGATGACATTTACACATGCATAGATTACAAATCTTACAATAAAATAGTCCTGGTCTAAATATTATAGCCAAAACTTGCATATGAATACAAATTCTAAAACACTGACACCTTATTCTATCATTATATCATAAGAATATTTAGCCAAGCACCTATGGCTCACTCCAGTACCTATTTGGGAAGCTGAGATCTGAGAATCAGAGTTCAAAGCCCACCCAGGCAGGAACGTTCCTGAGATTCTTATCTCCAATCAACCACCAAAAAATATCTGGAAGTGGAGGTGTGGCTCAACTGGTAGAGCACAATGGTTAGGACAGAGCCCAGGCCTTTAGTTCAAACCCCAGGACCAACACCAAAACAAAACAAAACAAAAGAACTTTTACCCAGAAGGCAATGCACATATACAAACAGGAAAAAATGTTTTGATATTAGAACAGTTTATTCCTTGCTAATCAAAAGGAAAAGCATATGATGCCTTTAACAAGTCCATTGATGTTTTATCAATTAAATATACTAGAAATTACTGTATTCAATTATCAGTTTCATACTTGATGTGGGAATGAAAGCACAGAGGTCAAATATGGCTAGCTGTGCCAGATGAATTCTACATACTATCCAGATGGTAAGGAATTTCCACAAATTTAAGAAAGATAGTATGTCTATCACTCTCACTATTATTGAGCATTAATATCAAGGATTTAGTAAATAAAAGAACAGCATGAAAAATGTTACCTGCTCTTTTATGTATTTGGAGTTTATATTGTCCTTGCTACTCATAAATTATTTTCCATTAGCTGTTTTATATTTAAACTTAAGTGCATTGCCATATCAAATAAATCAATACAAGATGCAGACCCAGCAGGACTACCTTTCCCATAGAAGAGGAGGAGTAAGAGAAGTAACTCCCTAAGTATGTAGAATAAACATGCATTAAACATCCAAAGATAAAGGTGCATGAGCTTACCATGCTATTTCCCCTAACAACTGATGACAGATTCCATAACCCATGAATCCACTAATATCTTTAAATTCAGTTTGTTTTAACTAAGAGAAAATAACACTCCACAAAACAATTTATCATTTTGATCATTTCAGGACAGAGCGACCTGGACTTAGGAGAGAAGAAAATAAAGTAGTATGCTAAAATACATTTATGAATCACAGCTGTGGAGTTCTTTATTCAAGAAAGTGTTTAGAAAGAATCAAAGCATTAGATTTTGAATCATACAGATATCAAGAATTAACATTTAAAAAATAATTATATATGTATTTGATTAAGTTAGTCAAGAGCAAACACTAGAACACAAATTTCAAAAGACAAATTTTCATACAAAGAAAGGTGATTGACTTACACAAAACATCCTTCATTCATCTTTTGCTTACAGTACCACATTAGCACACAAGGTCCATCATCAGTTTTAAAAGCCATTTCACAGAGAGCATAACAAAGAAAAATGCAGTCAAAGTAGCACTATTTACTAAACTGCTGCTTGATTTGTTACATGCTTTCATTAGGTCTTTTAAAAACACATTTATATTTATTTTGAAGTGGTCTAAAGCATCTCATTTTTTAGTTTATTTTTATATTAAGATAAATCATGAAAAAAAGAAGCATCAGTTTAAGGATGGAAGAAAACATTTAAAGTATGCATTGCATCAATTCCATTTAAAACATGTTTTTAAACATAAACTTCTCAGGAAATTTAGAATTTAAAACTTAGGATCTGCGAAGACGGACAATTACATTTTTCTTGGTTTTCCACAAATGCTTTCATTTGTCAGCTTATGTAATGATTTTCTCACCAAAAAGATCTATTTAATTTTAGGAATTTTCTCTGCCCATTATTTGAGTTTCTGGAAGCAAATGTTAACCAAGAAGAATTAGCAAATGCTCACCATTCTCACATAAACTACTCACACAGTAAGCTTTCCATTTAGGATAAAGAGCAGTGAGATATTTGCAGTTCACTCTGGATCTTTACAAGTATCAAAACATATCAACACCCACACCCACCAATTAATTATCTCTACCATAATTATAAACATAATTATATTTTCAACATAGCAAGGGTAGAAGTCAGGCTCAAGCATCTAGTTTACAGATGAGAGTAGAGCAGGAGGGGCATTGGGCAGATGGCAAGAGGCATGGAGGTGGTAGGGAAGAAAAGAAGAAAAAATTAGCAGGAACAATGAAGAACCCAGCTGGGGAAGAGACTGTGTTTAATAAAGAACATTTATTCAAGCAAAATGACTGAGGGAGAAGTGAAGAAACCAGGACCAAAAAGCCTGGGCCAGGACCTAAAATTAGAATGTTGTCACCAAACTAAACATATGACTCCATACTGAACCTGAACTCAGGCTACAAGGAAATGAGAGGCAAAAGAAAAAATTGTTAGTCAACCTTTCCGATCCACAGATTTAGATTGAAACTAGGAAAAAAATTTCATCTGTACTGAACACGTGCACATTTTTGTCATATTTCTCTAAGCAATACAGTATGACAATTTTTATAGTATTTTTATTGTATTAAGTATTATAAGTGATAGATGGTCTGTGGGTGATTTAAAGTATCTGGGAGATATGCCTAGGTTATATACAAATATTGCACCACTTTATTCAAGGAAGACTTCATGCATTTTGCTATCTAATGGAGAGAGCCCTGGGAACCAAGGGATGACAATATGCACAACATTTATGGAATCAAAAATATATACGATGAGAATATTGTTTATGAATACAATTGTGAATACTTGGATTTTTGAAATCATTTATTCGGGCTTGTTTGGCAGCCAATGGCACTTTGGAAATGATTGGCTCTTGATGGCTTCTTCTAATCAGTGTATTAATTCATTTGATAGATTTATAATATGATGGCATTACTGGGAGATAGTAGAAAGTAAGAAGTGGAGTCTAGAAGGAGATAGTGGGTTCCTGGGTGAAGCCTAGAAGACATGTCTTGTTTTCTGTCCTTTTTCTCTGTATCTTGTGTTGCCAATGGCTTTGTTTAAGTACATGCTCTTGAAAATGTCCAGTCTCACCACAGCCCTAGAAACAATGAGTCAAACCCACCCAGGGACTAAAAATGGGGAGTCAAAATAAATCTTTACTCTTAGGTTGTTTTCTCAGGTGTTTTGTCAGTGATAAAAATGTCTGACTAACATGGATGAGGACAAGCAAGGAAATATAATGTCTTAAAAAAAACTTCTTTGGGGTAGAGGGTAATAGTGATAACTCCAGGGATTGTCTAAATAAAAAAAATAAGATGAATAAAATCATATGATAAATTGATATGTAATCATATAGAGTTTGTGATGTTGAAAATAAATTGAGAACCAATAAATTATTTTGAATATGTTTTCATTTAATTATTTTAGATAATTAGAGCTAAAATTATTGAGCAAAAGGCCTGAATTGAAAAGGATTGATTTATGTATTTGTATGACCTAGCATTGACTATTCTCATAATTCAGAAACAGAAGTTTTTGTAAATAAATATTTCTTATAAGAGGCAAGACTTCTCACTCAAGGAAAATACAAAAACATCACCTATTGAAATAGTAGCTTTTTTCCCCTGAGAACACTCCATATTTGGCTATTCTATTTTCCTCTGTGTGTTCCTCCAGTTACTCGACTTCTTAACCTATGCCTGCTAACGTTCCCTTGATTTAAGCTTTCAAAGGAAAAAATATCCTTTAAGCACACACTAAACCAGGAGAAAAAGCCCCAATGACCTTTACTAGCCAGTTTTTCACTCAGAGTCAGTAAAGGTAGAAATTTCTGGCTGGCCTGCCAGATGAGTGGATGCTGATGATAGTATTTTTGTAAGATTCCCTTCATTCAGCTGACTTTCTGAGCTGAATATCTTATGTAAGCTGATATTGATTTCATTAAAGAGAGCTTCATAAAGAAAGATTAAAGATCAATTGTCTTGCTAATTGAAAGAGTAACCAAATCAATAAAACGATGACATTTAAATTACCTTTATTTACTAGGAGTGTCTATTCTAAATGAAGACACTTCATTGTGGCCTAAAATGAAAATTTGAGATACATTACTCCATCCATTATAAGAAAGGAAAAAAAAAGAGAGAAGGGAACCAAGATACAAAAAAGAAGAGTATTTTCT
Source organism: Dipodomys merriami (assembly GCF_024711535.1). Lineage (NCBI taxonomy): Eukaryota > Metazoa > Chordata > Mammalia > Rodentia > Heteromyidae > Dipodomys > Dipodomys merriami. The sequence goes on along the minus strand of NW_027202271.1, from coordinate 43,087,900 downwards.
ATAATATGGTTATTATCTGTAGTTTGTGAATAGCTTAAAAAGGGTCGCTAAGATGTTCTAAAATAATTTAAAAGAGTTTAGTTTTATATTTGGAAATCAAATTGTATTCAAACTACTATGAGGTTAAAGAACATTCAAACATTTTTCCATTTATCATGTACTACCAATGTAGAAAATTTGATCCCTATTACTACAAAATTATATGAGGAACACAGAAGAATATAAGAATATAGTCAAGAAATGGTTTCGATTAATTTAAACTGTTGCTGTAGTTTAGCATAATATGTGATGAATATTTAAAGAGATTTTAAAAATCACTTTTTCTTCTCACTGCTTATAATGAAATGGGCTTCCTTAAATGAAAGTTGATAGCTGTCTGGAGTCTAGAGTCACTACCACAAATGACTTAGTTATTTTTAAACAGAGAGCAAAAAGAAAATAACCAATTTGGGAAAGTGGGAGGGAGTTGTTTTAACACAAGTCTGAGTTCTTTTGAGGTTCTTGTTTCCAGTATATTAACTTTATTGACCACAAAATAACACAGTGACCACACCAAAATTACCTAACCAAGAATACTGGTCAAAACCAGCTATTTTTCAGAATTTGTTTCTTTATGAGATTCATTTTAGAGGTTTATTTTGCAAAGTAGCCTGGCATCACTAAGTCCGTAAGTTCATTATATATATATATATATATATATATATATATATATATATATATATATATATATATGGTTCTTAAATCATTAGAAGCAAAAGTCAACCTAAATTTCTTATCTCTTTTGTTTTGTTTTTAGCTATCACTTGTTGGAGATGAGAGAGATATGGAGAAGAAAAAAAAGGGAAAGAAGAAAAAATGACACAAAAGAATCAAAGATTTCCCCTCCTCCCGAAGTTCTATGAATTGTAAGAACAAGCAGACTAGTTCAAGCCATGAAAGTAAAATAGAATTCTGTTTTTCTAGAATGTTTACACAGCATACTTATATTTTTAGAGCTCTGTCTTTTGACCTCTGCTAACCTTGCAGTTCATGTGGTGTACAAGCACTGAGAGAAGTATCTTCAAATTATTCTAGTCCTGCGTTATCTTGTATTTCGTGTGCTTTCTCCTTTTTTCCAACTTTGTCATTTGTTTTGTTGTCATAGGAAAAAATTCCTGCAAAAGTATTTTTCTAAGAAGTTACATGTTTTCCTAATATCCCTAGAGCTAAATTAGCATCAACAATAGATCAAAGATTTAATCAAAATCTATAAAAATCCAGATTCTTTTGGTATGAGTAGTAGACCACACTTCAGACTCCATGGATCCATCAAGATAAATGACCAAAAAATGTCTGTAAAAAATACTCTCATCTCCATCAATACATAAGGAGAAGAGAGTTGGGATATATTGACAATGTTCTATTCAATGAAAATAGTGTAGGTCTAAATTTTATCAATAAGTTCTCAGTATGGTAAAAGATATTTGTGTGTATTTGTTGTTTTCCATTCCTCCAGCTTTCTAGCATGACAAAAAATACCCATTTCCTACTTTGGTAACTACAAAATACTAAATGCTCCTCAAAAACATATTATGTATCTAGTGTATAAGTACACTAAAAACAAATAAAATAAAATACCTTAATTACATTTACCATTCAAAGCCATCCACAGATTGCATTTGTGTTTTACCACATTTTTTATACAGAATCATAATTTTAAAAACGCTTGGGTCTTATGTTGGGTCCTATGTATACTTAATTAATTAATTACATATAATTAATTAATTTAGTATTATAATATTAATACCATGCTATTAATATTTTCTTCCATAGGCAGATTTTTTTTGCAAATCAAAAATGTTCAAATATCTGTTTCATGCAGTTGAAAAGAATATAGCTTACAGTTGTAATGTAAATTATAGCTGTGATGACAATGAGAAGAAAAAGTAGAAGTAATGGGATCTTCTATGCCAACATATATTTTCGTTTTACATGTTTACCAACAGGAAAATTGCACAGGTGCTTCAACTATGAAAACCTACTGGAAACAAATAGTAACTATTCAAGCAGATAACATGTCAAGCAATCTATTCCATTAATTTCCAGAACGTTATTGCCGTGAAGACAAATTTTAGAGGTGAGACACCACAGTGGATGGTGCCTTCTTCTGTAACCATTGTTGTCTGGTTGCATGCCAAAGCGCAAGTTCAAATTCTGGTCAGTGGTATGGCAAAAATCCAAGGTACACTAAGGATGTAACTTTCAGTCATTGCTATGACCCGATGGTTGTGTGTAACCACAAATCGCCTGTATTTTATAAATAAACTCAATTCAGCTAATAGGCAGAACTAACCAGAAACATAGTAGGATAGTTTATCTCCTTAGCACAATTCATAGGATGTTGAAAAGACTGTTTTCAAAACTAGCTTTCCCACAGCTGCCTGAATTTACCATTATTGTTGACGCACCCTTTTCATAAGGTTTGCACTATGTAATCCATTGGGTTTTTAAGTGTATAGTACATGCATATCACTGAGACTAACATGAATGTACTAGCCAAGTCAGTTCTGTTCTTTAAAAGAAGCAAAAGATAGCCAGGCATGGTGTCACACCCCTGTGATCCCAATACTGAAGAGGCTGAGGCTGTGAGTCATAAATTCTAGGCCAGCCTAGACTATATAAGGAGATCCTGTTTCACTATCTACACCTACCCCCAAATAATAAAGCACTGGTAATACCAGAGGTATCAAAAGTTCAGAAAGGGACAATATCCCATTTTCTTAAGAATTGAAGATGAATGGTTTATATTTTATCCAATAAAAACCCATCCATGACTAACTTTCTGAAGTTCGAACTATAGGCTAGTTGCCCATCTTACAGCTCTCACTACCTAAGAATTTCCCTCCCATGAGTGGTTTGGTCCTGGCAGTGTGTGTGTTTATACTTTAAGTACTGCAGAGCTGAATCAAGAAAAGCTCAATCAAGGACATATAATCAGAAGGCTTAAATGGAGATTATCTTTGAGGAAGTGCAAATGGTGCTTGATGAGGCTAATCTCCTACAGGTAAAAAAAAAGAATAATAATGTAAGCACAAGAGGGCTTTCATGACTATGATCTATATCATGCTTTAGGGAAAGTAAAAAAAAAAAAAAAAAAAAAAAAAGCAAAGAAAAGGTAGAGCGAGGTATACAGATGAAAGTGGAGACCAAAGATTTTGTGGTTTCCATGAAAGACTGAGACCAAATTTTCTTAGATGATTCCCAGCTTCTGACTAGAGTACTTCTGCAATGACATGGTATTTGGTAATGAAGGATCCTGTGGGTACCACTGATCCTGAAAAATGTTTCACCCTTTGTCTCTTAAGCTAATTTGAGGTTGAAGGTCGGTAATTACAGAAGCTGTAAGCAACAAAAGCCAGCAAAACCCTAGGAACTCTTATGGAACCACCAGTAAATGTCAGGGAGTGTTTAAGTCATTATAAAATTATCTCCACAATGACCTGACATTTAAGAAGCACCAAGGGGGGCTGGGAAGGTGGCTCAGTGGTAGAGTGCTTGCCTTGCATGCATGAGGCCCTGGGTTCGATTCCTCAGCACCACATAAGCAAAAAAAAAAAAAAAAAGAAGCACCAAGGGCATGAGCACACATGGCTGTCAACAATGATCTGATGTGTAACTAACCACAGAGTGTACCCAGAACTACATATTGGATGATCTGCATTGGAGTCATCAGGAGTCACTAAAAAAGGAAAAAGAAAAAACAAACAAAAAAGGAACCTGCTCCTAGGCTTCAACAGGATCACAACAATCACAATAGATGAAAATTGGAGAGATCTTGTGAGTCACTCTCAGGTAATTCTAAGGCATTTGTTTTTTGAGAACCAACTCATTGATCTGAGTACGTGGATAAGGATCTTACTGGATCTTATTAGTAGCAGTATTAGTGGGGGCGGGGAACAATAATGCCTTATTAGATGAAGGGTTTTGCTTGGATTACTGATTTCAGATGTATCAGCATCATTTGTTTTGCTGCCACAGAGCTTAATTTTATGGGATTCAAAGCCTAAGCAAAAAGCAAGGGGTTCCTCAATGGTAGGATTTTATAATGCTCTGGAGCCAAAACTGGCTGTATAAAAGTTCAATACCAATTAGAAACATAAATATTTCATTTGGGGATCCTAATCTCACAAAACAGGGGGCTTTGGAATAATGATTTCCTAAACCATAGCATTCCCTTCTGTATATGGATGTCATACATATTTTCTTTTTTTCAGTCAAAATATATAATTCTGTTTTTATTCTCTTTTAAACCATGGGGATTTTCCAACATGCTATCATTTGTGCAGATGGAAACATTCTATTTCTAAAGACTGGGAAGTCTTTTCTGTCTTATTTTATTGGTTCTTCTGGTCATTAAATTTGACAGTCTATAAATCCCCTGTTTACCACTGAGCAGATTGTGAATGACAAGATAGCATTAAGCATTTTGGGCTCACAAATTGCAGTTGAGCAATCAATAGCACCATCATTCTAGGAAAATTATTGCTATAATTGAAGGGGTAGGCTCATCAGGAGAATTGTATGTTCTCTTTAGATGTAGAGTTTGCAAAAAAAAAGCTAAAAATAAAAACTAGGACAGTTCACAGTTGCCATCATTCAGATTAATAATAATAATAAGGAAGGAAGAAAATAAATGGTTGGGAAATATGTGCCCTTCCTTTGGATTTTATCATCTCAGCAATATCAGGCATGAGGAATATGAAAGGCCATTACCCAATTTCCTGGACAACTACAACAAATCAGTCATTAATTTTTAAAGAATATATGTTACAGTGACTCTCTATTAATGTGTGGATTATAATGTCAAATATCATAGGGAATGTGTAGACATTGATGTCTCCATGCTTTGGCTTTGTTAAAGATGCCCATTGTGCACAGTCGTTTCCTTCCTTGGCTATGAGCGACTTAGAATGCTAATCTCCCCATTCCCACCTACCTTCCACCCCTTACACCAAATACACAGCTCAAATGATAGGGAAATTTGATTTCTAAAGGGCTAAGTCCTTTGTGTTTGATTTTCTTTGGTTCGTTTTATGAGTATAGTTTTAAAAATTCTCATGATTAAATTCATAGTTGTGTCTTTTGCTTTACATAAGCTTCATGAGTGCAAGATTCTGGCCTCTTTTGTTTTGGCTTTTTACTTTTACCTAAGTACCTATAAACCTAAGCAGCAAAGAGCTATTTCAGACATGTGGGAAATGTTAGTATATGTAAGATGTACTACATGCATATATTTTGAAAAATGGGTTCTTTCTCAGTTAATTTGATGCTCATTGTCATTGAATACTTTTCTTACTGGAAGAATGTGTGGTAACATTTTACTTAGATAAAAATATCTCAGGAGCCACAGGCTTCTACATTCACAGCAAGTCACAAAGATACACAGATTTAGGCCCACCCCCCTAAAAAGAGTTCCATAGTAGATTTATCAGGACATAGTGATCTACTACCTTAACCTTTGTCACACACCTTTTCAGTAAGTACAAGTAATCCTAAAATCATTGGGCTTCTGTGTGTGTGTGTGTGTGTGTGTGTGTGTGTGTGTGTGTGTGTGTGTGTGTGTGTGTGTTTATTCACTTGCTTTAAATCAACATTTCCTTTTGACTAAGTACAGAAGTTCCTTAATATCCCTAATGTGAATTCCAGACCTGCATTTTCCTCAAAAATTATAATCTTACAAAGAGATACTTTACTGGACACTCCAAAGATGGCATACACACATTTTTGTGAGCCATTGCTGAATGATCAAATTTGGGTATTTAGAATGGGAGCTATAATCTAGCTCTAATTAGAATTACAAATAATGTTTGATCACATTCTCTTCCTAGTTCATTTCATCAGTATCCATAAATATGGGTAAGAAAGGGGGTGGTTCATAAGCATTTAGCCAATCAATGGATTTTCTTAGTCTTTTCTTCAAAAGTTATGTAACTCCTTTAAGCAGTCATTTTCTGAACATAAAACTACATCTACATCCTATGATGCTCCTTGGATGAGGTCAAATTTGTGGACCAGAGAGCTACGTATTTGGTTTGAATTAAATGGTATACACAGACATTTTAGTGTATTGTGTAATGCAAGAGAAAGACAACTAGAACTATATGTTACTATCTAGAATTTCTTAGTGTTCTACCAAGTATATGTAGGTAGATACATGCATACTTATACCTTTGTATATAAGGAATTATATACATAAAGTTTGTAAATGAAAATAAATGCCTATGTATATATGTAGAGTTAATAAAGAAAAGATACATTTCTTTAACTTGTGGATAGAGAATCTCCTTCGACGAAAAATTTTTTACAAACATGTTACTATCCAGATGCCCATGAATTACATCTGTCATCCATCCTAGCTACTCAGGAGGCTGAGATCAGAGGATGTTTCAAAACCAATCCAAGCAGAAAAGTCAGAGAGACTCCATCTCCAATGAACCAGAACTAAGCTGAACTGGAGGTGTGGCTCAAGTGGTATAGCACCATCTTTGAGTAAGAAAGATGATAATATGAGGCAATGAGTTCAAGCCCTGGGACTAAAATAATAAGATAACACAACAAGCTGGGCACTGGTGGCTAACCTCTGCAATCCTAGCTACTCAGGAGGATCTAAGGATCACGGTTCAAAGCCAGCCTGGAAAAGAAAGTCTATGAGACTCTTATCTCCTACTAACCACCAGAAAACCAGAAGTGGTGCTGTGGCTCAAAGTGATAGAGCACTAGCCTTGAGCTGAAGAGCTCAAGGGAAGCACCCAGGCCCAGATTTCAAGCCCCATGATCCCCCAACCCCACACAAAGAATAATACAACAACAACAATAATAATACCAATAATTGTTTCTTAAAATAATTGTGTTATTCTCTGACCCTCCCCGACTAAAACTCTGTCAAACTAGAAACCCTCCTCAATTGCCTTAGGAAAAAGAAAATAATGAAAATATACATGAGAACTCTTTTGAATAAGACATAAGAAATGATATATTCAAGTACAAAGGAAATGCATATTTAACAAAAAGAAGCATACTATTTTGTAGTAGTTTCTAGAATAGAATATTCAGAAATAGAACGTTTAATCCCAGTTTTATGAGAAAACCAAATCTCCCAAAATTTTGGCAAAAGATTAAAGTCATGGAGAGTTTTTAATTAAAACTCCAAAAACACAGACAAGGAGTCTATTTCACCTTGAAGATCCAAGGACAAGCAACTTATTTCCCTGCTTCTTTTCAAGTAAGACAGTGAGGATTCTAGGGCTTGAACAATTACAGAAGAGAGAAGAGATGAAATCTTCTCTTTCTTCTCTGAAGAAATTTGTGTATTTTCAGTATCCAAAGATTGAAATATAGATTCTTCTGACACAGACATGGAGTAAACTACAGAGAGACATGTATACCTAAACACAAAATCCTCAAAAATAAACTACTGTTTCTGGGATGGAAACTTGGATAAAGTGATAGAACCACTTGCCTAGTAAACAGGAGGCTCTGACTTCAAATGCTAGTACTACCAAAACAATAAATTGATGTTTTCTAACCAACTCTAGTTGAAAAAACTTCTATTTGAAGAAATTTTTTAATTTTTTGAGAAAAGAAATGTCCCTTTTTTTTTTCTTTTGTCAGTTGTGAGACTTAAATGCTGAGCCTGGGCACTGTCTCTCAGCTCTGCAGCCGAAGGCTAGAGCTCTACCACTTGAGCCACAATGCCACTTCTGGTTTTCTGAGTGGTTTATTGGAGATAAGAGTCACACAGACTTTCCTGTCCAGGCTGGCTATGAACCGTGATCCTCAGATCCCAGCTTCCTGAGTAGCTAGGATTACATGCGTGAGCCACTGGCATAAGGCTCTCTCTCCCTCTCTCTTTCTCTCGCTCTCTCTCCTTCCTTCCTACCTTCCTTTCCTTCCTTCCTTCCTTCCTTCCTTCCTTCCTTCCTTCCTTCCTTCCTTCCTTCCTTCCTTCCTTCCTCCCTTCCTTCCTTGCTTTCTTTCTTTCTTTCTCTCTCTCTTCTTTCTTTCTTTCTTTCTTTTCCTTTCTTTCTTTCTTTCTTTCTTTCTTTCTTTCTTTCTTTCTTTCTTTCTTTCTTTCTTTCTTTCTTTCTTTCTTTCTTTCTTTCTTTCTGTCAACTGTGTTTGATATATACTTATTGAATAGAACAACCAAATTAAGCCAACTGAATTCTGTCTACTATGGCATAATCATTCTCCTCAGAATTTCAGATACCTAAAGACATTCATTCTCCAGCAACAAGCCCCCAAGTTGCGCCAATGGGATGCCTATATTTTCCCCCTATAGACAATAAAAGTTAAGGCAACTTCTAGAGTGAAATATCCAGATTCTATTTTGTTAGTTAAGATTGCTCCAGTTTTAGATGGTCTGTACCAGTGGACATGAGTTAGAGGCAAACTCATAAACAACTTTGATCCAATATGACTTTTCCTTGGAAAATTCCTTGCATTTCACCTTATTTAGGATTTGAGGTTTTATTTTGCAAGCAACATACAGAAAACCCATATTTCCCATTCGTATACTTTGTCAGGATCATAAACAATTTGAAAAGTCTATAGTGTAGCCTTTGTTTTCAGATATATAAATGGAAACAGTCTAAAAACAAAGCAAAGAATGCCTGTAACATCTGTAGCGACTGTTTTCCTTCTTTCTTACTGAGCAACATGCTTATTTTGTTGACGCTGGCAAATTTCCTACCTAAAAGCATTTTCAGATTCCTTTCCTGATAGAGGGAGCCATATAGAAATATTTCTGGATAATAAGGCAAAAGGAAATGGACTCATGTGATATCTTATCCCCTTTATGCCTTTGGCATATTTTCCTTCTTCCTATCATAAACACAGATTTATAAGCCAGCTCTCCAAGAAGCCATTGTGAGCAGATGATGATATAAAAGTTAAGAAAAACCAATGTCCATGAGACACTGTGAGGCTTACTTCTTAATTTCCAACTTAAACTATAGTCACTATGACAATCTATTACGTGCAGTTGAACTTTGTCCTTAACTTTTTCACCCAGTGAGAAATACAAGTTCCTATAATTAGGAACTCGTAACTTCCTATGGTTCTACATACACTGTAGATGATAAAAGAAGATATCCTTAACATTCAATCCATTAACTGAAATAATGTTTAAGGTTAACCTCCATGGCTAGAATTATTCTATAAACCATCTGTAACCTGAGATACAGGATTTTTTCATGTATTTTGCATGTTTTATCAAGAGTTTACTCCATCAACAGACACTGTGTTGTTTAGAGAACAAAGACAAGAACACATTGAGTGCAATCAAGAAATGACATTCTAGTCTGATAGATATTTCAAATAAATATTAAGCAAATGATTCTTAGAATTAAGACAATTGCTATAAAAGTGTCTAAGTAATTACAAATAATGAGGAGGCTGGACTATGCTGTTGGAGAAGGCTATGAAGTAATTGTAACCTATGCATTGGCTTCTGAAATATGAAAGTGGCTCAGACAATTACTGGAGTGGGTAGGGTGAGTTTCAGGCATGTAAAACATCATGTGTTAAAGGTCAAAGGTTTAGTAAAAGTTGGGAGAAGTAATTTACACTTATATTAGAGAATCTTTCTGAAATGAAGGTCTTTTTCAATTGGGATGAGATTTGAGACTTTCCCACCAAAGCATTAATAATAATGAGCTACATGTAAATGTAAAAAGAATATAAAGAAAAGGTCATTGGGATTGAAAAAAGACAATTGCTTTTATCCCTGGGAATTGGTTCTAGAACCCTTTACAGATACTAATATCTACAGATTTTCAAGTTCTTATCAAAAAGGATGTGGTATTTACATATAACCTGTACAAATACTTCTATATATTTTAAGTCATTTTCTAGATTACTTATAATGCCTAATAAAATGTAAAAGTGATGTGAATAGTTTCATACTGTACTGTTTAGGTAATAATGCCTAAAACAACATAAAATGATGTGAAGAAGGGAATAATAATATGAAAAGTTTTGTCTTTGTTCAGTTCACAAACATTTCTTTTCCAATATATTTTCTATCCACAGTTTACTCAATTTGGAGGTTTAGAACCTGCAGTCTTTAAAAAAGACTTCTCCGTAATGAAGTGGTTTAAAAAAACACAGGAGCTTAATAAGACCAAAGAAAGCAGAGATATTAGTGAAGATATTATTAATCCTTTATTTTAAGTGAAAGATGCCATTCAATTAAAACATAGTGATTAATGTTATTTTATGCTAAGTTCGAGGCTTGCCTTCTATCTTGATTCTCCTAGGCTGGATTTCCAGCTGTCTATAAGAATTCCATTGTGGGTTTAAAATGATGATCTGTGTTAACTGGAAGCTAGTGGCTCTTGCCTATAATTCTACCTACTTGTAAGGATGAGACTGTTGACATAACAGATCAAGGCAGAAAAATGATTCAAAGATCCCTCCCTACAAAGAGCTGGATATGAGGTACCTGTTAATTCTAGCCACCAGAAAATATTGGAGACATGGCTCAGCAGTCAGCTTATCTGTTTAGAAAGCATGAGGCCCTGAGTTCAAAACCCTAGTAACCATCATGAAATTTGTTTTCCTCTGTCCTACCAAGTTCTTCATCTGAGGCCTTGAAAATGTGATAGACAAAAGACAGATCAACCAGAGAAGCACAGTCTGAGATACTCAAGGATGAGTAAATCAAAGGGGTGATTAGGACTTGGGCTTGGCTTCTCAACAAAATAAACTAGATTTATAGCGTCTACAAACTTAGAAGAGGTAAATGTATGAGGAAAACTAATAGAAAATCTTGCCTTACAGAGTTTATACAAGTCCGTCCTATTGTAACATTTCTGTCTTCTTTAGGATCTTAATAAGTTTCCTGAGAGGAAATTTATGGAAATCCTCATTTCTTAGGAGATTTTGCTTTTAGTCATGTATGGGAAGTTCTGACAACACTTCCTTCTGCAAATTCTTATTTGCCTGCCACTCTAAATAATCCTTGTGCTAAAGTGACATATTTTGAGGTGACATGTTCTGTTTTGATCCACTATACCCTCATGATAGGAAAAGGAACAAGAACCAGCTCTTTCTGACATATAGCCCCAAATGCTATATGCAAATCTTCTAGGAGTGATTCAGAGGAAAGCTATAGTTAGAGGTAAAGTAGGAGTGATGTTCAGAATTCAGCCACAGGACTAGACTTTATATCCATACTTTTTATTTATTTTTTATCAAGAAAATGAACAGTAGATTCTATGTTTCATCACTTTATAAATAAATATTTCAAAGTAAGTCTGAAAGTCTGTTTGTTCTAATAAAGATCTCAGTGGGATGTTAATTTAGTGTAACTATGATGAATGATAATTTAATTTCAACAGGAACAACAAAACGCTGTGTCCATAGTGGGATAGCCAGACCATGATTCAATGCTTACCACTGCCAGGAAATTTGCACACTAATGAGAAGGGTGAATGAGGTAGAGAGAAATGATCAAACTTCATTTCAACGTTCCTCTATATCACAGATATTTCACCTTTCTTTTATTCTTGCAGTATTTTGCTTATTTTGTGCTGGTGGCTAAGCTTGTGGTGAATTATTTTTTTCTACCAGTTGATATTAAAAACTATATATTTTGAAAGCCCTTCTAAATAAAGTTGAGGAAAATGGAAATACCTTCATATGAATTATACTTCTTTCCTTTCATTGTCAAATGTTTCTTGCAAATTATCTTGTCTATTAAAATGGGTCTTCAAATATGTTGTTGAATATTTTTCTTTTAAATAATTTAAAATGAAATCTCTTTAAAGAAAATACTTCTGAATTCTCTAATATAAAAATGATGAATTTGGAAAATATGGCCAGAAAAATAACGTTTTTCTCAATTTTCTTTTCATCTCATGACCAATTATAAAATGTACATCTTTTATGGTTTCATTCACCTATTACTGAGTCATTTGCTATACAAGGTACAGGATAATATAAATGAGCTTGGGGCCCTTCCATCAGATCAACACACTCATGGCAAATTCACAATACATAAAGATCAAATTAGATGAACAATTAATAGATCAGTGCCTTAGTATTGAAGTATGATTGAAGTAAGAAGCCTAGGCTTCTCCTTTCCAATCGTGACATTATTTCCTATACCCTACCAATGCTCGCTTCATTGGCTATCACCTTAATCCAAGCTCAGAATAAGCAGGTATCTGCTTCAAACAAAATTCTAGCTTCAGCCTTTAATCTTTAATTCTCATTAAGCAGACCATATCTACAGGAAGTACTTAAAAAATAAGTAACAAAAATGCATCATAAAACATTTCCTTTCTTTTATTTGCTTAAATTATCCATAGCAAATGTTTATATAATATATGGATCTCAGAAATATTTTTGAATTTAACTATAACACATAGAGTATTATGATATCTGAGAAAGATGTCTACAGCATACTGAGGTTCTTATTTAATTTGATGTGTAATCAGGGGATTCATTTATATTTGGCTCTACATTAATGTAATATAGTAGCAGGCCATGGAATACCCCTCTAAATTTCTACTTGGGTATCTTCATCCTCAATTTTCTACTAGTTTGTTTTCCCTCTTCCTGGAAGATCCTGAAGCACCAGTTGAGTTTGGAAACATTTTCTCTCCATTTAAGACTCATTCTCAAATCCCTGACCAATCCTTGTCTCACAGAGGTGCGTCAGCATGCTCCTTTTAGGCTATTATTACATCATGAATACAGTTCTTTTTTTTAGAATGGTTTTATTTCCATTTGCCAAGTAAAAATATATATTACAGAAAGCAGCAGCAACTTTAATTACAAGTGAAGTTGATTGTACCTCCAAATGATGTTTATGTTTTGGTATCAGCAAATAATTTAAACATATCCATAACTTTCAAATAGTTATATTTAAATTCATTGTTTAAAATTATGGTGATTGGGCTGGGAAGGTGGCTCAGTGGTAAAGCGCTTGCCTTGCATGCATGAGGCCCTGGGTTCGATTCCTCAGCACCACATAAGCAAAAAAAAAAAAGAAAAAAGCCAGAAGTGGCACTGTGGCTCAAGTGGTAGAGCACTAACCTTGAGCTGAAGAGCTGAGGGACAGCGCCCAGGCCCAGAGTTCAGGCCCCACGACCGGACCCCCCCAAATAAAATAAAATAAAATAAAATAAACTTATGGTGATGAATATAGTTCTTAAAAGAAAATACACATAACATTTAAGTATCATTGTTGCCTCTCTCACTGCCTTACTAATATGGTGAATGAGTAAATGAATGAATAAACACATAAGGGAGAATAAATCTGCATCTAAACCTAAATAGAAGGCCCTACATTCTCATAGCATTATAATCAGATTGTTTTATATTCCAGAGGCAAAGTTCTGCAGTGAGGAAAAAATATTTTAATTTTTACAGTGTCACATCCCTTGAACTCTAAGGGACAAAATATATTTAATTTCCTAATGTGAAGTCATAGTTGGAGAAACTGAACTAGCAATTTCCCTGCTGAGGTAATAAATATGCTTTTTTGTAATCAATAAATATATTCATATGTTTTAAGGTATATAAATTCCTCTTCTGTAAAAACTGATATATCTGGTAGCGTTTAGTCATTGTAGGGCTTGGGTCTCTTAAAAATGATATTTTGGTTACTGTAGTTAGAAAAAAATATAAACGAACACTCCTAATTCTATTGACCTCCTGATACGCTACTCTCTCCCTATTCTCATTGGCAGGTGAATTTGTCTTCACTGCCAAGTGAGTCACTCTAGATCAGAACATTACTTTATTAGATGTTACATGAGTCAAGTTAATATGAAGAAAGTGTAAGAAAGGAAGCAGAATGTTTCTATGTCATATAAATATTCAGAAAGTCAAAATTATTAATGAATGGGGGATAGAATTCCAAATAGTGAAACTGTTTTTGCTGTCTCTCAACATTAATAATATCACTAGTTAAAATATACAGTATTACCAACTAAAACAACTACTTCTTGAAGACCCATACAATATCTAAGAAGCCTCTGTAAACCAAAGTAAGCCTTTCCGAACTAAGCTTTTCCTTTGTAATTTATACAGCTTCAGGCATTTCTTATGTTATTACAGAACAAACTAAGACAGGAATGATTAGAGAGTTCATTAAGATTTTATTGTTTTGTGTATAGGTGTTATCATTATTCAGATGTGAGTGTGCATATAACTTTCAAACCAAGCAGAAAGTAATTTTAGACTTCTTTGGATGAAGATATATATTTTATAACACTGAGAATAATGAAGAATTAATCCTATGTGTAACAACCTAACACACTTTTTATGGTCAGCTGGACAACTTACATGAAAAAAATATGAAAACAAGAGAACTAAAAGAATTAGTGAGCAATCAAAATTCTTTTCCTATGAAGAAAACCTCTGATGTATAACTAGTGATAGGTAATTCATGGATACAAAGAGTTCAGCTAGAAATTTTAAACTGCTGAGTTAAAAACTGTAAGAACATAATTAAGAACAATGCAACATGCAGTATTGAGCACTGAAAAAGCACATCTATCCCATTATTTCATTCAGAGCTTACTGGCACAAGGCAGGAGCTTCCTGAGTAGAATTCCTGATGCTCTGCAGATAGGACATTGAATTTATGAATAGGATTATGGCAAGCTAAAAAACTTTTGTACTATAAAAACTGTTACTTTCCTCTGAACAACTAATATAATATTTATCAAAATGAATACCGAAAAGTAAAACATGTGCTGGTGCCGAGGGAAATGGGGACAGCACAGGAACAGGGGAGGAGAAAGGAGCAATGTAGCCACTATACTCAATGAACATCACTTAAGAAATTAACTATGAAACTTGAGGGTAGGAGTGAGAGGGAGAAAATGAGGAAGAATACATAGACATCAATCAAGAAGCACTATACCCATAACCTGATTTATAAATTATGACATTTTTTGCACAACTAGTTAATAATAATAAAAAATAGTTACTCAGCTAAAAGAAATGGGAGAAGATCTCTTCTGATATGCAAAGAGCTCAAAAATCTAAACCCCCAAAATCAATACCCAATTTACTAATAGGCAACAGAGCTAAGTTAACACTTCTCAGAAGAAGTAACTATTGAATAGAAATAATGCATGAAGAAATGTTTAACAGGCCTGACCTAAAGGAAACATAAATAAACACAATACTGAAATTTCATCTATCTCCATTTAGAATGGTCAACATCAAGAATAAGAACAACAAATGCTGTTGAAAATGCATGATAATAGGAATTATATTAAATTGTTGATAGGAATGTATATTAGTGCAAGCACCATGGACGACTATATGAAGCTTACTTGAAAAACTAAAAAGAATTTCTCAGTGATCCAGTGATACCAGTTTGGTATTTATACAAAAGATTTCAAAGCCAGATATAATAAAGGTAACTGCATATCCATGTACATTGTTAACACTATTCATCATAGCCATGTTAGGGAGAAATAGCATAGATGCTCTACAGTGAATGAATGGAAAAAGAAAATGTGATATAGACAGACAGATGATACATAGAGAGATGGATATATAGATAATAGACATCATATATTATATATTATGTATAACATAAATATATACATAGAGATACAATTCAATTGTATTGTGCAATTGTATAATTCAATTGTATTCATTCATCACGAAGGATAATATGTCATTTTAAGGAAATGGATAGTCCTGGAAAAAAATACATTGAATGAAGTAAGTCAATCTCAGCAACAAAAAAAATATGTATGTAGAAGTTAGATCTAAAATATAAATAGATATGAAAACACATGCAAGGCCATATGCATATATAAGTAGATTCCTATGTTGCAACTCCTTTGAACAATTCATAGGCTTTTTAACAAATGAATACTAGGAAGCTGAAATATATTATACTGTTGGAGTAAGGCTTAAGGGGTTGGAGGCTGGGAAATAGAGAGAGAAATTGTGAATGGATTTAGCCATAATAGTCGATGTAAATAGGTCACAATGGAACTAGGCAACTTGAGGGCATGGGTGAGGGTAGAAAGCTGGAAGGAGTGACAGGGATCAAGATGCATTGTACTCATAGATCAACAAGTCGAATTGAAACCCCTCTGTTCAACTATTTAAAAATAATAAAGAGTCATTAATTAGTTAAAATTAATTAAATTTTATTAAGACAATATTAAATCAATAAACTTATACTACAATATATTTTTTAAAATTAGCTAGTTTTGTACACTGGGATATCAATTTCCCATGTTTTATTATATTATTAATAAGTATTAATTGATCAAATAGGTTATTAAAATGAAAGAGGGTCATGTGTGATAACAATATTTATGGCCAAGGTCTCAAAGATAAAGCATTTTATATTTATATAAACCAAATTTGAAAATTTGCTGAGATACTCTCTTATTATTTTTCTTCTGTACTAGTTATCTAATCTTAGTTAAGGATTATTATAGTCCATTGATAATGCTGCATCATGTATCCTAATATAAAACAAACAACTATTTTCTTATTCTATAAAAGCAGTCCATATTTGCACAAGTTGTTTAACTATAAAACATGTATATCAGTCCTGGTACTGCTAACTTATGCCTGTAAATCCTACCTGCTCAGGGGGCTGAAATTTCAGGTTTGAGATTTGAAGCCAGCTCAGGCGGTAAAGTCTATCAGTCACTTATATCCAATTAGTCACCAAAGGCTATGGCCCAAGTGGTCGAGTGATAGCTTGAACAAAAAAAATGATAGTGCCCAGGCCCTGAGTTCAAGCCCCAGGATGGCACAAGAACAAAATTTTAAAAACCTGGAAACCACGCATATCAGAACTGTGTAATCAAATTTCAATTCATCAGGTACTATAAAATTGTATAAAATAACTACTTACTATAGACCAGTTTCATTTAGCACCATACCATGCTAAATGAAGTCTGTCTGTGTTCTAAAAAATTTTACTCATACGTTCTGCTAGATAGATTTAGAAACTTTTCAAACAAAGAAAAAAGTAGAATTTTTATTAAAATTATATTTAACTCATAGGTTAATTGGAGGACAATAGTGATATTTTTAATATTGGATCAAAACTAGCATAACAAATACAAATGTTTGGCAAGTTTACCATTAATAAAATAAAATATATAACAGAATATTGGAGACTGTCAGATAGAAAACTCTTTTAGACATATTTGAAAGTTAAATCTTATTAGGCCATAGAGGCCTTTGGATTATTTCTGTGCTCTTGGCCAAAACTGTTTTCTAGCCATCACAATTTGATCAAGAAATATCTTAACTACCTTGGAATGTTCTAGGACATGGACATAGATAGATTTTAAGTAATGGGTCTTGATACCTATGAGACAATGTATTACTCTATGAGAACATAATCACGTGAAAAATAATTCTTATGGAGTTGGTGAAATTAGGCAGCTGTTGGAAAGAGCCATAATACTTCCAGGAAAATTATGGGATTAGAACTCACCCTCCTCTAGCGTTGTCCCTAAGGATGTCTAAGCAGACATCCCCAAAAAAGAATGACATAAATTGAAAAAAAAATTTTCAGAGGCTCAACATACTTATTATAAGGGAATATTTCTAAAAGGCTAGTCATGTAAAGAAAAGCAATCCATTTTCTTCTGATGTCCACATACAGAAAGTGTAAAACCAGAGTGTATCTTTGGTAGTGTATCCATGGCAGGTGTTGGTCAGAAGAAAGTCTGGATACAGAAAAAATGGGTACTGGAACAGTACAGAACAATTTCAAGACATTGCTCTGTTCCTATCAGAATTTCAGCACTCCAAGGACTCTCAGGAGAAATAAGTCAGTAAAGCTGCAAAATTTAAAAAATAAGATACATAGGGCTGGGAAGGTGGCTCAGTGGTAGAGCGCTTGCCTTGCATGCCTGAGGCCCTGGGTTTGATTCCTCAGCACCACATAAGCAAAAAGAAAAAAAGCCAGAAGTGGCGCTGTGGCTCAAGTGGTAGAGTGCTAGCCTTGAGCTGAAGAGCTGAGGGACAGCCTTCAGGCCCAGAGTTCAGGCCCCACGACTGGACCCCCCCCCAAAAAAATAAGATACATAAAACTAGAAATACTACAAGTCTAAAAAGCATTAACTCAAGAGATTCAAGGCTTAGAGTATTGTTATTGATGTATGAGTGGCCAGAGAACTGATAGATGGCATTAAAAATCTTACATCATTAGTAGGTAAGATACAGTTTACACCAGGCTTCATCAACAAAATGGGTTTTATACCCTGGCCTTTTCTGAACTCTGTGAACCTTTGGTCAGAGGGGCATTGTACTGCCCTGCTTAAGGCCACTGAAAACAAGGCAGAAGATCAAAAGAGAAGTATATTGTATTTTCTTCATTTTGAAATTTTACAAGTCCACTTTCCCAGATTCAAATAGAAAGTTCTCAGGTATACATGCTAGACAATGGATAAAAAATAATTTGACTCCTATCTTCTCTAGTTCTCCAGCCATCAAGTTTATATGGAGTTCTTAGACAAGAAGGAAGACAATAGACTGGACAGATAGAAAGCAATTAGTCCCTATGAAAATTATGTTTCCCTCTAAAAAGTAGCAGAAGCCCTTAAACCTTTGTTTCAGTCCATGCTGAGGAACCAGCAACATACTAGAATCGAAGATGCTGAGGACAATGAGGCATCCCAACCAGAACAGCCCTGAAGAACTAGACATTACCTAGGACTACAGTGTAACAGAAAGTAGTACAGGAGTTGGATGGGATGGAAGATTAAGACACAAAGTAGAGGTGACTTATAGAGATGGAGGTATCATCAGAGTCCTCTCTCCATATGTGTTTGTAAAAAAAAAATGTTTGGCTAAGTATATTAATAGCATCTCTGATGCTAAAAAACGTATTAAAAGAGACTTGTAGTTGTGAAAATATTGTGGGTCAAATAAACTATAAAAGCTGCTTCTATTATAACCATCAGAAACACTTGATAAATATGTTTAAAATGCTGTAAATGAAGGAGGAATTAAAAACAGAATGAGTAAAGGCTTTAGTGGATGGCAAGGCTACTCTAGACAGAGAAAATAAGGAATTCTGTCTGGGGGGGATGTACTATTTAGATGTAAGATAGGAATATGAAATGGAACTAGCATAAGCTTAGAATACTAGAAGTACTGCAGCCTCGGTGAAAGATCAAACTAAGGAAGCATTTTCCCGACAGTCCAGGGGAAGAGGAATCATTTTCCCGACAGTCCAGAGGAAGAGGCAAGAGAGCTCATCTGCACCAGGTACTCGAGACAGAACAAACCAACCCCTAGAGAATCTGCAGTTTTGTTCTTCACATTGCTTTAGGGTTCACATTTTCATTAGCAATGTCACATCCAAGCAAGCAAGTCAATAAATTCATATAAAATTTAATAATTCTGAGACTGCTGGCAAAACTCAATGTAAGCCACATGTTTTCTGAGAGTGGAGAGCAATCCAGCTCTTCTAATGCAAACTGATAAGGAGAAATTTAAATCATACAAGGCATAAGGTCTTTCATGAGTGATTTAAAAGATTCAAGCATACATAAGCCTGTTACAATACCATCTAAATAATATTATAAAATGAATTAAAAGTAACCTAAAATGTAAAATGTAAAAAAATTGAAAACATAAGAAAATATTTTAAAGAATTTCAGAAAATATGTATTTTTAAAATGAAGTGACCTTAAAATACATGTGTTTATATAGTAGTTGTAGACACAATATGGACAGAGAGCAAATAGGAGGAAAGTGAGAGAAAGAGAGGAAAAGTAAAGTCAAAAAGAGGAGAGGAAAGAATTGAGGCCACATGATAAAATCTAGAAAATAAAATGATATAAAATTAAATATATCTGTGTAGGATGTTTAAAACTATGAGAAGATGCAAAAATAATATTGCCTTCAAATAAATTGCCACTGCTTTTAGAGAAAAGTAAGATAAACACAGATTCAAGTCATGTACATGTATGACAATAAAAAATGTAAAACCAGAAAGTTGCAAGAATGGAAATTAAGCTAAGAATTGATGGCTCTTAACTAGTTAGGAGGCTGCTACTCAGAAGATCAGGGTTCAAAGCTGACCTGAGCAGGTAACTCTATCAAATTAATCCATTAAGTGCCCTGTGAACCTTTTGTCCTTATCTATGGTGCATCATTCCCTGCATACTTACCACATATTTAATCATCTACCAAGAATTCAAGAATCACTGATGAGGAATATTGCACAGATCCTTTTTAAACTACATTTTTCTTCTATGTAATTTTTTTAGATTCCTCCATGTATACCTTAGCTGTAGCTATCACATGATACTTTGTTTCATAATTTGTCTCATTTCCACTCATATTCCCAGGCAACCAAGGTTTACCATTCTTTTACAATTGTAACATTATATCATAATTCCCATGCTGCAGGATGTCTGTATAGGCCTCCTCATACACAGAACAAAAATTCTATAGAATAAATACATGCAAGGAAAAAGGACTAGGAAATATACTCATCGATCTCATATATTTCTTTTCTAAAATACTGTTTATTAACATTCTAAAAAGCAAACATTTAGCAGTAAATGATATTCCTCTGAAGTTAATGATCGATCATCTCATGAGAAGAGGCTAGCAATGCTCCAAAGTACCCTATAACACAGAGAGATTCCCCAACCAAGAATTAGGCAGCCCAAAATATCAATACATAAGTTGAAAGACCCTAATTTAATGTAGTTCCCTACTGATAATGCAACTAGTCATTCCCATTTGTCCTTATCTCCAATCCAGAAGTGTAGCATTCTTGGCTTTGTCTTTGAAGAGCTGCTCTGTGAAATTAAGTATGAAATGGGCCTTTCAATTTCCTCCTACATATTTACATATACCATTTCCCAAGGTTACTTCTTCATGGTTTTTAGAATAGGCATTTTTCCTGGATTGATCCATTCTACACATATATTATCTTTTAAAATGTAGGTTTCCCATCATGCCAGAATATATAAAATCTCGACTACAAAACAATCTAGGTGCAATTAGCTTCATCTGGTTAGCATGTAACTGTACTGCTGACTTTGTACTTCTGTTAAATGTTTCTGTTAAATGTTTTTCACAGCAGTAGAAATAATGGCCATAAGAAATAAGCCTTCCCCATTGCAGTAACGATAGATAGAGAATAGTTTAAATCAAGTTAATTGTTAGGCTATTTGTAATGCCCAAACATTTGACTGATGTATTTGTTTGTGTGCCTATGTCACAGAGTCAGGCCATTAAATATAGTGTTTTTTTTCCCTTGCTGTTGTTGTTGTTGTTTTTCATGAAGCTGCAATTAATACAAAGAAGTAATTAAGCAGCTGTTAGGAGAAGCTGTGTGATAGTTGGTGTATGCATGCGGTGTTACGGAGCTATTGGCCAATTGTGGATTTTTATCTATGCATTGTTATTTGTGCTTATGTGTGGCAAAAATGTGTTTTACTACCTTTATTAGTGTCTTCTAAGCAAAATTCATCAGTTTCTCTTAAGAGAATAGAATAACCTAAAGTGAGATCAAGAACATGACCTTGAAGGGTTTTTGTTCATGCATTAGGACTCAGTTTATGCATACGTATGCTGAGGGAGTAATCAAGGTAGTTGTTTCTTTCATCCCTGACTGTTGAGTGCTATTATCCAAATCAACTGCATTAAAGATATTGTAGAGGAGATAGAAAAGGAAATGAGCCTTTAAGGAGGTTTTTAAGAGGTATTTTTAACTTGGAAGTATAACAGGGAGTCACTCTACCTTGAAGAGAATAGATGATCTGTATCAGTTATCTGCTGGAAAGTTACTGGAGAAGAGTCTCTTCTATGATAGGGATTTAGAAACCAACACTGTTGGTTTTTTTGTTTTTTTTTTTAGTATAAATCACTTTACAATGAAAATTAATTTTGCTTTTTTTTTGTAGCTGAGATTACTCTGTGCAGACACTACATGATATGAAAGCATTCCAGGGATTGTTGGAATGCAGGGCAGAAATGCAAGTTCATGAGTGGGGAATAAAAACTCTTGGCTTAAGTAATAGAGAAAATAATGAGAAAATAGCAAGCCATCAGTTTAGCAAAGTAAAACCCTTTAATCTTATCTGGATACTCAAAAATTATTTGGCACAGTGTCAAGTCAATCATTCTGTTTGCAGGAAGATGATGTTTTAAGTAGAAAAGAATTTTTTCCTGTTAATAAAATGCAAGATAAGGGAACAATCTTTCTTTTGTGCTGCAGTAGAATAACTGGAACAAGGAAATGTGTGCACACCTACTAAGAAAGAATGTAGCTTTTAACTTCTGAGAACAAACAAAGGCATGTCATTAGTTATCCCAATGTCTGTTTCTCTCCATGATGAGATTAAAAACAACTAGCCTGTGGTGAGAAATTCTGGCTATCCCTCAGGGTTTCTCACTGTTATGAAATCTTATGAGAGAAAACTACAATGAGTATTTAACATGTTCCCACTCTGCAATCGTAGGATCATTAATTATAAGCTGGCTTTCTAACCACTCATCACCTTCAGAAAACACATAACTCTACTATTAAGGGCTACTTAAAAATAATCAAACATAGATATAACCACAAAACAACTTATTTGTAATAGTAAACTCATTTTGGATTCAGAAACTGAAGTTCAGAGCTGTTGCACGTTTTTTATAAAAACACAGATTTAGAAGTAATTGGGCTAAGCTGGGCACCAATTGCTCAGAAGGCTGAGACCTGGAGGACTGAGATTTGGATCCAGATAAAAAAGTCTTTGAGATTCCATCTCCAATTAACAAGTAAATTAGTTAACCTGCAAAATTCAGGGGTTTGGAGGGGTGGCTCAAGTGGTAGAATGCCAACATGAGCAAAAAAGCTGTGCAAGAGCATGAGAACCTCAGTTCAGGTCTTAATGCCTGCACATGAAAGGAAGGGAGAGAGGGAGAGACAGACAGACAGACAGATAGACAGACAGACAGACAGACAGACAAAGTGAGGAAGGAAGAGAGGGAAGGAAAGAAGGAGGGAATGGAAAGAGGGAGGAAGGGAAGGAAGATAAGAAAATGAGTGGGATAGTATCATTAGTGTATTTTCTTCTGTTTTTTGTGTGTTTTGTGTTTGTTTGTTTTTACTAATATAAGTAATTCCATTCACAAATTGAAAATACCACTCTGTCTGGAGGAGAAGAATACTATTCAAAGCTGTTACAATTTTCAATCACAATTCAAGAATATAATAAAATGTAAAATGTATGAAAGAAATAAGCAGGTTAATTGGATTTCAGCAAAATTAAGTCAATGCTTCAGAAGACATCAAGAAATTATAAAGAAATTTCAAAGAATGATAGAAAAATATGAAAACCACATATTATATACAATCTGACAGAGAATTACTTGTAGAATATAAAGAACTATGAATCAACACAAAAGACCAAATTACTCAATTTTATGATGGGTAAAGAATTGAATAATAATTTCAACTATATGTGTTATGATTCCATTTATGGAATGTTCCATATAGTAGATGGCCAAGAAAAGTAAATCTATAATGATAGAAGGTTGATTAGCAGCCATCTCAGGTTGTGAGTAGGTGGGAATGAAGAAACACTAAGAATTGATAGGACATTTTATATTTCATCAATTAAAATACCCTGAACATATATTGTGGTGATTATTACACAAGCCTGTAAGTATACTCCAAATCACTGAACTGTATGCTTTAATGCAGTGAATATATAGCCAATTCTGCATCATTAAAAATTTTTAAATATAATATATATAATGTAAAAAGAATTACAAAAATTTGGGGAAAATGACAACTGTAGTATATTTACATATTTAGTTAATTGGTGCCTTGTTGTGACATCATACTTTATTCCCTTTTTCACTCAACAGTTATTCAGAGAAAAAATTTTCTTTAAACAATATTGCCAGAAGTTTTAAACACTGAAAATGTTTCTGTCATTTTTTAAGATATGAGGAAATTATGGGAAATGTGCTTTTGGCTATAAAATGGCTGTTTTATGTTGTGTCACTGTTTACAATGAAAACTCCTTACAGAATACCATATTGAATCCATATGTTAGTATTGCATAGTTTTATCCAAAACTTCTTTGTTAACATGAGCTGAAAGGAGTAATGTACAGTCATTACATACAATCTAATTGGATTTCTGATTGCCAGTCTTAACTTTTATGTTGCCTAATGGTTTGTTTTTGTTTTTAAATTTCTAATATTAGATGATTTATTTTATTGTAAATAGTCCAATATGCTTGGATTTGTCCAACTTTCGTTAATCTCTTCATTCAATATTTCTTAGGAGAATTTCTTTTTTCCTGGATCACTTCCACTCTGAATGAAATACAAGTTAAATATTGCTTTTATTGAATGCTTATTAAGGTAATGTTTTTTCTTTCTTCATATATATATGGATAGATTGAAAAATCAAATGAATTCTTATTCTGTTACAGGGCATTTTACAAATTCTATTGTTTCTAGAGCACCCCATTGTCAACTAATTTTTTGGGGGGGTCCGGTCGTGGGGCCTGTCTCTGGGCCTGGGCGCTGTCCCTCAGCTCTTCAGCTCAAGGCTAGCGCTCTACCACTTGAGCCACAGTGCCACTTCCGGCTTTTTTCTTTTTGCTAATGTGGTGCTGAGGAATCAAACCCAGGGCCTCATGCATGCAAGGCAAGCACTCTACCACTGAGCCACCTTCCCAGCCCCTCAACTAATTTTTGTTCCGTAGAGTAATATATCTTATCTCTCCAGTTCTCATTAAGCAATTTTGTTTAATTTCAGTTTTTTGAAGCTTCATTTTCAAGGATCTAGATGTGTGTTTTGCGTATTTATATTGCCTAGTGTACTTAATGTTTTCTGAATATTAATTCATTTGCTTTCCATTTAACCACAATAAAAATTTACTTATCCATTGTATACTAAGGTAAAGGGGAGTCTTATACAGTCAGAGACTGCTGGCTCCAGGACAGAATTAGCAGTATCATCTGGAGACCTGACTCACTATTACAACCTCACCGGTAGAGCAGAGCCTAGAAGCTCAGAGTAGCAAATGCAGTTTTAAGTCAGAGCCTAAATTACAGTAGGCTTAGAGGGGCCTCTGACACAGCCAAGTCCTCATTTGTGTTGTCCCTAAGTTGACATAGAGATAGATACATTGGAAGATGGATTAACCCCTACATTATATACTCGGCATTTGGAAAAACTAATGGGGGCAGGAGCCAAATGGGTTCCATTCCATCCAAAACAGTATGATAATCTATATTGAACTTAGCACAATCTCACTCACATGAAAATAGAAGATATATATATATATATAATGTATATGTATATGTGTGTGTATATAATATATATATATATATATATATATATATATGGAGAATGACTGAAGATCACATCAAACTGAATTATGTAATAGTCCTGATCACCATTTGCATGTC
Source organism: Dipodomys merriami (assembly GCF_024711535.1). Taxonomy (NCBI): domain Eukaryota; kingdom Metazoa; phylum Chordata; class Mammalia; order Rodentia; family Heteromyidae; genus Dipodomys; species Dipodomys merriami. The sequence continues at coordinate 43,062,460 of NW_027202271.1, read as the reverse complement.
AGACATGCTACTTTTATTACAGCAGAATAATATGCATGTTATTATGGGATAAAGTGTATTCCTTCCTAATTCATTTGCTGAAGCCCTAACTGTGATAACTCAGAATGTGAATATATTAACACATGAGAAATTTCATATTTAATGAAGATGAAATGAGGTACTATGAGTGGGTCTAAGCCAATATGACCTGTTTATTTAGGTTCTGTCCTGGATATGGTGCAAGCAATCACACATCTGGGTCATACAACCTGGAAGATTCTATGGTATTTAAAGTTTTCTGAGCTAGAAAAAGGATTCAGTACAGCATTCATCCCAAGACCCAGATGAAGATTCATAATGTGCTCTGTGGGATTGTAGAGCAAAGTCATTCTATTTGCATCAAAGAATTGTGTACCTTAAAAAAATGAGATCGTATGTGATTGAGCGTTGTTGGAATAAACACTTGACCACAAGATTTTAAGGGACTGTGTATCAGGAACTGCCATCATGATCTAGTTTCTGTCTAATCTACCAATTAATTAAACTGAGAAAGTTAAGTATAAAGTATCATAAAGTAGAATAAAAGTAGTCAGAATAAAATGAGCAGAAAAAAAAGAAGTGATGAATTCAGTTTTATGAGCAAACATGATTTTCTTGATATGATTCTTCATGATTGATGATGCCATGCCCTTGCTTAATATGTATGCCATTATGGAATTGTGACTTGCTCAAAGAAGATGGTTTAGCTCAGGATGTGGTTGAAATACAGAAGAAGTTTTGAAGGCCAGTGACACTAAGAATAAACTCCTTAAAGCAGCACACAGTGTTGCAAGACACCTTCAACACAGAAGAATTGGTCTAAGAATATATAATATATTATAAATTATATAAATTATATAGTATATTATGTAATATGAATGATATACAATATATGTTACATCTTATTTATTATAATATATTATATATTAAAGGACAACAGCCACTGAACTTTCTGATTAACCAGAGTCCTGAAAGTATTTGACAAAGACAAAAGATCTAAGAAGAAAGGCTTGTGGATGGTAGATTAACATACAGGAGGGGACACATACTAATGTTTATTTTTTAAAAACCACCAAGAAAGAAGTACTGAAAAGTCAACCAGACAAAAATAGCAGCAAAAACAGCAATCCTTTTTGAGAATAATATGGTTACCAGGAACTTGAACACCTCAGGAAAGGAGAACTGTGGCATCTCCTCTTAGTAAGTGACCAAGATTAGTAGAGGTGATAGCTGAGGACAAAAATAAAAAAACACATTATCCTGCCCATGTAATTGTAACCCCTCTGTACAATATGTTCACAAATAAAACAAAATAAAATAAAAAAACAAACAAACAAATAAATCAATAAAGTTAAAGTGAAAAGTCAGTTTCTGTTGTAATCATGAATGCAGTAGCTAAATCACTGAGGTTGTAGTTCATCCATCTGCTCTACTCTTCTAATTTATTTTTTCCAAACTAGAACCTTTAAGGAGCAACTTCCCAAAGAGTATGAAGTACATTGGTATGGTTAAAAAAAGTACAGTGTACAGTTCACTATTTCAAAATAGTATTTACTGTTCATCTGCAAGACACACAGTTTGGAAGATAGCCTTCTAGCTTTCCATATTCAGAATCTGCCTTAGATGGAGGCCCTGGATCTCCCAAGCAACTCATAGACACAACCAAACATGGAAGAAGTCTGGGCCTGGTCATTTATTCTCAATACCATGCTCCTCTAAGAAAGGATGTTTGCTCCAAACCTCCCATATCAGCTTGGCTGAATATTATTTTAATTTCTCATGGCTTGAGTCTCTGTGCCCTTTGCTTCCTTTTCAGTTTCTTTTCAGCAGTGTCAGATCTGAAGACTTCCCCTACGATTTTCCTTGTTCATCATTTTATTTTTCGCAGGAAGTAGACAGAAATGAATTGTTTTATACTTAATTCTGCCTCAATGCTGCATTTCAAGAATCTTTCATAATAGAAAACTCCAGAAGATATTATAAATATTTATGTTAAGATATACATAACAGGGTACTTTCCAGCTAAAGGATTTTAATACTATCTTACCTAACCCCTTCATATTTTCCTTGTCATGTTGTCCTTAATATTGCCAATAAATATTCACCAATGATTTATCTGACTCTCCTTTCTTGGTGTGCTCTCATCTTATTTCTCTCATTGCTCCCATTTTATCTGTTCCTTACTAATTTTTGTGGGGGAAATGTTTTGCTTTAAGGTTTTATGGATAAGGTTACTTATTCACTCTAAGACTAACTTTCACTCATGAAGACACAGCTGGTAGCCAGTTGAATGTACTCAGTGTCTGGGTTTTCCTGGTGAATCTTCTCAAGAAAAAAGTCTATCTTTCTTTTATCCCCTCTAAAATATAGCTGTATAGAACTTATTTTGTTATTAATATTATTATGAATCTTGGAATGCTGAGTTTGAGAAAAGTTGAGCCATGTTCCAAGTTAGAAAGAAACTTTGCTGATTCATGCAAAGTTCCTTAAAGCATAATGATGTAAGTTACTTCATTTCTTTCTGATCAATGATTGAAAGCTTCAATATTGCTCACCACTCTGTTTTATTGGCCTCCATTTGTTTCCTCAACATAGCTGTGTCTGTACTTCTGCGTTTGGCAGTTCCCACTTCCTTCTAGAGCTTCAACTAAGTCCACAAGAACTCCACCCAATGGACATGCACTGTTGCCATTGTTCCAAATGAGTAGTTGGTTTTCCCTTCCAGGAAATGTTATCAGTGTTACCATATTACAAATACAAGTCAGTGTTACAAATACCAATTTCTATGGCATTTGCAAACGTGACCTCTAATTACTAATATGACTTCAAATTTTATCATAATTACTACTATGACTTCAAATTTTATCAAAGATATACAAAACATTTCAACATTTCTTTCCCGCCATTATTTTCCTAAAGGCGAAAGAAGTACAGTTGTTTGTCTACTCCAATATTTTTAAATAAATTTTTTCCTTTTCACATTTTACATTAGGGGCAAGGTTCAAGGAACCATTAAATAAATAATGCATTTTTCACTCTTACTCATACATAGATGATTCTTTCTATACATTAAATCAATGATAGTTGACACTTCTGGGAGCAAGAAAATGCCAACGAAAGTATATGGAAAGTTCATCTTTATCAAAGAAATCAGGCTTCTGCAAAGGCATTATGATATGTTATAGTTATACTTTTTGTAATATAAAATAATTACTATTAAATAATTTTATAGAAATCTTCTCTAAGACATCACAAACAAAATATGAATCCCTGGATATAGTTATTTTCCTGGTAATTGTAGTTTATAAAGAACAGAAGATACAACATAAGAGAGAAGCCTAATATAGGAAGAAAATTACAGAATTTCAGATTATAGGTATCACCTCATTGTCATTAAAATGTGAAGTAAAGTTGCAACAGATGGGACAAACTCCAACAAAGGTGTTACTTGTGCCTACGTGATATTGCCCGATCCTTTGGATTTATCTCATGAAAATTGAAAACTCTTTGGAGATCCCCAAGACAAATAGGCCATTGTAGAATTAAGAAAATGCTCTGATATAGATAATGACTAAGAAGTCTAGCATTACACAGATCTCAGGTGGGATCTCATTGCAATTCTCCAGTGTAAATGTAGATAAGGGGGGAAATCCAGAGGTTTCTATATAGTACAAAACAAGTGAGCAATAGATATATGGTGAAAGGCTAGAGTTGGCAAAAGTCTCTGAACGTGTTGACTTGGAGCTCAGAAACTATGGCAATTCAGAAAAGTTCCAAGAATATTCACCATGCAGACTAATGGATCAAAATCAATCTACCATAATGCAACTGAAATCTGTGAAGAAATCTAAAATAACAGGTAGACCAAAGTTGCATCTCTTGAGTTCAGAGCATACTTAATCCTCCCATCTTCAGAAAGAAAATGGGGAAAAAGAGACTTGCGGCTAAAAGACAAGAAAAAGCCTAATGGGGAATGACTGCTGAAGTTAGCTAATGAAGCTCTTTTATACCCTAAAAACTAAATTACATTCAATTGCCAAGTTTGACAATCCCAGGAACACAATGATACCAGTTGTAGAAAAATTACTTGACTTGTTTTTGCACACAGTGCCATACAAAAGTGAAATTACATTTTATATAAGGTAAACTTACTTTGTTTTCCTAAGTTATAAAAATAATTATCTTCTATTTTATAGAACCATTTGTAAATATCTGTTTAGATAAGGATATTACATTCTGTTTGTCTTGTAATTCTATAGTTGGCAGCACTTACTTCCTTCTGGAGCTGAAACTGAATCCAGGGAGCTCTAGCCAGCACAACCACCCTGTTTCCATTGTTCCAAATGAGTAGTCAATTTTTCACTTCAAGGAGATCTTATCTATTTTTATACTCCAATATTGTGTAAGTCTTCCTTTAAAACTAGCTCAGAGTAATGTTGTGGTATTTGGAAACCCATAAAAGAAGGTACATAGTTTAGAAATGATTTCATTTTATATATATATATATATATATATATATATATATATATGTATGTGTGTGTGTGTGTGTGTGTGTGTGTGTGTATAATATATGTACCCCCTTTTAATTTTAAAAATAACCACATAATAACTGGAAAATACCACGCTGTCCTGAAATTGAAGTTAATGCCACGGTAAAGATGAACTGTATTGCTAGTTACCTTACATTCAAAAGGAACCAACAATTAGAAGCAATAAATAGATGCAAATGACTTCTTTAGGCTCATAAGTTTGTCTTGGTTAATTTTGTATCTGCTTGATTGGGCTATATGGTACCCATATATATATATATATATATATATATATATATATATATATATATATATATATATATATATATATATGATAAAATGTTATTCTTGGTGCATCTATGAATGTGTATGGATAAGATGAACACACTAGTAGACTAAGACAAGTAAATGGATTTTTATAATGAGAAGGGCCTCAAACAAAAAGTTGAAGGCCTAAACAGAGCAAAAAGGTGGATTCCACCACAGGAAAGAGAGAATACTTCCTGTCTGAGTGATTTTGAGCTGGAACAAGTTTTTCTCTGTTTTTGGACTCAAGTTCAAACATCAACAGCTTTTTTTGAAGGGGGGTGATACGTCCAGAGCTTTCTAGCTTTGGGGCTAGGACTATGCTACCAGCTATCCTGGCTATCGGGTTTGCTAGCTATAGATCTAAGGACTTCCAGCCTCTGTAATCATGTAAGTAAAAATTTTCCTATATATGATCTGAATCTCTGGAGAACATAATCACTAAAGCAAGGTAATAGGGCTTTTGCTAATAAGCTTCATGCTTACATACATGATCCCTCAAATATAAAGCACTGTGAGGAAAAATAAGTCTACATTCCAGGGACAAAGATCCTGCCTGCAGTACAGTAGTACTTTGTCCTCTTTCGCATAGAGGATTGGTAGGGAGGCTTTCTTCACATTCTAAACCAAGTAAGCAGCAACTCTGAGACAGACAGCCCCAAGGAAGGGAAGAGGGAAGTTTATTCTTCATCGAGCTTCATACTGCCCCACAGCCTTTTAGGCCTTCTTAGTGATTCAAATAGAGTAGATTTATTATGGTAGGCAACTAAGAGCATGATTAAGATATGTTGCCTATTGTTTTGAGGGTGTGACAGCAGAAAAACTACTCTAGGAAGTAAACTATTAAAGAAGCCTGTGCCAGATAGAGTTTGATAGATTGTCCCATATCTGCATTCTAATTTAGCCTTCAAAGACTGTAGAAGGTGACCCAGTGCTATCTGTTGGTCCCAGGAGAGGAGCAAACAGGTTAGAAGAGAAGAAATAGAGTTAAGTAAGTAGTGTTTGGACAAATAAGAGACCTTTCTATTTGGAAGGCTGAAGGGAGGTAAGTTTTTCTAAGGGAGTCAACATCTATAGTTGGTATAGACAAAAACCAAATACTATCCTCAAGAAAATTGTGCTCACCACCAATGCAGATATCAACACACCATTAGTGGATATGGGAACAAATAACATCAAACAAAATATGGGCCACAGATAGGACACCTTCTCACATTGAGACCCAGACCACTTCTATAACATAGTATATCTTCTAGTTCCCTTCCCATTCTGTTTTAAGCACTACAGGGGCTAAATTTTGAAGTAGGTCCAGAACCAATCTTACTGCTCTGCCTTATCACCAGACTCTTTGATTAACAAATCTATTTGAGCAGAATCTGTCTTGTGTTGGTAGCTGGGGGATGGAGGGGATGGAAGGGAAGAGGGAGTAGAATTGAAAGAGAATTAAAAAGTTATTCTGCTAGGCACCAGTGGCTCACCCCTGCAATCTTAGCTACTCAAGAGTCCAAGATCTGAGGGCTGGAGTTCAAAGACAGCCAGGGCAGGATAGTCTATGAGACTCTTCTCTCTAATAAACTATTAAGAAAAAGCCAGAAGTAGTGCTGTGGCCCAAGTGATAGAGTGCTATCCTTGAGCAAAAAAGAACCTCAGGGACAGCAACCAGGCCCAGAGTTCAAGCCCAGAACTGGCAAAAAGAAAGAAGAAAGAAAGAAAGAAAGAAAGAAAGAAAGAAAGAAAGAAAGAAAGAAAGAAAGAAAGAAAGAAAGAAAGAAAGAAAGAAAGAAAGAAAGAAAGAAAGAAAGAGAGAGAGAAAGAGAGAAAGAGAGAAAGAAAGAAAGAAAGAAAGAGAGAAAGAAAGAGAGAGAAAGAAAGAAAGAAAGAGAGAAAGAAAGAGAGAAAGAAAGAAAGAAAGAAAGAGAAAGAGAGAAAGAGAGAAAGAGAGAAAGAGAGAAAGAGAGAAAGAGAGAGAGAGAAAGAGAGAAAGAGAGAAAGAAAGAAAGAGAGAAAGAAAGAGAGAGAAAGAGAGAAAGAGAGAAAGAGAGAAAGAACGAAAGAAAGAGAGAGAGAAAGAGAGAGAGAAAGAGAGAGAGAAAGAAAGAGAGAGAGAAAGAAAGAGAGAGAGAAAGAGAGAGAGAAAGAAAGAGAGAGAGAAAGAGAGAGAGAAAGAAAGAGAGAAAGAAAGAAAGAAAGAAAGAGAGAAAGAGAGAAAGAAAGAGAGAAAGAAAGAGAGAAAGAAAGAAAAAAGAAAGAAAGAAAGAGAGAAAGAAAGAGAGAAAGAAAGAGAGAAAGAAAGAAAGAAAGAAAGAAAGAAAGAAAGAAAGAAAGAAAGAAAGAAAGCTAAAGTTTGACTCTGTATAGTACTTAATGCATTCTAATAAATATTATATTTTTTATGAATTCTGCTAAAATATTGTTAGTGAAAGGAGATTTGACATTCACGTTTTAAATCTGTAAGTAGAAGAAAAAAATTACTTCAAGATAGTATAGATAATATATCCAATATCTTTTCAGTGACCCAAGTTTACTAAGGCACTGAAATTAATAATTAAGTACCTTATAACGTTTACTCTTCCATATGGATCATTGTTTTTATTTCTGCCTGCTTTAATTACAGGCAGCAGTTTTACCTTGCTTTCTTCAACATGGGCTCTAAGAAGGACATTGTGCATTGGGACAAAACAAGCAGTCCCACAAGTCAATACATGTGCAATATTGGTAGTATATTGACTAATAATATCTGTGCTCACTAATATCCATTAAACAAGATAATATATTATACCAACTTTCAAAAATGTGCTCCAAAACTGTAAGCTATAATTTCTGATACTGGCACAAGTGACAAAATGCACAAACAGCTTGTGACTCTGATGAATAATTCTATTGCCTCCAACTTACCAGCCATTACTCACAGGTCAACATTGAATATGCCATGTCTATCTTCAAGGATAAGCCCAGTGAAAGTGTACTGGGAAGCCACTAACATCTGGAAATATCCAGCTAATATCTTCTTAATCTTATCTACATGAAAGAGAGTGGATGCTCTGGGTCTCTGTAACCCTTTGAAGGGAAATACCTTTCTCATGAATTTACAATAATTCAATAGATATTCCTGGCTAGATAAAGATAATGGTCCTCATGTCAGAACATTTGACTGCACAAGTAAGACTGTTTCTAGAAACAGTTCTGTATCCTTTCCTGTGTAGGTTCTCTGGAATCTGCCATGGAGTTCTGTCCTATTTATGTTAGTTAGTCCTTGCAGAGGAATCAGAAGCCTGGGTCATCTTAGCTGCCAACCCCAAGTCTCCAGCTGATAGCTGAATCCCCCACAGGCTTGTTGGGTATGTCACTTCCTTTGTTCCTGCCTTTTATTTCAGTGCCACTGATCTGATCTGATGGAGTGAGGGGAAATAATGGTATCTGTAGATATTCACAGTGGTCAGTGTGGGAGGTTTGACATTACAGCAACTGGGAAAAAGATTTTAAAAGTACAGCGAGCAAACAGAGCACACAAGCTGCAATGTTAATTGGAGTTGCTGTGTTGAACAACAAAGGAAACAGGTTGACTCATTTGGTTTCTATTGTACTGAAGTGATGGGGTTATTTTAGTATATGCCCTAGCTTTTCCTCCTAGAGCACTAGATAGAAATAGATTGGTCTAAGACCTACTTGAATACATTTAGCTCATAATATAGTTTGCATTTAAATCAAATTTATAGTTCCCTAAAATAGATTCTCCAACTGTGCAGAAGTCATATAAGTAGCAGACAAAATGATAAGAGTGGTTTTTTTTTGCCATTCATTCAAAAGCATGTAAGTTGCTAAAGATACACTTTTCAATTGTTATCAGTCCTACTGAGACAATTGCAAGAGTTCTCAGTATCTTCTCAATTATACTGAAATGATGCACTTTTGTCTGATGTTTTAAATCCCCATTATCTCTAAATGTTTTTCCCTGAAATACTCAAAGGTGTCAAGTAAAACACTAGGAAACTCAAAGTAAAAACACCAGGGAACCCAAAAGGTTGCTGTTTCCTTTGTCCTTTTCCTTTCATTCCCCTTTTTCACTGTTTCCTTTTTTTGATGGATATACATAGGTATGGTTTAACCTTATTCTTCTGTATCAATGATTCTCAACTGGGGAGATTTGGTTTCCAGGGTATATTTGACAGTATTTGGAGACATTGTTGGTTGGCACAACTATACAAACCTGCGAAGGGGAGGAGGCTGTTGCTGCTAGCTAGAAATATAGCTAAGATCCTATATTATCCAGTACAAAGATCATGTATTCAACCCCAATGTTGGTAGAGTTGAGATTGAAAAACCTTGATCCAGAAGAAATAAACAAGATGTGTTAGACTTTACTTTTATAAGGCTGTGGAGAATATGAATTGATGTATTTCCACTCTGATTTTGAATATAGATATGGAGATTAGTACTGTGCAAGGCTTTTACAAATGGAGTTCTCTATAAAATGATCAAGGAGTCATTAGAACTCTTACTTTTAACAGATCATTTGATAGGTCTGTCCCTTATCCCAAATCTCCTGTCACTTTTCTATTTCATATTCACCTCAAGTATTGCTGATGTACCTAATGAATGGATTTTCCTGTAATAGGGGAACATGAAGTAAAATGCTTTGCAGTTGCAAGAGCAAGACCTATAATAAGCAAAATTGGTTTTCTGTATATCTTTCAGGATGGATTAAAGCCATACTACCCCAAGATAGGACATCTTGGATTTACAAAAACAAAAACAAAAACAAAAAAAAACAAAACAATACAAAAACCCAGCAAAATCAGGAAGGTTCTTCCTCCTTTCTCCTTTCCCCCTAAAGCCGGTCCTAAGAGGTGCCCTCTCTAAAACTAAAAGCGAGGGAAAAGCATCTTTGTTATCAAGGACAAAGGAATGCTAAGAAAAGTCTAAAATGTAGACATTACTGGTTATTTTGGCAATGGAGTCTTCCCAAGCTGTTTCTGAATCGCGATCCTCTGGATCTCTACTTCTTGAATAGCTAAAATAACAGGTGACATTGAACAAGATGCATTGAACAAGCTGATTTGTTGAATGGTGACTCCTTAATCAACTACTTAAAGATAACAAAAATATAATTTAATAAATACAGGAGCTGAACCACAGGTGCTCAGAAAAATGTATTTACTGCACAACACTTTTAAATTGTTTTGAATATTTTCATTATCTTTAAGTAATTGTACAAAAAAGTTGCCATTCATCAAAGCAGTGCATCATGAATGTAGTACATCTTGATCAATGCTGCACAACTTTTAAATCACTTTGAAGTCCAACACACATATTTACTTTACAATAAGAAAAAAAAGATCACTGCATTCCTCAAATTTAATTGATGAGAAAACATGTTTTTTTCTTTAATTGAGGAGAATGATCTATCTTAATAAGTACCTGTCACTCCCTAAGCAGGTAATACTAATAGGAAAATAATTGTTTGTCTTTTAATCCTGAGAGCATAGCATGAGATTTTACCAAACATAAAAATCTTAATTATGATTGCTTTATTGTGTATACAACATAAGTCCAAAAACTGTTTTTAACGTTTTGGTAACCTCTCCACTGTTTCCATAGCAGTCACAGCATCCATTCCCATCAGAAACATACAAGAGTTTCAATTCAAACCATGTTTGGACAATTGTTCTTTTTGTTTTGTTTTGTTTTCTTCTGTTTGGATCAGGTTTTGTAACAGGTAGAAAGTGGTATCTGGCTGTGGTTTTGATTCGCATTTCCCTGATGATGAGCATCTTTTCATATCTTTACTGACCACTTGTATGTTTTCTTCCTAGAAATGTCTATTCAAGTCTTTTGCCTCTCTTAGAATTGAGTTTTGCCTATCTTAGAATTGAGCTATTTGGGATGTGATTTGCTTTGTATTTTTTAGACATTAGTTTCTTATGAACATGTCTGGTTACAAATACTTTCTCCCATTGCACAGTAGGATTGTCACTTTGTCAATTCTTTCTTTTACTTTGCAGAAGTTTCTTTTAGTCTGATGTAGTCCCCCAGTCTATTTTTGCTTCTGTTTGCCTATGTTTGAGGATCATAGCTAAGAATTATTTGCTAGAGAAATGTTCATAAGGTTTTCCTTTATAATTTGAGTTCTTTGCTCAATCTTCAAATGAGGATATCATGAGTAGATCTAAATTATCAAATATATGCTGAGAGGAAAAGAATGCAGAGAAGAAGGAAGCCTATATGGGAGGAAGATGATCTACTGCAGATCCAAAGAGCTTGCTTTCTGCAATTAGAACACAGTGACACTTCAGAAGACCACACCTAGAAAGGCGTAGCCCTATTCACATTGTGCTGGGGACCAGATCCAGAAACAGATGATGAACCACTACCATGATTCAGAATCAATATAACAAAAGAGATAATTACCCAAGGGCAAATGGCACAGTTATTTGCCTAATCATTGTAGGACCAAGTGTGAACAAAGAGACAGGGTGAAGAAGGTTTGGTGATTAAATCACAGCCACCTGATGTACTAATCAGCATTACCAATTATTTTTTAAGACACAGATATCAAATTCATTATTTGGCAAGTTTCATTCAATGTGCTCATGTGAAGGATGGAAAGGAAAACAAATGAATTGTGAAAATTGATCACAAGCTTACCTGGAACAATTTCCTCTCACTGCTATATACCAACAGCTTTAAGGACACAGTTTAGTTTCTTGTCTTTTGGGAGTTCATTTTGTTCTGGAAGTGTTTGAATCATCTGTGAATTTGAAAGAGGAACAGAGTCATGCTTTTGTAACACCAATGTGTATATAAGCCAAAGAGGAACACATGGAGAAAGTTAAATTATTCACAATACCATTGAAGAATGATTTTGAAAATTTCCCCTTTCTTTCAAAATTTAGTTTTAAGGTTTAATGTCTTTGTTATGGTCATCAAATAACCCACAGTTACTACAATCTCAATTTTTGAAAACATATTTGCCTTAACAAAAAAAGCATGTATTAGGGAAACATTCATTGTTGTGGCAAGCTAATACCAGGGAATCAGTATTGTCTTCTTAGAGCCAATAGATCATTGTCAATCAAGAAGTATAGAGCAGGAATAAAGATAGCAGGAGCTGTGAAAAACAAAAGTTGGGAACATCAGAGAAAAGAGCAACAGATACACAGAATAAAGACATCCCCATTATAACTTTGATAATTATTCGATTTCTAGAAATTGGTTGCTTTCTTACACTTAATTATATTAAATCTTTTATTCTTTTCATATTTTTCTTCATGGGAGAAGTTCTTTAATATAAAATGAATATGAATTAATTTATGAAATTGACTATTTTTTAAAAAATTATTGGATGACTTTTCTAGAAGTCATCACTGACTTTGTATGACCATATGAAAAGCTGGGAAGGTGGTTCAGTGGTAGAGTGCTTGCCTTGAATGCATGAGGCCCTGGGTTCGATTCCTCAGCACCACATAAGCTGAAGTGGCACTGTGGCTCAAGTGGTTGAGTGCTAGCCTTGAGATGAAGAGCTGAGAGACATCACCCAGGCCACATGATCCACCAGAAAGGAAGGAAGGAAGGAAGGAAGGAAGGAAGGAAGGAAGGAAGGAAGGAAGGAAGGAAGGAAGGAAGGAAGGAAGGAAGGGAGAAAAAGAGAAGAAAGGAAGGAGAAAAAGAGAAGAAAGAAAGAAAGCCTAATCATGAAGTAGCAAGGGTTGGTAGTAATAATAAATGGTGGATAACAATTTTAATTTTAATTTATAAAAGGGACTAGAAATATAAAAATATGGATTTTAAAATGTATTATTTTTTCCTATGCTAATGTTGACAGGTATGATCACGTGAGCATTAAAAATGACAGAGAAATAGTTCAGTCAAATTATACTGATTGAAATGGATCTATAGTGATTGAAATGGATCTATAGCAATATTCTGTTTATAGAATTGTGGAGATATTTGAATAGCAAGTTATACAGTGTTGATGAGATGTTTGCAGTGGTGCTATTGAGGTGCTACCTTGCAAGGAAATGTGGTCCAGAGATGACACTGAAAATTATCCCTATAGTAATTCACTATCTTCAGAACATCACAGTAATGAAAAATGAAGGATCAGGATTTGGCTAATAACTGAGATTCTCTATTCCAATTGTGTGCCTCGGACTTATTTGGACATCAGAAAACTCTTGTTATATATAAAGTACTTTGCAGCCTTTCTTCTCTGTCTTTTCTTATTTTACCTTTTAGCTGTCACTACACACTATACTTTGATGAGCTATAAGGCCCTTATATACTAAATTTATAGATGGTAACATGAGAAATAAGATCTCAGAAAAGTATGGAACAATGACTTCTCTAAGTCCACAGAAATCATTTCTATTGCTATGCACATGAGCATCTTTTTTGTTGTTGTTTGTGGCCTCTGCTAATATATTTCTTGTGGAATGTGTTCAGCCTGAGCTCACCCAAGGCTGCCACTCCAGGAGCTGAAACGCAGAACAGAGATGGGAAAATAAGCTTTGACTGCAGGAAGATTGATGCCTAAGTCCCAGATGAGATGTAGCAAACTACTAAGTAGAGTGAAACATTGTTTAAATGGAGGTAGAGACCAGACACCAGGAAAAAAAAAAATCTCAGGAATAAAGAACAAGCTAGGTACTCAGGCAGGTTGGGGAAGGTGAAGTACAGATAAAATTAAAATACAATGGTGACCTCAGGTCTGGAACCTTTTGCATTGTGCCATTGTTGAGCCCCTCAGTGAAATGAAAATCAGAAAGTTGAGCTGCTCCTATGCTGTAACTATTCAATTGCCTCCTTAGCTGTGAAAGTTTTAGAAAATGAAGTAGGAATAAAACAATAGCTTTTCAGAAAACAGTGCTATGAAAAGAAATCCAATTTGCAAACACAAAGCAAGTTGCTTCTTTGGATGCTAAAAATAAATTAAGTCTCAGAATTACCCCAAGTTTAATAAATCAACATGTTATCTTGCCTGAAAAAAAGCAACTCATTCCTTTTGCAGTGTATGTGCTCAAGACAGATTTATCATTTTGTTATATTCTGAGGATGTATATCCCTTCTGTCAGTGGGAATCATGCTTGATATTAGGGGTTGTTCTTGATGTAGGTATTACTCATCAGGTGTAGCTTATATTAGCCCTCAATAACAAATGAACCCTGAAATACCTGTGTTCATAACAAACAAGTGTGTTTATCTTGATTACACTATACATATAATGAGAGTCAGAAGTACACATATTCTGCTTCGTATAATTAGGTAAAAAGGTAAGTGGATCCTCCATTGGGAGTATAAGTGTTAATCAAGATAAAAAGCAAGGCAAGAGTTACACCATATCTTTCCATTGCCTCTGTGTGAGATTTTGTACAGCATACCCATGCAGGTTCATTGGCCAGAGATAATGTGATGGTTATCCAAAAGCTATGGGAGTTAGGAAGTAGAAATGATCAAAATACGAACAGAGAGTTGAGCATTTGCAAAGAAAAAAACCTAGTAATATTTGCCATGTTTTATATTTTAAAATAAGATAAGGGAAACTCATCTATAGGAGGAAAGAGAGGATCATAAGGAAGAAAGGGAAAATACAATTGAGGACATGGACATATCAAGAAAGGATAGTAGAAGTTCTTAAAGGTAATTCAAAATTAAGAGTTTTTAGTTGCTTCATAATATGCAATTGCTGCACATTTGAAATAAGCCTCAAGCATAAAATAAATAATAATTAGTGATTGGATGTGTACGATCTTTTTCAAACAAGAAAGTACAGAATTCTGTTTTCTGGAAACTAGTGAGGCTAGAGAATATAGAAACATTAATATTTAGGTGGAATACACCATCGAAGAGGCATTTACCTAAGGTTAAGCCATGCTGTAAGTGGAATGGAAGAACTGAGTCTTCATGACTATCTAATGAACAAGTAAAATCATATAAATGAGAAAGGAGAATGTAGACATTCTAAAGGGGAAGAATGGAAATTTTTTTAAGCCAGTAAAGTTCTTCTTGAGGCTCAGAGAAAGATTTTGTTTTCTTTTTATAACCAGGACTGGGCTTTGAACTCAAGGCCTCTCGTTCTCACTAGGTTTGCTTGCTTGCTTACCTGGCAGTCTACTACTTGAGTCACATCTCTAGCAGCCCAGCGTTTTGGTAATTATTTTGGAAATATAGCCTTACAGACTTTCTGCCTGGACTGGCCTCAACTGGTTGTCCTCCAAATGTCAGTTCTTCTGGAGTAGATAAGATTCTAGAAATGAACAAAAGGTGCCCAGCTGAGCACAGATTTTTTAATGGTCATTTTATTTCAATTTTCCAGGAAGAGAAGACCTAAGAAGCATTCTGGCACTAATATTAATAAGCTGAAGACTCAGAGTAAAAGGTATAGAAAAGCCACAGAGAAGTACATCTGAGAAAGATGAGCAGTGGGGGCTTACCAGTTGGAAGCTGAAGAGCTTGTTGGTAGCAGAACTTGGATGGATGTGGGAAAGTCTCACTTTCAGACTGAAACAAGGGAATGAGTAAGGATAGACAGAATGGGTTTTATTTGCACTTTAATGTGGAAATCCTTTTACTGATTTCTAATTTTTTTTCTAGATTCTAATCATGACTATTTAAAATCTAAAAAACAAAAATGTTGTTCACTTGCCTGTTTTCCATTAAATTCTTGACATCCTCGAGTGGGGCTTTTTCTTCTAGAAAATACAGCTGTGGACTTGATGAGAATCAGGACTGAGGCACAGGTGAGCAGAAGTGAGAAGGATCAGACAAGATGCTTTATTCCCATGGAAGCAATAACAGGAAAAGCTTGGTCTCTGATGGAGATAGAGCCAGCCCCTCAGTAAGACTTTGCCTGACTTTAAATACTCTATTCTAATTTGATAGCAGAGGCCACTGTTTCTGGGATTCCAATTTCTTCATTTATTTTATCCGTATCTTCTCTAACTAGGATGAGTTTACAAAGTGGAGAAGTAGCAGATCACAGACTGGTTCTGAACCTCTTGTGACTTTTGAGGCCCACCACTGATCTTCTAAGCAGAGTTTCTATTTACTTTCCAACTAACTAATTAAAATGTTTCCCATACAAGAAGGAACCTCGCAGAATAGCATTTGTTTTGTTACCCCAGGTTAATACTGCATCACGGATAATATCTGTCAAATGTGACACTGCAGCCAGCTGTCTCTTTTCCCAGCACATGCATGCACAGTTGTTGAGGAGGAATTAAGAAGGCAACAGCAGGGTCATTGAGGATTATTCTTGACAGAGCAGTGGGAGGAATGCAAAGTTTAGCTTTGCCCGTCAGAATGGCTTCCTGTTTTAGAAAGGGGATGATTTCAATTAAAGACATTTGATTGAAGTTGAAATGAAAGAAAGCACCTCAGGTGCCAAGAAGACAGGAAAGCATTCAGAAATGTGGCCCACCGCGTTTGAATAAAAATGCACATAAACTGTCATAACATTCTCAATGATTAACCTAAGATTCAATGGTAGACAAAACAATATTAACAAAACCATCTTTAAAAAAAACCTGGGATTCAAAAGACTATCTGACAGACAGTATGGCTTCACTTTATAATTGTATTCCTAGAAAAATAATATTAAGAGGAAGTAAACTGATATAATCTCCCCAAATCACAGTGAAATTATTCTTAAAATGACTAAAGGGATTTTCTGCAGCAGAGTGTTTTGCTTTTCCCACTTTCTAGAAAACAGTACTCTGATCAGAACAGATGCGCTGTTTAGCTACTTCTCCTTGACCTTTCCCCAAGTCCTGTTACTCTAATCAGGTACTGAACAGCTGTTAACGCAGTCTGCCCTCCAGGTTTAGGGAGGAAGATGAGGCCTTGGATACTGTGGCTTCTGACTATATCCCTGGCATCATGGCTTAGATCAGGAGATTATACACTCAGTAATCCAGAGAATACAATAAACATGCCCTGATAATGTTTATTTAAAAAAAAAACAAAAAAGAAAAATAAATAGTTCTCTTTTCACCAGGAGGGGCTATCTTAGGGATTGATACTCAAATTTTCTGTCCTGACTGAGATTTCTATACAGTTCCTATCATTTTAATATGTTTGGGGGTAATCTTTGTTACATTTTGGTTTTACTGTATATTGTTTTCATTAATCTGAGAAAAAATGACAAAAGAAATGCAGAGAGAATAAAGACACAAGCCTGTGGTTTTCAGAAACAGATTTTAAAATGCAGCTGTTGAACTTAAAGAGGCCTCCCAGTGTTGTGCTGGGGGATGAGGCACAGGCTTGCTTCCATGCTGAAAAAACTATCCCTATGCCCAACTAACCAAAAGAGTCAGTCAAAGCAGCCACTTACTCACCCCAGAGGGTCCAGCCTCTCCAGGGGCTATTGTTCCTCTAGGTTTGGAATAAATCCTCCCTATAAATTGTGTGTGATATCCTCTGGAAAATGGAACATAACAATGGAGTTCTATGTGTACAGCTCATCTCAATGTACAGTGCTGTTTTATGTGACTTTAAAAATGTACATAATATGATAAAACACTAGACTGAATATGAAGATAATGAAAGAAACATATATGGAGATACGCATTTTGTTAGAGGAGGTTCATATCATCAGGAAATTAAAGTAGGTGGTTATGCACAGTTGTTATCCTAAGCTGATGGGAAAAGAAGCCTAGAATGAGATGAAGAATTGTGTTTCTATACAAACTTGGGAAGAAAAGTCTGTGAGATTTCTCCTCAACAGATAGAAGTTGGGTGTAGTGGCATGAACTTCTCATAGTAATTATGTCTGTAAGTCTAAAATAGGTGGATTGCAATCCAGGTGCATGCCTGGACATGAAGAAAGACCCTATCTCAAAACAATGGCCAATGCAAAACTGGACCTACCTAGAAGAATAAAGCCCTGATTTTGAACTCCAATACTACAATAAATAAACTAATCAATTAAATTAGTAACTAAACAAGGACCAATGTTAAAGACTTCATCCACTTCATTCCAGATACTTTTCTCCCCCGAGTCAAATATACCGAAGAACACAAGATGAATTGGGCAGACATTATTGCCACAATATAACTCTAAGAGAGCAAACCTATTGACTTAGGACCATAGACTGAAAGCTGAATAACATATCAATAAATATCATTTATTGTGGAAAATAATCTCTAACATGTTTTGAATGTTATTAATGGGCCCTAACAGTCTAGCTTCAGAAGGAAGGCATTTAACTTTTGTGCTACACCAGTAAGTATTAGGCAGATGGTTCAAATGGAATGATGTGAGAGACTGGGTAGCAAACAGAGAAGTAAAGGGAACTATGGCCCTTGTTTTTAGTAATTACATAGTGGGCATAGAAATAGTTAATACAAAAGACAAAATTTGGAATGAACTTAGCTTAAGATTTCAAGTGACCAGCAGGGTTGTATCTTAATGGTAGAAGTAGGAGAAAATTACAAGCATAGTGTTGAGTCAGAAAACAAACCCCTGTTTTCACTGTATTTGATGTTGGTATAATTTGCGGAGGGAAAGGGAAAAAAACAAATTGTTTTAAATAGGGATACAGGTGGACCCATTGCAACAATGAGACGTACAAGATATTATGTCGAAAAACGAACTTTACAATTTTGGCCGGGGGTGACTGGGGGCGGGGGGAGGGGAGGAGGAGGGGAAAGTCATGATGGGAAGGAATGGGAAGGGGAAACAAAGGAGGAGGCAACAATGCTTGATAAGAAATGTACTCATTACCTTGCCCATGTAATTGTAACCCCTCTGTATGTATTTTCACAGCTTTAATTTACTGGAATTGTATAGCTACCCTATCTTAATTTTTTTTTATCAACTTTCAAAACAGCTATTAAAGATATAGGTTTTAGTGACTACTCTATTCTTCCTTTGTGACTTTACTTAAGTTCCAAACTGAGAATTTTCCATATTAGAATGAATTCAACCTATAATTGTTTTAAAATCCAATAATTCTACATTTAAAAATATTTATAAACTCCCCACACATCTTCAAAGCCAACAGTAAAATAGGTTTGGCATTATTCTTCTGAGATTACATAAATAACTTTAGGTAGAGCCTTATAACAAATCAAAGCAGAATACTGAGACAATTGTATAAATAATTCAGAAGCCAAGAAAATGAAATAAAGCAAAACAAGAACTTCCAGTTCTAAAGGTGTCTTAGTTCATTCAATTTATAAGTCTATTCAAAATCGCCAGAACTGAAGTGTGTTAGATATTGACATTTAAGAAATCTATAATGTTGCCATCTTCCTTGAAATTTGAATGCTCTTTTAGAGACTCCCCATACCAAAATCTTGCTTAAAGAAATATTCTACATAGTGTCTTGTACATCTCATTGTTACAATGGGTCAACCTGTATCCTTATTTCAACATTTTGTTATTTCCCTTCCCTTCCCCAAATTAGAAAAATGTATATACAAGATGCAGGGCAGCGACATCAAATATAGTGAAAACATGGGTTATACCATGGGGGAAGAGCATACAAAAGAAACCAAAAATAATCACATGATACATTTTAAATATCTCAAAAACAATAGCAAGAAAGAGAAAAACCACTTTACAACTTGGGAGTGTGGGGAGGAAGAAGATGGGGAGGTGAGGGAAGGGATGATAGGGGAAAAACAAAGGAGGAGGTAACAATGCTTGATAGGAAATGTACTCATTACCTTACTCATGTAACTGTACCCCCTCTGTACAGTACTTTTAAGATAAAAAACATATTAAAAAGAAATATTCTAGCTAACAGCAAGGCAAACATGTAGACAAGTGTCCTTCAAAGTAGAGGATTCTAACCTAGCGTTCTTTTAAACTGATGATTCTTTGAGATATTTACAGGTTCAAAAATTTGGAAGAGTAGGTGTCCTAACTTACATAACTAATGTAACCCAACTGACTTTAGCTCAGAGCTTGACATTGCTGGGTTCTAAATCATCACTGTCAACACATCTAAGACAGCTATTTGTTAGTTCCTGAAAGCTAATATGCAGACTACAATGTACCCTGAACAGTGCAACCATAGTCTCTCACCATCTGAACTATTAAAGTGCTTGTGTATCACTCTTCAGTAATTCAGGGCCTGAGTCCAAGCACAGATTGCAGCTTACTGCTAAGGGTGTTATATCAGCTGGTGGATAGTCACTATGACCAGGATCAAAAGAATTTTATCCCCACACGTATTTCAGGCTGCAATCAGCCCCCAGCATTGCTGGTTAGCTCCAATTCCTAACTCTGGGATAAATGAGACATCTTTTCTGGCACATTTCACAGCTCTGACAAGAGCAAATTTTCATGGTTGGACATGCTCAGTTTAAATTATCAACCACATTTTTTCTTGATTGGGCCTTGCATATCAAATCTGTTTGGGAATGAGAGCTACCAAAATTAAAAGACGATGTTTCAAAAATTAAAAACTGAAAGTCTTACTGACTTAAAAATACGCGGCTATAAAACAGGGACAATGATCTCATAAATCACTCACATTCTTCCACATACATTATTTCTTTCATCCTGTAAATTCCTAAAAGAAAAAAAGAAAAAAACATTATACCATAGACTGTCTGAAACTTTAAACATGTCTTTGTTTAAACATGTCCCAGTATCCTCATAGTTTCAACTGCTGGATGTTACTTCGAGTCAGTTCATAAATCAAGTTATAGTGTACAACAATTAGGATGTTACTGACAATTTCATAGAAACCCAACTGCAGTTTCCATAAACATCTTTCCACTAGATTCCAGAAAATAGAGAACTTTCTTTGAAAAAAATCAGAGTTGTCTTGAGGCTGTCATTCAGCAACCAAGACAGTTTAATGATTTATGTTGCTGGAAAATATTGCTTAAAATGGCTGGTTGCTTTTTCAAGAGAAGCTGCTCTTATATAGCCACAGGCGTTTTCACAAGAGGGTGACAAACTCCACCCGACCCATAGACCTTCTCATTTTGGCCCTGGACACCAGGCGTATTTAGTACTGAGGCCTTAGTATCCACAAGCCTTTGAAGAGGCCCCAGCTGTGCCCGTTACCCCGTGTGAACCGGAAAGCCTACATAACTGAGTCTTCCGGTGATGGCTTGACTTTCCTCTGGCTTTAATGGAGAGGTGGCCACAGTGTGACACAGCTCAAAGCCAGGCCTGGGTCTTTCCTCAGTCCTAAGGGAAGAATCAACGAGAGAGGACGGAGAGTTTGCTAACACAACTGCCATCTGCCACCATTAAGTCTTATGGTGACAGAGTGCACGTTAATGCCAGATATACTGAGAACACTCACCATCTGTTCCTTGCCCTGAAATAAAATTAACTAGGTCATCTGGATTTGGAAGCATAGCTGGAATTGTTGACATCTATTCACAACCTTAAGGATGAAAACTTTTCTCCCCAATGTAAACTACCCAGGGAATATTTTAATTTTAATTCTTCTAGCCAATAAAGTACTGTTAATATACAATACATTTAATAATGTATTATCAATATATTTATCTGTTGCCAATGAATAAAGGATTTTCTGATCCCCCTTATTATATTTATAAGCATAAAGGATTTTCTGATCCCCCTTATTATATTTATAAGCAGAAATTAAAAATGACTAGCTAACTGAACACTTCTATAAGAAGAAAAGTATAATAAACTTAATTTCAAGAAGAATGTACAAAACTTACAAGGTTTTGTTGATGTGCTAATGAGAAGCAAATGTCTTTATTTCCAGGCACCAGGATCAAAAAGGAGTAATAGAGAACTTAAGGCATCTCATCCCTGATTAACTACTTAAAACATGTATTCCTTTGGTAACTAAATCTAGAATATGACTGCAGCAAATAACTTGTACAAATCTTTTCTTTTCTCCAAGATAACGACAGAAGAAAGATGCCCCTTTCTCTTCAGTATCTCTCATTATTGATTTTTAAAAATTTTATTCTCATATTTCTGACTCCAGCCTTTGTCATGGTCAGTATTGGTAGTAGTGGATTTCAGCTGGACAGAAAACACAAGAGAGAATGAAAGTAAATAGGATGTGATAATTTTCAGTTCTGTATATTAGCCTTGACCTGAAATACAGTTCTCCCAAAAATGTTCCTTGAATGATTCTATTTCCAGGAGTCAATTGAAATTAACTTAAGGGGAGACGTTACTGTACAACTTTTAGGACAACAACAATGTTCATTTAGGCAACCTATAATTTTCTGACTTGAAATATATATCCTGGTGCTATGCTGAGGTACCCAAATATTCAAGTTTTGAAAATATCATTTGTGAGATCAATTATTGACTGATTTCTTTTATTAGCAATAACTAAATACAGAAATTTCTCTGTCTCTCTGTCTCTGTCTCTCCATTTCTTTCTCTCTTCTTTCAGTTCCTCACATTTACTAAATAGGTATTGTATCACTTGAGTCACAACTCAGCTTGTTTTCCTTTAGCTACTTTCCAGATCACAATCTTCAGACTTATTCCTCCCATATAATGGATTACAGGCTTGCACCATTGTACTCAGCCTGGGAGCAGAAATTTCTGTAGCATTTTATGGAATAAAAATTTAAGGATCAGAGCCAAAAATGTGTGCAATTATTAAGAGAGTAATGAGTTACTTCTGTGGGGTCAGCATTAAATTTCTAGTTCTGGCAAAGTTAAAGTGGTTTTACTCTTCTTAATCTTATCTTGTTAGAGAAATGAGAAATAATGATTCTACATAAAATGATGACAAAGAAACTCAAACTGGTTCTTAAAAAAAAAGAACCCCTGACCCTGAGATCTGAACTAGATTCCACTTAACTATCTCACCTAGCAATATACTTTTCCCATGGCATTAATTATTTATTTCTAGATTCCCTTTATGTCTGTGTTTCTACTTAACCCTTAGCCCTCAAGCTCCACGAGGACAGGTACAATCTGTGATTGCATCCATGTTTTGTCTTTCATGTCACAAATTCAGTCAATACTTCTACTAATTATTTGTTAATTTTTAAAATACACCATAATCATTGTTCAATGTGATTATAGTTGCATTATTTTATTTATCTAAAAAGATATGGATACTTAAGGAACTAAACTGCAGATAGTTACTGACTACAAGGATCACACAGTAGAGAGAACCATTAGAACCATTTCCAGAGGATACAGCTTTGATCATGTGTCATAATTTCAAAATGCTTAATCTTTAGGAGTCAGGGAATAGAGAAGGAATGTATCACATAAAGAAATAGAGTGCTAGTGGCTCACACCTGTAATCCTAGCTACTCAGGAAGCTGAGATCTGATGATTGTGGTTCAAAGCCAGCCTGGGCAGGAAGTCTGTGAGATTCCAATTAACCACTGGAAAACCGGAAGTGCTGCTGTGGCTCCAAATGGTAGGGCACTAGCCTTAAGCTGAAGAGCTGAGAGGCAGTGGCCAGGCCCAGAGTTCAAGCCCCATGACCAACACCAACAAAGAAGGGAAGGAAGGAAGGAAGGAAGGAAGGGAGGGAGGGAGGAAGGAAGAAAGGTAGAAAGGAAGGAAGGAAGGAAGGAAGAAAGAAAGGAAGGAAGGAAGGAAGGAAGGAAGGAAGGAAGGAAGGAAGGAAGGAAGGAAGGAAGGAAGGAAGGAAAAAATTTTAGGAAAATAATTTTAGGAAAAAGAAAGAACATTAAACACTGCGGCAAGAACTAAAATATGTTTTCTGGAAGTTTCTTGGAAAAGCAGAATGCCGAGTATTAATTCTTCCTTTCTTTTCAAGCCCAAAAAGCTTATAAAGGGATCCAGTGGCGTTAGCAGTTAACATATGAAGTATAGTTAGCATTGTGCTTTTCAAGGTATTTTGTTTAAACGAAACTTGAGCATCAATAGTTCTTTTAAATTGTATTTATCCATTTAACTTTGTTGCTCCCTACACATTCATGGTCATTCATTATATCACAAAATGTCATACATCAGTTGTTTAAGAAATAGCATTTCTTCCCTTCCCCTCCACAAATTATACTGACATCAAATAAAGTGAAAGCATGAGTTATACTGTGGAGGAGGGACATACAAGTTTAAATAGGGATACAGGTGGACCCATTACAACAATGAGATGTACAAGTCATTATGTCGAAAATAAACTTTACAACTTTGGTGGGGGGGAGAGAGAAGGAGAAGAAGGATTGGGGGGGATGGGAAGTGATGGGAAGGGGAAACAAAGGAGGAGGCTACAATGCTTGATAAGAAATGTACTCATTATCTTGCCCATGTAATTGTAACCCCTCTGTACAGTATTTTCACAATAAAAAAAAAAAGAAACAGCATTTCTGCTTCTTAATTTCTTTGCCCTCAATTTCTTCTTTGGAAGAAATTAATTTCACATCTTTAAATAAAATTCCAGAAATGAAAACAACAGAAAATTATAAGTACATTTAATCAAGCTAACCTGTTCCAAAATGAACTACATTAATTTTTTTCAAGTATAGAGTATTTTTCTTTGAAAAATTACCATATACAAATGACTGAGGGTATATATTTTATTCTATAAACATTACATTCCTTTAATACAGATTTATTAACTATTTGGGAGATGGGGAATCAAATTGGAAAGTATTTTCATAACATGCTAATGTTTGGCATTATTTTATTTTTAAAAGTCTGCATGTCTTAAATCACAGGGAAAAAAAATCCTGGTATATTTATTTGGAAGGAAGGTTCACATCCCATCAAACCCAATAAAATTGGGTAATGACCACAAACTCAATTTCAAAGCTGAGATTCGGAATGCCTGGGTTGTGGCAGTTATTATTTCCTGAATAAGACTTTATGCTGGATCCAAAAATTCATTCTCTCTGACCTTCAGCCAAGAAAGGAAGTAGTGTGGGTGAGCAAGTTTAACACTTGTTCTGGGGATTTCTCTCTAGCTAAAGCTAAAAGGAGATTATAATGGGGTAGCCAGGCCTGAGTGAATTTAGCACATTCTGTATTTAGATGGCTTCCCCAAACCCATTAGGTAGCAGTGTGACTCTGCCCTCTGCCCCTTACAGACTTCTCCAAGAACAGCCACTGGAAGGGGTGGTTTGGAAAGAGCCAGTATAAAAGGTAAGGAGGAGTGGAAGAGAGGGAGAAGGGAGGAGAGTGAGGAAGGAAATATAGCAGATTTATGTCTGGCCTGGGAAGTCAAAACAGCAGAGTTGAAACTCTAGGCATCCTGTATATTAGTTGTTTATTTTTAGTTTAATTACTCTGCAATCACTTCTAATGCTATAGTTGAAGAACGTGTATTTAACAGTAACTACTTCAAAGGGTACTTTACAATCCCTAGCAGACAGGAAATAATACATGCTAGCTTTCATTACTGCTATTATCATCATTACAACTTTACTGTCATCTACAGAAAACAGAAAAGATGAAAATCTGAGCTTTGTGGGAGGCTTCCTCAAGACTATTGGAAAAGTACTCTGCCTCCTCCCCACCCTGAGCCCTTAGTTCAGTTATTACTTTCCCTGTTTGGATTCTTCAGCTTAGAAAGACTGAGAAATCTGCCTTAGGACTGATCTTGAAAGGCACTCCAATATAAGTGTTTCTAATCAGATAGTTTCTAGGAAGAACTATTATTTAGTTATTTTTTAAGCATAATTTGAATAAGTCATGTGTTAGAGGCAAAATTAAAAGGGCTTCTTTATCTAAATTAACTCCCTTTCCATTTTCCTCAGCAATGGGTAATGAACCTAATACCCTGAGGTTGCTACAGAAGTACTGCACCCTCTACCACCTAAGTTATGTCCCCTTTGTGAAGTGTAAGATACAACCAGGTAATCAAAGCAGGTGCAGGTACAGTATCTTAGACCAGAAATAAATAAATAAATAGAAGCATTAAAAAAACACAGCTTGAAATCTGGTTGTAGTACTATGTAGGAAATAGAAATAAGCTAGATGCACAACTTCCTTCAAAATAAAATTTTGGATATTGGATGCTGAGTCATACTCTTCTTAGAATTGGGAGAGGTTTATTATTTCCTATGAAAGTTTCAAGACATGTAAGGATATTTACTTCTTTATATATTGATGTACTGTTCTTCCAGGGAAATTTTCTGAAAAGAACATTTTAAGGCTAAAAAACCACAGTTACTTTTGGAAAAAAAAATAATAATGCATTTCCTCTGGCAAGTGTGCAAAAATAATGTTCTTCCAAAACACCCAAGAAGAAAAGAAAATAACCTTCACCTTAACAGAGGGAAAGAAATTCAAAGTAAGAAAAAAAAAAGAAATTCAAAGTAAGTTGGTTTTTTTTTAATAGGGCAGTTAAAGTTTTGTGTCATTTTGAATTTGTCAGACAAAAAAAGGGAAAAAAATAACTTGAGCTTTTCACATCAAATTTCCTGGTTTTCCTGTAACTTTTCAAAAAAGACATATTTCTTTGCAGAATGTCTCTTTAGTACCATTCCAATGAAAAAAGTGTATCTAGAGACATTTGATTTGGGATTTGGACAGCCTCCCAAACTCAATATCTTTACAGTTTCTCCAGTTTTAGCTGAAGGAAACTAGATGTCTTCCGTAATCTTGCTTTATCTTGAACGTTATTCTATAATCTTCAGGGCTCCTCAACACTAACTCCATATCCTGGTAGGAATGATCACTGTCCTAACGGTCATTCTACTACTTTGTGCATCTATTGACACTTAATCAGTATCTCATCAAGCATCTGCTATAATCCAGTAGCCACACATAATAAGTAAAAGGTGGTTGTAGCTACTGAACTAGTAAGAAAATGGCACATAGAGATCTGTTTATTTTGACTGAAATACCTGCAGGATTTGCTAACAGATTTTGTGTGGTGACAAAAAGAAAATAATTTTATTTTAGTC
Organism: Dipodomys merriami; assembly: GCF_024711535.1. Lineage (NCBI taxonomy): Eukaryota > Metazoa > Chordata > Mammalia > Rodentia > Heteromyidae > Dipodomys > Dipodomys merriami. Next base: position 43,035,812 of record NW_027202271.1, on the reverse strand, counting down.
AATTTTTACTCATTGTTTCAAAACATCTGAGGTAATAAATTTAAAAAGGAAGGAAAATTTATGTTGGCTTACAGTTTTAAAGGTTTCAGTCCACTATGTGTTGGCAATGTGGCTTCGGGCCTGAAGAGACAGAGTACAACATGGTGGGAGCGTGTAGAAATAGAGGCCTGTTCACTTCCTGTCACCTGAGAGGCAAGGAGAAAGTAAAGAAAGGTCTAGATCCCATATCCTTTCCTAGCTCTCATCAGATTCCAACTCTCAAAGTTATACCGTTTCCCAGCAGCCGCACCAGCTGGGCCTTTAGAGAGGACATTTCAAGCCACAGCAATTATCAGGAACTACATCTAGGCATTTTGCATGAGGCTAAAAGGCAATCTTACTAACTCAGACATAAAGTAGGAGAAAGGGATAAATGTGAAGGATTGATAAAAATAAAAATTCTGGTTTATACTATTAGATAGGTCTATTACATAGGTATGTACAGCAGGTTCTTCAATATATAACTAAGGAACGTTAGAAAAATAAACTTGGAAGTCATTTCTTCACGTGGCATTTAAGTCACATTAAAAATAAGTGGGCTAGAATGAGGCTATTTAAGGAGAAGGGCATATAGATTATCTAAGTAGAAAGGAAAAGTTGAGCATCCAGAACTGAGCTCTGGGCATCTCAGTATTTGAGGGAAAAAAATATGGAGAACAAGCCAGTGTACGGTATGAGGTAAACAACATTAGAGAAATAATCCCTAAAAATCAGCTGAATAAAATATGTTAAGATCATCTGTAATATGCTGACTTCTGTGAGGGAACTAAGAAAGGGACATAGATTTTACCACTAGTTTCAATGTTAAGGCAAGAGGATATTGTTGATGATATTGTGGGAAATGTTTCAGAGCTTGTCCTTGTACTCCTGGAACTCAGCCTTCCTCAATAAACACTTTTTGAGCATTGAATACTGGCTCATGTTTTCTATTTTCAACACAGATGAATACTTCCAGAGATAAAAATGATACCCAAGCAATGGTTTCAAACATTTCAAGAATAGTTACATCTTCTATTAGGTGCTTCATAAAAATATTTGCAATGGAGAAGAAGAAACATAGTGGTTAAGATAGTAAATTGGAGAAAGAAAGAGTCTCAGTAAAGTATGGCAATTCTTCTTTAACACATCAGACTGCTGGAGACTGAGAATGTTTTGACAAATGGCCATAAATTCCTTGATATCCTTATCTCAGGGAAAATTCCTAACTCCTCCTCTTTTGAAAGGAGAGTTGACTTGAGTTGTTTGCTTCTAGCAATAAGTTTCAGGGAAAACGTAGCTAGAAACTTTCACTTCTAAGACTAAGCCATAAAAGGCTATATGATTTCTACCTGGCTGTCTCTCAACACTCACATCTTTGAGCCTAACACTCCTGGCTACCCTGCAGCTGCCATTATGGAAAGATCACATGGAGATTCCTAAAGAAAGATACTCAGAGGAAGCCCAGCTTTTCTCATCCAAGGTTCCAGATAGATGGGAAAGAAGGTGACCATTCCTATAGGAGTCCATCCCAAGCTACCATTTGCCAACAGCCATATCTGAGATTTGGAGGAACACCACCCGATCCCAGTCAAATGAACTGCCAATAATTAAAATATTTAGTATTTTTACACCATTAAACTTAAATCAGTTCATTAAACATCAGTAAGCAATTTTTTCTTCTACCAGAAAAGAAATAGGTTCAAACATAAAAAGTTACTTTGTGATTATCTTAAAATACATTTATAGAAGGGACAGGATTAGGAAGAGCTGCTTAAATGCTCCATTTTTTTTATGAGAAAGCAGATTTTTGGCCTAACTAGAAAGCTTTGTAATATTTTAGTACAGGACACACTTCAAAGGCCACTTCAGTGTTTGAAGCCTCAGAAGAACACACCTCTGTCCAGAGGAATAGCTCTTCCATGTCATTCTGCTACCAGGGTTAGCAATCAAGATACATAAAAGGTATTTGGCAAGCAGTGAAAACACAGGGATGTAGACATTTCAGTTTCTCCTGTTTGCTTCCTCCTCTTGATAGTAACTTGTAAGTTCCCCATCCTGATAGTAACTTGTAAGTTTCCTGGTCCAAACAGACATCAGAAAGTAAGAAAAGCTCTTGTTCACAGGATGCCAGGAGCCTCAGGGATCTGTTTGGTTTTCAGTCTCTGATAATCTGATGGATAGTAAACAGGAAAAAATGCTAATATTTGTGCATCTTCTATATCATACTAATATACTTCACTTAAGCCATGTCACCTGGAATCAGCAACGGATTCCAGATTTATGATTTGTGGTTTGGCCATAGTATGTAATCTGATTATATAAGACTTAAATCATCATGTAGCTACCTATACATTTCCCTCCTGTTGTGCTGTTGAGTTGACTAGAAAAAATGCTTCCATGGAACCCTCCTCTCTACAATCTATCTTGCATTTATCAGGTAGTTTCTTTCTAGACCATGCTACAGCACTTTTATCAACTGGAGAACAATTCTATGTATTTTTGTAGAAGTTTTATCCCATGTTTTCTTACTCAGAAAGACCTTTAAATTCTCATGTAATCCCCTGGACTTTCCTAACTACTTAGAATATAAATGGTATCTCCTCAAACACTCATACCCCAACAACCAAATTTTATTTTTGCATGGTTTCCAAATATCTTAAATGTATCAAATAATAGCCTAATATATCTTTTTGCTCTATTTTCTGTTAACTGATATCTTTTAGATTGCAAATTTCTGGATAGCAGAATAAAGTCTGGTGAACTTGTACTTGCTTTTCTGTATTTTGTAAGATAACCATTGAATTCTTGACTGATTTCTCCCCCTCCCCAACTTCCATCTCCTCTTCACTGTCAACTCCATTACCCTTGACCCCACCATACCCTTTTCAAGTACCCATTTCCTTGTGCTTATTTTGTTAAAGTTTGACTTTGCCTTTCTAAGGAATTATACTATTCATTCGGGTTTTCCCTTGAATCTACCAATATTTCAGTTAATACATGTGGATATATTTGCAGTCCATGTTGCCTAATGATTTAAAGGAAGGGGCAAAAGGAGTAAAGTTATACCCTCCTACAGTCACATCCACATTCTATACCATACTGTCTTTGTTAGGAAATATTTCCCTTGAGGTTAAAAGTAGTAACATGGAGAATCCACGTTAAACCAATGCTACTAAATCTACTTCAGCCAGTAAGCTCACTGGACTTCACAGGGCAGACATGGTAGTTTGGGACATAACTCTTGCATCCTATAAATGACTGGCCTTTAGGCTGCTTGGTGAATTATGGCTAGCAAACAGAATTGTTTTCCTCCAGTTCTGTTTTCAGAAAAGAGTTCTTTTTAATTCGCCTGTCATGCATGTTGCCAAAATTCTTAAAATACTGTTCATGGAGATAGGATTTTTTTTTCTGTTACCCCCCTCAGAACCCAGATGTCAGGACCAAGCCAGTGCAGCTGGTGTAACTTGGCTGAGTCTCACAGATAATTCAGTGTTTGAACAGTCTTCTCTTTTTATATATACTGTTATTGTTTCAGATGTGAAGGATGAGGGACTAGACTAGCAGTTCCAGACAAGTTCTGTCTCTCATTCACATAGGCCCTCATCAAATTGGGTAGACGCATAAAAATCACAGCTTCTCTTTCCTCAAACCCTTATCTCGAACTGATTTGTCTTTTTTTTCCTCAAAAGATCTTGTGTCATAAGCATAAATATTTTAAAAAATAAAAAGTGAGTATTTTAGGAGCAAAAAATACTCATTCAGAAATTCCACCACAAAACCCAGTGATGCTTAGGGCAATAGAAGCAATTTTACACTAGACTTGCCTTCTGCTGAATTCTGGCACCACAATTACTACACATAAAGCAATTGCCTTTTATAGCTGACACCACATTATACAGATATGGCAGGAACATAATATTAATTTCTCTGGCCTACATTCCAATTTGCATCTTTCCATGGAATAGGATGATAATAAAAATAGTCTTTACATTTACGCGTAGAGAGCTTAGTGAATTGTTCTTTTATGGATTAATTCATTTAAATCTCCCAACAAATGTATGAGGAAGCTTGCAGTTACTGTGTCTATTTCACCAATAAGGATTCTGCAACCTGAAGAGTTTAAGTTATTGACCCAAGAATTCAGAGCTGTTAAATCACAGAGCTGGTATTTGAATCTAACCCTGTAATACCAGAATTGGAATCAGAAACACTACTTTGCACTATTTTTTCAATGAAGAAGAGAGATGACTGTTAATATAGAATATACATACCATGGTTATACTCAGAGAATTATGTCTTGGTTTTAGAAGTTTTTCATCAAGTAGGTCCCAATGGAAAAGAATTAAGAACTGACTCAGCCATTTTGTAAATTTCTTCTCTCCGTCACCAGAATTGCCTCTTTGCTTTGTTTTTTCCTCTTCAGCTGGACCAGCTAATCTGATAAATATATAAAAGAAAAGAGTATTGGTGACAGGTAATTACTTGATACATATCCTTTCCCTGACTAATGTGTGCTTGTTCTTTTGTGTATGTATGTGCTTAAGGCTTGAACTCAAGGCCTGGGCACTTTTCCTAAGCTTTTTTTTTTTTTTTTTTACTAAAACTAGCACTCTACCACTTGAGCCACAGTACTACTTCCAGCCTTTTCTGTTTATGCGGTACTGAGGAATCGAACCCAGGGCTTTATGCATGCTAGGCAAGCACTGTACTACTAAGCCACATTGAAGGCCTGAGGAATGTGTGAAACTCCATTATCAGGATGAACTGTAGAATGATTCTCAATCAAAAGGTATTTACCATACATGGAACGTATAGCTTGTTATGCCATAACCTACTGCCCCTGTACACATCATCAGCCAAACTTTGAAATAAATCGCTAACACCTCCTTATGACTCATGGATTTAGAGTTCCCCTTTTCCCTTTCTCTGTAAGTTTGAAAACTGGCCAACAATACTAAATATAAATTAAGGTAGCATGCCCCATCTGTTTTGCTTCTAGAATGATTGGAAAGTTCCTCTTAACAGTCTCTGAATTCTAATCATAAGAATTCTAATCAAATGAAGTCATTTGAAAATTTTCAGATGCTACGAGATTTTTAGAAAGTAGCATACATAGTGTGTTCAAACTACCTGAAAGGTCTTCTACTAGGCCAAGTTTTCCAGTCAATGTAGAAGTGTAAAGGAATTTCAGATGATGATAATACCTCAAAATGTGAAGAAGCTTTCACAACTGAGAAAATAATAGTGGACTCTGAACTGAGAAACTGAAATGTTCTTTGAAATAATACCATACATCTCCCCTTTGAGTGAATTGAATATGGTTGCATTGGGAGGCAAGCTGCCTCTAAACCTTAGGAATATAACTTGAGCAATCAAACACACATCATGAAAGCAAAGAGATAAAATAAGAGGAAATTAGAAAGTTTAGAAAGGAAAACAGACACAAAGCTATCTTCCAAATATGTAATATCTTCTAATATGAACTATTTTCACACTGTGCTGCTATTGAGAAAGTCATTAATATAATGGCATGCCCTGGAACTTAATAGTCAGACAATCGACACTTACATTAGAAATGGAAATAATGATATAACATTATGAAATCATCATGTGACACTAAAACATGAGAGAACACATCATGAAATAATCATGATTTGCATCTTCAGTTTTCTCCCATTTTGTAAAAGAGTTAGTAAACTTGGCTTTGAGAACAGCACATGGAGGATCATGGGAAAACTACTAGAATCAGTAGCACAGAAAGAGTTACAAAATTCATTTAATAGCAGATAGCATATCATTGAAGTTTAATTAGAAACTCACGTTTTTCCTACCTGCCAGTCAGCAACTCTGTACTCATCTAATTTAAAAAACAAAAGTGGAAAAATTTCACCCATGTTCATAAAAAGCAAATATCTTAAAGTACTTAAGAAATTCAAACACTGTGTCAGTGCAAGCATATTTCAAAAATAGCCACTAAGCCAATTCCATTGCTAGAAGGTCTATTGCATAATTATGTTTAAGAGGTTTTCATAATTTTCTCCAATTACCTGAATTTGCCTGAAAGCCAGAGGACTATCTTGAAAAGTAAGGGAGGGGTGGGAATGAGTGTCTTTTTCTGAGGTACCAATCCTTATGTGTAATGAGCAGCACCTCTCATAGTCTTTGAAGAAGAGAGTTAAAAGACCATATGAAGCACTTATCTTCAAATGTTTATACCACTGCATATTAATAATAATCTCTTTAATGAATACACAATCATTAAGAAACTGAAAACAGGGCTGGGAAGGGGCTCAGTGGTAGAGTGCTTGACTTGCATGCATAAGGCCCTAGGTTTGATTCCTCAGTACCACATAAGCAGAAAAAAATAGATGTGGAGCTGTGACTCAAGTGGCAAGGTGCTAGCCTTGAGCTGAAGAGCTGAGGGACAGCACCCAGGCCCAGAGTTCAAGTCCCACGACCGAAAAAAAAATAAAAACCTGAAAACATTCTCTATATTGTTATGTTCATTATTAAACCAATGTCTAGTAGTTCTCAAAAGCATTATTTCAACAAATGTCTATGAAATTTGCATGTGGCCCAACATTGCAAAAGAAAATAGAATGATTATTGTTCTTGAAATGAATTCATCTATAGGAAAGACTCAGAGACACATCTTAGTAGAGCATACCTAAGTACAAGACTTGAAACTGTGAAAATGCTAGAAGAAAAACAGGAGAACATATTAATGGAGGCAATAATCATTTGAATATAATCACCAAAAGACAAGAAACCAAAGCAAAAATAATTATTGCATTAAATTTTTTAAAAAAGCTTTGGCACTGAAAAAGAAATGATAATAGAGCAAAGATATAACCTACAGAATAAAGCAATATGCAAATATTTGCCAACTACTTATCTGGCACAATTGATATTCAGACTACATTAAGAAATTAGAAACTTAAAAAAAAACAAGTAATGCAATTTTAAAATGACCTGGTTAGAAAGTTCACAAAAGAAGAAATACAAATTACCAACTATTTTAAGGGAAAAGTGTCAAAGTCAGGAAAATGGAAAGTAAAATTATAATGTACTCTCATCTTTCTTTACTTATCCTAGAATAAAGCATTAAGAAATTCTGGAGAGAATGTAGAAAAAGAATGCTTATATATTGTGAGTAGAGTATAATTATTACAGCCTTTATGGAAATAGTATGGAGGTTTCTCAAATCACTAAAATAAGCCTCATGCCCTTAACACTAGCTACTTGGGAAGTTAAAATTCTTAGGATTGAGGTTCAAGACCAGCAAAGGCAGAAAAATAATTATCCCTTCTCAATAAAGAGGTGAGTACAACTTGTGTATCCAGTTGTGAACACAGAATGAAAGAAAGAAAGAGATAGAGAGAGAGAGAGAGAGAGAGAAAGAAAGAAAGAAAGAAAGAAAGAAAGAAAGAAAGAAAGAAAGAAAGAAAGAAAGAAAGAAGAAAGAAAGAAAGAACGAAGAAAGAAAGAAAAAAGAAAGAGAAAGAAAAATAGGGAAAGAAGGAAAAGAAGAAGAAAAGAAAGGAAGGAAAGAAGGAAGGAAGGTTGGTTGAGTATCGTGGTATGTACCCATAATCATAGCACTGTGAAAGCTGACAGAATCACAGGTCCATTACCAGCCTGCAGCACACAGAAGACATGATCTCTATAAATAAAAACAAAAAGCAATACACAAAATCTAAACTTAAGCCATATGTCACTTCTGGGTATATAGCCAAAGAAAATAAAATACCAGCATACCAAAGAGCATGCCTTTATTTCCTGTGGCATTATTTACAATACTTAACAAATAATTGTCCTTGACACCCAAACCTCACATATGAATAAAGAAAATATTGTTTCATATGTGTCTGTGTATATATTCACATATATATACATGTATATAATATTATCCAACCATAAAGAAAGAAATCCTGTCATTTGCAGCAAAATGGATGGAACTGAAAGATATTTTTTCAAGTGAAATGAGCGAGACATAAGAAAAAAGAGTGCAGTCCGCTCTCTTTTGAATGCGTATTTTTTTAAGCAATTTGAATGTAGGATAGAGTTTATTAGAGGTTGAAAAGAAAGAAGTCAGGGATGATGAATGAAGATTCAGTTTTAGCAGAACAATCTGTGTATATGTATTAAAAGTCACAATGAGCCCCATTATCGTGTATAACTAATATAGGATAAGAAAAACATGGAGCTAGGTAAATTGAGGAGATGGGTGGAGTTTGTAGAGAATGATGAAAGGTGTGATATTGATCAAGATACATTGCACTCACAAACTGGCATGTTGAATTGAAACCCCTTTGTACAAATACGTAAGGATAGGAAAAATTAACAATGAAAAGAAAAACAACAGAACATGGTACCATGGATATTGTTCATCAACATATTTATTGATAAAATTAATCATCATTGTTTATATCTTTCTCAAATTAGTCATATATAATCTTCTTCCACCTGTTCGTGTCTACTGAGCTAAACTGAAGAGGCATCACCTTTGCATTAGCTGGTGTTTGGTGCACTTTTTCTACTTTACATGTCCTTGACTTTTAGGGTCTACTATCTGTTATAAAAATTGAATTTTAGAACACTTTCAAATGCTCTTCCCATTACTCTATATTTCTTATCTGTAGCTAAAGACAGAGAGGAATAGAGAGGCATTAACATGATGTATGGGAAATACAAAGGAGTGAGAAGGGAAAATCTACAAATGTCACCAACTAATAAACCTGCAATTCATCTTACTGGCATTATGTTAAGAATAAAATAGAAATGTTTACAACACCAAGAAATATCACATTTATAAATGAAATGCATATCTTGCAAGTGAACATAAAGTGTATATTTCCCAACATATATTTCAAATCAGATTTTAATTCTATGCCTTTACCTATCACTATAAATTAAAAATAGAGTTTGGCCAGAGAGAGAAAAATACATTTCTTGTAAGTGCACTATCTTATTTTCATATGTCTATAATTTATTATTCTAATTTTCCTATTCTATTACTATGTTGGAGGTCAATGCATTTTTACAGTTTAAATTTTCCCAGAGTTACCTTTTCCTCACTATATGTGTCTTTTAAAAATTCACTTTTGACTTATACAAATATTTATAGCCAAACATGATCATGCACATCACACACACACACACACACACACACACACACACACACACACACACACACACACACACACACACACACACCATCTTTATATCATTGTATTTATCTTAGAAAAAAAGATGGGAGAACAAATAGTTTCCACATGCTTTTTGTTTTAGATCATGTAAATAAAAATGTATATCTATATCACTGTTAGGTCATTATCACACAATTGCTGATTGAATTTACTCTATGTTTCTTTCAAAGTATGATGTTGTCCTGAAAGGTAGCTGAATTAGTGTAATTTGTGTTTGTATTTGTCCCTTTGTCACCCTGTTCCTGGAAAAGAGGAATCACTAATGAACTGTGAATTTGAAAAGAATAATCAAGACTCCCATATTTACCCTCTTTCTCTATCATGTGAGCTCCAGGGAGAGAGCCTTCACATGGCCACCTTCCGGCCTGATGTCTGTAATAACTAACACGGGTACTCTTTTGACTTCTATCTCTATTCTGGTTTTATGTAGTTAAATTTTTTGTCATCCAGATGATCAAATGTGTGATTGTTTAGTCCACTGCTATATAATATCCCTCTACAAAGCACATTAAGGAACCCATTGTAGAGAAAGATTGAAATGTGTTTTCTCCATGATCCTCATTTATTCTTCACATGAGCACTCTCATTTGGAAGCCCAGGAAAATAGTTTAGAGAGCTCCATTTACTTGCCCAAGGTTGCAGTGGCAGAGTTGACTTTTAAACTTAGAACCAATTTGGGAACCACTAATCATAACCACTTTCATAATCACTACATGGCTGTACTGAAATGCCCACTAGGAGAAAAGTAGCTGAAACTATAGAAAGGATCAGGGAATGAATACACACCTGTCCATCCTGACCTAGGCTTCACAAAATAGTACATGGTGTTGTTCAAAAGAGGCTCCTTCACAAGGAAGCAGAGATTTCAAGGAGAGACTGACAGCTACTTTGATTATAATAGTTAACAATTTCTCTTACCTCTGGGTCAAAAGCCAGAAATTTGGCTGCTTTTTCTAGATCTAAAACAGTTAAGTTCAAAATGCCACCTATTTTGAAAGCCCTAAATTACAGTGGAGGTAGAAGGCTGAAATAAAATTATGGACAGCACATTTCATCTAGGTAACTAACATCATTGCCTCAGTGAGTTCTTTTACATACATATTTTTTTTATAAGATGGGTTCTACTCAGTTAAAAACAGCTGACTTTCAAGGACAATGGCCTGATTGAGTCACTGTCCTGTTCTCTACCTAAATGGAAGAACACTATGTTGGTTGCTTTGTTCTAAGAAACTAAAAGGTGATTGGTAAAGAATAATCATCTGAATTACAGTTCTCAAACTAGGTTCATATCATTTTCTTCTCATTTCTTTCTGCCTCTTTATTTTGATCTCTGAAACTCTAGAATTTCCTTTGTTAAACTATCTCATACTTTAGAAAATTAAAACAACAACAACAACAACAAAAAGAACTATTTTCCCTTTCTTTCTCCATCTATTTCTTGGTCATTTATCAGTAATGTGGTTATCTTAAACAAGAAAAGAGATATATGGAGGAAAAAATCCTTTTCATTTTGTGGAGTCTCACTGTACCCCAAAATAATTATTTTCTAAATTATTTAGAGGATGTATTAGCTCTGGATCACACTAACACTATAAACCTTCGAAGTAAAGAAAACTTGAGTTGGAACAGATGAAAAAGAATCCATTAGTGTGTTTGAATTTCCCTGAGGAAATGATTCACAGTAAGAATGATTAAAATAGTCATAAGGAAACTGGCACCACATTAGATAATGCTATAAAAATAACTACATAGTAATATGTGGCTTTTGTTAAGAGCTAAATATATTTCTGGGAATATTTTTCCATTCAATATCTATTCTTAGATCATAAACCATTCATAAACATTGCAATATGTTTGCTTATTTTGTTTTTTAATACAGAAAATGCATTATGTTATTTTAAATATTTCATAATGTTACTGTTACTGCAATATTAATATCAATCCATTGTGTAATAATAATATATCAATACAACATTCATGAATTAGGCTTTTTAAAAAAAAGAAGGTGGAACAAATTTCTTGAAAGTCCACGGTGAATAAAGTAATCCCAGGACTGGGAGGCTGAGGCAAGAGGAATTGGAAGTAGAAGAGTTCAAGGCAATCCTGGGCTACTGAGAAAGAATACCATAACTTAAGGAGGTACAATTGAGTCTTCTATATATCTTTGTATACAAAACCAGCAAAACTGAAGGGACATGAAGGATGAGAAAAATAGAACATCACTATCCTCATAATGTCCAATAACGTCTATACAGTTTACATAACCTATTTTTCCACAAAAGTGTGAGCTCAGTATATCGGTCAAGCCAATTTTCAACATTAATTTTACATTCCACATTAACTCTGCCTCTTTTTATTTCAAAAGTGAGTGTCAGAAGTTGTTTTCCCTGAGACACAGATAGTGAGACTCAGATACACGTGTACACATAGGAGTTTACTGGGGGAAGACCAGGGAGAGACAACTGCGGAAGCAAGGGAAGCAGGTATAGGTTTGACACTTGGGTCAATGCCTTTGAGAGCTATGGTGAGAGATGACTCTTCAAGCATGTTTTATTAGTGAGACTTTTAGCCACCACACCCGATTCTACACTAAACAATGATTGCACAGCAACTGACCCCAGGAGTGGGCAGCCCCTCAGATGAGGCACTTCCTTCTGAGGAAGGACCTGTTGCCAAAGAAACCCTAAATATACATCCACAGCCAAGACTCAAGGTTGCTGCAAGAATGAGTATGTCTCCACTGAAAGAAGAGCCAGACAGAGCTCCATACCATCAGCATCATCCATTCCATCCATCACACTGAAAGAAATGCTGGGATAAGATATAGATAGATAGATAGATAGATAGATAGATAGATAGATAGATAGATAGATAGATAGATAGATAGATAGATAGATAGATAGATAGATAGATAGATAGATAGATAGGATAGATAGATAGATAGGCTTAGACACAAATCTGCCTGTAATAAGGAAGGTAATATAATACTATAGTTCTCAAGTATATTATAATCTTCAAAAGGAGTACAGTAGGTTGATAATTTCTCATGGCTTTTCTGTAAAATAAGGTGTCTTCAGCAAAGGAATTATTTATAACCTAAAGAACAGAGAATGGATTTGTGGTATTCTTTTATACCTAAAATATTGTCCATTAATTTCCACCAATGTTGTTTTCCAAACTACTCTTCTTACTTTTATAGAGCACTTTGCCATGTGCTAGGAATGCTGTGAGAAACGGAAGAAAGAGCAATGAAGGACACCTCTGTTTCCTGCACTCTGGCTCATGGCATAAATTACAGTTGAATAGAGAAAGTCAATGTGGCAAATGCTTTGGGAGAGGTGTCTTAAGATTCTTGTAGGTAGCAAACCTATTTAACCATATACGCTTAGATGAAGTAAGATACAGATCCAAAGACAGAAATTAGGAAGACTTACAGACTGCATACTGTTTCATCCATCTATCATACAAGGCCTCTTGGGAACAGGGATTAACATTGGTCATCTGGCAGTGGGATAGAGGGAAAGTATAGATGGATAATCACCTTTCCTGTGGTTTGCAATCAGCTCACTTGAACATTTTAGCTGGTTCTCGAACATTAGGGCTGTCCTTGTGTATTAGTATTCTCTAGAGAAACAGACATGTGTAATACATAGACCTGAACAAGAATTATTGTGAGAATTAGTAATAATGACTATGAGAATCCCAGTAAGAAGGAAGATTGGGATAGACATTTAATCAGCTGTTCAAAAGGGAGAATGGACTGGACTCTATCCAGAACCCCAAAGCTGGGTCTATAAAATATATATATTTAATGAGATAGTTTGGTTAGGGGATTGAAGAACTTAAAGATGATAATTTACCAGAAAATATCTCTGAGGTGAGCTATGGAGGACAAGTGAGCACTTTTATTGTAGAAGACAAATGTATACTATTTGTCATCTACTACACCACACATTTATGGTAGCAATTAAATTTGATATTATCCTTTTAATTATAAAGAATATTCTATCATTTGTGGGGGGTGGTAAGACACTTGAAACTTTTCCTCAAGAATAATTGATATCATCAACTATAATGTTACCCAATAATGAGTAAGGGAGAGCAGCTATAATTTATTGGTAAACAGTTTGTTGCTACGCTGCTGCGTTTCCTAGGAAAATTATAATTACAACAATACTGACCTGGAATCCAAACAGATGACAAAAAGTTTTCTGCTCTTACAGGAGTAAAGACCACTAGTGATAAAGCTGTCAAGAATTATCAGGGTCACTAACTCTTCCTATTCTAAATAGAGCAAAACATTAAGTCCCAGTTTTCTATGTCCATGCAAGCCATTATTTTCGCCAAAAAATATTCCCTCCCTTTTACTACCTCTCTTCCTTTCTCTACTCATTCATCTTTCACTGTAAATGTAAAATAATTATTGATCAATACCCATAAAGGTTTTCTATAAGGGTTTTATGGTTCAATTTCTTTACATGGCGCCACCTTCTACTTATAACTTTAATCTGTCTTGCATAACATCCCTCTCAAGTGGCCTTGAGAACAGATCCCTAACAAAACACCCTTCCTTAAAACGCCATTTCTCCAACACCTTGGATGCTCAATTTTCTGTAGCCTCTGACGAAGGGATATACCAGAGAATTTACTGGGATTCAGGAAGAAAACATTCCAGTGACTATGTTTCTAAAAACCTATTTAGAAATATTATCTGTAACATTCATATCCAGTCTCTTTTTGACACTGTTTAGTTTTTATTCATAATCATAAACTTAGCTCTGCAATCCAGCTAGATTTGGAGGGGAGGTAAGGAAAACATGGAACCCAAAGAACTGCAGTGAGAGCACAAAGATTACGGGATATTGCAAGCAGATGGGGTGGAAGGGTGCGCTCCTGAGCTACAGAAGGAATGGTCTGGTGGTTATGGTAAACCAAATCAAATGTATTAGAGTTGTCCGCAGTCGGTAATGGTGACCTTCTTGCTGGTCTTGCCATTCCCGGACCCAAAGCCCTGCATGGCTTCCACGACTTCCATGCCCTCTTTCACCTTCCCAAAGACCACATGCTTGCCATCCAACCAATCAGTCTTGACAGTGCAGATGAAAAACTGGGAACCATTTGTGTTTGGTCCAGCATTTGCCATGGACAAGATGCCAGGACCTGTATGCTTCAGGATGAAATTCTCATCCTCAAATTTCTCTCCGTAGATGGACTTTCCACCAGTGCCATTATGGCATGTAAAGTCACCACCCTGGCACATGAATCCTGGGATAATCCTGTGAAAGCAGGAACCCTTATAACCAAATCCTTTCTCTCCAGAGCTCAGAGCACGAAAAGTTTTCTGCTGTCTTTGGAACTTTGTCTGCAAACAGCTCGAAGAACACGGTGGGGTTGACCATAGCTGGCAGCTGGTAACCACAAGCGACAGCGGCGTCTGCAAAGCGCCATATCCAGTCTTAAAAATATCCTAGAATTACCCATCATCGGAGATAGTCCTGCTTTCTGAGAGACAATGTAATATTGTCAAAAGACTTGGTACCCTCACTCCTGCATTTATTTTAGCCCTACAAGTATTAGAGTTTATATAGTATGAGGCCATTGTCTTTCTTAAAATGACCTAGTAAAGTCTTTTTTTTTTTTTTATGCCAGTCCTGGGGATTAAACACAGGGCCTGGTTGCTGTCCCTGAGCTGCTTTTGCTCAAGGCTGGAACTTTACCATTTGTTGCAACACCACTTCTGGCTTTTTCTGAGTAGCTATTGGAGAGAAAAATCTCATGAACTTTTCCTGCCCAAGCTGGCTTCAAACCACGATCCTAAGCATCCTGAGTAGCTAGAATTACAGGCGTGAACCATCAATACCCAATTAACCTAGTACCATCTTTTTAAAAATTGTAGTGATATAGAGAGCATTGTGTTGTGTGTATACATATTTATATATAATATATATATACACAAACATGTATATATATTATGTGTGTATAATTTTGTTGGTTATTTCACAACAGATCATTTAAAAGGAGCACAATAATATCTAAAGAAAAATAAGTAGTGGAGGGGAGAAGGGAGTGGTCCTAGTCCTGGGGCTTGAACTCAGGACCCCAGAATCACTGTTCCTGAATTTATTTGCTAGTGGCTAGCAATCTACTACTTTAGCCACAGCTCCACTTCCAGCTTTTTGGAAGTTTATTGGAGATAACAGTCTCATGGACTTTACTGCTCAGGATGGCTTTGAACGATAATTCTTAGACCTCAGTGGCTGGATTACAGCAAGGATTACGGCTATTGAGGTACTCGTGCCCGGCTGATAGTTTTCTTTTATGTAAGAAGGATTGTTTCAAGATATGCTATTCCTTGGTGTTAGGAAGAGTGCTTCTCAAAACAGTTTTTGCCCAACAGATGTTTTTAAAAAGTACACTAAATCTATGTTTTCAAGGTAAATGTTACTAACTAACAATGAGAAAGAATGGAACTGCTGTTTGAAAGAACTCACTGTAGGTAGAGTTTTTAAAATAAATATATAGAAATATATCTTTCCATATGTGATTATATGTGAAAAAATAGCTCCTACTTTTTAGAAAATGGGAAAGAGTTTCTAACATGTTGAAATATTTTCCAAGTTCACAATTTTATTAGGTTTAGAAGCTACTTGTTAATATAATAAAAATATAATACCTTCTTATAAACTAAGAATAATAAATGATTGATGTTAATAAAGAAGGAAATTTATTTCTCAGAGTTTCAACAGAAACTTTTATAAGGTTAATGGATAAGAGTTAAAAAATGAATATAATGATTTAATAAGAGATAATGGCTCGTTTGTTCCATTTGTAGCAACATTTCTTGTGAGGTACTGCTTTCAGCTTTAACAGTGAGTCATGCCAAATAGAAGCAAATTTCACAGAGTAATAGGATTTTGGGTTCTATGTCACATAGAGTCAAAGATTTCATAAATGGTGGAGTAGTTCACTCATATTCTCCCCTCTAACTAATATCATTAATATTTAAGGATATGATATAATATTAACTAGATCTTTAGAGAGAGAAGTGTTTGTACGATTAATAAATAAAATGAATAAGTAAAATATATAAAATACTGGTTTATCTTTATATGACTATATGCATTGCAGGCTACACTTTATTTTTATGGATTAATTGCAACTGTTAGCAAACTTGAACCTCATTTGCTTTTTGGTTCCTCAGAGGATGACATTGGTGGAAGCCTCAGGTCTCTGTTTTAGAAGGTGGGCTTTCCTGTGCCTCTTAGGATGTGTGCTGACATCCCTGGCACCACGCAGTATCATAGCACCCAAACACACTGTAACAATGCACAACATTTTCAGACATCCCCCTGTCCCCAGGGAGACAGACGTCCTCTGCTGAAAACCACTAGTCTGCAGCTTAAAATGAAAACGGTTAAATTAGAGTTCTGCACTAAAGCCAAACTACTGTTCTAATTCTGTCCTATGAAGACTATATTTCTAAACTTTATCTTTTACAACTTAGTTCAGTAATTATGCATTCCTAGCCCACAACCACAGACTCTCATCAAGCAGTTGCATCAAATCTGCCCTTTATTGTTTAGCCTTGCATTTTAGCTCATGACCAGAATGATTCCCTGCCCCCATTTCCTTATTATGACATTTTACTCATTCTTCAAAATCTGTTTCAAATAGTGAATCTTTCCTACTACTTATTTCAGATACTCTTGGAATAAACTTGCCTCCATGTATAAAATAGATCAATTTTGTCACATTTCTCTGACTTGTCTCATGATTGTTTGGATTATTCTTGTACATTTTCAAACTCACACTGGAACTCTTGTAAAATATTTCACATAAATTAAATTTATTACTGATTTTAGTATTGTATGCTTACTATTGAAGGACAATAACAATAATACAGACCTTGAGAAGAAAATGGAAGAGTAATATGTACTTATGTGAAAATATCTTTAAAATATATTGCTAATTAAAAAGTGTAACTCATGGAATAAAATATATTTATAATGCCTTTGGGAAAAGATACAAATATTATGCTTTTTATGCAGAGAAAATTTGTGGGGGGACTGGGAAGGTGGCTCAGTGGTAGAGCACTTGCCTTGCATGCATGAGTCCCTGAGTTCGATTCCTCAGCACCACATAAGCAAAAAGAAAAAAGCCAGAAGTGGTGCTGTGGCTCAAGTGGTAGAGCACTAGCCTTGAGCTGAAGAGCTGAGGGACAGTGCCCAGGCCCAGAGTTCAGGCCCCACGACCGGAACCCCCCAAAAAAGAAAATTTATGGGGCAATATATTAGTAACAATTATCAGTACTTACTTCTAGGAAATGAGAAGTGTATAAGTAATGGAGAACTTTTACTTTTAGGTATTTTTATGTATCTCATCAATTTCTTTCTATCATAAACATGGAATTATTTTATAGTTAAAAAGGTACATCATTGAGCACACTTTTCATGGTTTATCTGCATTTTCCTGTGGGCTTCAAATTCTGAAAGGAGTGAAGTCATATCTCATAATAATAACAGCCATTTTACATTAACATTTTATATACTGATCTTTTCTCAGTCCTGTCTGTCTTGCTGGTTTCACAGCACTGCTTTTATATTATCACCAGCGGCCAATAGTGCCATTCTTCCTGATATATATATATACATATATATATGTATATATATATACATATATATATGTATAGCTATATATGTATATATATAGATATATATTCATGTATATATGTGTGTGTATCCAGAGGGGTTTTATATATAATAAAATATAAATAGATAAATACATGCATACATATATATGCATATATGAATGTATGCAGATATGTATGTACTTATGTATGCATTTTTATGCATATATGTGTATATGTGTAAAGATCCTTCTTGAAAAGTATGGGCTGAAGGTTAGTACTATAATTATAAGGGTCAGTTTCAGTTTGTCTTCTGATTTTACTCGTAAAGGAAAAAATTTGTTCAAGGTAAATTTAACTTTACAAAAACTTTGCTACTGGGCTGGGAAGGTGGCTCAGTGGTAGAGCACTTGCCTTGCATGCATGAGGCCTTGGGTTCGATTCTTCAGCACCACATAAGCAAAAACAAAAAAGCCAGAAGTGGTGCTGTGGCTCAAGTGGCAGAGTGCTAACCTTGAGCTGAAGAGCTGAGGGACAGCACCCAGGCCCAGAGTGCAGGCCCCATGACCGGACCCCCCCAAAAAAACAAAAAAAAAACTTTGCTACCAAAAACTAGCTGTCTCACCAAAGCTACTGTGGTTAGTAATGTAACCAAAACAGACATTTAGATTTTTATGCTATAATTTTCTAAAATAAAATACTGTCACTCACGAATGCTTGCTGAGAAGATAAAACTAGCTACCAACTCTTATTTTTCCATGGTCAGTGGTTGATGTTCAACTTCTGAGCTGGGGATGATAGAAGATCACAGGGCATCATACATGCTCATGATGGAAATGCTGATTCCCAGGACCAAAAAGAGTTGCAAATGAAAATTTCAAGGACTGAGAGAAACTTTTAGGACCACTTTCTTCCTAAGACACATATTATGAAAGGCCTCTCAATAATGCTATTTTAAGAATGAGGCAGTTTTGATGATTTCTTTTACTTCAAACTGCCAAGATAACATGATAATTTCGCATGTTAAAAATAGTCTAGCTAGGCACCAGTGGCTCATGTTTGTAATCCCAGCTACTCAGGAGGCTGAGATCTGAGGATCATGGTTCAAAGGCAGCCAGGGCAGATAAATCCACGAGACTCTAATCTCCAATTGATCCCCAGAAAATCAGAAGTGGCACTGTGGCTCAAGTGGTAGAGCTCTCGTCTTGAGCTCAAGAGCTCAGGAATAGTGCCCAGGCCCAGAGTTCAAGCCCCATGACCGACAAAAAAAAAAAAAAGAAAGAAAGAAAAGAAAAGGAAAAAAAAGTCTAACTTTGAATTACTTGGTGAAGATTAAGGAAAAAAAGGATGGCAATTTTTTTAAAGAAAGCTTACAGAATGTGAGAAGGTTTTTTACCAGCTATATATCAGACACACAAGGGCCTATTATCCAGAATATACTTAGAGCACAAAAACTTAAATCCTCAAGAAACAACACAATTAAATTAATAAAAAGGCTAAGGATATAATGAGAGGCTTCTCAGAAAAAGAAGTAAAATTGACCAATAGATATATGAAGAAATATTCAACATCTCTGTCCATGAAAGAAATGTAAATCAAAACAACACTGAGATTCCACTTCATTCCGGTTAGAATGGCCATTATCAAGAAAACGAACAATAACAAATGTTTTTAAGGATGTAGCCAAAAGGGAACTCTAATCCACTCTTGGTAGAAATATGCGTTTGTTCAACCACTCTGGAAAGCAGTATGGAGGTTCCTCAAAAACCTAAACCCTAACTATGATGGAGCAATTCCACTCCTAGGCATGTATCCAATAGACCACAACAAAGGCTACATATAGTAAAACCATCAGCAAAACCATGTCCATTGTAACCCCATTCACCATAGCCAAAATACAGAATCAGCCCAGCCCAGAAGCCCCTCAATGGACAAATGGATTAAGAAAATATAATATATGATATGATATATAATGGAATTTTAATCATCCATAAGAAAGAATGATCTTGAACCATTTGTAAGGAAAGAATAATATTATGTGAAGTAAGCCAGACCCAGAGAAATAATGGCTGCATGATTCTTCTCAGTAGTGGCAGAATATGCCTAGACATCTATAAGTACACATGCTGGGTGGTACGCATGCAGTTCCAAATGAATTAGCTGAATTATAACAAACTCTATAGAGAACTTAAATACTACAATTTCTTAGAAGGACTAAGTCAAAGCCCATCAAAAAAGAAGCATCAAGAAATGGTTACTTGCAAGGTGAGGGGCAAAGTGACATGGGTAGACAATAAAGGGGTGGGGAAGAACGCAGTCAAGAATTCATTGTATGTAAGAATCACAAAATTGAAAGGAAGGAGTGTGTCAAAGGGAGATGAGATTATGGAAGGGGTGACACAGATCAAGATGCATTGTATTCATATACTGTGCTGTTAATTTACACCTATCTTGCACAACTGCTTCAAGATAGTTTTTTTAAATAAAAATCTTTGAAAATCTCATGCAGAAACTTTTATTAAAGATACAAAGTCATTAGAAGGAAATTATAATATTATATTTTTTTAAAAAATGTGAATTTGATCCTCTGCACCCAGGAATAAGTGGAATATGAACAGAGTGGGGAAGACCATGGTGGAGAAGTAGCTGCTGTCAGCCATCAGGAGCCCTGTAGCTATGGGTTTATACCAACCACTATCTTCTTAGGAGTGGAAATTCTTGACTCAGACTCTTTCTTTTCTATAGGAACCAAGGCCAAAAGACAATCTGTGATATGATTTTTGTGGTTCGCATTCCTATCAAGATTTATGAGCATCCCATGGCATTTGTACTTGTGGTGTAATCAGTGCTTATTGCATTTCAGCAACACAGGCTGAAGAGAGCAATGACCCATTGTTATTGGAAACAGCCTGTCATTCCAGGCATTTCCTAACCTAGTAAAGTAAGGCTTTCCATCTTTGACCTCTTCTTTTCTCAGCCAAAATAGGGCAGTTCTTGTTAGAAGAGGTGGCAAATGAAAAAAAAATGTCTTAACAGTTTCTAACTCTCTCCCATCAGGAAAGAACAGTAAGACTTAAAAAAAAAAAAAAAAAAAAAAAAAAAAGGAGGCTCTTTTTGTGTTCGGCTAGGAATTTAAAGAAAATGCAATGTTATAATCAGGCAAGAAATCTTGGTTGCCCTTGGCAATGCTAGAATGAACTTGGAAAATACCTGCCTACTTATCTTTATATTCTTACTACTATAAGCACTGAGTGAGCTTAATCTCTTCCTGTCTCTTCACTATTGTCATCTCATGGTTTTAGAATGTAGACAATACCTATTATTTAAATACATAGATGCTTTCTTAGATGTTGTAAAGATCATGACAGCTTCTAGAATGCTGATGGCTACATACTTCTTGAGAGTTAAAACACTGACGCATATTCAAAACAAATAGGATCCTTGTAGATTTTCTTTCTTTTCCTCTTTCTTTCTTGCTCGCTTGCTTTCTTCTTTCTTTTTTTTCTTTCTGTCAGTCATGGGGCTTGAACTCAGGGCCTAGAGTGCTGTACCTGAGCTTTTTCACTCAAGGTGAGCACTCTACCACTTGAGCCACAGCACCACTTCCAATTTTCTGATGGTTAATTGGAGATTAGAGTCTCAAAGACTTTCCTATCAGGGCTGGCTTTAAACCATGATCCTCAGCTCTCAGCCTCCTGAGTAGCTAGGATTACAGGTGTGAGCCATCAGCACCTGACCAATCCTTGTAGATTTTGATTTAAAAAAATAAGTTTAAGATCTTCCAGACTATGCAAAAAATCAAATCTTTTTGGAATGATAAGTTGCTATATAATCATTCAAAATATATGGTTTTAATTTAATTACAATATAACTAGTAGCAAAATCCTCCATTTTTTTCATCAACTGACATTACTAGAGAACCTACAATGTATTAAAGGCTTTTGTCAGTCAGAATTGAAACAGAAAAAATAAATCCAGTACATGATATAAAGGACTGTCATGAAGGAACAGATTCCATGATTGTTGAAGCTAGCAAAGCATCTCTCTTGACTGATTCTCTGGAGAACACTGACAGCTACTTTAGTTATTAATGTAATTTTTCACTAGTATAGGTAATAGAGGAATATGCATGCTATCAATAGAACCTCATATAATTAATTTTGTGAGCACAATTCAGCAGTTTTAGAAAAATGCTATCTCATACTGATGTTTGATTCCTTAAATCTCCAGATAGCAAAATTGATTTCCTTTGCAATAGTCATGTTAATTTATCAATGATTATTTGCATTCAATGATTAAAACAATAAGATTGACAGTGATATCAGCGTATAGTTTCAAGTCTCCAAGTACAAATTCTGAGAAATGTGTCTGGACATAGATTCATCTACAAGATGTAGAAAACTGACATGAGATTCTTCAGAGGAAAAATATGCTAATGTTCTCAGATGTGGTGGGATAAAGACTGGAAGTGACTGTGTAAACAATAGTAACTTCTCAAATGCTTCTCAGTTTAGGGTGTAAAAAAATGATGAAGAATGAAAACCACAGTTGCCTAAGATACTCCCTTGTTCTAGAATTTGAGCAAATGTAACTCAGAGATTAGTAAATTCTAATTGCAAATTCTGTATTTTGAAAAAACTATTCTAATCCAACACCTAAGGCAAGTGAAAGACTTAATGAATATATATTTCTGTTATCATACATTCTAAGATTTTACTATCAATGTAATAACTGTTGAGTAAAATATAAAGAATAAGAAAATTTCCACACCTATAAAATTCATAGAAAACATAGTTGCAAATAAATACACAAGGAAAAATATATTTATGAATTTTGTACCTCTCAGGTAATTAAGAATTATCAGTTTCTTCAAAATGCAACATCATAAAGTGAGACTGAAAAAGACAAAAATGAAACTAAAATAGGACCAAAAATAATTAAATATAGAAGAGAAGCAATAGAAAAGACTAACAAAACTAAATAGTAATCTTATAGATAAAATTTGAGAAATTTATATGAAAGAAAAGCAGGGCATGTGAATTAAAAATTGTCTTGATAACAAGAAAAGATTGTTCCCTGCAGTCAAAGACAATTCCCAGAAACTGGAAGGAAATAGGGGAAATAGGTCCTTCAATTCTGAAAGAGAAGAGTTGGATGACAGAGTCTAGTGTTCTTAATAACATATTCCATGTTCTATTTGGGCTTCCTTTTCTAGTATTCTGAAAGCAGCTTCTCCAAGGTTCTGGTGGGTCTCTGAGAAAACTTACAAAAGGTTGTCTTCACCTTCTTTGCTGGTACTCATCTCACTACTGTTGTCAGTTTCGGCTTCTCTTTCTCATACCTAGCACTTCTGCTGCTCTTGGTGTCTTGATTGGTAGTATAATCTAGGCCCTCATCTTCGAGGAGTCTGAGTCCCTGCTTATATACTTGTTATACTGCTGCTACTCAATCTGGAAAATTGGCCATGAAAATACCAAGAAATGCTCCTTCCTGGGGGATGGACATAGTTCCCTCTTACCACATGGTAGCAGCAGCCTACTTTCCTCTGATTATCAAGTCAATTTTCCCCACTAGGAAAGTAAATCCTTTTTATCTCCTTATCTTGTGCAGTAAAGAATCCAAAATGCCTGAGTAGAAAATATTGCTTAAAAGCAATGGGTATCTTGCTGTTTCTCCTGGTAAAATCAATATTGATTTTGGAACAATGACTTTCAAAGTCAAAGACTCTGCAAAGTCCAGCAATGATTTTCAAAAATAAGCCATTGGTAATGTTATTACATGAAGCCATTCTTTTTTTGTTAGTAAATTTTATCATGAATACTTAAGGTAAATAATATAAAGTCATGGAATAGTAAAAATAGTTACTGTAGTGAAGTAAATTAACATATCTATCATTTTACATTATGCTCTTTGCTTTTGAGTCAAGAATAACTACAATGCAGTCATTTAGCGAAAACTTGTAACTACCTGTAGTCCTCATATATACATCAGATCTCCAGGCTTGTTTATTCTCCATGTCTGGTATTTTGTGACCTCTATCTTACATTTTTCCACCCTCTGATTCTGATAGCTTCAGTTTTACTTATTTTTCTGCCTGCAAATAGTTAGCTTTCTAAAATTACATGCTGGTGTGAACATGTAATATTTTTATATCTTACTATCTTACTTAACCTTACCATGATGTCCCCAAATCTGTCTATGTTGTGACAAATGGCAGAATCTCCTTTGTAAAGACTGAATCATATCCATTATGTACATATGTACAGCTCAGTTTATTCATTTATTCATTCATTCATAAATAGACCCTTAGGCTGTTTTCATATCTTGATTCTTATAAATGATGCTGCAATAAACTTTATTCACCATGAGGTGAATGATTTCATTTGAGGGGATGATTTCATTTCCTTTGAATCTCTGTCCAGAGGATACGGTGCTTGGTGATATGGTAATTTCATTTTATTATATTTAAAATCCCCCATAAAGCTTTCCATAGTGGCTATACCACTTAACTAATAGTATTCTAACATCCTCTCTTTCTTTAATTTACTTTATTGTAAAGTGAGGTGATATGTAGAGGGGGTTACATTTATATGAATCAGGTAATAAATGCATTTCTTTTTGTACAGTATCATCTCTTTTGTCCATACCTTCACTAGAATTTCATATGCTTTTGCTTTTTTGATCATGGTCATCCTAATAGACAAGTAGTACATGTCTCCAGGTAGTTTGGCTTTGCATTTCCATGATAATGAATGATGGAGAACACTTAATTAGCTTTTCTTCACTGTGATAAAATATCGGGGATAAAAGCTAAGAAGTGGGGGTATTTTGGAACTCACTTTTTCTGAAGTTTCAGACCAAAAACTATTGGCCCCATTGCTTCTAGGCTTGCCACAGGGCAAAAATATCATACCAGATGGACATGGTGAAGGAAAGCTGTTCATATATGAGTCAGGAAGGAAGCAGAGAGTGAGAAAGAAAAGAAAGGTCCAGGGATAGGATGCATCTTCCTTTCTTTTTCTTTTCTTTTGATTTAGGGATAGGTCAAGATTTATTTATCTATTTTCATGTTAATGTAGATTTCAACCTTTTTTCCTTTTTCCTCACACTGATAAGGATATGAATTTTCTTGTGAAAGCCTTCTAAATATATGATGACTTAACTTACTAAACAGTGTGGACATCCTCATACAAATGCTGGCAAGGATGTGACCAAAAGAGAACTGTATTAATACTCTCTTGGTGGGAATGGAAGCTTATTTAACCACTCTGGAATGCGGTATGGAGGTTCATTAAAAAAAAAAAAAACTGAACATAGAACTACCCTTGACCCAGCAATCCCGTTCCTGGGCATTTAGCCAACAGGATGAAAACAAGGATACAGTAAAGACACCAGTACAACCATGTTTACTACAGCACTATTTACCACAGCCAAAATATGGCATCAGACCATATGACCCTCAGTGGATGAATGGATCAAGAAAATGTAGTATGTATACACACACAGTGGAATTTTACTCATCCATTAGAAAGAATGATATTGTACATTTGTAAGGAAATAGAAAGGTTTTGAAAAACTATATTAAGTGAAGTAACCAGACCAAGAGAAACAAAGGTTGCTTGGTTTCCCTCATTTGTGGTAGATAGAATGCACCTTTACATTTATAAGTAATCAAATTAAGGTGATATGCAAGTAGTTACAATTGAATTAATTGAAGTATATAACAGAAGGTATGGAAAGCTCAAATAGTATAATAATTTAGAAAGATGAAGTCAAGCCAACTAAATAAACACCAGGAAATTGGTACAGCCAATGGCAGGGGGCCAGGGGAGAAGGATAGAAGAATGTAGGAGGGAATGCAATAAAGAATTCACTGTATATACCACAAAATTAAGAAAAGTAAGGAAGGAATGGGTCAAAGGGGATAAGAATGTTGAAGTGGTGGCAGTGATCAAGATATATTGCATTTATAGATTGCTTGTTGAGGCCGGGCGCCAGTGGCTCATGCCTGTAAGCCTAGCTATTCAGGAGGCTGAGATCTGAGGATTATGGTTCAAAGACCAGGCAGGAAAGGCTATGAGACTCTTATCTCTAATAAACCACCAGAAAACTGGAAGTGGCACTGTAGCTCAAGTGGTAGAGCACTAGCCTTGAGTTAAAGAGCTGAGGGACAGTGCCCAGGTCCAGAGTTCAAGCTCCACGACCAACAAAAATAAAAATAAAAAAATAAAAAAATTGCTTGTTAAATGGCACCTCCTTTATACAACTACTTAAAGATAATTTTTTAAGAAGTTAACTTTTTGAAAGGATGCATTTCTTCCAACCAGGCTCTACCTCCTAATAGCCCAGTGAGGTGTAAATTCATGAATCGATTGTTCCTTAGATGAAGTAAGAGTCCTGGTAATCTTATTACCTCTCAATAGAACCACAAGCTGGAAATAAGCCTTCAACACATGAACCATTCATATGCAAAATGTAACATGCACCTCTAAAAATACCTGTTGGCCATATGCATACTTTCTTTGAGGGAATACATATTTATGTCTTTTGTCGATTTTTAAAATTTTATTATTACAAAGATACTGTACAGAGGGGTTACAGTTATGTGAGTAAGGTAATGAGTACATTTCCTGTCGAGCATTGTTCCCTCCTCCTTTGTTTTTTCCTTACCATTCCTTCCCTCCTAACCTCCCCAACTCCTCCCTCCCCACCCCTGAAGCTGTAAAGTTCATTTTCAACACAGTGTCTTTTATAAGTCTCATTGTTACAATGGGTCAACCTGCATCCTTGATCAAGCATTTTGTTATTTCCCTTCTCCTCCCTAATAGAAAAAAATGTATATACAAGATGCAAGGCACCAGAATCAAATACAGTGACAACAGGGGTTATACCATGGGGAAAGAACACATAAAAGAAACAAACAAAAAAAAAAGCACATAGTACATTAAAGCAACAGCAACAAAATAAAAATGCTTGTGTCCCTATCTTGGGGTTCGTTTCACTTAGCATCATCTTATATGGTCATATATACATAGCTTTTGACCTTTTCTGCTTGTCTGGTAAGATTATACTAGACATATACTAGTTATTGCAAATAAGGGAAACTATGGGACCTATGTTTCTTTGGGTCTGGCTTACTTTACTTAATATAATTTGGGGTGTGTGTTTGTTTTGTGGGTTTTTTGTGTTATTCAGTTGTATGAATTCTTTACAAATTTTGGATATTAACCTCTTACAGGATATATTAATTGCAAATTCTTATTTTCAATCCATGGCTTGTCTTTTCACGTTGCTATTTCTTTTGCTGTGAAGCTTTGAGTTTGCTTATTTTTGCTTTTGTGGCCTGAACTTTTGATGAAACATCTTTAGGAAAAAAAAAAAAAGTTTCCAAAACCAGTAAAAAAATATTTTCCACTGTGTTTTTTGTAGGATTTCTGTAGTTTCAGATCTTACATTCAGTCCTTTATACTTTGAGTTGAGAGTTGTGTGCAGTAAAAAACTTGACTTATCTCTTTTTTTTTCTATTTTCATGTCATAATCTGGTTTACAAAGCATCATATATATTGAAGAGATTTTCTTTTCCCTGTGGTATCCTTTGGGTGACCTTGTTAAAAATTAGTTTATGGTGTATACTTAGATTTACCTCTAGGCTCTCAGTTCTATTCTCCTGGTCTATGCATCTATTTTGTGAAAATAAAGCCCATCTTAATTCTATTCCTTGTTTCTCGCAAGGCACATATTGGTTCAACAGCATCACATAATAGCCTTTGACTCACAGTGTAAATTGTCCCCTATTATGAAACGCTAACTTCACTTTCCCTAAGGCAACACCTCAGCTGTGACAACCGTCCTTTGGTCATTCTACCATTCCTGAAAGACACAATATTCGATCATACCAATGGCATAATACCACATGGTACGCTATATGAGTACACAGAATAGGAAAGAACTTTGGCCTGCCTTTCTAAGCTTGTAGTCTGTGGTAGAAGATATGACTTTTAACCACAAAGCTATAGAAAATTCAAAGTTTCCAAAAATATTAAAAAATTATCTATTTTCACAATAAAATAATAAAAAAATTATCAAGAGAAATGGATAAATTTAGCAGTATCATGTAGGGCCTTCTACAAAGTTCAGTAATGGTAGACAGAAAGCAATAACAGCCACAAAAATACAGAGAACATTTTAGCAACATACAAATAGTGTGATAGGAAGCCAATAGCCATTATCCGAAACGTCACCAAAAGCAATTAAAGAAGATACATGCTTTTCTTGAAGACTTGGAACATTTCTAAATATTTTCTATGCACTATCCATAAAACATGCAAAGATTGAAATCAAAGAAATAATTCCCTCTGTCTGCAAACAGTGTTGTTAGCTATCAGTAACTCAAATGCTGACCAGAAACAACCCTGGTGACTTGGTAAATTTTAAAATCCCAAATAACTGTGGGTCAAAGAAGAGAGACAATGAATACATGTACTCATTACCTTACTCATGTAACTGTAATCCCCCTGTACAACATCTGTACAATAAAATAAAATTTAAAAAAGAAGAGTGACATAAAATGATAGTAATCAAGAAAGAAATCAAGGAAACTCAAATAAATAGTAGAAAAATACATATTATAGGCAAAATCCTAATAACATAACTTACTAGAATTCAGTCAAGAAAAATGCCAAAACCTGTAATTTCTTTTTTTTCTTCATTATATTGTAAAGCTGATGTACAGAGGCATTACAGTTACATGATTCAGGTAATGAGTACATATCCTTTTGAACAGTGTCATTCCCTCCCTCATCCTCTCCCAGTTTTCCCTCTCCTGACTTTCCTCCCTCTAATGCTATATAGTTGATTTCCAAGATGGTGTCCAGAGGGTTTCACTACTGAAGTCCCACCATTTCTGTGCTCAAAGCATCATTTCTTGTACTAACTAAACTAATATTCCCCAAAATAAAAATAACAGGCCCATATTTAGCTTATTTAAAAGTTTTCCCAATACTCAAAAAGCAAATTATTCCATTTTAAAGAGAAGATAAGGAACAGATGAACAATCTTCAATTTAATTTATGTTGCTTCAAAATCTTAATCCTAAAATATGGTAAAAATATCAGAAAAGTCCTAAATATAATATTATAGCATTGACTCCAACAAAGTGTAAAAAGAGGCAATACAAAATGACTGTAGTTTACTCCAGGAGAGTAAAGACTTTTAACATTAAGGAATAAATTAAAATAATTCATCATGGTAATGAATTCAACAACAACTGAAGTGATCTCAATAGCTGATATAATTCAACATCATAATTCAAAAAACCCAAATACTTGGAGAATTGGAATTAAAAGGGAATTTTTTAATGTGATTAATGGCATTCTACTGTTGTATACTCTCACTGAAGAAAAGCCAACACATGCACTTCTCTTGGGCTCATCTGAGGAGAAAACAGTACCTGATCACTGTTAAATACAGTGTCATAGGCCCTCATCATGACAAAAAAAGCTTTAAAAGAACATAAAAAGTGAAATAACTGTAAACAAAGGAATAAAATATCATTTTTCATAGTTGATAGTATTGTCTATGCCCCTCCAACAATAAAGCATAGAGTATATAATTGAAGATTTTAACAGAACTGATACAAGCTAAACGTCTTCTATAAATTCTCAAAAACATTTGTAACTTGAAAATTTTAAAAGGAAATCTTTATTTTCATTGTTATGTTTACTTATTTATTGGAAGTACTGGGTTTTAAACTCAGACCCTGGAGTTTTCTAAGCAAAGACTCTACCATAGAGCTAGGTCAGCGGAACTTCTTGCTTTTTGGGTTGTTTTTCAGATAAATTTTAGCTTTTGTTCTGGGTGGTTCTTGAATTGTGACCCTCTTTATCTATGCTTCTTGCCTAGCTGGGCTTTTAGACATGTACCACCACATCTGAGGTGGGGTCTCACTAACATTTTGCTCTAGATAGCATGGGACCATAACCATCTAGATCTCCACATTCTGAGTTCTACTTTTTTATTCTAATAAATAGGTAATATTTTTCCCTCTTTGAATGTACAGGTAACTCCCTAGGAAAGGGTATACTGGCAGCTACATTTTTCAGGAGGTTCTGCTTTAGTTAGATAAATGAAATTCACATAAGATGGTAAAGGTTTCTCATGCATAAACAAAAAATTCATACTTGAATATTTCAGAGTCTAAACTACTTATGAACTTGCACCAAAACCAAACCAGAATTCTTCTGGTTATGTTGAGTTAGGTCAACACGAATTTTATGTGTTTGACATAATGTAGTCTCAGTAATAATTTCTTTTTTAAAAAGGCCAAGAGTCTTCTCAGGAACTAACTACTAACTACTAGCTAACTACTGTTACTTTTACTGGCTATTTACCTCTAACCAGCAAATGACTAGACCTTTATATTTTACAACATTATCATAAGACCAAACATGTCATTAACTTACTTTGTTTCAGCATTTGTAATTCAGTTGGCAATCTTTTTTTTGAAAGTTGCATAATTACTACCAGCTCCATTATGCTAGTAAATTATTTTCATTATTATAGTGTGTTTGTGGTGTGGGAAGTGTGTTTACTGGCCTTATCTATTGAGTGACCTCTCTTCTGTACTTAGCATCTTTATATGTCCATTGGGTCAATAGTGGCTCTGAAAATCTTACCAAAATCTTAGCTACCCATGCTTTAAAAACAAGAAACTGCATGTTTTTGTTTGTTTGTTTTGGTCAGTTGTGGGGCTTGAACTCTGGGATTGGCCTGGGCATTGTCCCTCAGCTCTTCAGCTCAAGGCTAGTGCTCTACCACTTGAGCCTCAGCACCACTTTTGGTTTACTGGTAGTTTATTGGAGATGAGTTTCATGGACTTTCATGCCCGGGCTGGCTTTGAACCATGATCCTCAGATCTCAGCTTCCTGAGTAGCTAGGATTACAGGCATGAGCGACCTTTGTCCAGCAAAACTACATGTTTTAAAAGCCAGAAACAAAGAAAATAGACTTGGATGCCAGTGGCTCAAACGTACTCAGGAGACTGAGACCCAAAGAATCACAATTCAAAACCAACTTATCAGGTAAACTCCATGAGACTCACTCTCCAGTTAACCAGCAAAAAGCCATGCTGGTGGCATAGCTCAAGTACTAGAGAGCCAGCTGAGCAAGCAAGCTGAGAGTATGCAAGCTTCTGAGTTCCAAACTGGTCTGGGTGATAAAAAGAAAATAGATAAAGCAAGGTGATAGTGGCTCACACTTGTAATCCTAGCTGCTCAGGAGACTGGGATCTGAAAATCTCAGTTTAAAGCCAGCCAAAGCAGAAAAGTCTAATATTCTTATCTCCAATCAACTACCCAAAACACCAGAAGTAGGGCTATGGGCTTGAGTGGTAGAGTACTAGCCTTGAACATTAAGATCAGACAGCACCCAGGCCCTGATTCTAGCCCTAGATCCAACACACAAAAAAGATAAAATTTAGATGCATAATTATGCATAGCATAAGAAGATGTTGATAGTATAAGAATATTATTTGAGTCCCTTTAAGATGATAAATATATAAAATCCAAGACCATTTCATTATTGTGCTAATCATTCACTCATAATTTATTATGGAGGGAAAAGGAAATATATAAATAAGCCTCTTTTGTGATTATAGAAAGAGTAAAAAAAGAACTTGCAAATAATTAGAATTTAGTGAGTTAGCAAAATTCCTACCTTCTATAGCAATATGTGCTGTGACTGAAATTATAAGAAATGATATGGTCCAGTGCAAACTCAAACGAAAAACATCATAAGAATTAGCAGTTGCTGCAAAGGGGTGAAGAATAGAGACATCATAGCTTATGAATTTGCTAAGTAGAAAACAAGATATGTGCTGGGAGCCAGTGCCTCATGCCTGTAATCCTAGCTACTCAGGGGCTGAAATCTGAGGATCATGGTTCAAAGCCAGTCTGGGCAGAAAAGTCCCCCTGAAACTCATCTCCAATCAACCACTCAAAACACAGAAGTGGCCCTGTGGCTAAAAACGGTAGAGGACTAATCTTGAGCAGTGGGACAGTGCCCAAATCTGAATTTGTTAAAAAAAAACAGAAAGAAAGAATAAAAGAAAGGAAGGAAGGAAGGAAGGAAGGAAGGAAAGAAGGAAGGAAGGAAGGAAGGAAAGAAGGGAGGGAGGGAGGGAGGGAGGGAGGGAGGGAGGAAGGGAGGGAGGGAGGGAAGGAGGGAGGGAGGGAGGGAGGGAGGGAGGAAGAGAGGGAGGGAGGGAAGGAGGGAGGGAGGGAGGGAGGGAGGGAAGAAAAAAAGAAAACAAGATATGTGAGGTGTGGTGAAAAAAGCAAGATAACTAAAGTAACCCAGGCTCAGAAAGGGAAGATTTCAGAATCTCAAGTTGCTTGTGTTTTATCCTTTGGTAGGAGAGGAAGAATGGTGTTTTCTGTTCTGCCCTTTTGGGTTTTTAACTAGGTTATGTAAATTGTTTTACAGGATATGGCAACCCAAAGAAATGGTAAGCTTAAGCATTTCCATGCTAGGTTTGATTCAAACAATTGGAGAACTGAAGAAAAATATGTTAGGCTAAAACGGATAGCAACAAGGAGTAGTATATGGGGAAACTTAGTAAGTCCTATTCAACGATGTTCATCTTAGGATCCCTCCATCTTCAGTGATTAGGGCATCCTTTAGGAAAAGTGAGTTGCTTTGTCTCATGTGGGAGTCCTATGATCTGCTTCAGTGTTGCATCACAGAGCCTTGGTTGCCATTTCTCCCATGCCTTTAATCTAAAATAGTGAGTTCGCTGTGATGCTAATTTTGGAGGTAGTGTGTCCAAAACATGTCATTCCTTGCAAATTTTAATTACCAAAGTAGTACAAAGCTTGTGATGAAAGACTTTTTAAAGCCTGAAAGTACATATAGAAAAGTACATATAGTATCTTCTTCAATGCTAAAGAAGGAATAAATTAATGTTACAGATATAAAATATGTACTGCACACAGATTGTCTCAATATGGAAATAGATTTCCACCATTCAGAAAGTTCTAGAAGTCATTTTATACATATATACCATTTCATAAAAGTACATGAGATTTATCTTATCTTTTACAATTGCCACATAACATTTCTTATATGATTGTTATTGACCTATTCTTTAACTAAATGAAAGCCATTGAAATTTTTCAGTAGAAAAGGAAATAAATGATTATAATTATTTTAATCTGAAAAGAGGAGACCTAAGAGATAAACTAGAAAAGTTTTGCAATACTCTAAAATGTTCTGATGAGAGTTTGAATTGAAACTAATTATAACAGACATTCCAAATAGCATAATAAAAAAGTTTATAATGATCCTCACCTACTATGTGGAAATAAGAAGAGTAATGAGAAGATGGGCTAAATGTGGAAATAAGAAGAGTAATGAGAAGATAGGCTAAATGGGAAATGGGGAGCCCTCTGTGGATACAGGGATCCGAGGGATACAACATAATTTCTTTGAGGACTTCTTCCTTTCACCCATCTGTTTTCTGGTTCTTCTACCACCTTACCATTTCCCAAATTACAATAATTTATCACATTATTTTCCCCCAAATCCACATGATTTATCTATCTCTACTGTAACTAGAAATTTAGTGAAGTTAATCAACCTCAATTCCTACATCCAGCAGGAGCAGAATACAGTGAAAGTGTTAGTAAAGTTATTAGAAATATGGCAAGGAGAGAGAAGGAATGATATAAACATGCCACGGAAATATGGCACATCAGTTCATCTTTAACCAACTACAGAGTGCAGATATGAGTATTAGATTTAACTAGAGGAGAAATTTAGGGGGAGGAGACAAAGGTATACAGATTTTAGAGTCCAGGTTACAGATATGGCCCAGGTGGTCATTAACTCAGTTCTGAATTTTCTGGGCACTGGAGAATGTTGTTATTGCTGTCATTACTTGAGAGGAGCAATGTGGCTCCAATGAGATGAGTTCTCTGGCTCCAGAGTACAGCCTGATCGTTATTGTTAGTTAAACTCATTTAGGGGTGTCCTGTCCTTCAAGGCTTTGTTGTTCCTTAGGAGTAATTACAGTCACTTGTCATAAAGATGCTATTAGTTAGAATTGTCTTTCCTGGAACCCAAGGTGATTGCAAAATGACTGTGGAGAGAACAAGTTAGAAAAATGACAAACAGAAAATGGAAGCACAGATGTAAGGCTCTTCTGCTTTTAGTTAATTCACAGCAACAAAAATAGTTTTAAGTACCTGTTACAAATACACTTTCAGTATACTGAAGGCAGGTTGTTTCTATGGTGAGAAGCACAGCATTGGTCTTTGGAAGTACTTACTGAAATTACCTATGAAAAATTCCTTTCCCTAGGTCCAGTCTACAGAGATGCAGTGACATGTGAGTTGGGAAGTTTAGTTACATTTTAGGTTGCCTACGTATTTCTCCATCACTCCTGGCTTACCACTTCCTATCTCTGCCATTACTTTCCCTATTAATGACCTCTTTAGCACTATTCATTTCACCCTAATTTATCCAACAACTAACTACTTTCAGATTGATCTTACCACAGATCAAACAAAAATGAAGATAATTCAGGGAACTTTTACATTCTGAATTAGGATTCTGTAGAGAAACAGACCCACTGGATATATAGATATAAATGTTGAGATAGAGACATTGATAGCGATAGAGAGACAGATAGGTTTGTTGTAGTAATTGCTTTCTGTGATTTTGGAATCAAACAAGGCTCCAAATGTTTGAAATTAGAACATTAGAAAAATGGGAGGTATAATTTAGTGCAAATCTGTATGGCTGAGAATGGGGGAGGGGGAGTTCAATACTGCAATTCCTACTCTGGGACTACAAGCGTGAGGAGACTATTACTATGAGCACTGATGATCAAGATCTAGGAAAAACAATGTATGCCCCAAATTTAATAGAATGAATTTGCTTTCTACTCCATTCTATTTGGTCATTCAATAAATTAGTTAATGCTCACCTATGTTGGAGAGGGTGAATTTTACTTAGTCTACTGATGCAAATGATAGTCACTTACACAAATCCTCCCACACATGCAGAATAGTGTTTTATCAGCTATATGGGCATCCCTTAGCCTCATCAAGTTGATTATAGGAACAACCATTACAACTCACTAGCATAAACTGTATATCGTCTTCATGTCAGACATTGTGCTTCCTTTGGACATGCATCAGGCTCTGAACATGCCACTGGATTTTAACAAAAAGCTACCCAGTGAAACTGTTATGAAAATATCATTATGACTCTAGTGAAATTATTTATTTCATGCCAAAGCCAATTTCTCATCTGTAAAATATCTGTTACACAAATGTTTAATGAAAATAAAATCAAATGTTAATTTTAACATGGTCTTGCCACATCATAAATATAGGAATGTGAGCTTTCATTATCATGAGTTCTCAACCACACCAAAACATCAGAAGCCTTGAAATCCACCACATTTCCTTCATATTATATATTCCTATATTTACATCTCACCACCTTAGAACATACTGCTATCTGACTAATTACTATCCCAGCCATCCCTAGCCCCTAAATTCTCTTCAATATAATAGTTCCAAATTGTGAAAATATTCTACATTTTTATCTATCCAGTAAAAATCTCACATGCCACAACTGTCAGTTACTTTATATGTAACTAGATAATAACATTTTTTTAAAACTTGGATTCTATTTTTATACATATGATTTAAATATATAAAGGTATATAAAACTTCACTTCTAGGATCTGAACTTCTACAAAAGTTAAGATAAAAACCCATTTTTTAGCACTTATGAAATCTAAAATGTTATGTTTTCATAATAGATTAAAAACTAAAACTTGTTGAAATATATGCTAGATAGTTTTTATCTCTCCTTCCAAATTAATACTATATTGTCTGTTTGGGAAAACTGACCTATGGAACTCATCAAAAGATACTTCAAGGAAATATGCTGGAGATCAAAAAAGTAAAATGAGAATAATGTCAGCTTTGGGGCCTTTCTTCTCAGAGTTACCTTGGGCTGACTGCATTCTTCAAATGATGTTCATTGCTCCATTCATTGTGGCAAACTCTACAAGACTCTGTACTGTCAAAACGGAGGGTCTGTTTGACCCATGATAATTACCAAACTTCTACGTTTGTAAATAATCCCCTCTTCTTGAATGACTCTGTTACTAGAGCATCAACATGGCTTATCTCTGTCTGTCTCTCATATCCAGTGAAAAAAGAATTCAGACAAGACAGGAAACAAAGTGAAAGTGGTAGGAAAGTCTATTAGGAAATAAATACATGACTTCTGACCACTTGCCAAATAAAGAGATATAATGAAGAGCAGAGAAAGAAGGTTTGTTACATAACATGGGCATGCCACAAGAAAATCGCATTTCAGTTCATCTTTGGCCATCTTCAGAGTACAACCGTGAGTGTTAGGTTTAAATAGAGAAAGATTAGCAACAGAGTGAAAGATAGACATAAACACTCCAAGTTTTAGATTTGGCCTCATTGGTTATAATCTCACTTCGTTCTCTAAGGTTTTGGAGAATTTGTAATCACTTGAGGGGAGTAATTTGGTTTCCATGAGATGATTCCTCCTGCTCCAGGGAACATTCTCATCATTATAAGCAATTGTCTTCATTTGTAAATGGACTTTCCTACAAGGCTCTGCTGTTGGTAAGAGGTAGTAGGATAGTTTCAGTCCCTTGTCATAAAAATGTTATTTACCAGTCTTTTCTTTCCTAGATCCCAAAGTGAGTTGCAAAGACAAATACAACATGGTGGCAGGGATGTCAAACTTTACTCCTGCTTTATTTTATCCATGGGTCCAAATGAGGAATTGATGTTTTTCAGCAAAAATAGTTTTAAGTATGTGTTAGAATTGCATATTCAATAGACTGAAAACAGGTTATCTCTAGGGTAAGAACAATGAAACTTTGGGGTTCATCACTTACTGATATTGTCTGTAAGACATTCCTATGACTGAGTCTAGCTAACAGGGCTAATGTCCGATGTGAGTTCTGTAGTTATAATTAGAGTACATCTTTGTTGTTTTTCTCAAAGCCCTTGTGATCTCTTTTAACAGGCAGTCATCACTTCTGTTTCTCACTGTTTAACGTTTTTCCCTTAGGACTAGAGGCTTGAAGATCTTTCAACTTTAGGTTTCCTTTGCATATCTTCATTACTCATGGCTACCTGCTACTCAATAGTAATTTGAGTATGACATTTTTTGTATTAGAATAATAAATTCTAATGTGGACAGTTCATAGAGAATACTTAGATAAAGAGAAAAGCGTGTGGGAAATTAACTCCAGAGTCAAGTAAGAAGAAAGAGTCTTTGCCTAGATTGAAAAAGACAATAGTGTAGATGGAGGCTGAAGGAAATTGGAAACAAATTAGAACAACTGCTGAAGAAAATGCTCTAGGAAGTTAGTTAATGATGAGTAAAAGGACAGCAGAATAGCACAGGGCCTAATTGCATAGAACTCAATTGGCAAGCTCCCCTGAATTTCTCCAGCAGTGCTTAGCAGAACAAGATCAAGAAGGTTGTTAAAAGAAACCAAAGCAAAACAAAAGTGATATAGTTTAACTAAATTGAAAACAATAGATTAAGAAGTCCTGGCATGCAACAGTGCAAAGAAGGTTCACAAACAGGACAGAAATAGCCGTCTCGCAGGAGACAACCAAGCTTAAGGAAAGGGCTGCTGGGTAATCTTTCCTTGTGGTTTCATTTAGAGGAAACAATGATTAGACTAATTGTACAACATGTCTGATAATAAACTTACAGCAATTCTTTTTCATTTTTAGTTAGAAATAGACATGGCTTTTGCTTATTTTAGCGTATGTGTTAAGATCATAGGATTGTAATAATGTCCTTGTTATTATTCAGAAATTCCTCTTTAGGGACCTTTTGAAAAATTAATTTTATAAGCATACATTTTACTTTCTGGTATTCAGGTCTTCAAAATTTCCTCTAAATTTTGCCTCAGTTCTTCTTTTGCTTCCAAAAATATGCAATTCTAGCAAATTAAAAAGAAACACCAGATACCAGGCATTGGTGAGAAGCGAGTACCAGGGACAGTAAAGTAAGTGGGGGAGAGGGAGAGGGAGAAGAAATGCAAAATAATCACATTAATGAAACAATCATTCCTGGTTGCAAAATGAAAACAGGAGGAACTGCTCTGCTAACTCACATACTTTACACAAAGGTTACCAGGGGAACCATACTGCACATATCTTGGTTCTCAGAAATGCACCACTCTGATGTTTCTGTCTTCTCTTGTTTTCCTTTAGGAAATCTCAACCAGAAATCTCCCCTAAGCTTATGATGCATTTGTTCTTCATCTTTTAAATTCATTTTTCATGTTCCCTACACCAAATCCATTAGGCTAACAATATATAAAAGGCATTGATTTTTTCTTCAAAAGTTATGAGTGCAATATGCAATAAAAATTTCAGCTCTCCCTGAAGCACTTAAAAGTTAAAAAGTATAAATTTGTTTTGCTTTTAAGTTATCTTTCACTTTCATTCATTCCCTTTCTATGTTTAGATTATAAGTTCCTTCAGGGCAGACACTAGGTATACAATTTTTCATAAAATTTCCCACAGAAATTAGTCAAAGGTCTAAATCCCCATAAGAGGCAAATAACTCTTTTCTGCTGTTATTACACATTAGATTAAAAAGTAATTCTGAAGATTGTGAATTGACTTTCCTATTTGATTTGTTAAAATGAACTCCTCTTCATTTACCATCCAGGCAGAAAAACAGTCATATCTAAGAAACAAGACTGCAAAGAAAAAGAACTTTTAGTTTATTCTAGGTAATATATAGTGTTCCTATCCTGGTTTGAAACATTTAGAAGCAGAATATAAGAGATTGAACTATTATTCCCTTTGTGTTTATTCTAGCAATTGCCATTGTATAGGTACAGACATGAGTTTGAGTAAAAGAACCTTATTAGGCAAGACAAAACCCTCCAATGCTGTATTTAGAAGTTAAGCAAGCTTAGTATAGCACCATTAATTAAGGCTATTGGCACAGAGTTAACACTGGCTATTATAAAGTCTAGGTTGGTCCATTTTCAAGACCAAGTTATGTGCTGGAAAGCACATGCCCAGAAAAGCATTCTCACTACAAGAGAATAGAGAGGAGTTAAGACAAGACCCTATTCTAAAAATCAACCAACCACAAAAGATACATATATTAAAATTATCTAATAGAAAATAATGAAATGTAGGAAACAGCCAGGAAGATTGGTCTCTTCCTAGTGCTCAATGAGGAACAGGAAAGAGATTTAGCCCATTAAAGACTAAATTGCTTGCCACTTCTTGGGGTTATGCTTATAGACCATCATAAAAGTCTACTTTCTGCTGTACTTCTTGTCTCCAAGTCCATTCTTACAATTATAAAAAATGAATGAACAATAAATAGTAATGTGAATTACAATAATAAGCATCAGCTAATTTACTGCCAAACATGAACATAGAAGACAACCTTTCTTAGCTAGCAAGATCAATAGAAAGCCCACGGATTGGGAGATCTTCACTAGCCACACAACGGATAAGCTTCTCATATCTAAAATATACCTGGAACTCAAAAAATTAAATTCGCCAACAACAAATCCTCAAAGAAACAACTGCCCGATAAACAAGTGGGCTGAAGATTTATAGAGAAACTTCTCTGAAGAGGAAATAAGAATGGCCAATAGACACATGAAGAAATGTTCAACCTCTCTAACCATAAAAGAAATGCAAATCAAAACAATATTGAGATTCCACCTCACCCCAGTTAGAATTGCTATAAACAAGAACTATAATAACAACAGATGCTGGAGGGGACGTGGCCAGAAGGGAACCCTACTGCATTGTTGGTGGGAATGTAAACTTGTTCAACCACTTTGGAAGGCAGTATGGAGGTTCCTCAAAAGACTCCACATAGAGCTCCCCTATAACCCATCAATCCCACTTTTGGGCATTTACCCAAATGATCACAAACAAGACCATAGTAAAACTACCAGCACAACTATGTTTATTGCAGCATTATTTACCATAGCTAAGATATGAAACCAACCCAGATGCCCCTCAGTAGATGAATGAATCAAGAAAATGTGGTATACACACACACACACACACACACACACACACACACACACACACACACACACACAAAATGGAACTCTATGCCTCCATCAGAAAGAATGACATTGCCCCATTTGTTAGGAAATGGAAAGACTTGGAGAAAATTATATTAAGTGAAGTAAGCCAGGCCCAAAGGTCCCATGATTTCCTTTATTTGAAATTATTAGTATATGTCTGAGTCAAGCAGAAAAGGTCAGATAAGTTGATGTTAGGCGAAATGAACCCCAAGATAAGATTCAAATGTTTTTTCTTTCTTGTGATTGTTTCTAGCATATTTATAAGATGATTTCTTTGTTGCTTTGTATGTCCCTCCCCCACGGTATAACCCCTGTTTTCACTGTATTTGATGTTGGTATAATTTGTGGAGGGGAAGGGAAAAAACAAATCATTTAAATAGGGATACAGGTGGACCCATTGCAACAATGAGATGTACAAGATGCTATGTCGAAAAACGAATTTTACAACTTTGGCGGGGGGGGGGGGGTGAGGGAGGGAGATGGGAAGGGATGGGAAGGGGAAACAAAGGAGGAGGCTACAATGCTTGATAAGAAATGTACTCATTATCTTGCTCATGTAATTGTAACCCCTCTGTATGGTATTTTCACAATAGAAAAAAAAAGAAGAGGAAGAGAGCCTTTCCCACCCCGCATAAAGATTCATCCTTGGAACAAAAATATCAAGAGGCAGGCAAAATGAGGAGGAAGTGACCTAATGTGGGAAATGATGGAACAAGGTAGTCAAAATGTTCCCAGGTCTGAAACTCAAACCATAAACCAAGGAAGAAACAATCAACCTGCAAGGCCATGACAACAATCATTTGAATTCACCAAATATATACTAAGCATTTATATAAATGCATTATATTCAGAGTAGTAACTATGTACAGTTAAAAATGAAGACAATATTTTATTTTCAAGATGCTCAACATGTGTTAATCAGTTTTCCTGGGAGTATAATTACTCTTATTATTCTAGTCTCAACTGGTTTTGGGCACAGGTTCTATGTTAGCTATGAGAATTACAACAAAAAAAAGAATTCCACCACTAATTAAGACTCTAAGGTGACTATTACCATAGATGTATCAAGGCTTTGACAGAAAAAAAAGCGAGAAATCCAGCTCAATTCTAACGACAGCAAAGATAGCTAAGAAATGACAGACAATGAATGGGGGAAGGGGTCAGTGTATGGAAAATCACTAAGAGAAAATACCGTAGGTATGGGCATTTTCTCTCTTGCTTTCAGTGGGTAGAGCTTACACAGCCCTTTTGGCTCAGCACTGACAGAGACCACTCTGTAGCAGGCAAGCCTGCTTAGTATTGTAGCTCAGGGCAGACAATGCTTGCCAGTATTGCAGTTCTACTGCTAGTGCTTCTGTAGCCTCCTCAGATTCTTGTATCAGGAGTTTGAGGGTTGAAGCGCAGGACAATGGAGGATGCTTGTGAGGAATTCCATTCAGAAAAGGAATATCTAGCTCAAAGGCCACTGATGCCATCACTGCTACTTTCTTCTGCTACTTTCTTCTTCCTGCCGTTGTCTCTCTGTCTCTGTATTTGTCTGTCTGTGGCTTTGAGCCTGGGGGTTCCTATACCATGGGCTGATTGGTTGCCTTAATTACAATTAGGTGTTTTGGAAGGAAACACCTTCTTGGTAAGTTACAGCAACATTCTGATTGATGGTGAATTTCTAGTCAAGTTCTTTCTGCAAACCCTCTCCCCAGAGTCAAAACTAAGAGGAGTGGGGGATGGGCAGAGGCAAGATGTTTCAATGTATCTTTTTTTTTTTTTTCTATTCTGGCCTGCCAGGCCAATATGTTAGCCCAGAGGCCTGGTCCCTAACTAAATCTTTTAATTGTACAGCCTTTGTCTTCCACTATTGTTGCCTTGATACAACCAGCTTATACTATTTTTCTTTGTGCTCTTAGGGGCCATGTTAGACATTTGAACAAGTATTTGCTGAAAAGATGAATAAATAATTCTTCCTTAGTTTCAAGAATATCTACTAAGAATTTCTTGTCTTTCTAATTTCCTTGAAGTTGTATCTTCCAGCAACCAAAGCAATTTTTTTCTGACTCTGAATACTTTTTATGGTAACAAAAGTCATATATTATGTAGAACTAAGTTATGTTCAAAAACAGCATGAAAAGCAAAAATCACATAATCAATATGGTCTTTGAAAGATGTCTTAAGTAGATTTTATTTCATATTTGCAATCTTTAATTAGGGCAATAAAAGCAAAGCAAATGAAAGCGCATTTTCCACAATTTTTAGCTGTATAGGAGTAATTTCTATCATTAAATGTATATATGAGAAGTTCCATTGTTGAGTCTTATTACTTTCTTTTTTTTTTAATGGGCAAATGAGACTTCTCAGAAGAAGTTAAAATGGCCAACAGACACATGAAGAAATGCTCAACATTTCTGGCCATAAAAGAAATGCAAATCAAAACAACACTGAGATACTTCATCCCAGCGAGAATATTCATCATCAAGAATGGAAACAAGGGGCTGTGAAGGTGACTCAGTGGTAGAGTGCTTGCCTTGCGTGCAAGAAGCCTTGGGTTCAATTCCTCAGCATCACATAAGCAGAAAAAGCCAGAAGTGGTGCTGTGGCTCAAGTGGTAGAGCACTAGCCTTGAGGTGAAGAGCTCAGGGACAGGTCCCAGGCCCAGAGTTCAGACCCCAAAACTGACAAAAAAAAAAAAGAAAGAAAGAAAATAAAAAAAAAAAAGAAATGTTATAACCAGGTACTGGTGGTTCACGCCTGTAATTCTAACTACTCAGGAGGCTGAGATCTGAGGATCGTGGTTCAAAGCCAGCCCAGGCAGGAAAGACCATGAGACTCCTATCTCCAATAAACCACATGAAAACCAGAAGTGGTGCTGTAGCTCAAATGGTAGAGCATTTGTCTTGAACTGAAGATCTGAGGGCCCAGAACTCAAGACCCATGACTGACAAAATAATAAAACAATAACAGATCTTGGCCCGGATGCGGGTAGAAATGAACCCTCTACACTGTTGGTGGGAATGTAAACTTGTTCAACCAT
This sequence comes from Dipodomys merriami, assembly GCF_024711535.1. NCBI lineage: Eukaryota > Metazoa > Chordata > Mammalia > Rodentia > Heteromyidae > Dipodomys > Dipodomys merriami. Next base: position 42,992,778 of record NW_027202271.1, on the reverse strand, counting down.
CTGGAAAGCAATTCTACTCTTAGGCATTTATCCAAATGATTACAGCCACCAGCACATCCATGTTAATTTCAGCACTATTCACCATAGCCAAGGTATGGAATCAGACCAGATGCCCCTCAGTGAACAAATGGATTAAGACAATGTGCTATATATATACATTGGTGGGGCTGGGAAGGTGGTTCAGTGGTAGAGCGCTTGCCTTGCATGCCTGAGGCCCTGGGTTTGATTCCTCAGCACCACATAAGCAAAAAGAAAAAAGCCAGAAGTGGTGTTGTGGCTCAAGTGGTAGAGTGCTAGTCTTGAACTGAAGAGCTGAGGGACAGTGCCCAGGCCCAAAGTTCAAGCCCCACGACCGGACCCCTCCCCCAAAAATAAAATAAAATAAAAAATAAATATACACATTGGCTTTTTACTAATTCTTACTTAATGATGGTTGTTGGGACTTGCAAGTAACTTTTGATTTCAATTTAAATCTACATTGGTCTCTATCAAAGGCAGAAGAACCCAATAGGTTTAAGACTTACCATGTGGACATCTAGTAGTAAGTTGTTGCTTGCAAACATTGGTCTAACCCTGATACTGCTTCCCATTGCTTCTAATTTAATTTTCTCCTTTCTTTTCCCAAGATCCCATTCATTGCCTTGTATTCATTGCATCATGCTCAACAATTTAATTATACACTCTCCTTGGTACATTGGTCTCTGAAGACACTCGGGGTAACTTCTTCATCTGGGATTTGAACATAGATTTAACAATTGATCATTTGCTTCTATTCATATGCTTCATTTTTCTAGCTTCCTTCTTGTTATACCAGTGACTTCTAGTGTCAACAAACTATTATTATTTTCTATTGTAAATGAACTTTTCTGCCTCTAAGCCCAACAGCTAGCTCCAGGTGGTGACAGTCTTAGCCTGCTGCTGTAAACCCATCATCATATGACCATTTCGAACTCAGGGAATTTAGAGTGGCTGACTTTTTAGAGACCAGACTATTAATTATTTATCAACTATTGTTAATTATATTGTTCACTTGAACATAGTTTAAAGAAAGTTAAACTACCATAAATCATCTATGAAATATTAACAGATTTCATGTATCAACTATCCAGTAGATGTTCTCTGTTAAAAGAGAATATCCAAATATTTATCTCTAATGCCTAATATTTTGAGTCATCAAGTGATAATTATGTACAAAATTGAATGTAACATTGATCATCTTGAATTAGTATCAATGAATTATAAAGAATGATCCCAAAGAAAGTAAGGAAGAATGAGATCCAGGCAACAGACACTATGAGATCTGCTGATGAAAAATAATGTTTCAATGTTTGTCACAAAAATATGGGGTCATCTATCACAATGTCTTCCAAGTTTTCCATGTTTTTGCATATTTGAGGATTTTTCTGGGTTTTTGAGCCAAATATTATTCTATTCATCCTTTGACAACATTTACCTTACCTCTTAAATTCCGGTAAATCATGCTACAGTAAAAAAACAAGAGTTCAGGGGCTGGCAAGGTGGCTCAGTGGTAGAGTGCTTGCCTTGCATGCCTGAAGCCCTGGGTTCAATTCCTCAGCACCTCATAAGCAAAAAGAAAAAGGCCAGAAGTGGCGCTGTGGCTCAAGTGGTAGAGCACTAGCTTTGAGCTGAAGAGCTGAGGGACAGCGCCCAGGCCCAGAGTTCAGGTGCCACGACCGAACCCCCCCCCCAAAAAAAATAAATAAGAGTTCAGATATATCTTCAAGGTCCTAATTTCACTTATGTGCCAGAAGTGGGACTTCTAGGTCATATAATAGTTTTACTTTTTTTTTGCATTTCAAGGTACAACTTGGGGTGGGAGTTTAGGGGGAGGAAAATAGGGAGAACAATGAGGGAAGGGGGAACAAGTTAGACAAGAAATGTACTCACTACCTCACTTATGTAACTGTAACCCTTCTGTATATCACCTTGACAATAATTTTTTTAAAAAGAAACTTCTATTATTTTCCATAGTGGCTCAACTAAGTTACATTTCTACCCAAAATACACAAGGGTTCCAATTCCTTTATATCCTTGATAAGACATCTCACTCTTTTTAAAATAATATAGCAGGCATAACAAGCTCAAAATTTTACCTATTATGCTAAAAGAGAAACTAGCCACAAAAAGTATATATACTATTGCATCTTCCCCTAAATTGGGGGTATATACCTGTAATTCTAGTACTCAGGAGGCTGAGACGGGTACATTGCAAGTTCCAGGCCAGATACACAACAGAAAGAGACCATGTTTCAAAATTAATTAGTGAATTTTAATAGTCAAGTTAAGAGTATAGTTAGAGTATAGTTAAGAGTATAGTTAAGAGTATAGTTAGCTCTCAAGTTAAATGTCCTGACAATAATAAATAAAACAAAACAAAATAAGCAACAAGGGAAAGACAGAAAACCGAGCATTATTCAGTTTAGAAATAATGTACCTCTGCAAATAGAAGAACATTTCATGTGAAAATAGGATTCACTAAACACTTTAATTTTCTACTTTCTTGGAGATTCCCCAGTGGCTGGTGCAAATCTGAAATATATAATACATATACACATACACATACTCCTTGCCTCAAGTCTTGAATTACATTTAAATGTGTCGTAAGTGAGGTGTAAAATCACCGTGAGGAATAAGGTGATGCTGAAAATAATGTTTGGTTTATAAACACATCAAGAAACTGAGAATTGGTATATCTGGGCAGTCTAGCTTCAAACATCTTTGCTAATGTAGGTAGATAGATGATAGGTAGATAGATAGATAGATATATCAATAGATAGATCTATATCTATCTATATCTGCCTTATCTCACACAGTGACATGATTTGAATTTTCTTATTGCTATTGCTTCTGCAGGCAATTAAAATGTCTTCAACACAATTACACAAAGATTGAATCTCATGGGCTCTATTTAGGTTTTGTTGCTTAAAAGAACACGAATAGGCTAAGTACTGGTGGCTCATGCCTCAGAAGACTGAGAGCTGAGGATCCTGGTTCGAAGCTAGCTCAGGCAGAAAAGTCCTTGCAAGACTCTTCTCTCCAATTCACCACCAGAAAAGCAGAATTGGAGCTGTAGCTTAAAGTGGTAGATCCCTAGACTTGAGTAAAATTGCTCAGGGACAGTGCCCGGGTCCTGAGTTCAAATCCCTCCCCCCAAACGAAACAAAACAGAATAAAAAACTAAAGTGAATTTCAGAGCATCATGTAAAAATCTCACATGTTAAAAGGTACTTGTTTTGAGTGATTCAAAACTGTGTTTTCTAAAGGAAAATAAAAACAATGAAGATTTGGGGACCATGATTGGGTTTCCATTTTTGCCTATATTTAGACCCTTTATAAGAGTTGGCACACAAAACAAAACACAGGCTCTGGATTTCTAACTGATGCCCTTATTCCCCATACTTCATGCATCTTTTGAATTTGGTATTTAACTACATAAAAATGGAAGAAAACTAGGATTCAATCATCATATTTAACAAATCTACCCAGTACATTCAAAGCTGGTGTTGTGAGAGGTAAGAAGCTGGCTTTTTTTCCTCTGCATCTGATAAAAAACAATAATGCTAATATTACACAGAGAATTAAAAGGTTGAAAAATGTATTTGCTTGGGTCAGTGGTTCAAATGGCACTGATTCTGTGAAGGGGAAGGGTGGATGAGAACATTTACAGCCCGATTTCCCTTGCAGATGCTCCAGCTTCGCACAAAGCATGGCAATACTTTGCTAATCTGCTTTCCTGACTGTAATCATAGCTCTTTAGTCATACACTTAAAAAAAGAAAAGAAAAGAAAAGAAAATATCTCCTATTCTTAGGCCTGAAAAAAAACTTCCAGGTTTACTGAAGGAATTTTGCACTTTGATGGAGATTAGGATAAGACAAACATTATTCACGAAAAGACTAGAAAGGGAGCACAGCATTACAAACTTATATTAAGAAACAAGAAGCACTCTGAATAAAAACTGGACTCTCACAAGCATCAAAACAGGAAGACAAGTGTATAAAAATAATTTAGCAGCCAGTTAGGTTTACCAAAGAAAATGCCTTCCATTGCTCCCACTATCATCCCATTCCAATTAATAAGAAAAAAAAAAGTGTTTTCTCTGAATGCTGTTGACAAGGGAAAGAAAGCTCTTTCAACCTATCTAAGAATAAGGTTTTTTTCCTTTTGTGTTAATTTTCTGAAAAAGTAAGTAAGTATCAGTTTTTGCTAGGGTTCATTTTGCTAACTTATAACTTAGAAGCATTTGTTGGGGCTTAATTCACAGACCACTAGGCCAGCCTCTTTGGAGCTCTGGACTTTATTGATCAAAAGCCTCCTCTTGAGAGAGCAACGAGGAGGAGGATTTCTTTCTCTTCGTTCCCACAATTTCATGCCTCTAAATCTTTATGCTTCTTACTTGACTTCATAAATTATATACTCTTGAAACTGGTTTAATTTATCCTGTTCGTGGGGGGTGGGGAGTCTTTTGCTTAAGTCTCTGAAAATATGAATATTTGACAAGTTGTAAAAGAATTGGAGGAATGTGGACCATGGCTACAGTCCACAATAGTTATTTTAAAGAGCATTCTTTTGCTGGAATGATAGAAAAGCAAAACAAAATGTAAAACATTCATAAAAGTGGAACAATGAGAGACAAAACAAAGGAGGGGTTGTAAGGTATTATTTTTCTTCTCCTTTCAATTATTTCATGATTTTTTTCCACATAACCACAAAATCTATTTTAAAAAAAAAAAAAAAGCTCGATCTGTCCTGCAACAGCATGAACTCCTACCTCAACCTCATAACCACAGAACTACCTGTGTCCAGTTTACCTCTAAGATATGTCTTAGATTTAGATATTGTGGCTGGTTAAAATATTCTTCTCAAGACATTTTCAAATGGATATTATTGAGAGAAGGTCAGCAACTCCACAATGTGAATGCATAACAAGTGATATCATGTCACTTCTTGGCATAGAAGAATAATAGTTGGAGATAACAGAAATAGTGTTTCCTAGACCCTCTACTCTGTGATCTTCCCTAGACATACTGGAATTCCTGACATTCTATGATTAAAGCAGTGAAATTAACAACTACAGTTGTACAAAACATAAATTCTAACCATTTAGCTGACAGAGAGCACCCATTGATTACAGTTGTGTGGTGACAAGAAAGAATGAAGGCCATTTAGTAGAAAATCATTGCCAATTTCTATATTCATAGTGAATGAAGCTTGATTTCACATGGTTTATTTATGATCAGATTAAGAGAATAGGGATTTGAATCTCCTTTTCAGAACATTTCTACTCTTTTTTATATAGGAACATGAATAAAATGATTAAATTATTAAACATGTTTCAATATTTATTTATATAACTTTTCTCATAGTTCATTTTACTAGAGTTTACCAGTGAGATTAAAACCTAGTAGTATGGTTATAGACATATGGCCTATATATCTGAATAAAAGAAAGAATACTTACCTTTTTTCTTTATATTTATACATAATACATTGTATATCTATAGATTATATAAATACATGAAATTCATACATGTGATACAGCTAGTATGTTTTATATATGCTGTCTGTATATAAAGAGATTTATTACGTGAGGTTGGCTCACATACTTATGGAGACTGAGAAGTTACAGAATATGCAATTAGTTAGCTAGAGTCCCCAGACAAATCATGAATTAGTTCCAATCTGTGCCTTAAGTCCTGAGAAGCATAAGAACAAGTGGTAGAAATGCCAGCCTGGTTCCAAGTTCAAAGGCAAGATGAAGCAGTCTCAGAAAAAAACCAATCTCAGAAGAAACGCAGAGAAAGGATGAATTCTCTTAGTCTTATTTCACTTAGGTCTTCAAAGGGGTAGACAAGGCCCACCAATCTAAATATTAATCACATTCAGAAAGATCCTCAAAATATACCTGACATAATGTTTATATCTAGCTCCCAGTGATAGTGACCATAGAATCAACTACCACATTCATTGTCTTTGCAAGGGTTTGTTACTGATGAACAGTTATGGAGATGAAGATCCCAGATTATTGGCAAGTCCAACAAAGAAATGAATGAAGAAACACACACAAAAGTAAAGTGGCAAAGCAAGAGTAGAATAGAGACAGAGAAAAAATCCCATTAAGGGAAATCAGCAGGCTTGAACTAGATGGTTCAAGAGCAAGCTTATGGTTAAAAAGTTCCGTTTTCTGGGATAATGTAGGAGTTTTGGAGAGTGTAGGAGGAACCTGGGTAATGATAGTAGGCTGACATTATATAAATGAGGGGGCATAGATCATGACTTGGGAAGATTTTTGGAAGGGATCTGCACATGTACAGGTTGACATCCCATGGTTTAAATATACATATATATATATATGTTTAATATATATAAATATGTAATATATACTAAATATATAATAAATAATTATATATTTTATATACTAAATATATAATAAATAATTATATATTTAGTATATATAATATATATTTAAACCATGAATATATATATATATTCATGCTTACATCTGTATTAAGGAAGCTGAGGGTCTGGGAAGGTGGCTCAGTGGTAGAGCGCTTGCCTTGCATGCATGAGGCCCTGGGTTCGATTCCTCAGCACCACATAAGCAAAAGGAAAAAAGCCAGAAGTGGTGCTGTGGCTCAAGTAGTAGAGTGCTAGCCTTGAGCTGAAGAGCTGAGAGACAGTGCCCAGGCCCAGAGTTCAGGCCCCACAACCGGACCCCCCCACCAAAAAAAAGGAAGCTGAGATCTGAGGGTTGTAGTTTGAAATCCAGCCTGGGCAGGAAAGTCTGTGAGGTTCTTATCTCCAATTAAACAGAAAAACATACAGAAGTGGAGCTGTGGCTCAAACGGTAGAGCACCTAGCCTTGAGCATGAAAGCTCAGGGATAGTCCCCAGACCCTGAACTCAAACACCAGGACCAGCATGCACACACACATACACCAATGATGCCCCTAGCTGCATGGTGACCACTAATTATGCCAAGAAGAAGAAATAAAGCTTATGGGTATCTCCAAGAGCAAGAATAGAAACAGGGTGGGTTGTAGCATTCCTTCAGCTAATCTGCCTCAGTGCCTATCAAATTATATCAAAACTAGCACACACAAAGTCTTTGAAATCGTGTCTCACTACCTCCAGTTAGTAATAAACTATCCCATCGTTGAAATGATAGAAAAACTAAGGGGTTGTAAAATCGTTCAGACATTTTGATAGGGTATAATCCAGACAATAAATGCTTTGGATTCAAAGATCTAGGTCTTTGTTCTTGAGGACAATTTATCTTTTAATCTTGTGCTTTTTATATTGTTCATCTGTCAAGTCCTTTAAGTCTTTAAATTGTCTCTAAACATGCTTAGTAGTGTTTTTTTCCAGTATGAATGAAAATTTTGGCCAGCATTCTTAAACAATTTGACTTCACATACTTTACAATCAATCACAGAACTTTTTCGGCAGAGGTAACATTTAAGATGATGTATTAGATACTGCTTTTTTCTCAGGGGTCAGAGATCAGATTGTAATGATACAATGTAGACTGGGTTGTTCAAACGCAAGCCCTTCAGTTTGCCTCCCTGTACTTAAGAGAATAGATGCCAAATATTTTCCTGATTCCTTTGTAGCTAGAACTCCACATCCATATGTAGAATTTAGCTTTTTAAAATTCAAATGTAGTAGTGAAAACTTTGAATTGAATTTAGACTGATATAACTGGGACAGAAAGTAAGCCCTCTATCTATCTTTCCCATGTAGATCGTGTAGTGATGTTATTAATAGAGACAGTGAGCAGAGGCACACCTTGAATTTAACAATGGTATGAGGTTCTGGAGATGACAGCTGTAGAGGTAGCTTCATTTATTTCACAATTAGGACCACTTTTTGGTCGAGTTCCAGCTTTCTTTGTGGTATACTTATGTACTTTATAGTTTCCTGTAGATTTTCCCCTCCATGAGAACATAGGTTAGGGAATCTGTCTGTTAGATATGTGTTCAGCAAATCTGAACAAGAATTGAAAAATAGCACATGAGGACAATAGCCCAATGTAGCTCAATATAATAAATGAAAGAAATTAAGCTCCGATAGGTTGAGTAATGGCCCCTAGGTTAAACTGTAAGAAATTTCCAGGAGAAGAATTCAAGTTCAGCACGACTCAAACTTGTTTTCCCGGATGGTTATTCAAACACTGAAATATTTCTACATGCCATAAGTTCCCTATCGGTTCCTGTCTCTGTTGCTAAGGCCCAGTAGACTTTCTTATGACTTAGAAACTAATAGGGAATACTTGTTTCTTCAGGGGATGTCAATGTTTTAGTCATCGTCCTTGCTGGTTGTACTTCGTGTGCCATGTGAGTTTTTATATATTTTTGTTGTAAAGATACTGTACAGAGGGGCAATCTGATTTTTCCAATATCTTTATTCTCACCCTTGGGTGTCGCTGCCTGGAAAATGTTTTCTATCACACCAGGTTATGCCTTTGCTTTCTAGACTTTATTAAATTCACCGAAATTCTTAGATTTAAAACCATAATAACTCAATTCTGATTTCTCTTTAGAACACTAATAACATTACAGTTTGTGAAAAGAAAGAAATACTAGAGACTCAACAAACTTCTTTTGTCAGGGAGAGCTCAACCAAAGATGTCAGTTTGTAAAATTTAATTTTTTGACAGGTGGGTAGCTATCTTACAGTGCTGGTGAAATGCTTAACAAACTTAAAAATAAATCTGGGGAGATAAAAGGCATCTACCTTCAGATAGAAAACATAATCCTGAATATATAAGATTTTATAATTTTTCACATCCATAAGTTATAACCAAAGTTGCTCTTCAGTGAGAAGCCAAGAAAAAATAAAACCAATGGACCATTAGGCCATACAACACTATGGACTTGAGTTATTTGACTGCAGGAAACACTGGGTGTCAATGACAATATTCTTGACATTTATACCTCTTGGCATCTGGGTTTAACAGCTGCATTTAGCAACAAAACATACAGAATAACCATCTTCCCATCACTGCTTGTTACCATAAATGACTCCAAAATACTCAAAATGCAAAATCCCCAGACTTTCTAGATCCTTGATCAATAATAAGTGAGTCATTATACAAATACTGCTGGGATGATCAGCCCTTATCCGAGAAATGGAAGATAGATTTTCTGATCCTTCCTGGCACCTAATTCTGCTGCAAAATAAATGTGTCATAATTTATTTAAAGTTCAGGGAAAGGAGAAAAGCTCATGAGTTCCTGAAGCCCACTGTAATTTCTTTATGGAAAAATTGTAAATAGCCACATAACTATTGATCCAAGAATGTACAAACGATAGTAAACATCATAGTCAAGTGGATGAAAGCAAAAATCAGAGAAATCAAACACAAATGTTCCTATCTGTATGGTTGCATTTTACCAGAATAGTTGAAAAAATAGAATCAAAAGAAAAACATTTAAGAAATATTAAAATAATTATAAATTAATGCTTGGTCTCCACGTAAGCATGATGATGTGAAAAACCATTTAGTCTACTGTGCCCTGAAACTCACTAACATAAGAGCAAGATAGAAATAAGCTGTTTTGAATGGCCACTGCCCAATATTCTAAAAAGAATGTACCTAAAGAGAATATACCAAAGGTGGTCATAAAACTTAGAAGATAGAAACAGTATTTGATACACAGTAACGACACTGGTGCTAATAATGTACTTGTATTATTCACCAATTACTAATCACTTACTATGTGCCACTTTACAGATTAGTGTATGTACTATGATATAGTTTTAGAGAGAAATAATAGAGCAAAAAGCAAAAGCTGTGCTCTTGTGAGCTTAAATAGAAGAAACCAATGAGAAGAACCACTCAGGAGGTAGACAAAAACTAGGAACATACCATAACTCTTAACATACCAGTAAGGAGAGGAGCTAAATTTGACTGAATGAAAATCTGTTTAAGGAACAATCAGATTATTAGATCCCTTACCTAGTATACTTGTGATTTCTCCTCCATTACCTGAAAACAAAATATCTTATCCTTTGTGGAAACTGTAAATTAGCAAAGTGGAGGGAAGAGAGGAGAGAACATACTAGAAGCACGAGAATTAGTAACTGATCACACATTAAATAGGGATGGCCAGCAGCTATGGACTGGACTATGTTCTTCCTGACCCTGAATTCAGATTGAACCACTACTTCCCATTGTGAAGTAGGCCTTGGGAGGTGATTAACTTTTCATGTGTTCAGAAGAGTAGGGCCCCTGTCATGGGATTGTTACTTTAATAAAAAGAGACAGTAGTAAGCCTGGTCATTCTGCACATGCGTAAAGAAGAGATCATGTAAGCATGTGTGAAATGGAAGATATCTACAAGCCAGGGAGTGGACCATCACCAGCAGCTGACTACTGGTACCTTAATCACAGTTCTTCAGAATTACAAGGAAAAAAGTCTGCTGTGTAAGCCACATAGTCTATGATATTTTATTAGGGCAGCCACAGCCCTCTATGTGATCCACCAACCTTGACTGCTTTCTTCTGATTGACTCAGACATGTAAATGTGCTTCTTTTGAGTATATTTGGAAAAAATGGGGGAGAGATCCCTATGAAATAGTTATACATGCATCAACATCTATCACATAGGTATTCATTCATATTGCAATCAATCTAAATGCTTCTTTTTTAAATGTGAATGGGAAGTTAAGAACTACTGTAATCTTAGGGAGGCTCTTGTTTTTAAAAAAAACAGAGAAAAGAGAAACAGCTTTAAGTGAACAGAAATTCAAATGTACACTTACATTATCAAGGTTTTATCAGAAATGAAAGAAAATAGTACATCTTTCAGCCAGATTCAAATGATAAGGAAAAAACTCAGACAAATGAAGACATAACTGTACAAATACAAAACTCCAAGAAAATGGCAAAAAGACAAAGTAGGAAAGTACCTAAAGTAACCTCTTAGGAAATTATATACAAAGGCAGATAACTGCAGAATCAATTCAGAAGTGCTAACTTCTTCATTGTATTTTCATTTACCATCCAATGTAGTGATGATTATAATGATGGAAATATCAATGTTAACTAAGGTAACATTGTACATAGTACATTGGAACTGCTATGTAAATTTTTTGCTATACTCTTCAAGAAATAACAGCACCACTAATTATTATCAAACACCTCAATCTATTAGTTCCACATTTTCTGAATCCACATTTTTTGATACATTTGCCCACTTACTCCAGTCTGGATTGATATCTTTCTAGACATTGTACTCCATTGTGATTTCCTTGATCTTCATTTTATTGTTTTCCATTGAGTACCCCTGATTTATTCCTTACTCTTTTCTTCTATTTCCTGAATCCTACATCATTCTCTTTGTTGGCTCTGGACTGTGTTCAATTAGACAAGGTAGAGTTCTATTCTTTCATGCTATCTTTCTTCCTCTCTGTGTATATTTTTTAAGTGAGTGTCTAAGAGTCAGCAGAAATATGTCTGCTCTCAATTGACTTTTGTTATGTTCAGTTGGTTTTATCAGGTCAAGTTCGGGTCTGCACATATTCTTCTGAGGATGTTAGAGTTAGAACTATATAGTATGCATGTAGCTTTTTCACATTGACGTCTTCCAATTAACAACACGAAATTAATGTCCCTCAATGTCTTTTCAAGATGTAAGACATCATTTTTTTCCTGTTTGAATATGCCACAGTTTGTTCATTCATTCACTTATTAAATAATGCCCTGGTTATTTGTAGCATTAGGTAACTAGAAATAAAGTAATTATAAATATTTGTGTGTAGGTTGTATGGCCCTATGTTTTCTGTAGGTTGTATGGCCCTATGTTTTCTGTAGAGCATTTACTGTATGGTAAGGTAAAACTGTGCTTTTCTTTGTAAGAGACTTCCATAGTACACTTCTGTCATTCCATTGTGGATTCCTGCAAGCCATTAATGGAGACTTGTCTTGCTTTACATCTTTTCTAGTCATTTGGATTTTAACTATTCTAACATTGGCATAGTATTATGTAACTGATTTCACTCCCAATTACCTTATGGCATGTTGAATATCTTTTTATATGTATAGTTACTCTGTCTCTATTTTCCTTAACAAGGTATCTGTTCAACTATTTTCTGTTTTCTAAATTGGTTGTTTTCTTACTGTTAAATTCTTAGAGTTACTTAGGGACTTTTAAACACATCTTTTATCACATATGTATTTTGTATTTTTTTCTTCAGCTTGGGATTTCCATTTTCATTCTCTTAACAGTACATTTGCAGAAGAAAAGTTTTTCATTTGGATAAGGTCCAATTTACCAATTTTTCTCTAATGGAAAGTATACTTGTCAGGCAGTACAATGCATTATTAAGTAACAATGATCATGAGGGTATAACACTAATGTGAGAAATGAAATACAAACAGAAATCAATGTACGGATTGTAGGAAAGAATTTATGCCATGGAAAAATACAGTGTTTAAAATCATAAAGGTAAGATAAGAAGGAAAATATTTACCTAACAACAATGGGAAACACAAACATAGTTTCTTATCTTGTATTTTAAGCCAAAAAATATAAATATAAAACATAGAAGAGTAAAAATCCTAGGATAAAATAAGAACAAATACCATATGTTAGTGTGTTGAGAAATCCATAAAGGTAAGCCAACGGTGGGAAGTTAATAGCTTTGGCCATATAAAAATAAGAAATGTGTCAAAGAACACCATAAATCAATTTTATTTTGAGGTAAGTAGATGAATTATATTTATTACATAGAGGAATAATATCACTAATAAGTTAAATAGGTATCAAAAGATAATAGAAAGAAGTGGAAATAAGAAATAACCATGAAAGTGTGGTAGTGCTCATCTGTAATCATAACACTAGTAGTGTTGGGGCAGGAGGATTGCAAGATCATCCTGGGCTACAGAATAAGCCCTTGACTCAATAAAAATGAAATAAAAGAAAATTTACTGGCTAGCTCATTTGTAAAAGAGAATAAATTAAAACTAGAACTAAAATCCTAAGCAAATAATGACTAAACAAATAACGATTATATAAAAATTAAGAATACAATAATCTTTCCGGTGGGGAGAGAGATTGTGTATAGATATGATAATCAGCAAAACTTTTGAAAGCAAATTTTGTAACATATCCAGAAGGCTTAATTTCAAGTCAACCCTATGATCCAACAGTCCTATTCTGTATATTTCACCTAAAAAGAATTTCAAACAAAATTTAAGGTTTCTACCACATTTGTAAAATATGGGAAAGCCTTTGCCCAAAATTCTAAGTGGTTTTCTTAAGGTAGGCCAATGTTTGAACTAAAAATGTCAATGGCCAAATACATTCATGGGTACAGACTAGATTCCAGTGAATAACATTGGTAACAAAAGCAAGTTCAGAGAAAAATTTGTTATTACATACACATAAAAAGCCTAGAATACAAACTATCAGAAAAAAATTGCTGACAAGGTTATCAGAGATGATGTGCTGTCATTCATTTATTTGTATTTTCCAATTTTTATAAATTACTTAAGGAATCATCTTTAGAGGTATTCATTTGGTAAAGCTTGAGAGATAGAGGTTGAAGAGAAAATGAACTTCTAATCAATCGAGGTAAGAACAGTGATCATGCTGAAAATAACTTCTGCCTGAATGATTTGTTTCTAAATCAGTTCTAATCCAATGAGGTGATAGGACCAGCCCAGAAAATGCTTCAATGACTCAGGGAGCCTCCTCTCCTTTATCAGAGAGTAACATTGGCAGAGGGAAGTACGATGGTTATTAAATGGTGATCCCACAGAGCCTATTTGACAACAAACATTTAGCTTTCCCTTTCCTTACTGTTTAAGATTCTGAAGATGCTTGACATTTCTTGTCAAAAATCCACCCATCTATCATGCACCACTAAATCTGCATGGTGTCCTACATTTGAACTCATCTTGTACAACACACTCTGTTGACAAATGTCTTTTTTCCTACATCCTTGAGATGTGATGACTCATTCCTTGGTGGGTGGTAGGTAACTCTGCCCTGGGTCACTAAGTGAATGATTTGGAAAGCGTGTGTGGCTGAACTTATTGGAGCTAAATGATGCAGTGGGAAAGATGAGGTCATAGAAAGAACAGTGCACTGCAGATTGTCAAATGGTGCATGGCAGGCGTCAGAAATGCGGTGCAGATGGAGAGACTGTGAATACATTTCAGGTACTGCAGCAATTAGAGCAAGCAGAAATCCACACAGGTTCCCCTTGGATATTGGAATATGGTGTCAGTGTTCTCAGAAATACAGATGGTGTTTCAATACACATAATAGCCTTACCTCTTACCATCTGGACCGAAAAAAAAAAGTCTTTCTACTTGGATTCCCTAATTGATGACCATGTTTTAATGCATTAGTAGCAATTAGAAGTGACATTTTCTACTCTTTTTATTTTTTTAACTAATAATGTTATCATTCCTGTTTTCTTTCTCTGAATTGCTTTTGCCAGACTTGCCACTTGCATTCAGTACTCTCTGCTCTGCAATTCTATTCTGCCCCTATTCATGAGCATATTTGTAAATTGAGGTGGGGGATAGTACAACACCCATTTCTCCTGAGAAAGGAGACATGCTCATGAATAATGTGGATTCATCAACAAACAGTGAAAGAAACACAAGCTATAATATTGTTGCATAGTTACAGAGGAAGGTACCATTTCTTGAGCTGCACAGAAGGCGGTACAAAGCAAGCACACAAAACACCATCCCATCAAGGAAACATGAACCAACTTTAAGATACTGATTTTCATTTTGTTCTGCTTATATTAACAAGAAAAAGTCAGGCTTTTTTAAGCATTCCTTTGCTCCAAGTTAACTTCATAAGACCAGTCTGATAGAAGTTGCTTGCAGACATTTATTTCCTACAACTAAATTTTGGCAAAAAAAAAAATTATTAGTGAGTAATTTAAAAAATCAATAGGAAATAAAGGTGTTGTGGTTGAATGATTGCATTTCCAAAAGATATCCTGCAGGCCTAAACCTTAATTCCTATGAACTTGGCCTGATTGAAAATAGGATCTCTGAAGGAATCATGCTGAATTAGGATGAGATTTAATCCAATGACTCAGGCCCCTGTGGGAACACAAAGACATTCCCCCTCAGGGAGAATGCTTGGTGATGATGGAACTAGAGGTTTTAGTGATAAAGCAACAAGCCCAAGAATGCTATATATGCTTACTAGCAATCTAAAAATGAATGAACTGGATTGATTGTTGCTTAGTTCTTCAGAAAGAGCTAATCTTGCCAACATTATTATGTATATCTAATCTCCCAAGTATTGAGAGAATGTTTGTTTTGTTTTTTGTTATTCTTCCACTTTTTTGTGTGTCAGTGGAGATTGAATTTAAGGCCTCAGGAGTACTGGGCAAACACTCTCCCACCTGATCTATATCCCTACACTTCTCTTTTTGAAAAATTTCTTCTAGTGTGTTTTTATGATTGGTTCTAATTTTGGCCTACTTTGAACAGTAATAGTGAATGAAAACAAGGAAGAATGACTATAACTCCATCCCTTTTTCATTCTTACATAATTCTGTTGTGAGACACTAAGGAATCACAAGTGATCAGGGCATTGTTTAGAGTTTGATTCTCTGAGCGGGCTCCTTAATAGAAAAACTTTTTAAAAACTCTTCAGTTCATGGCAGGGCTCTCTCACCCTTCTCCAATCAGCCATACCACAAGGTGCATGCAACTACACCACCACTTTCATAAAGCTATTCCATAGATCAGAGTACATTTTTACAGTCTTTGTAACAACTACTCAAATTTAATTATCATTTAGGAGGAGGATGCTCACCTTAGGAGGTAAAAGCATGACAGTGAAATTTCCTGTAAAGGCAGTAATGGCTCCTTTCAAAAACTTAGTGAAGTCACTTTTCATGTTGCTATGGTATCTAATCTCTTCTAGAGACATCTGTGGGTTTTTCCCCCCTCATGATGACATATTGCAAAGATATGTGCCAGCATAGTGGTTCTCAACTTTCCATACAAACTACCAAGCCTTCTTTTATAGCTGAGGGTCAAAGGAATTTAGTGCGTGGCAGAAAATAAAGTAAATCACCTGCAATTTCTAAATAATCTTTTTAATCATTTCTTTTTGCCCAGTTACAGAAAACTAATTGAAGCTATAACGAAATGCTTTAATTATCTTAATAACAGACTGACACATTCCCACATGAAGGTCTCCATCAGGACTTTTACTGTGGAAAATGATGTCTAAAAATATGTGCCGAGTAATTGATACCCAAAAAAGTTAATTACTAACTGTTCCAACCTCTGCTTTATTTTTTTTTTAAAGCCACACTTAAAGAAGTAGAGTGGTTGCTTAGCCTTGGCTTTGAGTTCTAGAGAGTTAATCTTATGAACTATCCCTACACAGTTTTGTTGTTGTTGTTGTAGTTTGTATTTGCAGAGTGATCTGAACTTAGATTTTCTGGGATGATCTGTATTTTTTCAAACTAATATAAACTCTATGGCTTCAAGATCAGGAGAATCTTAGCTAAATTAATCTCCAGCTACAGTGAGTCATTCACATGTAGACAGGGAAACTGGTATGTAGGAGACACATTGGATGTTTAAAGTTACTGCTCAAATGCCAAAGTATTAACACCTATAAAAAGCCATGCCAGAATGGTCCCATACAGAACATCTAGATTGAGGGGACTATAGTTTTATTAATGTCATATATTAGCACCTGTTCTGCATCCTGCCATTGTGCCTCTTATGTGAAGAATTAGTGATTTGGAGGGTAGCAATTCATTAAAAAAGAATCCGGCTGGTTTAATAAATAAGACTTTGGAAGATATGTCATTTAGTTATATAAAAGGGTTTTTCATTTCACCTAAAGTTACCTCCTTGAACCTTGCAGGTGCAAATGATATTACATTGTACAATGAGCAGTCATTATTGACACAGATGTCTTATTTTTAGTAAAATGGCTCCTCAGAATATTTAACTGCACCTACACACAGAAAGAAATCTACATCTTAAAAAATACAGTGGAGCTGTCAATTTGAACATGCAATTGCATAACAAACTTTATTAAAAACTTATTTCAGGAATCCAGGCTGTACACCAAGAACTTTCCCTTTTTCTCTTAAGTAATTTTAACAAGTCAATTCTTCCTAAGTATAGCTTGATAAATATTTTGAGAATTAAGTGAGATCTCTTGATAATAACTAATTGTCCAATAATTTTATGGAAGGAGGAGACTGAAAATGTTAGAAATTCTTAGGATAATACTAATCTCAAGAAATATAACCAGGAAAAATGTAGAAAAAATAAGACAAGTCATTATGTCAAAAATGAACTTTACAAGTTTGGTGCAGTGGGGGGGGGGTAGGATAGCGGGGAGGTTTGGGTGGGAGGCGGGGGAGGATGGGAAGGGATGGGAAGGGGAAACAAAGGAGCAAAGGAGGAGGCTACAATGCTTGATAAGAAATGTACTCATTATCTTGCCCATGTAATTGTAACTCCTCTGTACAGTATTTTCACAATAAAAAATAAAAATAATAATACATATCACCACAAAAGCATAATTAACAAACTCTTATTCAAATCATTTGGGCTTTTCATCTTTCACAATTTCTTTGATAACTACTTTCAAATTATGTATAAATAAATGGGAAATGAAAACAAGGGCAATAATTTTATGTGAGTTGTTTTTTGTATTTTTGGCAATAAAAAACACCCTTTACTAAACTCAGTTTCATAAATAATATTACCTAGAACATATGAGGAATTCTGAATTGCAGCTGAACAGCTGACACAAAAACACATTTGGAATTGACCTCTTCTTTTAGACTCCTTTGGAACATTCTACAAAACTAAATTCTGAATCCATCATTTCCCACGCTTCCTGAAATGAAAAACTAGATCAACTTACTTTGTGCTTCCCTTTTCCCCAAAAACACATTTGGAATTGTACTGTAAACACATAGTATCTTCTTTCAGTTCCAGACACTCTGGTTCTGACACATTCAGAAACAGGTTGTATTCTCCTGGTTCTAGACCTCAATGTTTGATGCCTTAGAATTTCATTTTCCTTCATTTCAAGATTTCTAGTTGAAATATCAGTATATTGAATGAGTGACTTTCCCTTAATTTTTACTCCATGTATTAGTAGGAGAAAGTTGAAGCTCTTATAACAAATACATCTCAATATGTAGTATTCTCCAAGTAGTCGTGGTTCAAGGGGGAGGGGGGTTAGGCAATCTGCCCCATAGAACTATTCAAAGACCATGCCTGATGAAGCAATTTTACCATCTTCAAATTGTGCCTTCTGATCTTGCTCTACTTATGGTGTTTTCTTGCACAAAAGTCAATATGAATTCATTCCTGTTTTTCCAGAGTAAATAGGAAAAGGCAGAGAGACTAAGGGTTGCAAATTTATTTAAAAGAATGAGTTAAAGTTTTGGTACAATATTTACAATCACCACTCAAGATTCACTCAGGTGATACTGTCCTGCTTAGGAAATGATTGAATAGTCTTAAGCCAACCATGTGCCCAGAAAGAGAAAACATTCTGGGGAAAAAATAAAGAGTTTGTGCACACCAAGACAGCTAAAGAGTACCTCAATCATATCCTGGGTGAATATATTGGGAAAAAAAAAATCTCATAAGAAAGTAAACCATAAGTCTTAGAATTATTTTTTGTTCATCCTCAATATGGCATATGGGAAACAAGAAGGGAATATTTCTAGTATCAGACAAGTGGCATAAAGCCATTTTGCTGGAGAAAATGACAGAAATTGCTTATTCAATAGTCATACTTGGAGAACTCAACATGCTTACTCTTGTCCACTGAGCACTGGGAACTCTCCTATCCAGTTCAAGGAAATGAAAGAAACCCACGGCCTGTCTACAAAGCCTACACATACAAGACAGAAGTGAAAAGCTCCAAGCACATCAAAGTACACAACATCAAGAAGCAAACTATTGCATGAATATTATTATCTGAATATTTTCAGAGTAAGATGTCCAAGAGAAAGGGGAGACAGATATTTGGACACATGCCGACATATTTACGAAGACAGTGAGTGAATTCAATCCCTTTTGTCCTGGCTAATTCTACCAAGAATTGTATAAAACCTGACAACAATATTTTCAATTCATCCAGCTAGGGAGTTTTATTTCTCAATCTTTAAATGTTTATTTCTAACAATAGTCACTGTTTCATACTTGCCCCCAGTCAATGGCTTAGGACATTTAAATGTAGCCATTATTCCCATTCCTGAGACTATCATGATCATCACCTAAAATCTAACAATGGCATATACTACCCACATCCAATTAGGAATAACCTTCAGTTTAATTTCTGTATTTAGTACTTTGTGTGATCATTTCTTTTGCGTGGAGCAAATCATGGCTTCCAATTTACCTGTGGCCTCTTGCCGTCTGACCTTAAAAGGCCCCAGCTTAATGATATGTTATTTGTAAGACTATTCCTTACCTCTCCACCTTCAGAGAAATTGTATTTTTGTGTTTTATCTTCTACACTGGCAGAATTTAAGGAAGTAGAAATGGGAGGGACCTGAAATCTAATAGCAATTAATATTCAATACATAGTCACAGTCTCTGCAAACACATCACGCTGTCAGGCAATATTAAGATTACGAGAAGTACTATACTTAGATGAAAGGAAAGTTTGAGAAACAACAGAACTATGTAATACATCTCCATAGCAAAGTATATGTTTACTTGGTACTCATAGAAGCTTGGGAAGTGGAATCTGTGGGGTTCTTTAAATACAAGATCATGTCATCTGCAAAGAGGGAGAGTTTTACTTCAGCTTTCCTTATTTGGATCCCTTTTATGTTTGGATCTTGTCTTACTGCTGTAGCTGGGCATTCTAATACCAAATTCAAGAGAAGTGGAGAGTGAACATCCTTGTCTCATTCCTGAGTTTAGAGGAAATGGCTTTAGTTTTTCACCATTAAGTATAATGCTGGCTGTAGGTTTGTCATATACAGCCTTTATTGTATTGAGGAATATTCCATGGATTCCTAGTTTTTCCAGAACTTCCAACATAAAGGGCTGTTGGATCTTATCAAATGCTTTTTCTGCATCTATTGAGATAACCATGTGGTTCTTATCCTTGCTCTTGTTGATGTGATGAATTACATTGTTTTGCATATATTGAACTATCTTTGCATCCCTGAAATGAATCCTGTTTGATCGTAATGTATGATTTTTGATGAATTGTTGAAGTCAATTGGCCAAAATTTTGTTAAGAAGTTTTGCATTGATGTTCATCAAAGAAATGAGCATCAGAAAGAATGACATTGCATTGCCTCATTTGTTAGGAAATGGAAAGACTTGGGAAAAAATACATTAAGTGAAGTAAGCCAGGCCCAAAGAAACATAGGTCCCATGGTTTCCCTTATTTGCAATAAGTATATGTCTGGGACAAGCAGAAAAGGTCAAAAGCTATGTACATATGACCAGATAAGATGATGTTAAGTGAAATGAACCCCAAGATAGGGACAAAAGTGGTGTTTTCTTTCTTGCTATTGTTTCTAACATATTTATAATGTACAATGTGATGTTTTTGTTTCTTTGTATGTTCCGCCCCCAGTGTATAACCCCTGTTTTCACTGTATTTGATGGTGCACTGCATCTTGTACATATACTTGCTTGGGCAGGGGAAGGGGAAAAATGTTTAAATAGGGATACAGGTTGACCCATTGTAACAATGAGATGTACAAGATGCTATGTTGAAAAACAAACTTTACAATTTAAGCAGGAAAGGGGAAGGGGGAGTGTAGTTGTGGAGGTGGGAGGGAAGGGATGGTAGGGGAAAAACAAAGGAAGAGGTAACAATGCTTGATAGGAAATGTACTCATTACCTTGCTCATGTAACTTTTACTCTTCTGTACAGGTTTTTACAATGAAAAAACGTATAAAAAAGAAGCTTGGGAAATACAACTATATTCCAACTCAATTCCTTTCTAGAGTTGTTATTAACTAAGTCACAAGTATATTTTGGTACCCGATGATTCACATAATGCTATGTTTTACTTTTGATGCATGAATATGTACAGCTTTGTAAGAGAATTATATTTTCTATGACATAATTTTTTCCAGTCTTCCTATTATCTTCAGAACAATATTAATTGCTTTATTCTTTATTGGTACTAAGGATTATAAACATGAAATTAAAAAGCTAAAAGTACAGAGCAATGCAATGAAGGTTTTGTTTGGGTTTTTTCCCTGACTTCTCCTAACAGAGAAATAACAAAGCAATGCACTGAAGCATCTGCTTGATTCCTATGAAGTGCTGCAATCCATGAACCAATTTTAGACATAACCAAGGAAATAAATACTATTGTATGAATAACGTGTTTCTTTGGGTAGTTGATTTACACTGTCAGAAAAACATAGAACACAACCTATGTTAGTCATCAGTATTTTCATTTGAAACACTAGACTGAATATCATGTGGAAAGAAAGACTGACTAATTCTTCTTTATACCCCAGCATTTAGTATACATAGTACCTGGTCTATTAAAAGTTTTCTAAGCTTAAGAAGACTTAGGGTTGTTTAGTGGTAGACAAAATAAATCCCACTGGTGTACACATGATATCTATAAACTAATTATGAGAATCTAAGAACATACTACATTTTGTAGTAAAGGATAACCTTACAACAAGATTACCTGGATTGCCTAGTGCTGGTAGCTCACATCTGTAATCCTAACTACTCTGGAGGCTAAGATTTTATTATCACAGTTTGAATTCAGCTTGCACCCCGAAGTCCCTGAGACTCTTATTTCAGCAGCAAAAAGCTAGACGTGGAGCTGTGGGTCAAGTGGTAGAGATCTAGCATTCAGTTCAAGCCCCAGGACCTGCTCTTTCTCTACATATATATGTATATATGTATATAAGTATGTGTTTATATATATACATGTATATTCTCAGGAATGGGAATAATAATAATTCTAGAAAGTATACATGTAGGGCTGGGAAGGTGGCTCAGTGGTAGAGTGCTTGCTTTGCATGCATGAGGCCCTGGGTTCGATTCCTCAGCACCATATAAGCAGAAAAAGCTAGAAGTGGTGCTGTGGCTCAAGTGGTAGAGCACTAGCCTTGAGCTGAAGAGCTGAGGGACAGTGCCCAGGCCCAGAGTTCAGGCACCATGACTGGCAAAAAAAAAAAAAAAGAAAGTATACATGTATATGGAGAGATAATATATTCATATATATATATATACACAACTCTATATATATACATTATTTATAATGTAACTAAAATAGGGGAGGGAAGGGATGTGGAGGAGAAAGAGACAGAGAGACAGACAGAGACAGAGAGAGAGAGAATGCCAATAGCTTGCTGTGAAAACAAAAAATAGCTGAGCCAAAGAATGTGGGCAGCCACTAGAAGCTTGAAAAAGCAAGAGAACAGATTTTTAGTTTAGAACTCTCAAGAAGAAACACAATTTTGCCAATTCCTTGACTTTAGCCAAGGAGACTTACTTTGGATTTCTGACTTCCTGGCTATAAGAAAGTATATTTGTGTTATTTTAAGCTACTGAGTTTAAAATAATTTGTTATAGCACTAATAGGAAACTAACACAATGGTGGTGTTAAGGGAATACTCTTTGAAGTGAAATTATTCAGATTCAACCACTGGATCAACCACTAACTTGGAAGTTACTCCATTTTCCATGTTTTGTTTTTTTTTTTTCACATATAAAATAGAGTAACAACAGCTTTTAACTCTCAGGACTTTTATAAGGATTAAATGAAACACTTACTGTGCTTGCCATATGCAACCTGTTTCAAAAATGTTTGCAACTTTTATAACTATTTTGTAATCATTATTAGATTATCTAGTGAGATCAGCTGTTTTACTCTTCAGATTAATTCCACAAAGAATTTGATAAGGCATTCCAAAAACATAGGAGACATTAATCAAAGATAAAAATTATTACTCAATAAAATGCAAATTAGCACTATCAGAAGCAAAGGACAAAACCCTTATACCCAGTGATAGACATTAGGGATGCAGTTATAGTGATGTGAGTGTAAATAAAGTGACATGACTCACTTTAGGCTTTAACAACATATTATGAGAGCTGAGGAAAAATGAGAAACTCAGCTGCATAGGCTATGGGAGAGTTTCAAGCAAGGAGAATTAATGAAAGTGGGCCTTGATAATCTACCAGGATTTAAATTAGTAGAGAA
Organism: Dipodomys merriami; assembly: GCF_024711535.1. Classification (NCBI taxonomy): domain Eukaryota; kingdom Metazoa; phylum Chordata; class Mammalia; order Rodentia; family Heteromyidae; genus Dipodomys; species Dipodomys merriami. Next base: position 42,969,573 of record NW_027202271.1, on the reverse strand, counting down.
TGGGAAAGAAGTGTGTTTATAACTAATGAGTAGGCATAAGTGCTAGGCGCTAACTTCAGAGTGTAGTAAATGCATTGTTCTTGATATAAAGCCTAGCAAGCTCCCTCTTCTCTTGACAAAACTGTATTCAAGTCCAACCCCTATTGCAACTATCTTTTTAAGTACATGATCACTTGTTTGAACTCCCATATCAAAATTCCATAGACTGGGAGGCTCACAACAAAAGTCACTTATTTTTTCACTCTTCTGGAGTCTAAGATCAGGATCTGCAGAGGGCTCCTTCATGGCTTGTAGTTCAATACCTTCTCATTACATGTCTACATATCCTATCCTTAGTGAAGAGGCAGAAAGAGAGAGACATGAGAGAGAAGCTGAGGGGAGAGAGAGAGAGAAGGTGGGGGAGGGAGGGAGGAGAGGGGAACCTTTCCTCTTCTTACAAGGCATCTCATGCTATCAGGTGATGACCTCATTCATATGATGCCATTTGACCTTTTTACACCTCCTACAAACCCTGTCTCCAAATATAGTTATATGAAGGCAAAGGTTTCATTATCAGAACTTTGGATTATCTAATACAGACAAATTTCCATTGCAGTTCCCTTCAACTTTCTTCCCACTTGAATATAACTATTTCCTCAGCTACAAGCCTTCTTGTTGAGTCCTATTTTGGCATATTGAATCTGAAAAACTGGATGTCTTCAGACCTAGAAAAAATTCAACTTCATTATACCCCTCAGCTCAGAAAGGTGGACAGCTTCAAACCTGTGACATCTCAGCTATAGAACGTTAAACTCGAATTCTCATGAAGGAAGTGGCCACTCCTTCCCAGACTTGGCAGTTAAAACCAGCCTCCCTCCAAATTGGTAAGTATCTCCTCCAAGAAGATGAACAATTTGTGAATGCAAAAGTTTCCTTTAACTTTTTCAAAATAACTATAATAAATGTGTCTGGAAGACACCTGGATTATGGAATGTGAATTATCTAATTTCCAAAGCATTAGGTCTTGGTAAAGTATAGCCTCATTTCCAGGTAATCTCAAAGTGCCCATTTCAAAGTCCTGTTACTCAAATCATAAATTTGTAAAATGTTTTAACTTGGTCACTAAATGAGACTGGAAATGGTAGGTCTTAATGTTTTTTTTTGTTGTTGTTGTTTGGTTTGGGGTTTTTTTAGCCAGTTGTGGAGCTTGAACTCTGGGCCTGGGTGCTGTCCCTCAGCTCTTCAGCTCAAGGCTAGCGTTCTACCACTAGAGCCACAGCACCACTTCCAACTTTTACTGCTTTATGTGGTGCTGAGAAATCGAACCCAGGGCCTCATGCATGCAAGGAGCAAGCACTCTACCACTGAGCCACCTTCCCAGCCTGGTAGGTCTTAATGTTTATTTTACTTTTGCAAAGGGAAAGAGTAAATTGTTACAAAATTGAAAGCAATTTCTAATGGTCCTACCTGAAGCTAAATAATCAATTTATATATAGAACAAATATTTCTTAAGTATTCATTTCAGAAAAACTGAAATTATTGTCAGAAGAGCAGAAGAAACATATCCTCACTAAAATAATAAATACTGAACCATATCATGAGCTCTCTGTTTAGCAGAGAGACAGAACCACAAGATCAGAGCTAGGGGAAAACTATAACAAATAGGGACAAAGTGAACAGTATAGGGTGTATTATTGAAGTTATTAGAGAAACAAACAATATTGATAACAGAGAAATATTATTATTGTGGAAGAGAAATATTTACCCTTTCATATATTCCCCTTTGCCCAGCCAGGTGTTTTCTCTAGCCAGACCTCAGAATTTCTTAAGGAAGAAATGATTAACTTTGCAATGACACTCAAAAGTAGTCACTGAAACCTTTTTGTAGGGCAGTCACTGAGCTGTCATAGTGATAAGGCCATACTCATAGCCCACTCTTCAATTTTCTTCCTTTCCCTTCCTGCCCCCATGATAAGTCTGGAAATTCAGCCCATACTTGTCCAAGCATCTATTCTGATACTTCATCTAGTCTAGGTTCTATAAGTGTAGTAGAAAGCTCCTTAATCCAGTCTAAACCATACATTATGTGACAGCTTATAAAAATGACAATGGATCAAGAGAAGGCACTGTTCCAAAAAAGCAAATAGTCAGAATTCCTTCTTTATAAGGTTCTATCATTTTCTAATAGGGAACTTTCAGGAGGAGGATGGTGGGTGTTTGAATTCAGGGACTAAAACCATAGACCCAAGACTTCATCATCAAAAACAGCTTGATCTGAGTCTTACATGAAAAGTAGGATGTTCTAAGTGGAGGGTAGGAGTTGGGGGTAGGAGGTAGCAAGAACAGGCAGCATAAGGAGAGCATTTGAGAGCAGAGCAAGCAGTATTAGCAAGTTTTTGGTACAACTGTAGCACAGAGTACAGGAGTACAGATGAGAAGGCTCACTGAACCTTTGGGTAAAGAAATCCTGATTGTCATGAGAATATGATTGGATTTTATTCTGCAGGTTATCAAAGTAATTAAAATAATTTAAGCAAAAATAATTTTAAAACACACTATGTGGCTAAAGAGAAAAGAATGAAATTAATATTTGAGTAGCAGATGTACAACAGTAGAACAACTATTGTAAGAGTTTTAGGTACTTCATACCCTTTCACTTTGAGTCTTCTCAAGATAACTTTGTGAAAACAGAATAATTATTTTACTTTGCAGTAGGACTGGGGCTGAGAAGATTGCATAGAACTTAGCCTGGAGTCTCAATAGCCAGAAAATGAAAGATTGGGAACCATGTCTGTCTCATTTCAACTTCATATTCTCTTTTCACAATAAACTGTCTTTCGTGCTAGAGGGAATAAAGAAATCAATATAAACACAAAGAAACTAGGAGGTAAAAGTAATAGAAAAACTAATTACATGTGGTAGAGAAAGGGAGATGAAGAAAACACTTGATTTGTGGTGGAGACAGTAACTATATGCACATTACCACAGAACAACGAAATGAGGGTGGTTAGTGTAATCAGATGGTTATATCTAGAACAGTAGACTACCTGTGTTTGGGGTATACACTTATGTATCATCAGCATAAGAATAGCATTGCTCAGTATAAGCAAACAGGATAAGAAGAGAATAAGAAAATAAGGGTACTAGTGAACCCCTAAGAAATCACACCAGTTATATTACTTTTTATGGATGTTTGAACAGAGAGAGTGAAACATTTTATTTTTTTGTCAGTTGTGGGGCTTGAACTCAGGTCCCTGGTGTGCTTGAGCTTCTCTGTACTGAAGGCTAGAGGTGTACCGCTTGAACCACAGTGCCACTTCCAGTTTTTGAGTAGTCAACTGGAGATAAGAGTCTCACGGGGACTTTTCTGTCCCAAACTGCTTCAAACCACAATCGTCAGATCTCAGCCTCCTGAGTCGCTAGGATTACAGGCATGAGCTACCAGTGTCTAGCTGTAAGGCATTCTTGAAGAAGAAGAAAACACTTGAATTATTAAACATCTGGAAATTTCAAAAGGGAAACAGATTTATCTAATTGTATGAATTCCCTTGGCATCCACAGGAAAGCCTAGGAGAACCATAGATTGTTAGGAATGCCTTATCACAAAAACACTTTCAGCTTGACATGACAGGAACAAAGCTGGAGTAAAATTAAGTCAAGCTGCAGGATTTCTGGTATTCTGTAGACAAATAGCATGCTGATTACCCTCCTCAGCTCAAGAACATTATCTTCTTAGAAAAAGCAAGAACTTGTCTTAAGAGGCAGGGAAGACATTAGTGAGTAGGAAGAGGGGAATTGCCAAGGGGCTAGGGCAGTGTTAACCCTTTCTAGCACAAGAGGGCACTTACTGGTTACTGTAGCAGGTTGAGCACAAAGAATGTGTGGAATCCTGTAGAGAGGGCAATAAACAATTTGGTAAAATCCAAAGTAATTTATGTACACTTGCATGTTAATTTTCTAGGCTTTATAACAAAACACAAACTTCACAAGTCAAAGCAGCACCCATTAGAGTTCTATATTCCATTATATGATGTATAGAAAGGTTATGATGAAATCCATTTTTTTAATTGCAAGAGAGACTTTTTTAAAGAAAAATGTGTAAGGGGATGAAAAAGTGAATATGATATGGTCAAAGTATATTGAATGCACTATAGAAATATTACATGAGGGGGAGTATAGTCATGGAGATGGGAGGGAAGGGATGGTAGGGGAAAAACAAAGGAGCAGGCAACAATGTTTGATAAGAAATATACTCATTACCTTGCTCATGTCATTGTAATCTCTCGGTATGGTATTTTCACAATAAAAAAACTTACTAAAAAAAGAAATATTACATGAAACCCCCTACATTGTACAATCAATACACGGTAAATAAAAATGTGGAGAAAAGGGGCTGGAAGCATGAATCGAGTGGTAAAACACAAGCTGGTGAGCATCAGGCCCTGAGTTCAAGCGGTCTCCCCCTCCAAAAAATGGGGATATAAAGAAATACTGTTCAAGTCTGTTTATGGGGCTAAAACTGAGGTGGTAGCAAGAGCAGCTGCTCAGGATTGCCTTTCAAGTGCATTGGTTATTAGCAGAACTGAGTTTCTTCTAGCCATTAGACTCAGGTCACTGTTACTTTGCAAATGGTCAAATGAAGACCATTCTAGGATTCTAGGGTCTGCCTTCATCCTTTACCATATGGCCCATTTCAACTTCAAGACCATCAACAGGAAAAATCCTTCACACTAAAAATCACATAGTGAGGTAGAGGGCAATCATAAAAATCCAATGTATACCCTACAGCATTAAGAAGGTTAGGATAGAGGAAGGCATGGGAAGGATGAGGGAGGATGATGGAAGGGGTAACACTGATCAAGATGCATTGCATTAGAAAAATGTTTTGCTAGCATTATTTACCATAGCTAAGATATGGAACCAACCCAGATGCCCTTCAGTAGTTGAATGGATCAAGAAAATGTGGTATATATACACAATGGAATTCTATGCCTCCATCAGAATGACATTGCCCCATTTGTTAGGAAATGGAAAGGCTTGGAAAAAATTATATGAAGTGAAGTAAGCCAGGCCCAAAGAAACATAGGTCCCATGGTTTCCCTTGTTTGCAATAACTAGTATATGTCTAGGACAAACAAAAGCTCAAAAGCTATGTGCATATGACCATATAAGATGATGCTAAGTGAAATGAACCCCAAGATAGGAACACAAGTTTTTTTAAATCTTCCTTGCTGTTGTTTTTAATGTACTTATAGTGTACCGTGTGATTTTTTTTTTGTTTCTTTTGTATGTTTTCCCCCTGGTATAACCCCTGTTTTCACTGTATTTGATTCTGATGCCCTGAATCTTGTATATACATTTTTCTAATTAGGGGAGGGGAAAGGAAATAACAAAATGATGAAATAAGGATATAGATTGACCCATTGTAACAATGAGATGTATGTTGAAAACGAACTTCACAACTTGGAGTGGGAGGGAGAGTTGTGGAGGTGGAGAGGGAAGGGATGGTAGGGGGAAAACAAAGGAGGAGGTAACAATGCTCAATAGGAAAGGTACTCATTACCCTACTCATTTAACTGTAACCTCTGTACAGTATTTTTACAATAAAAATATATACAAAAAACTGCTTTGCTGAATAGCAACTGCTTTAAAGGTTGAACAGCAACTCCTGTGTATAACTATTTAAAGATACCAAAATTAATTTAAAAATATAACTAAGTAAAATTCATACTTCTTCGCTCTCTAATCAGAAAGGATGATATCCTTTTGAAAATTTCACCTAATTAGAACAGGTCTACCAAGGAAACCCCTCCCTTAATTTAAAGAAAATTAATTTGGGATCTTAATTAGATTTCTAAAAATCCTTCCACAGCAGCACCTATATTTACTCAACTAACTGGAAGAAGCTGTACGGGAGAGGAAATTTAGATATTAAAGCACAAGCGGCAAGCCTGGTCCAATTCTTCCGGCCTTTCGAGACTTTCCTGTAGCCCTCTACTGGCAGGCACTCCCATGGATCCTCTATCAGAGCAGAAATATGTTTGCAAAGTCATGGTCTCAGCTACACAAACAAGGCTCTAGCAGAGTGGGCTGGAAGCTGGAAGTTTAGAGGCAGCTCTAGATAGTTCCTTTGAGAGCAGCAATATTATTGGCCATGTTTGTGGGAGACAAGCAGGATAGGATGTAAGATAATTGACAGAATCCTTATTCCCCACCAGTATCAGAGAAGTCTTCTAGTTTTATGCTGTTTCCAATACTTATGTAATGCTATAATGATCCAAAGTAACACTGATTATCGTAGAAAACTGGGAGAATTTGGAATGCTCTCCTGAGATGTCTCAGGCTACTTCAAATAAAAGTGTTCATGTTCCTATGTGAGAGAGTAGAATAACATAGAAGTCCTCCGAATGATGTGACAAAACAAAAGGAGATTATGTGTAAAAATCATGGGACCAAAAAAGATATCTTCATTTTGAATTACATCTGGAGCTAAGAGAGCATACTTTTTGTGGGGGAGGGGTTGATAAATTGTCTTTAAGTTTGTTATCCTAAGTAACAGTTTCATCAAGCAATTGTTTTTGAAGTTAGACAAATTGTGATTTCCAGAGGTTAATGTGCTTCTGTAAAAAAAAAAATACACAAAGATCAATCAAGCAGACAGAGAAGTTGTGAGATGGAAATGAAGAAACACAAGATAATACTCAGTAAGAGCATCACCTTTTAACATTTCTACTTATTCATCTCTAATTATATGCTTAAGCAGCCAATAAGAAAAGCACAAAATTAAGGAAAAAGTTTTGCAGATCTTACTTTTAATTCCAGGCATTAAACTTAAAAAATGTGCACATCATGACAGTGTCACATTTACCTAGAGATTAATGAATTCCTTTGCTCAAAGACTTTTCAACACAGGCAAGTAGAAACTCATCAATTCATATTCATCTAAGCCTCTGCTAAAGTGAAGCAGAGATCATTTTTAATGGACTAATGTGTCCTCTGATTATTTAATCTACCTCAGCAGGGCCAACTGTGGGGGGATTAACATCCCCCATTTTATGACTGATGTGAAAGAATATTATTATTTTTTATACCAGTACTGGGACCTGAGTGCTGTCTCTTCTTTGTTTTGCTCAAGTAAGCCACAGCTCCACTTTGGGTTTTTTACTAGTTAATTGGAGATAAGAATGTAGTGAATTTTCCTGTTTACACTGGCCTCAAACTGAGATCCTCAGATCTCAGCCTCTTGAGTACCTAGAATTAGAGGGGTGAGGCACAGCCAACCATCTTGAAAGTTACTGGAAACAAAATCAACAACAAAATCTGCAACCATTAGCCATGGTACCTCTAGTGTCAATTGTAAGAAGCTAAATACTATTGTATCACTTTTCTGGTTTACCTCACCTCTGTGTCATCATATATTTCCATTCCCAACAGAAATCAATCAGTCCAAGACCAAAAAAAAAAAAAATGCTTCCCTGCTCTGCCTACATGCATCTCAAAAGCTCCTTTGTCAGTGCCTTAGCATGTGTGATTCACCAATAGATACAAATGTCTATGTAAACCTTACTTTCTATATATACCACTTGCCTTTATAAAAGCCATCTGATATCCACTCACACCAATTATTCTTTATTTGATCAACTACTTTATATTTCTTTACCTAAATTATCAGTAACCTATAGCATAGGTTTGTTTATTCACTTACCTTGTTCTACACTATAAAACAAAAGGTCTATGAAGGGAAGGACTCATTTAGTTCACGATCAAAATTCCTTGACTCTAAAACATGCTCAACTCTATCTACTGAGGTTTCTCAATAAATAGTCGTGAAAAAATGTTCACTGATACCGTTACTATCATGTTAATCTGCAAGTCTTTGTGTGTCCTCCTGCCTTGATTATGACAAGGATATCTCATGCTTATTAAAAGATTGCTGTGGGTGAAGAATGGATGAAAGAATTTGTAAATGTCTTACTATGAGCCTATGAAGTGCATATTAGGATTCTCTTTATATAGAAAAGGAAACAGCCAGAGAGAGAGAGAGAGAGAGAGAGAGAGGGAGAGAGAGAGAGAGACTATGACTTGATTACCCCAGGACATACCAAGGGTCTCAGTCTTGTCCTAGATGGCTGTAATCACTTGCTTTGGGCATCCTATAGCTGAATTGAATATGACAATTGACATACACAAGCAAAATCTTTTCCATATTCCTTGAAACTGCATTTTGTTCCACAGGACAACTAACTGATGTGCTTATTATGGCCCTCTCCCTTCCTAATGCCTCCATATGGCACTTCTTGTGTACTTCGCAAGGAACATCGTCTAGACAGCCCAAGTTTAAGAAGGCACTTTAATTGGGTGTAGAAAATGCCTCCATGCAAAGAAAAGTATACTCTAATTTGAGCTCAGTTCTTTACTGGATAGTAAAAGAAAATACTGGCAAAACATGTTATCAGATTATAAAATCGATATACATAATATAGAAGAAGTTTTTATTTATTTTTAATGCCAACATTCAAGAAACACTATGCCTTGTAAATCCCCTCTTTAACTGCCAGCAAAACTACATTAAATCTGAGTTTGAAAAACAAACAAACAAACATTTGTTTCAGTATTTTCTGAAGATCAAATGAGAAAATAAGTGGCTGGAATATAGTAAGTGATCAATATATGAGTCCTTGACTTTGTTCTCTACAGATTCCCACGTACACCACACCACACATGCATATTCACACTCATACACACAGAAAGACAGCACACACACACACACACAGCACACACAGCACATATTCAGCAAACACACAGCACACATCCACAGAGAGCACTCACACACACACAGAGTATACACATAGAGCACACACAACTCACACAAAGATCACACAGCACACACAGAGAGCATACACGCATCATTCTATGCTGTGCATGTTAATTGATCAAAGACTGTATTTCCAGTAAGACTCATTTAGTATTTGCCCTAAAGTTATCATTTCTAAAATTCTTGGTTAACTAATCACTTGCTCATATCTCCAAGTCATTGTTGTCCAATGAGAAAGCAAAAATAGACCATTTTGAATATCATAAAATCTATCTCTTATTTCTTACAGAATAATGAAAAGAATTTTAACATAATTAAAAATAACTTCAGCAAAAACCAGACAAATATCTGGAAGATCCTTTGCTGCCTAGCATATATTTATATTCATTATACTTAAAAGGCATAAATGTATATTTCCATAATTTGGGGACTGAAACAAATGTGGCACTATTTTAAGATAAATGCTATCTTTTCCATGGTTTAAAATTACTGAGAAAAAGCATGCAGAATAAAGAACATTTGAGAAATTTTCTATAAAAATATAAGTATTCTTCCAAAAGTTCAAAAATCTTTCCCAGCTGCTCATGGACAGTTAAGTGATTTTTATTTCTCATTTTTTCTTCAGTGAACATATTGGATTAGCCAATTATGAAAAATGACAAATACTCAAAACTTTCATAATTTTTAACTATATCTAAAATGGGCTGATGATCACTAGGGCATACAACATTACTTCATTTTTTGTAGTTTGTAGTGTAAATCTAATGTGTTACAAATGTGAAGTGAAAAGAGGCATTAGAATGGAGAAATAAATAGAAAGAAATATGATTCACAGGAGAATTACTAAGCTTATTCCTAGGTTTGGTGCTAAATTTCTGTGAGAATTTTTCTTTGTACTTCTAGTGCATTCAAATATTTCAATGCACTTATTATCATGAATAGTAAGGCCAAACTTACAAATTCCATCTCAGGAGACCATACTGAAATCAGTTATGACAAATATTGTATAGGAGCTGGGACAAATACCTAGAGATGGAGGTGGAATGCCTTAGATCCTGTACTACAAATATAAATCAAACCAGATTTTATGTAATGACAACATAGTGATTTGATTTCAGGAAGAAAAAGAAAAGATTTATCTTTCATTCTAAACAACCAATAAATAAAATATCTCATATTGATTACTAAAAAGCTTTCATGTATTATATTAATACATTTTCATGTATTATATTAATACAGTTAATATAATTCTATTAATACAATTTCTGTTATGCATATCATATCTTTTAATATTTACATACGTATTGGACTCATATATACATACTAAACTTTTGTAATGTAAGACACTTCAACACAGTGACATATGTTATATTTTCCTTCACATGATAATCTAGTGGTATGCAAAGCTAGTGACACCATCCCTTTCTCTCTCCCTCTCTCACTTTTTCTCTCTGTCTTGTGGCTCTACGATCATATATATATATATATATATATATATATATATATATATATATATAGGCAGAAGCTCACCACCTTTATATTCCCATTCTACAATATTAAAAGTGAAAAGAAAAGGTCCAGCAAAAGAGCATCAACTTTTTGAAGCAGATTAATTGGAGATTAAAGTTATTGTTTATACCTAGACATACTAAATGCACATACTAAATGCACTCATACCTGTCTTTCTTGTATAACAGACTAGAAACTACTTGAAGCTAAGTGGCCATGTGTCTTTTACAGCTCAATGCTTTTAATTACCAAAAAGAAAGAGGAGGTGGAGAATGATCATATATATATATATATATATATATATATATATATATATATATACACACACACATACACACAAATATATATACACAAGATTATATGAATAAATGTATAGTTCATGTGTATAATTCCATATATACTTATATATGGGTCTACATGACCCAACCATATTGAAGAATTTTCCAATGAAATGTAATAAGCACTTAAAGTACCAGACAAGCCATAACAATCAACTTTTATTCTAAAACCAGAAAACTTAGATTTCATTCTAAAAGTACATCTTAAAGTGGTAGGCCTAAAATCTCTTAGGGGTTAAACAGGTCTCCAATATACCCTGGAGCTGCTGTCTTTTGCTGGGTAGCATGGCAGAATGGAGAATACTGATTTATCAATTTGAAACATATAACATCCAACCTATGGGATTTTGTAAAGATTAACTTAGTTTACAAAATAATAGTTTATAAAAATGAGTTTATAAAAATCCAGAAATACATGAGCAACGAATATTTACCTGGTAGAATGCTCTGTTCAGTCTCGGTATTACAAATGGCCAAGGCTTTTCTTTTTTTTTTGCATTACTTCAGGAAAATATTTACTCATGGATTGCAGTATCAGTCATTGAAAATAACTAATGAAGTATGGAAAGAATTTAGCATTGCAATGTTCCAAAAAAACATTCAATAGAAAAGCCAAAAAAGAAAACTATGGTTTGAATGTTCCATCCAAAACTCATGTTGGAATTTAACTGCCACTATAACACAGTTTTGAGAGGTAGGACCTTCAAGAGGTAATTAGGTCAGGAGGATTAAATTCGTTCATGAGGGATTAATATTGTATGGTGAGGGTGGATTCTCAATTGAGAGAGTGGATTTGTTAAAAGTGAATTCAAACAAAGTTCTTTGTCTAGAGGGTGCTCACTTGCCCTTCTACTACTTTAAAATAATGCATTAAGGTGCTCTCAACTTGAACTGTGCTTCTGATTTCCCAGCTTCCAAAACTGTGAAAGAAATGCACTGTTATTGATAGTATTTTTCTCAGTCTATTCTTTGTAATTTATTCCACGATACTCTGCTACAGTAGCACAAAGTAAACTATAATATTAGAATAATATGCAATAGAATTACAATAGATTTAAGCTCACAATATTAATGTGTTCTTCAAAGAAATTCTGAGTATGTATATGTATGTGAATTCCACCAGGTCTATAGTGTTAATTAACTTTTTATTTTGAAAATATAGAGGAAAGTGAAATACAGATGTTTCTGAATGAACTTTTTATCTCGATAATATAAAGGAACATAAAATACAGATATTTCTGAAGACACAATTGAGTCAACATTCAAAATATTCAAGCTGTTCATTCACTAACCTTTGCTTTTTTCATACTTTTTTATTGTAAAAATGCTGTACAGATGGGTTACAGTTACATGAGCAAGATAATGAGTACATTTCTTATTGAGAAGTGTTAATCAGGCATCTATTATACTTTAATAATTCATTTTGTCCTAGTTGTAAAAGATAAAGTCTAACTTAATATATGTGTTTATAGATAATTTAAAAGTACATGTACGTTTATATAATGCATATGTGTTTTGTGTGTGTGTGTGTGTGTGTATGTAAAACACCAAAGGCTCATAGTACCCTAATAGAAACACATATCACAATTCTCTGTATCAAAGAAAGAAGGCTTCTACTCAACATCAGCTCGTATTTCCGGAAGAGTAAAGCAGACATTCTTTTTTTTTTTTTTTTTTTTGGTTGTGGGGCTTGAAAAGCAGACATTCTTGAATCAGCATAAAAATCAGCAGCTCTGCCTTCTGCAAAAAAATTATTCCTAAATCCCTTGCAAAATCACCACACTAAATATTTCTGAACAGGAATGCAATCAGTTTCTCCTGTCTGCCAAGAAAGTAAAGAAAGCTGAGCTATGAAGTAAAATATTACATAGGACAATGATTTTTACATAATTTTTTTTGATTGGTCGTGGGGCTTGAACTCTGGGCTTGGGCACTGTCCCTCAGCTCTTCAGCTCAAGGCAAGCGCTCTATCACTTGAACCACAGCACCACTACCAGGACAATGATTTTTAATGTATATTTTTCGTACATAATTTGTCTTGTTAAATTGAAGTGATTTTTCAGTTATAAAATATTTGATAATGATAATTGTGTATATATGTGTATGTACATATATATATGTACATATATATAATCTGTCATATATTTTAGCTGTTTGGAATAGACATGGCCTTCCTGCACAACTTTGGTAGATTTTACATTCTTAGATTTCTGTTGACATTAAAAAATGTAAATGCATATGGCTGTAGGTATCCAAGCATCAAGTAAATCTTAATAAATAATAATATTTTAGGGAATAATGACAGTACATGGTCAGTACAGATCAAACTTAAAAATATTTTTCTGCTGAAGTGCTAGAGAGTTAGAGTGGGGCTGGCCCCTCAGACACTGGCATTTGTAATTGGAGATAAGATTCCATTGTTGTCAAGAGGAAGATGGCAGAGGAGAAGCTGGAGGATAAACAAGCTCTCACACAGAAAGCAGTTTTAGTGTTCCAGTAAACAGTCCTAGGCTAGAGAATCACACCAAGTGTGCCACCACAGTACAGAGAATTTGTCCAGAGAGGGAAAATCCAGGCAAGGAGACAGATCTGAGCACTTACCCGTAGGTAGTGGTGGTATGGCCATGGCTGCCATACCAATAGAGAGAGCTCAGGACAAAGGCACCAGACCCAGCAGTGAATGGATTCTACTAAACACCAGCAAGAACTGAGAAGGAGCAGAAATCTTCATCCTGCAGATCACAGACCAAGGACAGCCCAGGAACCAAGAGTCTGGTGTGAGTAGAACCCTGACATCCTCACTCCTTCTCAGGGAGCAGCGGTGGGAAGGCTGCTCCTCCCCCACCACCGGAGATCTCCATCTCTGATACTGACAAAGGCCCAGCCTAGCAACTAACTCCAACTCAGGTCTTGGAAGAAAACAAAAAGAGCCATTTACCATGTCACAGGAACCTGACCTGATCTGCCAGGCTCAGCTCCACTCAGGGGAAAGTCACCCACTCAGGCAGGGAAAGCTCCGCCCCCAGAGGAGTGACTTTCTTTATTGGGTAAACAGAGCCAGAGGCTGTCCCTCCCCACAGCAGCCTTGACAATCAATTGAAATTCAGTAAACATAAATCCGGACAATGGCTCCAGGCTGGGTTCTGAGAGTGTCTCAGGAGCTAGCCCCTCAGGGAAAAACTACTGATTGCTGATAGGCCTTAACCCTACCCAGAACCTAGCCTCATCACATCAACTCCAAGCTAGAGGAACAGCCATCTCCCTCTTTTGTAATACTCAAAGCAGCTCTCCCCATCCCCCACTGAACTAGCCTGGGAGGAGGATCACAAAGTCCTGGGTAAGGCACGCATTTTTTTACCTGCTCAAACAAACTGACTTAAGAAAACAGTCAAGCCACAGGAAAAACAAGCAGACCAAAGACTCCACCAAGAGACTGGTTATAGATACAGGGGAGATACAAGATAGATCTTTTCCCCCACCAAAAAAACAAAAAACAAAACAAAACAAAAAAACCCTCTTTTTTCTACCCTTATTTTTATTTTTATCTTTTAAAAAATGTTTTCTATTTTTTCTCTCATAATTTTTATTTTAGCTGTATATCTGTGTGTGCTTTTTAAAAAAATCTCTTTTGACCTATTGGTCCTTTCTTTCTTATTTTTTTCTTCTCTTTTCTTTTTTTCTCTTTCTTTCTTTTTTGCATGACTTAATTACTGTTCTGCTCATCCGCAGATATATATACCTGTCGTCGATTATTAGACCTTATCCCCCATTGTGTACATACTTAATCCAGAAAATTATTACTCAATTCACAACCTCTTAGGCTTAACTTCTTTAATAGTAGTATTATCTCTTTATACCTATATAATTTTTAAGTATTCCAATTTTAAGAATTTTTATTTTTTATTTTTTCATGTTTCCTTTTTATCTCTCCCCTCTTCTCATACTATCTTTTTCTTCTTTCAATATCATTTCTTTATACTTGCATAATTTTTAAGTGTTTCATTTCTTAAATTTAACTATTTGTTTTTCCATTTTTAATTTTTTTTATCTCTCTCCTATCATTCTGTCCAACCCATTTCCCTCTCTAAGATTAGGACTCCATTAAATTCACTCTCCTTTCACCTCTCCACATCCCTCTAATCCTATTTTTCCCCACAATTCTCCCTAAAACCAATAATTTCTGGTTTGCTGAATCCCTCTTTGATGTTCTTAGTCCATTAATCCAGAGTTGTTTGATGTTGAATAGATTGTATCTGTTGAATTAGATTGTATCTGCAGCCATGTTGACTGTGCTACTACAAGACTCTGGTTGATGCCTAACTTAACATAGTGTTCTAGCACAAAATTGGTGTCATTTTCATACCAAATGGCCAGAATAAGGCAGAGAAACACAAGAAAAATAGCAAGTCTGGGTATCTCAAATCCCACTCATGACAAACAGGTGACAGAACAGTTAATGAATAATCCAGAGGAGAGTTCCCAAAAAGCTCTACAAACACTACTGGTAAACATAGTGAATGAAAAGATTGACAGCCTGCAAAGGACTCAGTGTGAGCGTGATATGGAGGGAGAGGAGGCAAACCAAAGATTAATACAGGAATCTTATGAGCATGAGGAAGTTATTCAATGATTAATACAGAATTGTGTGAGCAGGCTGAGAACAGTCAAAGAGAAACACAAGTATTGCATGAGCAGGATGAGAACAGTCAAAAAGAAACACAGGAATAGCATGAGCATGAGGAAGCTAATCAAAGAGTAATACAGGAATTGCATGAGCAGGATGAAACAAAGATCAATAGAGCATTCGTGGAATCCATTAACAGACAGCTGAAGGAATCCAGAGAGACCACAAAGGGAATGCTGAATGGAGCATGACAGAAGGAAGGGAGTCCAAGGAAACCATAACCAATCAACTAAGTGATTTGAGAATAAACAGTGAACACCAAATTAAGGAAGTAAAGAAGCTCATACTAGATCTAAAACAAAGCTCTAAAAAAAGAATTTGAAGCCATCAAAGCTGACTAATTAGAAGTAAAGGAAATAAAAAACTAAGTAGAATGTCTTGACAGTAGGTTAGACCATGGAGAAGATTGAATCTCGGGGATTGAAGACAGCCTAGGTTTTTTTTGTGTGTGTTTTTTCTTTTTCTTTTTGTTTTGTTTTGTTTTTTGGTCAGCCCTGAGGCCTGAACTCTGGGCCTGGGCGCTGTCCCTCAGCTCTTTATCTCAAGTATAGCATTCTACCACTTGAGCCACAGCACCACTTCTGGCTTTTTTTTTCTGCTTATGTGGTGCTGAAGAATTGAACCCAGGGCCTCATGAATGCAAGGCAAGCACTCTGCCACTGAGCCACCTTCCCAGCCCACAGCCTAGACATTATAGAGAAAGAACATACAACTATCCAAGACAAATCCAAGAAATAGGATATATCTATTAGATATTTAGAAGACACCATCAGAAGGTCTAATCTGAGGATAAAGGGTGTAGTGGAGCACCTAGATACAGAAGTTAATGGTCTAAGAAATTTATTTAACAGGATCCTAGCAGAGAACTTCCCAAACATGCAAAAAAAAAAAAAAAAAAAAAAGGCCTATTCAGAAACAAGAAGCTTTTAGAACCCCAAATAGGCCAGAACAGAACAGGACATCCCACCATCACATTATAACCCACACAGGATCAATTCACAGGATCCTTAAAGTTGTCAAGAAGAAAAGATCAATCATCTATAAAGGGAAACCAATTAGAATAACCTCAGATTTCTTAGCAGAGACAGAGCAAGGAGAGCCTGGAATGATATATGTCACACCTTAAAGAGAAACAACTATTAACCAAGAATACTGTACCCAGCTACCCTCTCCTTCATAGAAGAATGGCAAATAAAACCCTTCCATAGCAAAGAAAAACTGAAACAATGTATCTCCACCAAACCAGCCCTACAAAAGATTCTTAAAGATGTCCTACACATAGAAAACCAACAAGACCACAATAAAAGCCAAGAAACCCCACCCAAACTGAGAATCCAAGAACCATAGGAAGAACCCAGTTGTCACAGCCCCCAAGAAGGTGAATAACATGGAAGGAACTACCAAACACCACTCAGTCCTAACTCTCAACATTAATGGACTTAACGCTCCAATTAAGTGACATAGACTATCTAGTTGGTTTAAAGAGCAAGATCCTTCTATCTTCTGCCTTCAAGAGTCACAACTTGCCCACAAAAACAAACATATTTTGAAAATGAAAGGCTGGAATAAAATCTACCAAGCAAATGGCCCCCATAAACAGGCAGCAGTTGAAATCCTAATATCAGATAAGATAGACTTCAAATTAAAATTAGTGAGAAGAGATGAAGAAGGTCACTACATACTAATTAAGGGATCTCTCCTTCAGGAGAATATTACAATTCAAACTATCTATTCACCAAACAACGGAGCACCCAAATTTATCCAAGAAACACTACTCTCCCTCAAATCTCACATAGAACCAAAGACATTAATTGTTGGGGACCTTAACACACCACTATCCCCACGAGATAGATCAACTTGGCAAAAACTCAACAGAGAAACCACAGATCTAAACAACTGCATAGATCAATTAGATTTAACAGACATCTACCAAATATTTCACCCAGCAGCATCAGAATACACGTTTTTCTCAGCAGCACATGGAACATTTTCCAAAATAGACCATGTTTTAGGTCACAAAGCAAACTTGTCCAAATTCAGAAACATTGAAGTTATGCCCTGCATTCTCTCAGACCATGAGGGAATAAAATTAGAACTCAACATTACCAATCTCTTTCTATGAAGCCATCATAACCCTCATCCCGAAACCAGGCAGAGGCTCATCAAAGAAAGAGAACTATAGACCTATTTCTTTGATGAACATTAATGCAAAACTTCTCAACAAAATTTTGGACAATCGACTTCAACAACTCATCCAAAAATATTATACATGTCAGTCAAACAGGATTAATTTCAGGGATGCAAAGGTGGTTCAATATACACAAAACAATTAATATAATTCATCACATCAACAACATCAAGAATAAGAACCACATGGTTATCTCAATAGATGCAGAAAAGCATTTGACAAGATCCAACAGCCCTTTATGTTGAAAACTCTGGAAAAACTAGGAATCCATGGAACATTTCTCAATATAATATAGGCTGTATATGACAAACCTACAGCTAGCATGGTGAAAACTAAAGCATTCCTCTTAACTCAGGAACGAGACAAGGATGTCCACTCTTTCCACTTCTCTTCAATCTAGTATTAGGATGCCTAGCTACAGCAATAAGACAAGATGCAAACATAAAAGGGATCCAAATAGGGAGAGATGAAGTAAAACTCTCCCTCTTTGCAGATGACATGATCTTATTGTATTTGAAGAATCCCATGGACTCCACTCCCAAATTACTCAAGCTGATTCACAACTTTGGCAAAGTAGCAGGGTATAAAATTAACCCTCAAAAATCAATGGCTTTTCTGTATGCCAATAATGAGAAAAGTGTGGCTGAAATCAGGAAAGCAACTCCATTCGTAATAACCCCACAAAAAATAAAATACCTAGGAATAACTTAACTAAAGAAGTGAAGGACCTCTATGATGAAAACTTTAAAAACCTGAAAAAGGAAATCAAAACAGAACTTAGAAAGTAGAAAAACCTCCCATGCTCCTGGATTGGAAGGATCAACATCGTGAAAATGGCAATACTTCCCAAGGCTATCTACAAATTCAATGTGATGTCTATCAATATTCCAACCTCATTCTTTAAGGAAATAGACGAGGCAATCCAAAAGTTCACATGGAACAATAAAAGACCCGAATAGAAAAACGATCCTTAACAGAAAGAATAGTACTGGAGGAATATCAATACCAAATTTCAAACTCTACTATAATTTCAAATTCTAGCTATTATAATCAAAACAGCTTGGTATTGGCACAAGAATAGACATCAGGACCAATGGAATAGAATTGAAAACCCAGAAATGAACCCACAGACCTATAGCCACCTAATCTTTCATAAGGGAGCTAAAAAAAAAAAAAGAATGGAAGAAAGACAGCCTCTTCAGTAAATGGTGCTGGTAAAATTGGTTAATCACCTGTAGAAAACTAAAGCTAAATCCTTATATATCACCCTGTACCCAAATCAACTCCAATGGATGAAAGACCTTGGAGTCAAAGCAGATGTCTTGAAGACATTACAGGAATGTAATAGGAGAAATCCTAGGTCTCCTTGGCACAGGCCAAAAATTTCTTAATAGAGACCCAGAAACCCAACAAATCAAAGAAAGGCTGGACAAATGGGATTGCATGAAGCTGCAAAGCTTCTGCATGGCAAAGGACATAACTAGCAAGATCAATAGAAAGTCCACATATTGGGAGAAGATCTCCACTAGCCATACAACTGACAATCTCATATCTAAAATATACAAGGAACTTAAAAAATTAAAAACCCCAACAACAAATCTTCAAAGAAACAATTGCCCAATAAATAGTGGGCTAAAGACTTAAAGAGAAACTTCTCTGAAGAGGAAATAAGGATGGCTAATAGACACATGAAAAAAAAATGTTCAACCTCACCCCAGTTTGAATAGCTATAATCAAGAACTCTAATAACAACAGCTGCTGGAGGGAATGTAGACAGAAGGGAACCTTACTGCATTGTTGATGGGAGTGTAAACTTGTTCAACCACTTTGGAAAGTAGTATGGAGTTCCTGCGAAATACTCCACATAGAGCTCCCCTATGACTCAGCAATCCCACTTTTGGGCATTTACCCAAATGATCATAACAAGACCACACTAAAGCTACCAGCACAACTATGTTTATTGCAGCATTATTTACCATACCTAAGATATGGAACCAAACCAGATGCCCCTCAGTAGATGAATGGATCAAGAAAATGTGGTATATATACACAAAATGGAATTCTATGCCTCCATCAGAAAGAATGACATTGCCCCATGTGTTAGGAAATGGAAAGACTTGGAAAAAATTATATTAAGTGAAGTAAGCCAGGTCCAAAGAAACATAGGTCCCATGGTTTCCCTTATTTGCAATATCTAGTATATGTCTGGGACAAGCAGAAAAGCACAGATGATGTTACTCGAAATGAGCCCCAAGATAAGGACATAAGTGGTTTTTTCTCCCTTGCTATTGTTTCTAATGTATTTATAATGTACCATACAATTTTTTTGTTGCCTTATATTTCTCTCCCCTTGTTTTTACTGTATTTGATGTTGGTAAAATTTGGGGAGGAGAAGGAAAATAACAAAATGATTAAATAGGGATACAGGTGGACCCATTGCAACAATGAGATGTACAAGATGCTATGTCAAAAAACAAACTTTACAATTTAGGCAGGGTTGGGGATGTAGTTGAGGAGGTGGGAGGGACAGGATGGTAGGGGAAAAACAAATTTGGAGGCAACAATGCTGGATATGAAATGTACTCATTACCTTGCTCATGTAATTGTAACCCCTCTGTACAGTATTTTCACAATAAAAAACGTATTTAAAAAAATACTTTTCATCCAGAGTTGACTGAAGTCAAGTCTGCAAAAACCCATGGACATGGAAAGCCAGCTTTTCCTATTTATTATGGATACATGTGAGTAAATGTGTGTGTACAATGAATATTTATTATATATGTAAATATCCTTAGACCCTAAACCATGCCTTACAGATAAAGTAGGGGAATGGACTAGTTCCAGCTTTTTTGCCATTAATACCACAATGAGGCACTTCCTATTTAAGAAATGATTAAACGTACTACAATTACAGGTCATGTTTACAAAACTGACACAAAATTTTGTGTCATCTTTCAGACTCAATCCTAGGGAAGACTTTGGGAAAGTGAGACAAATGACCTCCCATTACCAAACTTGATACATGGGTGGTGACTGGCAGTGTTTTGTTGGGACTTAGGTCCTTTATCTGGTAATATTCTTGTATCTATCTCCATTTCTAGTCCAAAACCCTCTATATGAAGCCATGCTTATAGAAGGCCTCATGGCCATGTCATTTTTCAGGTTTCTTTGCTAAAATCACCTGATCGAGAGACCTTGAAGACTTGAGTCTCCACTCTGATTCAGCACCAGTACATTTCCTTTCCTACTCTTTCCTTTATCCTCCTTAATCCCTAGCTTCTTATTCTACCAGTTGACAGAATCCTTTCATTCATGGCTTCCTCCACCACAAGAAAATCCTCTGCCCATTTCCTCATATTGCTTTCATAAATATGAGTCTCCTTTGGCACTGTTCAGTGAGGAAAACTGGCATATCAGAGCTGTCAGCATGTTTTGTCCCTTGCTTATACTATCACAGAATGTGATTAAAAGTTTTGATTGTTAATTTCACTTCAGGTTGTTGTATTAATCTTAATCAATTACCTTAATACCTGCCAGCTCAGCAATCTCTACCTTGACACATACTGCTTTGTTTGTTATTGACTCTTTATATGATTGAATAGAAAAAAACAGTAGTGAGGACATTAACAAAATTACTCAGAAATGAGAAAGGAAAGAGAAGACACTTGTAATATTCAAAGGAAAATGCTGAGAAGTTGAAGAGGAAATGAAGGAGGTTCAAATCCTATAGTGTAGCTGAGTTACTGGATGTATGCTGGCCAGTGACTGATATGGCAGCTGAGATTCATCCACATTCTTCCCAACACTCTCAAAGACTTGAAAAGGAGTCTGGTCTAAGAAGAAATCCCACAGATATTTAAAACACAAACATTTCTCACAACACTCGAGGCAAAAGGTGAAACAGGGCTGGGAAGGTGGCTCACTGGTAGAGTGCTTGCCTCACATGCATGAGGCCCTAGCTTCGATTCCTTAGCACCACATAAACAGAAAAAGCCAGAAGTGGCACTGTGGCTTGAGTGGTAGAGCGCTCGCCTTGAGGTGAAGAGCTGAGGGACAACGCCCAGGCCCAGAGTTCAAGCCCCATGACTGACAAAAAAAAAAAAAAAAAGGTGAAACAGTACAGCAGTATAGCATACTGAACATGGATGAAAGTGAACTATACAACTGGTGGGAAGAGATGGGAGGGAGGGAATGGGAGAAAATGAGGGAACAGATGACACTGTATGAAAGAAAATGTACTGGTTACCTGACTCGTGTAAAAGTTACCCCTCTGTGCATCACCTCTATAGTAACAATAAAGTATACTTTTAAAAACATAAACATTTCTCACTTAATAAGTCAGCTATACTTCTTAAAAGGGAAAGAAAAGCTAATAACAAAGAGAGCCAGGTTGATCAGATCCTCAGATTCATCAGAGCTATCATGAAGGCAACCCTCATAAATGGACACTGGCACATCTGGCCCAGAATATTAGAAAGTGTCCAAGACAGCATAATGGCAAGTCTACTCTACTCAGACAACCACCTACTCCAATCTGGCCTAGCAGGATAGGAAGGATGAATTGGATGGCTAAACTTAGCTAAGGCTTTCCTGAGGTCAACTTCACATGCTTGTGCCTGTACAATCTCCAGCTCTTTCCCAATCCTTGCCATGTTTGTACAGACCCCCTGATATGGTCTCTGTCTTGATTTCCCAATTACGTTCATATTCCCCATTGTCAAAAAGTTGTTACAGACTTCAGATAATGGAGAAGAGTTGTAGCTCTAGCCTGATTTGCTGAACTCTGGATTCTATGGATGAGATCCTCATAACACAGGCCTCTGTGGCCCTGACATATAACCCACTATGAAATCACAGAGCTGTTGGATGACAAGTTTCTATTCATCATCTGGATAGTCTGTATGTTAGTCCATTTGAGCTGCTGTAACAAAATACCACAAACTGCCCAGTTTATAAACAGCAGAAATTGATTTTATCACAGCTCTGAAAGCTGATAAAGTAGCCTTATTTCCTAGCTCTAAACACTCACATAGTGAAAGGGACATGTTAACTTCTTAGTCTTTTTTAAAAGGGCATGAATCCCATTCTTGAAGACACTTCCTTTGTGACCCAATCACTTCCCAAAGGCCTTATTTCTAAATGTCATACCTTGAGGTTTTACTCTAGTTATTTTGTACTCTTTAAGCCCAAACCAACTTAATTGTACAGTGCTACATGACTATAAGCATCTTCCTTGTTCCCTCTCTCCCTAAAAGATACCTTTCTGTCATTTACAGCATTTTAAACAATGACACCTTAGTCTGTAGCTTCACAAAATAAAGTTTTCAAAAGAAGGTCAAACTTCTTTCCCTTTATCCAAGAACCATTCTTGGATATTTTGTGACATTCAGATAGATTTTATAATTGATGATGATATATATAAACACAGTCAAAGTCATTTAATCCTCAAGAAAACAATCAGATACATCTAACTGAATAATAATCTGAAAACAATCTGATGCTTACAAAATTGTCTGGCCAAATGTCAAAAATATCAAGACCATCAATAGTAGAGAAGAACCTTGGAAACTGTTCACAGCCCAAAATCTTCTAAAGATTTATAATAAATAGGTAAAATATGTGCTAGAGGTATTGCCCAATTATAGAATGCCTGACTAGTAAGTGTGAGGCCCTATATTTATTTTTTTATTATTATTTTTTTTGTGTGAATACACTGTACAGAGGGGTTACAATTACATGGGCAGGAAAATGCGTACATTTCTTATCAAGCATTGCAGCCTCCTCCTTTGTTTACCCTTCCTATCCCTTCCCAGCCTCCCCCCCCCAATCCTCCCTGCCTCCCCCCCACACACCAACGTTGTAAAGCTCATTTTCGACATGACAACTTGTACTTCTCATTGTTGCAACAGGTCCACCTGTATCCTTAAACGACTTGTTTTTCCACATCTCCTCTACAAGTTATACTGACATCAAATATAGTGAAAGCAGGGGTTATACTGTGGGGGAGGGACATACAAAGCAACAAAGAGATAATCTTATAAATGCTTTAGAAACAAATGCATGAAAGAAAAAACATTAAAATACATATCTACGGCTTCATTTTTCTAACATCACATTATCTGACCTTTTCCGCTTGACTCATACATATACTAGATATTGCAAATAAGGGAAACCATGGAGGCCCTATATTTAAACTCTAGTTGTACCAAAAAAATCTAAAAGCAAATATGTGTAATGTGGTATCCTTGATGAGACCACAGGATATAAAAGGGACATTAGGGGAAACTGAGGAATTCTGAACATACTTTTATTGCAAATGATATTAATGTTAATAATTTATTAATTGTGACATTAAGTGTAAACATATACTATGAAAAAATAAGATGTTGGTGATAAGGAAACTAAATATGATATATGAAAACTCTATACTAATTTTAAAATAATTCTCTAAATATAAAACTGTTTTGAAAGTACAAGTTATTATAAACAAGCAACAAGTAGAAAATAGGAGGATCACATACCAATGCTGGCCAAGGCAAAAGCACGAGATACTATCTGAAAAGGAGCTAAAGTCAAAGGTGCTGTAAGAGGGGTTCAAGTGGTAGTTAGAGCACCTACTTACCAAACACCAGTATGGCCAAAAAGAAAGCAATGTAATATGACAGTGGTTATATATTTTGCTTTATCTCAGAAGTTATACTTTTTGCCATAGATTTTCCAAACTTCTTTTTTGTCATTAAATTCAAGTATTTTATTTCTTATTAAGAGAATTACAAATCTTCCCTTTCTCCTGAACAGATGAGGTTATTTAAGGTCAGCTTATCTATAAATACTAGGACTTGCCTCATTTGGAGTGGAGAGGAGAACACTTAAAATCATTTTTAGTTAATTATTTATTCCTGAACTTTCTGATTCTTCCTTTTGTGTATTGATTTATGAGAGCACAAGAAAACATCTTGAGTACTTTATAAAGGCTTCATTATGCCTCCTCTCTCTATCTTCAAAACACATATTCTTGACTGACCCATTTTCTACCATCTAAACACCTGTAGAAAGAAGATAATGTCCTTTCCTTTAGCAGTGATGATAATAATGGAGCACAAGCTGACTTAGGAAAGAAAATTAGAAGCTCACACATTTAATATGTTTTGACCTTGAGCAAGTTCTAAAACTGTTGGCTCCTTCTTTACAAAAGAAATGACACTTCTTTTGTAATAATTAAATGAAATACTACATTTAATATTCTTAGCATGGGTTTGGTTTCATAATAAAGGCCCCAATAAATGCTAGCACAGAGGAGAATAAGTAATCATTTTCTTACCAAGTGCAAACTTCTATAAAAAAGGGGTTAACAAGGGAAAAGCATACAAATTTATTTGATATAAATTTTACATGACAGGGAAAACTTCACAGATAAAGGTCCAAAGGAAATAGAAAAGTATGTATGGTTTCATGCAATTTGATGAAAAGTGGACAGCCACAGGGCATTTTAATTGGACAAAAGAGGTCTGATATATTTGTAAAGATAGGGAAGTTAGACCTGTGTGTACAGATTCTTCTGAACAGCTCTGGATCTTTGAGGAAATGCCATTCCTGTTTCTCTGGTTCTAAGATGGATACATCTGAAATAAAGTTTTAACAATCTGCTTCAGGAAAAAGGAATGCAGATGAGAATGGTCTTCCTGCTACTGCTGCTTTCTCAAAGTGTCACATTTTGTGGCAGTGTGTCCTAAATCCTATCCGTAGCTATTGTGTTTTTAGGGCTGTGCCTAGTTATGAGCTTATATGTAACAGAGATTTAAATAAGGCAAAAAAACACCTATGGCTGGGTGCCAGTTGCTCACCCCATAGAATTCAGGCTTTGCAGTTCAAAGCACACTCAAGCAGGAAAGTCTCTGAGACTCTCGACTACTATTAACTACCAAAAAGCTGGAAGTGTAACTGTGACTCAAGTGGTAGAACACAAGTTGTGGACAAAAAAGCTCAAGGACAGTGCCAAAGCTCTGAGTTGAAGCCCAAGGACCACCTTCCCTTACACAACAACAAAACCTATAGGAAATGAGCAGGGAAAATATTAAGTCCCTTCCCAGGTCCAAGTATTCTTAATATGGAGAGCCAGGCAAAATAAGAAATGAGAGGGGTTGGGAAGGTGTCTCAGTGGTAGAGCGCTTGCCTTGCATGCCTGAGGCCCTGGGTTCGATTCCTCAGCACCCACATAAGCAATAAGAAAAAAGCCGGAAGTGGCGCTGTGGCTCAAGTGGTAGAGCGCTAGCCTTGAGCTGAAGAGCTGAGGAACAGCGCCCAGGCCCAGAGTTCAGGCCCCACAACCGGACACACCCCCACCCCAAAAAAAAGAAATGAGAAAAGGCCGAGGGTTCTGATCCCGCAGACTCAGGGAGCACGTGACCCATCACCCAAGAGCCTGCCATTTCCTGGGCTTCCATGAGGTCAGCACAACGCAAGAGCTACAGAAGGGTCACTTCCTCTTCATATGTGTAAAGAGATCACAAAAGGTAGGCTTTTAGATTAATGGAGAAGGAGAGGGAGAATGCAGTTATAATGTTGACATACAAGAAAATGGAACCAAATAGAGTGAGGGGAACGTGGAATTGGAGGAGAATGATGAGAGGGTGACATGAATCAAGATACATTGGAGCCACTGACATCGAATTGAAACCTCAATGATTTTTTAAGTTTTAAAAGGTGGGCTTTTGGGTTTAAAAGGATTCTTTTTTAAATGTATTGTTTATTGTTATTGTAAGGGTGACACACAGAGGAGTTACAGTTACATGTCAGATAAATAGTACATTTCCTTTCTAACTATGTTACCCCTTTCCTTTCATTCAATTTTTTCTTTGCCATCCCCACCCAAAAGTTGCGTTCATTTTCAACATAGTGTCTAGTGAGTATCACTGCTGCATTTAGACAAATGAAGAAATGTTCAACATCACTGGCCATAAAAGAAATGCAAGTCAAAACAACATTAAGATTCCACCTCACCCCAGTTAAAATGGTCATTATGAAGAAAACTTACAATAACAAATGCTGAAGTGGATGTGGCCAAAAGGAAACTCTAGTACACTGTTTGAATGTACAATGTGCAAATTTCTTCAACCACTCTGGAAAGCAGCATGGATGTTCCTCAAAAGTCTAGATATAGAGATTCTCTCTTACCCAGAAACTCCACACCTGGGCACTTATCCAGTAGAACCCAAAGAAGGCCACACTAAAGCTACCAGCATAACCATGTTCATTGCAGTATTGTTTACCATAGCCAAGATACAGAATCAACCCAGATGCCCCTCAGTGGACGAATAGATCAACAAAATATGGTATATGTACACAATGAAATTCTATGGTTCCATCAGAAAGAATGATATTATAACATTCATAAGGAAATGGAAAAGGACTTGGAAAAAATTAGAAAAATTCTGCTAGTTTTGAAATTCACTGTAACATCTGAGCAAAGCAAAAAGAAGAAAGAAAGAAAATGGCATTATCATGCACACTAGTTCTGATTTCATGAGAAATCAGATCTGGTGGTTTTAGCCAGTGAATAAGAATTTGTTTTACACTAATCTAAAATTAGTAAACAATAATCACTTTTCAGTATTGTATAAGAGTATAGGAGACCTGCAATCTACATATCTCCCTAACAACCAATGAAGTAGATGTTTTATCCCACTTTTAGAGAGATAAGATAAAGTAAGAGATTAACGTCATGCCCCTGTGACAGGTGAATAGGTATTGGAATCTAGGTCTAACTTCAGATAACCACTGAAACACTTTATCATTATGCAGGCAGTAGAGGTACAATCATGCACATGACCTATTTCTTGCCCTCAAGGAGCTGACAGTCCAGTAGCGAGTATAGATGGGGTAAAGTGAGTATCAGTGCGATGAGATCACCCAGGCAGAGATCTTCACCCAGAGACAAATAGCATTCATAGTTCACATCACTGAGAAAGGATCAGCTGTGTGAGTACCTTAGCAGTAGAGAGTATAGATTTTTCTTGAGAAATGCCATGATCCAGATAGCAATTTGGCACATCTACTTGAATGACGGTGTATATGGGCCCATACCCCATTAAATAACATGTGGTTTGTGATATTCTGTGTTTTTTTCTCATTTTTAAAAATAGATGTTGATATCCATTCTACCTCACAGAGAAGAAAACTTAAGAAGGACTTAGAATAGCACCCATCCACCCATCTCATAGGTATTCAAATGTTCTACTCTTGGGGTTGGAAATGTGACTTAGTGGTAGAGTGCTTGTCTAACATGTGTACGAAGCCCTGGTTTGATACCTCAACACCATATAAACAAAAAAAATGCCAGAAATGGTGCCGTGGCTCAAGTGGTAGAGTGCTATCCTTGAGCAAAAGAACCTCAGGGGCAATGCTCAGGCCCAGAGTTAAAGACCCAAGACTGGCAAAAAAAAAAAAAAAAGTTTCACTCTTTCCTCTTGGAAGTTAATACAATGCCTAGAAACAGAGAGACCTCAGCCAGTTTTTTTTCTGATAGAGGTTATGGCAACTTTGAATTTATTATAGTTTCCACACATATTTATGTAAGTTGTCTTTTTATTCTAGGTCTATATTATTTTGTATTCAAAAATATTTATCTATGGTTTATTGTCTCTTCATATAGTAGATTATACCCCTGACATTTATTTTAATAAAAGAGATCAAGAAAAGTAGAACACAATATAGGATCCAATAATATTTTTCAACAATTTTTTTACTGTTTTCCCAAAATGTTTTAAAGACTCAATTAAGAAATTAATTCTCAGATCTCTTTAGTCCTCTACCTGTCTCTAAAAGAACCAGAAAAGGCATCAATAAACAACAATTATGATACTAATTTTAGAATTTGAAAAAAACCCAAAGACAATAACTAATAGAATGAATCATAATAATAATAATGAAGTGAACAGATGTTATTTTTAAAGAAAAGAAATATTTCTCTTTTTAGACCAACCTAAATTCTTAATTTAATGTCTGAGATTTATAAAACTAATCATAATGAATTCATTAGCATGATTATGAAGTGCCCTACAGATCTTTAGATGTAATTTTGCTCTATTATAATTTCATTCCAGAACACCATATAATTAAAGTGAATTATTAGTGATATTTTTTACAAATGTCAGAAATTATGGACAGAATTCCAAAATCATAAAAGCTTGAAATAGTTTTATAAACCTACAATTTAAATGTGTACTATTTAAATGTTTGGCAAGAAATATACTCAGTATCTTACATATGTAACTGTAATCCCTCTGTACATCACCTTGACAATAAAATTTAAAAAATTAATAAATGAGTACTATTCAAAGACATCCAACTTCTTAAGAAAATAATATGTAATGACTCTCATTAATCATGGGTATTTATTATTCCAAAATTATATAAATGCTCAGCTGAACCAAAGAGTAGCAGTGAAAGAATTCATGTGAAAGACAAATTAGGACAGAAAATTTCCCTTTAGAGCCACACTAAGGAACTCAGTTTAATGGTGTTCATTCTAATTAGAACATTCACTTTCTTAAAAAGTATTATTTCTTTCACAGCTATATCTACTCTGAGAAAAAGGATACTTTCAAATCACAGTACTTTGGGGGATATTAAAGTAGTGCTTTGGACTCCCAAAATGACTATGTGTAACCTAAACCACGAAAATGTCTTGTTTTAAATTCCCATGGACAAAATTAGTATGAATTCAGAACCACTGTTTCCTGTGGAAAATACTAGTCCAGTACAGAGAATAAATTTTCCCTTAAAATATTGTTGGCATTATACAACAGTTTCAATAACAATACTATTACTTGAAAGGATTTTGTTTTGTTTTGTGTCTTTATAATTATTATTTATCATTATGAAGTTAAATTTTCATCATCTTGAATTTTGTACTAAACTTCTTCAGCAATATGTTTCAATAAGAATAGACTAAGGAAATTAGTGGCAAAGATATCTTTTTCAACTTTACTTTTTTCATTCCTTTTGTGTTCTTGGTTTCTAATATTAGAAACAGATTAATGCATTAGGTAGAGTAGCATGTAGGGCTTAGTGATTGACAAAACTTCTTTCAAGAAGAAATAGTTTGCCTAGAACCTAGAAGGAAAACACACATACTTATCAGTAAGTCAAAATTTGCTTATTTAAAAACATCAGAGTTATTCAAAGATTTTTTTCTTACCTAAAAGCTCCAACTGCCATTGCATATTTGAAATTTCCAAGAAATAAAGCATTTTTGGTTGTAAAAAAGCCTAATTTTACACATTCAAAAGGGAAGGGACTGTTTTGGTCTTTTGTTCATGATTTTATTTTTTTCATTCTGTTTTCAACTATCTTGTTTGTTGCTTCTCAGGATGTGGAAAATCTGATGGTGATTGATGACAGCTTTCCTGTCTTCCAGGCAGTAGAAAAGAAAAAAAACCCAAAATATTGAAAAAGAATTCTGAACAAATGGATAAAAACAAGATATATAGATATAGATGTAGATATAGAGATATATAGAAATATGTTAGAAATTCTAGCTGGTCACAGTGGCTGAAAGTATAAACTTGATAGGCAGAAATGGGGGATCATAGTTCCATGGTCCCAGGCCAGCTTGGGCTTCATCATAGCCACTATCTGAGACCAGTGATGCAGAGAAATACCAAGAGAATCTCAGTCCAGTGCAGGCCAGGCATAAATAACCCACACTAAACTGGTCAGCTGAGAGTGCCTCAAGAGTAATATGACTTAACAAGCACAGTGCCCTGAGTACTGCCAAAATACTAAATAAATACATAAGTAAATCAGTAAATATTAAATTCCTTATGGAGATTCTATCTCACTCTTAGAATGCCAATCATTAAGAAAACAAACAATAAATGCTAATAAAGATATGGGGGGAAAGGCACCCTTAGACAACATTGGTAGCATTCATTCATGCAGCTACTATGGAGCTCATTTTTTTTTCTTTAAAGACTAGAAAGTATAAATATCATATAATCCCATTATACTATTCCTTCACATATATGCAGAGTGGAATTCGATAGATAGCCATAATATCAACAGACCCATGTTTATAGCAGCATTATTTACCATAGCAAAAATATGGAATCATCATGAGCTCATTATCTGATGCTGAAAAGTGATATTTCATTTTTTTTACATCGAGTGATAATATTCTTGGAGAAAGAGAGTAAAAATATTTCCATAGGAAATAAAGCAAGGAAAAATTGTCAGTAGGGACATGCAGTACTTGCAGCATGAAAAAGTACTAAGGGAAGAGCTGTAAGCTAAAAAGAAATGATCCCTGGAAATTTGGATCACCAGCAAAAGCAAAGCATTAGAAGTGGTAAACGTCCAGGAAATGTAAAAGAAATTTTCATTCTAACTTTTTAAAAATATTTACCACTATTTGAAACAAAAAAAAACAAAGTTATTTTCATGATATACTATGTATGAGGGACAACTGTATCTTAGACAAGAATAGAAGAATATGTTTTATAAGAATACAAACTGCCTACATTGTACCCAAAATATTATAATATTAACCTCATGTTGAATTAAAAAATAGGATATATATCAACCCTTAGAGCAGCCACTAAAACATGAAATACGAATAGCTGTAAATAAATAAGACATTGAAGAGGAAGACTAGAAAACATTTCAAATATTACCAAAGAAAATAGCAAGGAAGTTGTAAGTGAACTTACAAACAGACAAACATCTGAAAGAAATTGATAGATCTAAGTAAAATCATATGAATAATTGCATTAAGTGGCTATGAAATAAACACTACAAATAAAAGGAGAAACTTATTAGGAATTGATAAATTTTACAGCCAAGTAAATAAATGTCAATAAGAGATACATTTAAAATATAAAGATAGATATGATGAGAATAACTTGTTGGCAAAAGATATAAATGGGTTTCAGAAGGCTGTTTTGTCAAAATAATACAAGACTATAAATATAAAAATAAATAATACTACAAGGAAAAAAGGAGTGCTACACTAATTAAAAATAGTTCAACAATAAGCTCATTATGAAGATAATGATTATTAACATGTACGCACCAAGTAACAATGCTTCAGATATTACAGAGATAAAACTAAAAGAATGAAACAATTTGTAATCATAATAGATTTTAACAAGTCTTTCTCAGCAATGGACAAAACAAATCAATAAAATGCAATAGAAAAAATACAGAGCCTGAAAAATGTTGTTACCTCGCTTGACTTAATGAGTATTTTTCTGCTACTGCAGGAACAAAAGTCCAAAAAGGATCGTCTCTAAACTAACCAGTAAATGTTGTCTGGAGTGTGTGGCTTAAATGATGAGTACCTGCTAAGCAAACATTCCAAGCAAGTATGAGACCCTGAGTTCAAATCTCAGCAAAACAAAAAGAAAAGTATGCTACACCATAAAGCAAGTATTAAAATATTTGAAAAGGTCAAATTTCTAATTTGTTTATAAACATGACAGAATTACATGTAAAAGGAATAGCAAAATATTTACCACAAACAATCACAAATATTGTAAAATTCAAGAAGACCAAATTGTAAATGGATTGTAAGTGGCCCATTGGCAAAGAAGTGATAAAAGGAAAATTATGGCATATTTGAATTTAAGGATAAAAATACAGTTTACCAAAAATTTAAGTGTGATTTGAAGTAGTTATTAGTGAAAGAGTTGTAGCTAGAAACACTTTTATTGGTGAATAAGACAGGCCTAAAATTTAAAACCCATATTTCCATCTTAAGCTAGAAAGAAAATGTTACTATTTGAGAAGATAAACAATATCAATACACTCCTAACTAAATTGACCAAGATAAAAATCATAGAAGATGTATTACCAATATTAAGAATGAAAGATGGCTGGGAAGATTGCTCACTTGTCGAGAATTTATGTGTTATATGCCAGCAGAGGAGCAGGGGGAGAGGGGAGAAGGGAGGAAAGGTGGGGGAAGGAAGGGGGAGGAAGCCATCCTTACAAAACCTACAGAAATTAAGAGAAAAACAAGAATAGTGTAAACATCCTTGAAATAACACATTTGATAACTTAGATAAAATAGCATCTTCTCTGAAAATTATGATTTTCATAAATGGGCACATGAAATAAAACATTCAAATATCTCTTCCCCTACTAAAGAAATTGAATTTAATATAACATTTTCCTACAAAAAAAGGCTCCAGGACTTAAGTGGCTTTCAATGTCGAATTCAGGCAAACATTTTAAAAAAGAAATATCACCAATTTTATACAATTACTATCGGAAAGCAGACAGAAAATGATGATACTATTATAGTTCTCATCCAGTATTCTTCTTGAATACAAAAATACTTGGCAAAATGGTATATAATTGAGTATAACAACATAAAAAGGATAACATCATAACCAAGTACTATTTATTGCAAATATACAAAGTGAGTCTGGCATTCACCAATTTAACTTAGCATATTAATAGTCTAAAAAGGAAGGAAAACATATGATTATCTCCAGAATGCAGGAAATTCCATATGACAAAATTCAATGGACACTCAGGATAAAACCTTCAGTAATCAGGGCATGAAAGAAAAGTTTCTCACACTGATTTGAAAAAGGAAAGAAACATACAATTAATTTCATTTTTATCCATAAAAGACAATGCTTTATGCTTAAGTTTGGTAGTAAATGAAAAATGCCACTCTCATCATTTATATTTGACATTTTTCTTAGCTATTTAAACCAGACAATAAAATAATAATATAATAATATAAGTAAATAATATTAGAGCTGGGCACTGGTGGCTCACGCCTGTAATCCTAGCTACTCAGGAGGCTGAGACATGAGGATCACAGTTCAAAGCCAGCCTGGGCAGGAAGTAGTCTGTGAGACTCTTATTTCCAGTTACCCATCAGAAAACTAGAAGTGGCACTGTGGCTCAAGTGGTAGGATGCTTACCCTAAGATAAAGAGCTCAGGACAGCGCCCAGGCCCAGAGTACAAGCCCCACAACTGACCCTATCAAAAATGATAATAATATTAGCAATATTATTAGAAAATATTGGAAAAATGGATGCCATTATATTATATTTTTCATAAAAGTAGGATCATATTGTATATATTCTTTCACATAAAGTTCCTGTGCCCCAGGATAATGTTTTGAGAATGATTCATATTTGTGTCAATAATTTGTTTCTTGTTATTGCTGAATATTATCTGTATCCTATGTAATAATTTCCTACAATGTTATTTACATATTATTTTATTGATGGACACTTCTTTTCAGTTGGAATTTTTGTATACCTCAAAAGAAAATTTGACTGTCCTATAAGTAGTAATATTTATGCTAAAGTGTTCGATAAGAAACAAAAATGTTTAAACAGGGATACAAGATGTACAAGACACTGTTGAACAAGGAACTTTACAATCTAGGCTGGGAGGCTAGGGAGGGAGGATGTAATTGTGGAAGTGGGAGGGAAAGGATGGTAGGGGAAAAACAAAGGAGGAGGCAACAATGCTTGATAAGAAATGTACTCATTACCTTGCTCATGTAACTGTAACCCCTCTGTAGAATATTGTCACAATAAAAAAAACTAAAAAAAGAAGAAAAAGAAATATACAGATATCTGTAATTTACTTTGAAATAATACAAAAATAAGAAACATTAAGGGTTGGGTAGTTAAAGAAATAGATCAATATATGTGAGAGTATTTCATAAACTGTTAGTAATATACTAACATTAGGCTGGTATTGAATTCCTTAAAATTCTTTCAACATTATTTTAGGCTTGAATTAGTTAGAAATAGTTGTGTTTTGTTGTTGTTTTGTTTGGGGATTTTTAAAAAATATTTTGTATTGTAAAGATACTGTACAGAGGGTTTACAGTTACATGAGCAAAGTAGAGTACATTTCCTATCAAGCATTGTTACCCCCTCCTTTGTTTTTCCCCTACTATCCCTTCCCTCCCCACCTCCCCAACTCCTTCCTCCCCAGCTCCCAAAGTTGTAAAGTTTGTTTTCAACATAGCGTCTTGTATGTCTCATTGTTACAATGGATCAACCTGTATCCTTGTTTCAGCATTTGTTATTTCCCTTCTCCTCCCCAAATTAGAAACATGTATACACAAGATGCAAGGCACCAGAATCAAATACAGTGACAACAGGGGTTATACCATAGAGGGAAGAATATACAAAAGAAACAAAAAATCACAAAGTACATTAAAAACAGAAGTAACAAAGAAAAAAACTCTTGGGACTAATTTTGCTTAGTATCATCTTACATAGTCATATGTACATAGCTTTTGACCTTTTCTGCTTGCCTGGTAAGATTATTCTAGACCTATATTAGTTATTGCAAATAAGGAAAGCCATGGGACCTATGATTTTTAGGTCTGGCTTCTTCGTTTAATATAATTTGTCCACTTCTATGATGAAAACTTTAAAAACCTCAAAAAGGAAATTAAAGCAGAACTAAGAAACCTCCCATGATCCTGGATTAGAAGGATTAGCATTGTTAAAATAGCAGTACTGTCAAAGGCCTCAGACAAATTCAATACAATACCTATCAATATCCCAACCTTATTCTTCAATGAAATAGAAGACACAATCCAAAAATCCATATGGATCAATAAAAGGCCCCAAGTAGCAAAAATCAATCCTTAGCAGAAAGAACAATG
This sequence comes from Dipodomys merriami, assembly GCF_024711535.1. Lineage (NCBI taxonomy): Eukaryota > Metazoa > Chordata > Mammalia > Rodentia > Heteromyidae > Dipodomys > Dipodomys merriami. Next base: position 42,934,406 of record NW_027202271.1, on the reverse strand, counting down.
CTGGAGAAATATCAATACCAAATTTCAAACTCTACTACAAAGCCATAGTAATCAAAACAGCTTGGTACTGGCACAAGAACAGACCTGAGGACCAATGGGAATAGAACTGAAGACCCAGAAATGAACCCACAGACCTATAGCCAACTAATCTTCCATAAGGGAGCTAAAAAAATAGAATGGAAGAAAGACAGCCTCTTCAGTAAATGGTGTTGTTTTGGGATTTTTGGAAAACAAAGAAGACATGAAAAAGAATATGATGTTAAAAACATTTCATATAAAAATAGAAAATAATGTGTTACTTTTGACCCTGGAAGCAACCATTTTACATCTCTGAAAAGTCAGCAATGTTGAATACCTTATTTTCTTTTAATAGTTGGTACATAATACTGTTCTACCTTATTGAAGACAAATTCCTCCCATTATATTTCTTATCTTCTTTCCCTCCATGGAAATATTTTCTTAGATTTTATTCCAAAATTACATTGAGTAAAAATGGCACATATAAAAAAACTATTGTGAGCAAAATCCCACATATAATGTGATTTGTCGTACAGCAATACATATATATATATATATATATATATATATATATATATATATATATATATATAGTATCTTCATATTTTTTCTTTCCTTTTTTCTTCTGGAGGAGCACCTTTTGGAATTCTACCAGGCAGGTGCTCTACTACTTGAGCCTTGCCCCCAGCTCTTTTGCTCAGGTTATTTTTGAGATCATGGCTCACTTTTTGCTCAAGCCAGCCTATACCTCAATCTTTCATTTATACTTCCCACAAAGCTTGGATGATAGGTATGTACCATCATGACCAACTATTGGTTTATTTGGAGTCTCATCACTTTTGTCCAGACTGGCCTCAAATCATGATACTCTCAAACTCTATCTCTTAAAAAGCTAAGATTATAAGCATGGGCCATAGATGCCTGGTTTATCTTCATATCATTTTAGTACTATAGAGCTTCTAGTGATTTGCCTTCACTTAGTTATTGATATTATTTGTGCCTATTTTATTAATCTTACTGACAAATTTGAGTATTTTCTTTTAGCATTGTCATACGATACTTTCTATTTCATCAGTTTGTACATTAAACTTTTATGATAGAAGATATGTGAAAGTCTATGAATTCCATACAACAATCTCTGTATTCCAAGAAGCATGACATTATAGCACATTAAAAAGTACATTAATAAATTAAAGATGCCATAAAAGAATTTTTAAAAAGTGACCCTGTATTTTGTTTCATACTTTATATCCATGAATCCAATTCCCATAGATGTAATTCAGATTTTCTGATGGTAAAGAGACTTATTTCTTTCTCTGCAAGGATATTCAATTCTAACATAACAGACTCATGTCGAATTTCTGTTCTGGGAAACTCTTTACCTGCATATATGAAATTTATCCTTTTTATTTGAAGTTTATGAAAATGTACTCAGGCAACCAGGAAGGCAGTTTGCCAACATCAAGAACATTCTATCTATTTAATTAGTGCTAGGTGCCAAACGCTTCACATTATCTGCCTCTTTTTAGGCCAGCATAGTGTTCTTTTTGGCCTCCTTATTTTTGGATCAGGGCATTGAACTTCTAGCCAACAAGTAGAGTGGAAGTAAAGTGCCACTTCAGGATAAGTATTTACTTGTCATTTTGAAAGCTCTCTTTTCTCTGCCATGGCAGTTAGAACCACACAGGTAGGAAGTAAATTGTGTCATAAATAAGAATGTTTTAAACAAAGTCTGTCCTTAAAGATCAATTCTTATCACAAAATCTGTAAGCCTTTCTAATGATTTTAACCTTGAGATCTTACAGCCTTTTACCAATGAAATATGAGCATAAATATGGGACCTGAACAGCAGCCTTCAAAGCAATTGCTTTTATCATTCATTTTTCCTTTCTCTCTCATGACATTAACATGTTCTACTTCAAACCTTCCTTTAGCTTGAGTCCTGAAATGCAAGATGGAGCTAAATACATTATATTCACATGCAACTCTAACATGAACAAGGAATAAACTTTTGCTGCTTTATAAATCACTGAGATTCTGAGGTTGTTACCATAACATAACAGTGTAAACAGATAAAGAGATGGAGGTTGTTTTATTACTTTAGGGTTTTGAAAAGCAGAATCTTACTGGTGAGACATGAAGGCTCTTCAGTATGAAAAGAACCTAACTGCTTGCTAGTTGAAATCATTGGGATTTAGTTTTTCCTATGATTTCGTATGACTATATCATCAATGAATGGAATGCTAATACTTTCATTTTTGAAATGATGTCTTACAAGAAATTAGAAAAAATCTACTTAAATCTTACTGTATGTAGGACCTTGAAGAACGTTATCTAATTATCTCACAGAGAAATCTGGAATTCTCTCTATGATTTTAAAACATATTTTGATTTTGACTTTGAAGCATCATTTTCTCCATGTTGCAAAGAAAAGAAAAATGTGCAACATCAGAACCTCTAACAGACACGTATTACTTTCTTTGTAGTGTTAAAAGCAGTGAGAAGGCTGGGTAATAAAATAAATGATGGTGGATAGTCTATTCATTTCCCAAAGAAATTCTTTTCATGTTTTTGGGGAGACATGCAATGTGGTGGTAACTTATCTGTCCATATTTATAATCATAATCCACTGGAAAGTTTGTGTTGCTGTTCTCAGCTGCCCAGACTGCAGCTGAGCTCTCAATTTTTTTTTTTTTTAAAAAACCTCTCCTTCTCGCTCATAGCAGAAGCCTAAGTCTTTGCTTTGTCTTAAAAGCTTCCAATTAAGTGACAAGAAGGAAAGTTGTATTGAGCACTCTGTCACTCAGATCAATTTGATTGCAAAAGACAATCGATTTGTTGTGGATTAGGTTGGTGGAGCGGAAGGCACTTACTATATCAGATGCCTGGAATGTTCAAGATTTGACCGTGATGACTCAGACATCAATGGACCAAGCACTTTCAACAATGTACTTCCCCAGCTCTGCTTTACACACAGCAGAAGCTCCACGTGGGAAGGGACTTGATGCAGTGTGACATCTGGCCTCTTTGTAGTATTCTCAGAGAGTAACTCTTGCATTTTATAGACACTTCTTGCAAATGCAGTGTGGTTTGGGTGCCATGTAGTCCCAAAATAATTACTGAGGCTAAAAGGATGTGATACTCTCATTGATTAGGATAGTCATTCCTTAAGCATAGAATAACTTCAGCTCCCCCTGAAAAACATGTGCTAACATTAGGGCTTAGTGGCTGACCAAAGGAATATCTGGCTGCTCTTCCAAGGAGAAGAGCAGCACTAACACTTGATTTGCTCCATAAATTCTTGCCATGTCTGAGGCATTGTCTAATCTCTGATTTCCTATTCTGCCTTCAATTGGCTACCAGTATTTTCCCCCTGTGGATTTGCCCAACAGTATAGAAGGCCCAGACTTCTGTATCTTTTGATCTCTGTCCTTAGTCTTCATTTTCACATTCAATCTAGTTAGCACAGAATGTGACAACATGTGTAGTGAAGATTACTGGGATGGAAAGTCACTGGTAAATTTAAGGGAAGTATTAGAATGGCAGATGAAAATAGATAAAAATTTCATGGAATTGGGGGCTGTGGGTTTAGCCCAGCAGAAGGGCGCCCGCCCGGCGCGCTCAAGGCCCTGGGTTCGGTCCTCAGCCCTGGAAAAAAAATTCATGGAATTCAACAAAGATGAAGTCCAGACGTGAGAGTGGGTAAGGCATAGGTTGTTCTAGAATAGAAGTAAGCAAGAAACACAAAATCCACCTTACAGAAAGGATAATTTGGCTTGTCCAAGATGAACATATACAAAGCACTCATTGTGTCTTTTCATTACTTTTCTGCAGCCATAATTCTTCATGAAGATAGTTTCCAGTTGAGCAAAGTTAAATCACTTCCCCACCTCTACCAGAACCAAGGAGTTAGACAAAGAATCTTGGCTTTTGTATTTCAATGAGGGTCACATGTGTACTTACTCATTCTATAAAAGCTATGCAAGCCAGGTGCAAATAACTCACACCTGTAATCCTAGCTACTCAGGAGACTGAGATCTGAGGACTTCGGTACAAAGAAAGCCAGGGCAGAAAAACCCCATAAGACTCTTACCACCAATTAACCACTCAAAAACCAGAAGTGGCGCTGTGCTCAAGTAGTAGAGCACTGGCCTTGAGCATTAAGAGACTCAGGGATAGCATCCAGGCCTTGAGTTCAAGTCCCACAAGCAACAACAACAACAACAACAAAAGCTATAAGCTGGGCACCTGGGGCTCAAGCCTGTAATCCTAGCTATTTAAGAAGCAGCAGACAAGTCCATGATGAGACTTTTATCTCCAGTTAACCACAAAAAGCCAGGAATGGAGCTGTGGCTCAAGTGGTAAAGAATACTAGCCTTGAGCACAAAAACTGGGGGACAGCACCAAGGCCCAGAGTTCAAGCCCCAGGACTGGAAAAAAAACAAAACCAAACAAACAAAAGCTATGCAAAGTAAGGCTAATACCCTCAAAGAATGCTGAGGTATACTGGGATGAGGCATGTTGAGATGTCTGGGAACCTTAATTCAACATATAAACTCCAAAAAAAGAATATCTCTTCAGAAATAATTCAGTGTGGATAGTGTTATAGATTAAAAAATAAACACTGTCCAAATAAAATAAAAAAGTAGCTAGTCAGGAACTAACAACTTACATAAGTTGAGCCTGCTTTGAATTCTTTTTCAAATACCTTCCTTGGAATTTTAGGTGTGGCTATAATGATTCAAGTCTAAATAAAAAGGAATAGGCCAAAGCTTAAACCAAATTACCTTACATAAAAGTTTTATTAACAGTATTAAAATATTGGGTTTTAGCTGCTAGGAAAAGAAAAGACTGAATCTTATTTTCAATCTCTCTCTCTTCCTCACACACACACACACACACACACACACACACACACACAGAGAGAGAGAGAGAGAGAGAGAGAGAGAGAGAGAGAGAGAGAGAAAGAGAGAGAACTGATTACAATAGGCAGTGTTGAGCAAAAAAGTAATCAGACTAATAACACATCACTCTCATCCTAATAAAGTAAACTGAACTCAAGTACGATATATCGTTTATTTCATTCTATTTTGCTGGAAAAAAAACCTACCACACCTCAAGATTATGCTCACCTCATTACAAGGGAGTGAATATATATCCTCCTATCTTTTATAACAACCATAGCAATATTAGTGGGTTATTTTTTCAATTTGGAATGTGTGTGTGTGTGTGTGTGTGTGTGTGTGTGTGTGTGTGTGTGTGTGTGTGGTTTGTGTAGTCATACGTTAAAAATACAAACAAGCACTAAGTGATAGAAAAAAAGAGGACAGCATGATATCTCATAAAACTTATTACTGTTGTTTTTCTGAAGTGTACCCATACTCAGGTACCACAAGACACCTGCTATCAATTACTGCAGCATCACAGAAAAGGGGCATTCAGATGAGGCTGCTGCATATTTCACTTCTATGTTCCAGGGGCAGCTGCTAGCCTGCGATGCCTGGCTGACCTTAACATCCTAAGCCAGTTTTAAAGGCCTTCTTTGCTGGCCTGTCACGGACCCACCTCTAAGAGCAGGAGCAGCTAGCTCCATATAGCACTTGTGAATCTGTCAGCTAGCAGGTGCCGTATGCAGCAATCTCTGATCCAGTCTTTGGCGCACAGGCTTTAGCTCCTTTAAAAACTACCAGGGTTTCAATCATCACCAAAGTATGCAGGAACTGACCATCATCCATTAATCCAGAGAATCCACTGGGGAACATATTTTTAGGAACATAGTTAGCTCAAGAACAAAAGCTTTGGATATTGCATGAATAGAACTACTCAGCTAAACTAAACAGAGAGCCCATTGTCAAGTATATGTGAAACAGACTAATGCTCAATTTTCTTATCTCTTTAAAACTAGCATATCCCAAGCAAACAAGGATAGTTCCATATGCCCTCAAACCTATTTGTCCTATTAATTCTTATCCCAATTAAATGTCCATCCCTAAATCATTCAAACTGATCATTTCAATGTTCTTCCATATACCTCTTACTCTTACTTTTCCCTACCCCCATCTTTCTGTTTTGGCCGTATTAGGATTTGAACTGAGAGCCTCACGCTCATCAGGCTGGCCGATATAATAATGCTGAGCCACACCTTCAACCTGTTTTTTTTAACTGATTATATTTTAAGTAATTTATGGTTTCTAGCCCAGACACAAACCATTATCCAACCAACTTTAGGCTTCCCTTAGTTGCTAGGACAATAGGAACAAGGTACCTCATTCAGCATCCATGTGGAGACAGAGTACTACAAATTGTTCTGCCCAGATTGGTCTGGCACTGTGACCTTCCCAAATTCAGCATTCTATGCAGCCTGAGATGACAGGTAAATGCCACTTCACCCGGATGCTGCATGAGAAGCAGTCTTAAGCACTTTTCTGCTCCAGCTGGCCTATTCTCATCATCCTGCATAGCTAGAATTGTAGGTGTGAGCTTCTCTCTCAGTTCTATCTGGGTCTCATCATACAGCCTCTAATGGGTGATCCTCCTGTCTCAGCTTTCCAAGCACATGTGTGTGCCACACAATGTGGTATCACCCATGTTTCTACATGTTTCCACCATAAGTATTATCGATTTTTTTTCAGTTCTACTTCCTTTGCTTGGTTCCCTCTTTCTCCGTCTCTTGAACACATCAATTCCATGATTATAATACCTTTCCTCCCCAAAGCATCATTTTTGCCTCCAGCCTCTCCACTCTCTCCCATCTATTATGTTTCATCTTCTATACTTCTCTGAGACTGACTCTTTCTAAAACACAGAAGCAAACTGGTCTTGCCAGTTTGGAAGCCTCACGATGACATTCATTTCTTCAGTACCACATCCAGCCTTTCCACCCACCACCTGCAGCTACCTCTCTAGGTTGTTCTTGCCACTCTTTCTTGAATACTTTACACGCTCTCAAGCTTCTCCCGTTCACTCTAATAACAGGATGCGTCTCATTAGGAAAAATAGTGAACAGGGAAAAGTTAAATATAAAGAATTACTAACTGCAACTGGGGATTTAAATGAGTGTGGACGGATAAAAATGCATCCTTCAAATTATTTTGAGGGTGACTAAAGACAAAAGGATCTGAAAAATTAAAGCTGTAAGGTGAATACAGCACCTTAGGGACATACATGAAGAACCATCTTCTTCCCAAGGATGGGATGCAGATTTTATTGGAGGGGACAAGGTCATTGCTTGGTAATGGTAGATAAGTGACTCTAGAGCCATTCTGAGGCAGTTTTCTGGGAACTCGCTATCATGGGAAGGTGTCTCACCACAGGCCCTCTGCTATCACCCCACATGCCTGCTGGGGAAAGCTGCTGGCAAGAGCCCAAAGCTGGAAGACCCATAGGGACACCTGGTTAGCAAGCATCCCGGAACTGAGAAGCAATCTCTCTTCTGTTGTAATATTTCTCCAGTACCCTCTACCAACAAAGCTTAACCTCCTTCTATATAGAAAAGGAACAATATTAAAGGACGTAATGGCATTGTGGTAGGCAATAATGGATGACCAGGCAATCACAGTTGACTCTGGACCCAAGAGACCACAGTAAATCACCAACTGGTACATGTTCCCACCTCTCTCTAAGTAAGTGAACCCCTTCACTTAAATCCCAGTTCAAGAGTTGTCCCCATTAATAAACCCTTTCCAACATCTCACCTAAGAGAAATAAAACAATTCCTTGGTGTGATACTCCATGTTACAACATCTTTATCATGACTTTCCTCTGTCACTATCCCATATTATTTATTTATTTCTGTGATATATCTGACAACAGGAACTATGACTTAGACATGTAAGTGTCACAACCCTAACACCAGACATAAAATCAGAGCAAGAAAGTAACCACAGGAGAATTTCAGTATACAAAAAATAAATAAATAAACCAAAAAATCAATACAGAAAAAAAACCACAACCCCTGTTTTCACTGTATTTGATGTTGGTATAATTTGGGGAGGGGAAGGGAAAAAACAAATAGTTTAAATAGGGAAACAGGTTGACCCATTGCAACAATGAGATGTACAAGATGCTTTGTTGAAAAATGAACTTTTCAGAAAAAAACTACAAAGTTACAGAGAATGATACATCTTTGATTGATAGCTTTATACTTACTTTGAATTAAATACAACCATAAATCTCACTTATTTTGTTGCTTTAGCATCCAGAAACTAGCAATCACTTATCAAGTAAAGTAATAAAGTTAGTAGCAAAGCAAAATTGCAACTAAATTGGCCGATATGACTTTAAACCATTTCTTCACTTCTCACTAGACATCATTCCACATTCTATTGTATTTAAAATTATAGTTTCCATAATTGGTAGTTAAATTCATTAAATTTATATCAATAATGTTTTCTATCTTCTTAGGTCCCAAAATGGGAGGCCATGAAATAAGAAATCATAAAACCTCTCTTTCCATTCCCTGTGCTCTCCTTTCCAGTTGGCTTATCATGTCTTCTCCTATTTGCAATTTACTTCCCGTCTTTTCATTTGTCTTCATTAAGGCTCTTAATAGTTGGAATACTAGACACATATTAACTCTAGCTTAATTAAGGAAGATCAAGTGGGTCTCACAAAGGCACTTAATATGGAATGTGAAAATCTAAATCTCTCACCTCTCTCTCCTTTCTTTTTTTCTCCTTTCCTTTTATCTCCACTTAACACTTCTTATCTATTCTTCACCCTCCACTTTATACCTAGCCCGCCTTCCTTGCCTTTTGAGGTGCATGCTGAAATCCTAATATGATCATCCCAAACCCCATGTTAATGTGTTTGTGAGCCAGCAGGTCCACCACCTGCCACTAACTGCCTAGAATTTTAAAATGGCAGCTACAAATCCCAGAGAGACCAAAATTGATTACACCATCTGGATCAGGATGTCAATTTACATCTAATCAACTATGCTTAGTGGGCTGAAGTAGAGTTCACTTTTGTTTTATTTTGTTCTCCTGGTCCCTCCAATAAATATCTCTGCTGACAAACTAGAGAGAAAATCAGTGCAAAGGAAGCAGAGAGTGCTCTAAGTCAGAAACTTCAATGTTTACTACAATCTACTATTGAAATGCCATATAGATCAGTTCTACTTTAACAGCACCCCAAATCATCCATCTTGTTTGAATTTAGGAACAAAAATTAGTTACTTCTGTATTTTGTGTTGTCTCTGATACACAACATAATTCTTAGTACCAATTATATACTTGTTGCTTACATGTCTACCTTATGTAACCACAGGATTTATCTGTGTGTCATCAACGTTCTTAGGACAATAGTATTCATTAGTGTATGTGATAAAGCATAACATAGTACATGGAAAGAATAAGGATGAAACAGCCTCTTTATCTTATTCTCTCTCAATTCTTATGATGTACTTATTTGTTACTTCAGCATTTATTTATTTATTGAGTGCTTACTATATTCTCAACACAAAACTATAGTGCAGACACAGAACTTTACTGCATAATACCTAATGCTATAATGCCATAAATCCAGTAATGAGCAAAACAGACTGTCTATATGGAACTCACTGTCTACTGTGGAATTTCAATAACCAATCAAGTAACCATAAAGTTACAAATTATGATTAATGTTCTTGTCAGTATAATGAGGAGAACTAATTCAGGCTACCTGGTCAAAGCAACCCTTTGATACATCATTATGTGTCTTACAAAATTTGGCTAGAAATCTGAGAGGCAAATAGAGGTGAGGAGAAATGAATAGGAGAAGGGTAAACTCAAATGTAATTTCTTATGGTCCAACACGATGAATATACTAAGAAACGCACTTGTAATGTGGGGTAGGGGTGAATTTCAATGGGAAAGGGGTAGACAAATGGAGAGCTGAAGAAGAGGAAAGAATGTAATCATAATATTCAAAGCATATCCTATGAAACTAGGAAAACTGAGAGAAGGATTTGGGTTGGGCAGGATGGGGAAGAATGATAAAAAAAAAAAAAAAAGTACTATCATCCAGGTGCCAATGCCTCATGTCTGTAATCCTTAGCTACTCAGGAGAATGAGCTCTGAGGATCGCCACTCAATGCCAGCGTGGGCAGGAAAGTCCATGACACTCTTATCTCCCATTAAACACTAGAAAACCGGAAGTGGCACTGTGGCTCAAGTGGTAGAGCACTATCCTTGAGCTGAAGAGCTCAGGGACAGCACCCAGGCCCAGAGTTCAACCCCACAACCAAAAGCAACAACAAAAGTAATATCAATGAAGATACCTTGTATTTATATACTGATTTTTGAATGGTAATCCTTGTACCTCTACTGAAAGATAATAAACATACTTTTTAAAAAGAAAGAAAAAAAACTTGCAAGGGAAACTTTGACAAGAGTGGGAACATGTGTGAAGGTTATAGGTGTAAAGGAATTTGGTGTGTCTCAAGAAGGTCAGAGTGCCTACAAAATCATAAGCAATCCAATCAACGAAATGAAGTTTGGCTACAAAGCTATGTCAAAGTCAGCTTATGCATTTCAACAAGTTTTAGATGTGCAACTAGAAGCTTCAATCAGTTCAGTCATGATATAAATTTTAAATTTTAAGATAGAACTTTGAATTCAAATTGGAAAATGGATTGGATGATCTATATAAAAACAGAAGCAAAAGTAGGAGTTACCTAGAGTCAGGTGGCACATCATGTTGATTACAGAGAACATTGTCTGGGTTTCGTCTTCTCCTTTTAATGCAGGACCCCTGCTACACAAAATTACTTCCTCACTAGTTCCTTTCATGATTGAGTCACAGATTCCTCCATTTTTATTATGATGATTATTATTTGTCCATCGTGGGGCTTAAACTCTGGGCCTGGGCATTGTCCCTGAGCTCTTCAGTTCAAGGCTAGCACTCTACTACTTGGGCCACTGTGCCACTTCCGGTTTTCTGGTGGTTAATTGGAGATAAGAGTCTCACAGATTTTCCCGCGACCATCCAGATTCCTCTTCATGATGTTCCTCTTTCTCAAACTCTGCCTAAGCTAAATCTATTAAAAGATAACTCTTTGGTTTAGAAATTTCAGTCAAACTCAATTTGATCAAAAGCTTTTAGGAATTCTAATGGAGCCTAAACATGGATGATCATTGGAATCATATAAGGAACCTCTATCTGTCATCTGCCTGTGTCTGTCTGTCTAGCTATCTATCTAGCTCTCTATCCATCCATCTGTCTGTCTGTAAGTATGTATATTTTGCAGTAATGGGATTTGAACTCAGGACTTCATCCTTGCTAGACAAAAACTCTAACACCCAACGCATCCTTATTTTTCAGATGGGATTTCTATCTTTTTGCCTGGATATCTTCAGACTATAATGCCTCCCTCTTAGCTAGGATTATAGATGTATACTGCCATACCTTGAAGATATACTTTAAAAAAGCTCACAATGGAGTGGCTCATGCTTGTAATCTTAACTATTTGGGAGGCAGAAATCAGAAGGATCATGGTATAAGACAAGCCTAGGTAAAAAGTTAGCTTCAGACGCTCATCTGAGAAAATAAAGTGAGCATTGTGAAGCATGTTTTGTAAACCAGATATGCAGAGGGTGTAGGTAAGTGGATTATTGTCTGAGCCATGCCCCAGGAAAAACCATGAGACCAATGTTTCCACGCCACTTGCAAGATATGCTACCAGTGCAGAATTACAAATCATCATCCAATCATTTTTTTGTGGTTTTTCCAAGGCTAGCTACATTCTATCTAGTAGTACTCTCCCCTATCAGGGAAATAAATCTACCTTTTAGATTTGAAATTACATAGTGGAATTTTCTAGATCCAGCAGCCACATTTTTTACCAGCTGTACAAAATGTTATTAATAAAAAGCATCTTGATCATGTTTTATCTTAAGGGAAAAAATTGCCTGATTCCTTCTTCCTCATAAGGTGTTAAGACATCAGGTCATATGAGAGAAAGGAAGAATATAAGCTTATGTGATCTGCCTACAAGGAAAAACGAGCAAATTCAAAAACTCCGAGCTTCCAAATTTCCAATCTTCTGCTTCTCGCCCAGAGCCATACTACCTCCCACACCGCACATGCTGTAAACTTTATGTGGCCCATCTGTTAAGTAGTTTGTTTTCCAAATTCATAGGGGCTTAGCACTTCTGGACTGAGTACCAGAACTAAATGTGACACAGATTTTTACCTCTTTAATAATTGTGAATTACAAGTGACTGGTGCTAGAAAGGGTCCGAAAAAGAGGAAATACAGAAATCATGCTGCAGCTGTTACCCATCATGACTTGGGGCAAGGCAAATGTGTATTTGAAGTCCACCATGACAGCAGTAGAAATGCTAAGCGTATATTGAGTTTTCAGGTTGGTTGTGGGCTAAATGTAGGCACATTTTGGCATTTAAAGTGAGGCAGCTTCAGACCATGATGTTTTTCTCACAGTTAATGCAGAGACCATAGATAATAATTATGTTGCTGAGCCTACAGAGAATTGTTACCACTGATCCTCTATTAAACTGGCAAAACAAGAGGATAATGTCTCCAGCACTAACAAGTTGGCAGGGAAGTCACTGGCAGCTCCTCCCACTAATGTTCCATCTGTGCGAACCTTCAGTATGATCCAGAATATTGTTTCCCCACACAGGTTCTGCCTGCAGTACAATCCAGAGAGAAATCGAGCATGCATATCTTCATTGTTTTTGAAAATCACTGCCATTTGGGGTGTGGGAGGGGTGAGCAGTTCCTGGGCTTGAGCCTGATGCTGTGAAGTCATTGTTAGAAGTGACATCAGTGACATCAGCATGAAACTAACCATTTCTAGGCATTGGTCTGTCCAAGTGCCAAAGAAAAAAACAAAAACAAAAAACAAAAAATAAAGTCACAGGAAAAAGAAAATTAAAAAGAAAACCTCTGGATTAAAAATCCAGGCTTCATTTTACAAAATATTTTTGTTTCTTTATGTGCATGCTTAGAAATTTGTTTTTGGTGGTTAATAATGCATGGTACTTTGACTCTCCTCCAGAGTTCTCTGGTTGCTGGCTGAGATTTTTCCTATGATAGCACTGAGGAGAAAGAAAGGCCTGTGAATGCAAAGAGGGCACACAGACTTGTGGAGGTAAATTCTGATTCCAGTCCTTGAAGTGACTGTCACTGTACAGTGCCAATGCTACCTAGGAATGAACCCCAGATTAATTCAAGCAGCAGTCACAGTTGTCTCCTCAGCTCTCCTAGACAGTCATTTCATGTTTGAAAAGCACTTCCTTATGTTGAAATGGTTGTAGTGTATGGCTTATTTATCTTTCCAATGGTTGACCATACCTGGAACTGGTATCATCAAATCTACTTGCATGTCATGATTTTTAAAATAGATTCTAAGTCAGCCCCACTGGAGGCCAGAGGCAGACAAAAATCCTCAGGTTAATCATCAGTGCAGCAAGGTTGGTCACCATGACTCACCTCATGTTGGTGGTGACACTCCATGAGTAATCAGATGGGTGCATATATTTTTCTGGTGCTGAGCACCTTGTGTGTTTCATACGTTTCAATCTCACAATATGAAGTAAGTATTGCTGTTTGCATTTTGCAGATAAGAATACCAAGGCCCAAGAGCTTAACATTCTTTAAAATCTTACACCTAGTTGGCAGGGTGTTGGCATGTGATCTGCCCTCAAAGCTCAAGTTCCTAAGCAGTACACATGCTTCCTCTGGATAAGATAACCAAATGTCTATAAAAGTCATGATCCTTACTCTGTCATGTTTTGTACTACCTTCAGGACCTGTGTAAGGCAGAAATATGGAGGAGACAGAAGAGGTTTCATTTATCTGTTTGGGTTTTTTTTTGTATGTTTTCCTTTAGGGAATCCATTGTGAATACACTTAAGTGGCTTAAACAAGCCCAGAAAATGACTTCTTTATATCTTTTCTTTAATAATCTATAGCCATACTTATACCCTACAGTTATTCATTCTTTTCTTTTCCTGCAAACAAAGCAGAAGCTAAGAAAAAAGATCATTGCTACAAGAGACATTAAGAGATATCTATGCGATTCTTCCCTCTCTGGAAATTCCCATTATGACCTGATTCATCTATCGCAACTCTTATTCATCCAGAACTGGTCCCAGTGGAGATTTTCCTGCTTCCCGTGGTCCTTTGTTCATAGTGACATCACAGTGATTGTCTTTTTACAAGGCTGTTGCTTAATTCTACTAAGGTTTGTTTTTTTTTTCCTTCTGGTCTGTAAATTCCTTGTGAACTAATACTTATTTCACATTCTTAGTTCTGTACCTTATGGTAGACACTTAAATGTACATACTGAATTAATTATTGAATGTAATACAAATCCCTCATGTTATAGAAGAAGAAACTGAAATGGTGGTGCACACATTCAAATGACTTGGTTGTGGAAATGCTGCTTACTCACATAGGCTACCCTTTCCATTGTCAATGCTAAATTGTTCCCCAAGACTTAAAAACAGCCCAGCCTTCTTGCTACTTGGAAACAACAGCTCAACACTAATAGCTGTCTCTTTTGAGACAGCTTGTAATCTATTATTCTCATTTAGATAGATATATGTATCTATACTCACTTAGATATATATAAATATATAGATATATCTATATACATATCTAAATATAAATATATATAGGTATATCTATATATCTATATATATCTAAATGAGTATACACACACAATTTACTTGTCTTTACCTAGATTATAATTATTTTGATATGAGAAATGTACTCTAAAAAAATCTGTCTGTAATGTTTTGGTTACTTGAGTGTTTTAGTTTGGCCAAGTTAATTGTTGTTCATCTTCTCAATTCTTACACTTGTATCATTAGCTCTATCTTTAACCCCCCATACTGTCTCAGGTACCAGACTTTTGTTTCTGGCAATTTGCATCATATTCTCCCATCTCTCTGTCACCTTGACACCTTCAAAGTACTTCTCTAGATCATTAACAATTCTCACAAAACTAACTTAGGCCATTCTGAGATTGGGTCAAGAAAGTTCCTCAAAAGACTCCACATAGAGTTCCCCTATGACCCAGAAATTCCACTTTTGGGCATTTAACCAAATGATCACAAACAAGTCCATACTAAGGCTAACAGCATGACTATGTTTATCGCAGCATTATTTACCATATCTAAGTTATGGGACCAACTCAGATGCCCCTCAGTAGATGAATGGATCAAGAAAATATGGTGTATATATGTATATATATATATATATATTATATATATATATATATAATATACAATGGAATTCTATGCCTACATCAGAATGACATTGCCCCATTTGTTAGGAAATGGAAAGACTTGGAAGATAATTATATTAAGTAAAGTAAGCCAGGCCCAAAGAAACATAGGTCCCATGGTTTCCCTTATTTGCAGTAACTAGTACATGGTAGGACAAGCAGAAAAAGCCAAAAGCTCTGTACATATGACCATATAAGATGATGTTAAGCGAAATGAAACCCAAGATAAAGACACAAATATCTTTTTTCTTTCTTGCTATTGTTTCTAATGTATTTATAATATGTGATTTTTTTATTGCTTGATATGTTCCTCCCCCAGAGTATAACCCCTGTTTTCACTGTATTTGATATCGGTGTCCTGCATCTTGTATATGCATTTCTCTAATTCGGGGAGGGGAAGGGAAAAAACAAAATGCTTAAATAAGGATACAGGTTGACCCATTGTAACAATGAGATGTACAAAACACCATATTGATAACAAACTTTACAACTTCGGCATGGGCGGCCGGGGGGGGCGTAGTTGTGGAGGTAGGGAGGGAAGGGATGGTAGGGGAAAAACAAAGGAGGAGGTAACAATGCTTAATAGGAAATGTACTCATTACTTTGTTCATGTAACTGTAACCCCTCTGTATAGCATTTTTACAATAAAAAACATACAAAACAAAAAAAATTTTAAAAGAAGTTTTATTCATTTTTCTTAGAAGGTATCAGAATTCCAGAGATAATTATTCTGGATAAACATTTGGATTTATTGTTGTTATTGTGCAAGTTGCAGAAACTCCTCGGGATATTTTGAGTGAGGTTTTCTAGAAGTTCAGTATATCCCCAGAAGGCCTGGAGTCAGGAAAGTTTGCAGAAAAGCAAATCAGCTACTCTGTGTCTCCCATTTCCTGTCTCTCTCTCTGCCATTGTTTTCTGTATCTCTCTGTGCCTCTCTAACACACACACACACACACACACACACACACACACACACACTCAGTGCCATTTCTTCTATATAACCACTTTTTCATTCTCTCTCTCTCTCTCACTCTCTCTCTCTCCACTTGCTATTTCTCTATGAACATACAGGAGATACATTACATTATAATATCTAAGTGTATTCATTCAACTAACAGCTATCTCCATATCCCAACTTCAAGATCCTTCAGGACTTTGATCAAGTGTTCCCTATCCCCTAAGGTCTAATGAATTATGGCCCAATAGTCACTGTCACATACAACAGACATGAGTTTGTAGCATTTGATATGACCTCTGCTAGAGAAGGTGAAGAAACAGAAGTAGAGAAAAGTAAAAGCATTGTCTTCAAAATTTGATAATAGGTTGCAGGTTAATTCTAGAACTATACTGATGCTTCTCAATTTACAGTGGAATTATGTCCCTGTAAAGTCATCATAAATTGATAATAGCATAAGTTGAAAATGCATTTACAATATCTAACCTATCAAACATTTAAGCTGCAGAGTATCAGTTGCATCTCCTGATCATGTAACTTATAACCACATTAGCAGCAGCAGCAGAAGCTGGGAGCTGTGGCTTACCCTCTCTGCACAACATAGCAAGAGTGTTGTACCATATAATACTAACCCAGAAAAGATCAAAATTCAAAATCTGAAGTACTGTTTTTACTTAATGTATATAGCTTTCACGTCATTTGGAAAAATAATGAGTGAAACCATTGTAAATTAATAATAACTTTTGCCTGTTAATGGTCTATATTATCTTCCCTTCAGTCAAATAAAATAGAAATACCATCAATATTTGTTCAGAAAAGTGGAAGAAAGACACTCATTTTATTTCAGTGTTTCCCAGTTACTCATACCTCAACATTTTTATGGGCATTCTCTCTTCTACTCAAAACTAATCCTTGTCCTTAGGCTGGAGAATATGAAGAAAGATGTCAAATTTGCCAGTTTTTTTTTGTAATGCTAGGCTGTGGTTCCCAGTTTGTAGGATCCAGTATAACTGCTGAACTCCCAAGTATCATATTCCAAGCAACCAGTACATAAGAGAAGAAATATTTTTTAATCTCACTGATCAGAAGTATTTACATGGAGAGGTAAAAGAAGTGGAGATACATGATTCTTTAACTGGGTGATACTGTGACCAGCTGAAAATCAAGAATACACCTGCCCATAAAGAAGAGCAGAATAGATACTTATTTCTTGTTTTTTTAATGTTATTGTATTGTCGATTTACAAAATAGTTACAGCTACATGAATCAGGTAATAAGTAATGAGTACAGTTCTTTTTGAACCATGTCTCCCCTTCTGTGTCTCTCTCCCAGTTTTTCCTTCCTGCCCCCACCCACAACATAGTCAGTTCATTTTCCACCTGGTGTTCAGTGGGCACCACTGCTGCATTTTCTCATCCTTGTCCCGCCTTTCATGTACCCTCCTTTGACACATATATAAGCACACAAATTGGGACATGATAAATAATATAGGACTCTAGTCATTCACATACTGAGGCCAAAGGAAGATATGCATAGGAATGATAGGCAGAGGCTCAATAGCTGTGTAAATAATATTCTATGAAATGAGCTCCAAGAAAAGGAAAAAAGATACATTTTTAATTACCATTGTTTCTCTGTTTTTGTTTGCTTTTCCAGAATGGATATTTGATAGACCATTCCTAGTTGCTACCATTGCTTTTAATCCTGATCTTCTCTGTCTCTTAAATCTTACCTTCCCCTTCAATAATGTAACAACTAAACTGTGTTAACACTCCCTTTCTGATTACTTTTCACTTTCCTTTGCTCGTTTTTTCAACTTCCTTCTTTCCTCCAAGCAAAGGTTTCTTAAAGGATCAGTCTTCTTTTCTTCATCATATCTACTGTAATCTATTCCTTCCATTTAAAACCCAGAATTACTTCCTAGCTTTCTCACAGAAATTCAATTCCAAATTCCAAGAAATTGCTTTAGACAATTTTCTGACCATTTTAAATTAACTCTACCACCAATTAAAATATCAACATCTCAAAATAAAATGAGAAATTACTGAGTTCTAAGGAAAGAATTCATATTCAAAATACCATGCAGAGTAATGTCCATGGGGAAACTGTAATTTCTGGTATCAGTTAGTCATTTATTCCATGCCTGTGTCAAATCTGCATTGCTTCATAGAGCCTAGAGCAACTGCAACAATTCATTATTTGTTCAATGTCCATACTTCCTGGTAGTGTACTGGATCCTGAGAACAAGAGAAATACCTGTCTTTCTGTAGCACTGTATTACCATTGACTCATACAGAGAACAGTCATGAAGAGTAAAAATGGACAAGCAAATGAATAAATTAAGATAGGTTTTTTTTTTTTTTTTGTCAGTCATGAAGATTGAACTCTGGGCCTGGGAACTGTCCCTCAGCTCTTCAGCTCAAGGCTAATGCTCTACCACTTGAGCCACAGCACAACTTCCAGCTTTTTCTATTTATGTGGTGCTGAAGAATCAAACCCAAGGCCTCATGAATGTGAAACAAGCATTCTACCACTGAGCCACCTTCCCTGCCCCCAAGATAGCCTCTTCTCATATTTCCAAAATTCTCATGCATGAAAATACTTGGACTTTCAGTGTAAGAATGTTTTCAGACTAAGAATGTGTTTGTCCTCATTGGTTTCATCAACTCTTGCATTCACAAGGTCAATTACACTATACTGTCATTTTTAAAGAGGCACAAATACCATAAATGTGTAGAATATTTGTGTCTGGACTACTGTTAGCAGACACACATGCAGGAGAAGCCCAATTGGTATTCTGAAGGTTATACAGTCATATGCACAATCAGATGACTCAATATTTAACATATCAAAACTCAAGTATGCTAATATTTCTATCTCAGTAATAAGGATAATTTTCATCATGGAATAATGTTGTCATGTATTTCTTTCATTTACATAGTCCCTAAGAGTATGGTAGATTTGGGTTTGAGTTTCAGCTCTGAGTGATTGACCTTGAGCAACTTTCATTTCTTCTCTGCCTTCTGTTTCCTCATATTAAAAAATTTGAAGAACAATATGAATACCTACCTTTGGGGGCTGTTGTAAGGATTGATATGATAATTATGTAAGGCTTCCAGGGATTATTAATCTCTTTTTTAATTAACATATATTTCAATATGTCATGCTATAACCTAGTCCTACTTATTGGTTTGGGAATCCATTTTTAATATCTCTATTCTCATACATCTTGTGTTGGTTTAGAATTTAACTCTCTGTATTCAAATTAGCTGTAGCTCAAATGTTATCAGGCTTCAGAAACTAGTATGTTGTAGAAAGAAGAAGTTACATTAATAATGATTATGCAATAAAAATAATTGACATTCCCAGGTTTCTATTCTTACCTAATGAGAGAAAATCTTCAGCTATCAACAGGGTCCTCCAAGCTATCTAAACATTACTGAAAATCCCCAGGGCTAGTCTCATGGCCTGACTCAGGGATCCAGCCCAGCAGTGATGGTTTCTCCTATCTCTTTCCTTTCCTCCATCTCTTTCCTTTATTGGTGAGCTTTGCCTTCCTTTATATCCTTTATTGATAGACACTGTCCTCTATCAAAGGTCAATTTAGTCCAAGAAGCAGAACAAAAAAGAGAATTCATTTTGTCCTCCATTTAGCCTCTCCCAATTAATTTCCACCAGTTTCTTTTCCCTCTTCAGCCAAAAGCCCACAAAATTCACATGCATATTAGCACATAACCAATTTCAGGAGTGTAGAGAGCATAGACTTTTGGGCCCCACAATCCCAACCCAGTTTAGACTTTGCCAGGACATCATTCAGACTTGCTTGTATTATATTTGAACTGTTAAGTGACATATAGCACTGCCATTCCGAGTTACTTATTATTTCTTTTCAAATTCTCCTTCATGTGGACTATATTTTTGCTAATGGTATCAGGCTCAAGAATTATGAGACCAGTCATGTATTCTCTCTCTCCTTCGTTTCTCACAATTAATTCTAATTATTTCTTATTCTACCTCCATAATCTTTCTTGTTTCTGTCTTCTTTCTCAGTTTTCACAGCTGCCAACCAAAGCAAGTCATTAATCACTCTTTCACGGTTGGTGGAAAATTGCTCAAATTTGTTTCTTTCCCTTTCCTATACAATGGTATTGTCATCAGTAAAGTTGTGATAGTGAACTAAACCTTGTGGACCTAAAACTACCTCAGTTCATAAATATCGAAACACTTTCTACTGACTTACATCTCTATTTTTATTCATTTTAGGTAAATCTGATCAACGGGGTCATTTTCTTTTTCCTATTTAAGGCTGGAAACAAGTTGTTAGAAACCAAGTTATACTCTTTTCAAAACCAAAAGCAAATGTCCTAGATTTCAAATGCAGAAGTTTCAGGGATATGCCTGTTTGAAGGCATTGCTATAGCGCTACTTTTATCTTGACTAGGACAAGACAAGTTTGAGAAACAGTTGGAATCATCCATACGCAATTCAGAGAAGCAAAAGCAATATTTACGGCATCTTATTGATACTACATGCCCCAAGAGAAGAGGATGGCATCTTTGGAATCTCAGCATTTAGCTCAGAGAACCTGATAACACAGTTGATACCAGATCATCCTTTTCTGAATGAGTAAAAGAGGTTGTTTTTCTAAAGCATAATTTCAAGCTTCTTCGTAACTTCTATATGGAAGCTCCATTGAGCTCCAGAGCCTATTGGACTCTGCACAATAGTTTGCACCAATGAATGTTCAATCAGATTTAAATAACTGATCTTTAAAAAGTTTATAGGAACATTCATTTATAACTGTAGAGGAAATGATACTGTCAGCATGAAAATACACAGTGTTGTTTCTCAAAATCCTTCCCAACGGGACAAGAAACCATCTAAATACAGAAAATCACCTGGAGGGAATGAATGACACTTCTCTAAAAAACTTCCCATCCCCAGAAGAGAGAATGCTATCACCTTTCCAACTTTGTGCACAGCATCTTCAGACTGCAACTTTTCCTTAGGAGAAAGGGGAAGAGCTGAGCATTGAACTCAGGACCTTGTACTTGTCAGACAAGTGCTCAGTGGAAAAGCACAGAACTATGCACAGCATCTTCAGACTCCATTATTATACTATGGAAGCAAGAAAAGTTGTTTTCCTTCTCTCAAATAGAAATAAAGATTTTTAATGAAAAGTTGTTTGCCAAACAACTGACCAGTTGAGTACTTTGAGGGAAAGTTTATATACATTTCAGGGCTTAAATGTCATAATTATCGAAGCGACTGATAATGCCAGTCTCATCTTCCAAACACTGTTATTTGGAGAATAAAAGAGCATGTAGCCAGGCATTCTGAGCTCATGCCTGTAATTCTAGTTACACAGGAGACTGAGATTCAGAGCATCACAATGCTAAGCCACTCTGGGAAGAAAAATTCCTAAGATATCATCTCTAAAACAACTAGCATATACCTGGGGTCAAGTAGTAGAGCAAGGCATGCTGTTGGCACACACACACACACACACACACACACACACACACACAACAAAACAAAAAAGAACATGAAGTAAGGTTCACATCTGGTACTAGGGTGTTATTACATTATGTTACTGACTCTGATGTAGATTATAAGGACACCTGGATATCAATAATTACCTGAAATCATATCAGTCATATATGCTACTCAATGTGATTAGGAAGAATGCTGTCACAATAAACTCTCATAAGTAAATGTACAGTTCAGGATACAAGAGTCACATGACTCCAGGTGCAAGTTTAAGGGCATCTCAAAGGAGTGAAAGGGAGCTGCCACTGATTTGGTGAGACAAGGGAATTTTTGGACAAAACTGACCATTGGTATTGTACTGGAAGGGAAACAGCAAAGGATATTACTGACCATTGGTATTGTACTGGAAGGGAAATAGCAAAGGATATTAGTTGCACATCTAAGATATTGGATATTTCCCCTTACCCAAATGGCAAAAAATAACATGGCACTCTGGACTTTATTATTTTTAAAAGGAAACAAATACTCAAACAGCTCCTTCAACACTAAGCTCTTAGTTCATCTACTTTGTTTTATCTGTCACCCTTTCTTTATCTCTCTTGGTGTCTGCTCCCTGTCTTTTTAAGTTTGACAATTTCACAATCCCACAAATAGTTCAAAGTATTTTTCCTCTTCTATAATAAAACAAAAACTGTCCTTTGTTTCTTCTTCTCTCTACAATCCAGTTTGCATTTCTTCCTATTAGCAGTCATTTTTAATTCCATGGCTCTCGGCTTCTCTTCTTCATTCCATCTACACAACAGTTCCTGTATTTCTGCCTCACACTGACGTCTCCTCTGTCGTTTACTTCCCTTTCCCAATCCTACCCGTCTGTCCTCCTTTTTTTCCCTCAATTATTTTTTAAAGCTCTGGTGGGTGGCTTTAAAATGTTGCAGGAACAATTTGTTACTAGGAAATTTGAGAGAGGGAGTGAAGCCGCAGTAAAAACCATTTACTCTGATGAGTGTGCTTCAGAGTGTTGGGGGCAGATGGCTGAGTGAAATCACTAGGTGGCAGTGTTCCAGGTCTGATTCCAATCAGACAGCTGTGCCCCTCCCCCTCCTTCCTTAATGTTTATGTCCTATATAGGGATTTTTATCCAGAAATTCATTTGGCTGTTTGCAGCATCTGCATCTGAAATCTAGGACATGTCACATCACTCCTCAAAAATAACATAACATTTAAGGATTTATGACTGCTGATTTGAGCCTGAAGTGGAAAGAGGAAACAGTTTGGTAAATTTGCTTTTTTATTTTATTTCTTTTTGCCTAAAATAAAGCAAGTTTAAGAAACTTCATATATAAATTTGCCGATGAATGAAATTCCAAGTACGAATACAAACATTTAGTTGATGAAATGCAAAGTATTAATGAGTATTTAATAAAAACATGGCTTTTAAGACATCTAAATTGTGATTATTAGATTATATAGATAATTCATAAAGTGTCCTGTTGAATATTTAGAACTTTTGTTCACTGTTCAACTTTTCTTTCTGGAATAGACCCTGCCTTTGACTAGCTAAAAGACACTTAATACTTTATGAATCCTCATGCTTTAGTTTTCCCAGTTGTGAAAGGAGAATACTAATAACACATTCATTGCAAAGACTAAATTAGTTCATTTTGGGAAAACATTTAGAACAGTACCTGGTATTTAGTAAATTCCTAATGTTAGCTATCATTTGTTTAAAATATCCTCAGACAAACATTAGATTGTACAGTAAAGATTAAAGGGAAATTTTCCCCTAAGTAATTTATAAAGGGAGGATGCGGATAACAAAGCAGGTAATGGGTGTGGGAAATAGAGCACAGAGTTCTACATTATAAAATAAGAGCAAAATAGTATTAGTTTCTGTGAAAGAGAGAAGGAAACACCTCAAGACAAAGTTATACCTCAGTTTGAATGGATGAATGGGAGGAGCAAAGGTTGGGGAAAGTGTTTCTGGAAGAGAAATGAGCATAAACTCTTTCTGAAGGAATGACTAAGAAGAAAATTTTACCATTATTTAAGAACTAGGCCATTTTCCTTCATGCACACAGGTATCTGTGAATAATTCATTCTGATACTCTATAAAGCAGAAGCAAAGGAATCATTTCAAGAGCCAAAAGGAAGCTCATGTAGCCTGGCCTACTGAAGTGTGACTGTGAAATAATAGAACAGATTTTTAAACACAATGGGGCCTGAGCCTTTTCCCAGATAATATGCTGATCCTTTTCTTATAAAGTGTTAGTATTTTTTAGTGAAGAATGCATTCATGGAAGATATTTTCTGGGAGAGGTGATGGCTTTGACTGACTCATCCTTGGGTCAATTAGGTAATGTGTAAATCAGCCTGATGTAGAATGGAGGGAGACAGTCAAGAGCTGGTCAAAAAAATGAAGCCCCAGAACACAGAGCAATAAAAAAAAAAGTTGGATTAATTTTAAAAATCGATTTACAATCAACTGACCTTAGGTTTCACTCACTGAAATGAGATCACCATGGGGGAGGCTGGGAAGGAATAAACTCTCCACACACTCCAGTCCCATAAATATGTAATCTTCATTTCCCAAATGGATAAAACAAACTTCCGATGGTATGCAAAACCTAAGCTGTCCTTGTCCTTTCTAAAAGGGGACCTCAGATGAAGACAATTAGCTTAGCAGTTCAGAAATTGCTGAAGAAAGCTATCTAGAAATCTTTTCAGTAAACACATGTTACTATACAACAGAGAAATGTAGACATTTCATGCAATAAAATATATAACAGATGCCCCAAGGGTCTGCATATGGATGCAAAAGTGATTAAGTTGAGCACTTACTGTAATTGCTTTCTACCACTTAATCAAGTAGTGATTAAAATGGTTGCTATGTGGTTTGGGTGGTAAAAGGGTCATGTGTATTCCTAGCTATGGACACGTCCATTTTTAATGAGTTTTCGGTATGCATCTTTCTTTTGTATTAACTGTATTTCACTTCAAAATTAACAATATCAAGTGCCAGAATATCCATCTCTCTCTGTCTCTGTGTCTCTTTATCTCTGTGTCTCTCTTTTCTCTGTTTCCTCTGTGTGCATTCTCTGTTTTCTCTGTGTGTGTGTGTGTGTGTGTGTGTGTGTGTGTGTGTGTGTGTCTCATTCAAACCTAAATTTAAGAGCTAAGGATAATCCAGGAAGCTATGAAACTCCTCACTGAATTGGTGCAAAGAAGAGTTTCAGCAAGTGTAAGCAGTCTGAACATGAGAGCAGTTTTTCTCTAAACCCAGCTTGCCAGAAAGTTTATGATTCCCACAAAGCATTTCACATCCTGAAGTTTAGCTATTGGCAACCACTTAAAAATTTTCCCTACATGGAGATTCCCAGCCAAGGGTCCCACCCATAAGGCTAGCCTCATCTTTCAGTATCCTTAATTCAGTAATTACTCCCACACTTCCTCTTCCTCCTCCTATTCGGATTTTGGAAAACTCTTTCATCTCTTCTGAGCAACTTGTGCCATCTGGTTTTTCAGGGATTTCCTGGAATGGAGAGCAAGGAGCTAATGATGCTGAGTTTTGTTTTTGTGTCTAACGTCTCAGCCATGTAAAGTCACACACACACACACACACACACACACACACACACACACACACACACACACACATCCTGGTATACTTGGCATACCTTCTTCTCTCATTTATAAACCTGATCATGGGATTTTTAACTCAGGGGAAAAAAACAAACTACAAACCATCCTTCCTCTTTTATAGTACTTTTTCTTTTTGTATTTCCAACTGGCTACAATAACAACATACCTTTACCATAACATCCCATAGAGCTCAAACAGTTTTAAAACCTCAACAATATGTACCTGTAGCACACTGGTACATACGGCATATTATCTCATTCATATCCCTCCCCTTACAAATTCTACCATTACTATCTAATTATGTCTTTACTATTTAAAAACAAATTCATTCAAATATTCCTGATCTCTTTCCTACTTCAGTTGCTGAATCAAGACAAACAGCTTCTTTTTCTACAAGACACCATTCAGAGTGGATTTTAACTTACCTTTTCCTGTTTTGATAACCTTGTGTTCATCCTTCACCCCCACTCTTTCTTCCTTGGCTACACTGGTGGTTCCATCAGTCACTTCTCTTCCCCATTGCCATGTCTCAGCCCAATCGCTTGGCATGTATTAGCACTTCAGCCACTGTCTCCCATCTCCTGCAGTGCCACAAAAAGCCTTTGGAAAAACTTGTCCATTTTGGAAAAGACTCAAGGAACCTCCTACCAGTACAGTACATTAAAAGGAAAACAATCTTAAAATATATAATAAGTGAGGACATTGCAGCGGTCACTTTTCATCATTGTGACAAAATACCTGAAAAAAAAAAAGAAGGAAATATCTATTTGAGCTCACAGTTTCAGAGTTTTCAACCCATGGTAAATGAATTCATTGTTTCTGAGCCTGTGGTAAAGTATTTCATCATAACAGAAGGATATGGTGGCCAGAAAGCATAGATACAGAAAGGGGCTAGAGATAAGATACTCTCTCCAAAGCCAGACTCCAATGACTGAGTTTCCCCAATTAGGACCCAGTCCCTAATAGCCCATTCAGTATACACTTATCAATATACTATGAAATTAGCACCCTCTTTATCCAGTCCTCTCTCGATAGCTCCAGCAGCTCGGGACCCAGCTTTCAACACATGCACCTATGGGAGAACATTTTATTTCTAACACATAACATTCTCCACCTGGCCTTCAAAAGCTCCTGTACGTTTCATAATGTTGAATGTATTTGATCTACCTCCAATACTCTTCAAAGTTTTAACTGTTCAAGTATTTTCCAAAAGTCCAAGTCCAGGCTCAGTGGTAGAGTGTTTGCCCTGAATGCTTGAGGCCCTGGATTCAATTCCTCAGCAGAAAAAGCCAGAAGTGGCGCTGTGGCTCAAGTAGTAGAGTGCTAGCCTTGAGCTGAAGAGCTAAGGGACAGCGCCCAGGCGCGGAGTTCAGGCTCCACGACTGGCAAAAAAAAACCCAAAAAGTTCAAGTCCAAATCTTCTAGGAGAATTGAGGCAAATTCTTTGCTGTGAACCCTTGTTAAAAGAAAAACTTTAAAAATGTTTTTTCTTTCTTGCTATTGTTTGTAACATATTTATAAGATGATTTCTTTGTTGCTTTGTATGTCCCTCCCTCAAGGTATAACCCCTGTTTTCACTGTATTTGATGTTGGTATAATTTGTGGAGGGGAAGGGAAAAAACAAATTGTTTAACTAGGGATACAGGTGGACCCATTGCAACAATTGCAACAATGAGATGTACAAGACTTTACAACTTTGGCTGGAAGGGTGGGGGGAGATGGGAAGGAATGGGAAGGGGAAACAAAGGAGGAGACAACAATGCTTGATAAGAAATGTACTCATTACCTTGCCCACATAATTGTAACCCCTCTGTATGGTATTTTCACAATAAAAAATAAATAAAAATAAAAATAATTTAGATGCTTTTAATATACAATGGCACAGAATAAACATTCCCACACAGAAAGGAAGGAAAGGGGAGAATGAAAGGCAATATTGGCCCAAAGCAAGAGGAAAACACATGAAATGAATGCTAAATGGCACCATAGTATTTTGGATAATCTAGGTACATCTAGGTATGATATGACCTCCGAAGAGCTTGGGCAACTTCATCTCATCTCTTCAGCTTGTTATAGGCAATGACTTCCCTTTTGACTGGCTATGGCTCTCCTCATGGATGTTCTTTGTTCGTCTGGTATCTTTCTTCCTGTGTTCTACATTAGAACAGCTTTGTGTAGCACCCTTGTAAAAGTGGAGAAACAATTTTCTACCACAGGCCTTTTGTTCACTTACAGCATTATTACTGGCCATACAAGAGTATTAATAGAGGTAAATAGGATGTCACATCCAATAAGAAGCATCACAGCCTATCCCATCTCGTACTAAAGTGTTTCACAGGCCTCATGGGCTATACATTCCTCAGAGCTTCAGGGAATGTCTGTCTGAACAGATTCCAGTTCTGCTCAAATCTTTTTTGTTTTTTGGTAGTATTAGGGTTTGAACTCAGAACCTCAAACTAGGCAGGTACTCTAACATGTACACTATTCCTCCATACCAGGCCTTTTGTTCTGAAATCTTGGTGGAAGCCTCCACCACCTTCTAACTCTGATATTTCTTCTCTGATAGTGAAGGGCCAATGGACTAACTTTTATTTTTAACACCTGTAGGATCAACACCATGTGGATAATACTGAGATCTGGCACCAGATTTACCAGTAGTCACATATACTTGCACCATGTTTTCATGGTGTCTAGATAGCTGAATTCAGAGAAGCACTTCTGTTTGTGTCCCTTCATAGCATTGGAACTTTGAATGGTAAATTCTAGACAATTCCTAAGATGTTCTGAGGTGTCTTTCCTACTGCCCCGGTGTAGAGTACTTGGCTTCTTTTAGCGTACCTGCTAATCTCTTAGCAAAAAGACCTTCCCTAATCACAAATTTGAACTCACTTCTTATGTCACCAAACTGCAAAATTTTCCTATCCTTCTCTTGGTATTTTTCTCCCAATTCTAACTACAAAATTGGCTAAAACAACTGTCAATACATATGTCACAACCTGAGCAATGAAGTGCTGGAAATTTCTTCCATCTAGATATTAATTAGTCCATTACTTTTATAATAAGCTTAACACAAAGTTGTAGGATGTAGACTAAACATAGAGAAGTTATTTGCCAGGATGTAAGCTGAATAGCCAGTAGTCCCATTCTCCATACAGTATTCATTTCCATTTGAAACTTCATGAGCATAATCCTTATTGTTAGCATTACTATTAACATTCTGTCTTCTAAGCTTAAAGACATTTAGCTCTCCTTACAGCATTCTAAATTTTTTCTAACCTGTTTCTTCATTTTTTTCATATTTCTTTCACAAACCAGTTCTGACAATTTTAAAACCACATATTACAGTATATTACAGCAGCAACCCCATTATGGATATCAGTTTTCTGTTAGATGCTTTTCATTGCTGGGACAAACTACTTGGGAAAGCTAACTTAAAGGGGGAAAGATTTACTTTGATTCATGGTTCAGAGGTTTCAGTCTATGGTCTCTGGTTCCCTTTTCTGGGCCTGTGGTAAGGCAAAGGATCATGGCAGAAAGGCATGATAGAGCAAAGCTAAGCATCTCATGGCAGCCAGGAAACATAAAGAGACAGGAAGTAGACAAGAACAAGAACAAGTTGTACTCTTCGATGATCTTCCTCCAAATAGGTAGGTCCTATCTCCTAATGGCCTATCCAATATAAAGGCATAAATAGATTAATACATTAATGAAATTATCACTCTCATGATCCATTCATAGCTTAAAGTACTAACAGCTGGGCACTAGGCCTTCAGCACATGAGGCTATAGGATACATTTCAAATATAATGATGTAATCAAAGTATCTCTTAAAAGAATAGTTGTCATAGTTGGTACATGGAATTCAGAAATAATCAGACAATATGCATTTGTCATGTGGGTATGTGTGCTGTAAATATTATGCCGTGTATTGGCCATCAAAAGACAATTCATCTGTACCTAACATGTGGGAAGTGTTTTACAATAATATACAATTCACTTCTAGCTTGGAAAAATGAGTATCATTCCTCAGCTATATGCTCTCCTGGTAAGACCCATTCTTGTCCAAAGAGAACTTGAACATAAAGGTTTCATCTTTTTACTTACTTTAGGTTTTTGGAGGTAGCATATTTTGTGATTATAATTTTCCCTTGACCCTCGCTGGTTTACACACTATTTAATAACCCAAACCTTTGGACATGTGTCACTATATTCTAAATATAGCAACTTAGTGAACTGCAGTGATTCCTAATCAGAACATATATTTTGTCAGGCTCAAACAACTGAGATAATGAAAAATGTTCACTGAATCAACCTCAGCTTTACAGGGAAGGTATCAATATTATTACAGAGAAGAGCACTGTAATTTCTTAATATTTTATGTAGGAGCAGGTAATAACACTTCAATTCTTTATCCCAGTTCCTAAGCGAACTAACATAGCTTTATCCCTAAACCACTTGAATTGATATTGAAACATTATTTTTTAACAGTCTATACTTTCTCCCAGAAAAAAATATGCAAAAAAGAATAAGTGGGCATCAAATGTAGGGAAGGTTTCGAGGAAGTGTACAGTGTTTAGAAGAGCTAAACTGGGCTGCTAGTCTAGGATTAAATTTCAAGAGCCATTCCATCTTCTTCTTTCCCCTGCCATCTATTTTCTGTAAATCAGCATGAAAAGTTGTAAACCTGACCAAGTAGTTCAAGTTAGAAGCATCTCTGGCTTTAGCTAAGGAAGGAGAAGCTAAGCTCTTCTGGGCCTTTGCCCTATGGCAATTGCCTGGTAACTGAATTTCTAAGAATAGATATTTTCTGTGGTTGCCTCAATCTCTCCCTAGGGAATCCAAGTAGTACAAACTTTTTTGGTGTTAAGGTTGTTTCAAGCACCAGCAAAATGTTTGCCTTGGTGTAAGCCAGAGTCTTATTTCATCCAAATGAATTCCCAAATCTCAACATGCCCACAAGACAGATCAGTAACCTTCTCTTCTATCATATGAATAGAAATTGAAATAATAAATGGAGGCTAAGTGACTTCTAGAAAGAATATTTGATTGCATGGCAGGTAGGAAAATTGGGAACTGAAAGTTAGTGCTTTAGTCTTAGATTTAAAATGCTGTTTTGAGTCATAATTGATATTGCTCATAATTGAACACTTACACACATACACACACACACTTGTTTGACTAACAGAGAAAACTTAAGAAGGAAAGCAGAGTATCTCTAAGAATTCATTGATAATGGAAAATGAAAAGCAGAATAAGGATCTAAGCAAAAAAAAAAAACATAGCTTCATCCAAACTTGTACACAGAACAAAAAATGAAC
This sequence comes from Dipodomys merriami, assembly GCF_024711535.1. Taxonomy (NCBI): domain Eukaryota; kingdom Metazoa; phylum Chordata; class Mammalia; order Rodentia; family Heteromyidae; genus Dipodomys; species Dipodomys merriami. The sequence continues at coordinate 42,903,752 of NW_027202271.1, read as the reverse complement.
TTTTCAAAGAACTTGTTTTTGCCATTTGATTCAAATTAGAACTAAAAATGGCATACTAATGAATGTCTCCACAAACTTAAGGCTACAACTAGATCATATAATTTTTGTTTCTTAACTCACCAATTTTAGCTCTCTCCTGTCAAAATGACAGGAAACTCAATAGAAAAATCAACATACTACAGTAGAAAAGTACCCACACACTAGAACCAGTCTATTCCATAACCCGCTCACTTGCCAACTGTGTGATCTAGGGAAAACCAGAAAAGTTGGGTAGCTTTCTCAAAGTCATACAAAGAGATTCAAGATAAGAGAGTTCAAGTGCCAGAGCCCAGAGTCTTGATTAACTTCTTTCTGCTCACTTTTGTTTTACTGTACTCTTGTTTTGCCTTTTGTTATTGTTTGGCAGCCAGCATCAGTCTGGACATACAGTTCTATAAACTGGAATGATTATATAAAGCACATATCTAAATAGGCTACTTTGAACACTCCCAGAGAATGACTTGCTCCTTCCACATCTATCTCTATAAGAGTATTAGTTTCCTGTGGATGCTATAATTATCATAAAAATGGTAGAGTAAACATTAGAAACTTATTTTTATAATTCCAGAATTACTTTGACTAGACTGAAATCAACAGGTCCATGCTTCTTCCTGAAGGGGCCTTGGCCAGAATTCATTCCTTGCTTTCTCCAATACATTAGATAGTGGCTACTTCATGTCAGTATCGGACTCTGCACAGGTTAAATAAACTAATGAAGTACTGAAAACATATATGCTCTAAGCATCATACACAAGAGCCATTTCCCTCCATTGTTCTCTGTAAAGAATTGCCACTAGTCTAGTTCATTCTTCCTCATGGCACATGCTTCACAAGCTTCCTTTCTAAATAAGGGCCTGGAACATTGATAGATGATTTTGACATTGTCAATGTTGGTTCACTTCCAAACACTAAAGATACAGAGATTAAATTACTATAAAACCAATAAGTCATTAATCTTTACAAATATTCCCTATACACACCTGCGTGTGCACAGGTGCACGTATCCACACACACAAACACACACTTTCTTTGTATTGTCTAATGCCCTGTCTAAAGCTGTAGGAGCTAGCTACCTTAGTCATCTGCACTCATAATTGTGTGTTCTGTATTTTATAGGCCTTTCTTCAGAACTGTAAGCTTCAGACCCCACAAAACCTATATTCACACCAGCTCCTTTGTAGTGAGTGGTTTTTCTTCACCTCAGCCACATTCTTCAAGAACCATTCTGGAAACTGGCAGCAGCCTAAACTACTCTTGAACTGAAATCACCTTACCCTACCATAACAATCATCCACTTTCTCCAGTTTTTCTCTAGAATTCCAAAGGAATCATCACAAATTAGTAATTCATTTTTAAACATAGAGATTATAAAGTTGTACTAGTAATCAAAAGCTAAATTACTTTCCTATGCTCTAAACTATTCTGATTGTGAAAGAAAAGATATTTATGTTCAAAAATCAGGAAGTTTTCAGTGAAGTTAATAGCCAAATCAAAGGATAAACCTAGTTATTATTTTGAAATGTAGATCAAGTCCCAATTCGCTTATTCTATATGTCAGGACCTTTGCTCTCCACTCTGGTATTTCATGGAACTATATGGAGGAGGATTATTTTCTAATCACAAAAAAACACAGAAAATATCACCTATCACTAAGTTTTTCCTCAGAGAATGGAAAAGTTGACATGACTCCTTTATATTTGTTCCAAGGCCTAAACCTAATATTCCTTTATCCTCACATTCAAAATTCTAAATTCCAGTGTGAATGAGTGAAACCAGAATGATCTATATTTGTTGAGTTGGTCTGTTTATATGGGTTTTTTTTTTTGAAGGAGGAATGTAAAACCTCATTTACGCCATACCTTCAGACCTTTTGATGTTTATTTTTTTAATTTTTTCATTACCTTTAAGTAACTGTACAAAACATTTCAATTCAACATGTCAATATATGAGTACAATACATCTCAATTAATGTAACCCCTCCCTACTTTGTTTTTTGATAGTCTCATGCTAACTTTTCCCAGGCTGACCTCCAACTTGATACTCCTACATCCTTGAGTAGTTGTGATTATAGGCATGTACGGCTCTGCACAGCACTGCTTGAGTTGCTGTTAACATGTGTGGTGGAGGTAGTGTTCTGGAATAATGTAGTAATGAAGGATAGTATATACTGCTAGATTTTTATCCTGGATATATTACTCACTCTGAGAAAATAGTTAAATAATCAAGCTCCTTCATTTCAGTTTCCTTGTCTTTAAAGTAAGGACAATACATACTGGGGTGTTCTTTGAGGGTAAAATAAGTTAAAAATATTGGTTAGCAATCTATTATTAGCTATTTTAGTACTGAATATTAATTCTTTAAAAAGTCAGCTATTTCTTTGGGAAGAGAAGTATTTCTAATCATACTAAAAATATATGTGTGTTTTTGGTGTGATTACATTTTGATATAAGATTTTTTTTCAGTACGGAGAAAATTAGAATTTGCTCCTGAGTTTAAGAGTTATATAAATGAGTTTTCAAGATCTTGATGTCCAGTCTGTAGTACTATCTCTGAAGGAATAAAATTAAGATAAACTTCCTTTAAAATATACATGTCTATATGGTACATATGCCAGAAACTTCAATAACTAAAAGTTCATCAAAGACTCTTGCTCCAGAAGGGCATTTGTAAGAGTAGTTCCCTTGCAAATGTTTATTAAGGATGTCACTGTGATATACTTAAGGTAAAATATTATTGAATATGTATGTCCTCCTGAGCTTAGAATCTAGAAAGAAAGGAAAGAAACAACTAAATATACCTTTATAACACTGTGAAAAATACTATCGGAGATGAATATATAGGATTTTAGAGTACAAGAGCTTATTTTTATTTAACTGTAAAAAAGTCATCGTCTTGCTATAAGACCATGTCAGTCATATTGAAGTTTGTCATTTTTTTCATGAGTAGATTTATTTTAGACTTTTGGCTTTACTAAGGAGTTTATTTTTCTATCATCACTGAGGCCATGAAGATGTTTTATGTTCTGGTGGAGAAAACTGTTGAAATTAATGTTAATATTAACAAGTATAATTGTTTATTTGCCCTCTTTTAAAAATTAAGCATAGAAATGCACCATTATTCAATACAGGTGCATAACCCAGAGTCTTAGAGAGGAAATAATAAAACCCACTTATCATTACCAAATCAGTACCCAGGAAAAGAAATAATCCTAGGGCTGGATTATTGAAGTACTGATATACAGCTAATCCAGCACTCAAAGCAGGGCTTACATGTCAATCAATCACAGCACCAAGGACTTACATTTTGACACCAAATGCAGAAAGTCAGAGAGCCACCGTTGAAGGCTGCTGATAAAATGGAAATGTTTCCTGTGAGTCATTCCATTCTGTGGCATTAGGCAATTGAGGTCTTTTCCCAATGAGTGAAAGGATATGAAAGCTATTTTCCCACCCACTGTGTGGAGTGAGTGGCTGATGCATCACTGGGTGTGGCTGAAGGGTGACACACACTACATTCAACTTCATTCCAGGATTACAACATGTACTAGTGCCTCCTTTCATCTCTCAAAGGCAGAAATAAAATAAATATGTATAATGTGAAAGTGGGGTGGGGTGGGAATAGAAGTAATTTTTTAACCTTTCTGTTCAAGAAAGGGGCAAGAAGATAAACGTATGTGAGGCGTGTTATATATCTCAACCACCTTGGCTCTTATCTGGAGAGAATAGATGGCTTTGTCCTATAGCTGCCTGAGGCTAATCCTCCACACTCCCACAAGCTTCTCAGTCTACTGCCTGAGTACCTTTGAAGCTAGGATTTAGACCCCTAAAAATAGAAGCAGGATTACTGGCTGCAGACTGCTGAAAAGCTAAACACTTCCTGGAAAGAGCAGGAATGATGTGCGATTGCATGTGAAGGGATAAATGAGGAGGGGTGAGGTCAAATGTTTTAAGATAAGATCGTACAGCCCAACTTAGCCCAGAATTTAATATCGCTGACTTCTTTATTTCCTAACCTTCACGAGATTTTACACATTTTCACAATGAGAAATCACATCCAGTCAACTTTATTTGTAAAATGTCTTATTCTCTACCTATTTAAATTCATTGTTTTCTGTAATCTCTGCAACTGTGTAGAAACTCCGTTGGCACATTTCATGCCTTAACTTTCTGGTGAGTAGCTTTCCCGTTCTATTCATTCTTCTATGACTGAACCACAGATAGTAGTAATCATCAATGATTCAGACAAAGTCTAATGACATCTTATTGATAGTTGAACAGTTAAGCCATATATATATATATATATATATATATATATATATATATATATATAATATCCATTAACTTGGAATAAGAATACATACCAATAAACCCAGCAAAGACTGAAAATAATGTAAAGTGAAAATAGATTTCATATACCTAAACTACTGAGCATCCTAATAGCAGCACAGTGCCATGTAGTTTTCCCTTTGTGATTTCATAGCTCTGGGAACTGTGACAGCCAGCCACTTTTATAAACCCAGGCCTTCTAGATTAACACAAGGTAAAGACTAATAAATATTTGCTACTAGATTGAGACTTGGTAATGAGTAAGACTTGCTCACATTCTTGGGGTCTTGGAATTATAAACAAATACTAATTTTCATACTTAGTTCAGTCTTATTAGGATGATGGCACTACTTTCTGCTGATGAACTCAGGTGTGACCATTTTCTTTCACCAGTGAATGCAAGTTATGAGCAGACACTTTAAGAGATGCAGTGCATGCTACCACATGCTCTTTTTTTCTCTCCCACAGTAATGTCTGGATGATGACTAAATTACCAAATAAGAATAACGTCCCTATTTTATTTTTTGTTGTTGTTCATATTTTATTTTTGTTGTTGTTGTTGTTCATGGGGCTTGAAGTTGGGTTCTGTCATTGAGCTCTTTTGCTCAAGGCTAGTGCTCTTCCCCCTTTGAGCCACAGTGCCACTTCTGGATTTCTGGTGGTTAACTGGGGATAAGTGTCTCAGGTACTACATGGCCTATGTGCTTTGAACTGTGACCCCTCAGCTCTCAGCCTCCTGTGTAGTTAGTGTTACAGGCATGAGTCACCAGCATCTAGCAATGTCCCTATTTTCTTGATCCATTCATCGATTGAGGGCCATCTGGGCTGATTCCATATCTTGGCTATGGTAAATAATGCTGCAATGTATATGGTTGTACTGTCAGTTTAATTTGTATTTATTTGTACTGTATTGTATTTGTACTCTATTGGATAAATGTTCAGGGGTGGAATTACTGTGTCATCTGTAGAGTTATATGTTTTGTTTTTCAAAAAAATGTGGTGCATATACAAATTGAAATTCTACACATCTATCAGAAAGAATGGCATTGTACTACTCATAACAAAATAGAAAAACTTGGGAAAGAATTATATTAAGAAAAGCAAGCCAGACTCAGAGAAACAGAAGTTGCATAGTTTCATTTGTGGCAGTTAGAATGTGCATATAAATTCATACTCTATCCAAATACCATACAGGGTTGTATGCAAGTGGTTACAAATGAATTAACAGAGGTATAATAGACTATAGAAAGATCAAACAGTATAATTCTTTAGAAAGACTAAGTCAAAGCCCAACAAAATAAGTACCAGGAAATGCATACTTGCAAGAATGGAGGGTGGGTCAAGGGAAGGGGATAGAAGAATAAAGGGAGAAAGGAGGGAGACTCCAGTCATTAATTCATTGTTTATACCACAGAATTGAGAAAATAAGGGAAGGGATGAGTGGAAGGGGGGTGAAGATGTTGAAGGGTAGCACTGATCAAGATGCACTATATGCATATACTGCTTTGTTAAATAGCGAAAAGAATCAATGCATAATGAAGACAAGTGAAGGAAGGGCTGGTTGGGAGATGTGGCTGATAATGTGGAAACATTGGTGAAGACGTACTGTATTCATAAACTGCTTTGTTGATTGGCAACTCCTTTGTACTACTGTTTAAAGATAATAACATTCAGAAAAGATTTCTCAAGCTCTGTTGAAGTAAAATCTGGTATTTAGGCTAAAAAGAAGTCGAAGAAATGAAGTAGAAGAAGCAAAAAAGAGGAGGAGAGAAACAGAAAAAGGAAACAAAGAAAAAGAAAGAAAGAAAGGAAGGAAAAAAGGAAGGAACGAAGGTAAAAGAAAGAAAGAATGGGGAAGAAGAATGTTCCCAGTAGTAAGTGAACACAGAATGCAGTCAACTCTCAATGGTGAGTGATAGTGCCTCGTTGTTTTCATTTAGTGTATCTGAGATTGATTCTTACTACTACACAACCCAGCTTATCCCAACAAACGGATCCCATGAAATGCTTCTTGAGTAAAATAGAAAAGGAAAAGGCCCTAACAGGGGAAAACAATGTTAATCTAAACCTAGTGAAAAAGAACAACAACAAAAGAGCCTCAACTAGTCTCTAGCTCCACTGTATAATACTTTCATAGGAAAATGGTGTTATAGACAAATTAAGCATATCCTTTCCTCCCTTTACTAGGGCAAAAGCAAACTCATCAGCTACCAAATGTAGAAAAGAGTGCTTATTCTTAGTTCTTATTAAAATAACAAAACAAATATTTTTGAAAACAGAAAAGATGAATAGGGAGTTTTAGTCTTGCCTTAACAATACAAACAGTTCAGCACCCAAAGACACATTAATATGACAACATCTTATTAATATTTAACATCTCTTCCTTTAATTTCCAAAGGATTATTACTCTAATCATTAATTGAAACATTTTCAGCCCTTTGCCAATTTTCTCCAGGGACTATTTCATTTTTAAATGCACTGAATTACCATTTCCTTCAGTGGTTTTTTTACAGAGTAAAACAAAATGTTATATATTCATTTCCCAGGTCTGAAATAAGATTAATGTTTGTTTTTCTCTTGGAGTTAAAACTCCAAAACTCTTAGAAACTGCATATTTGAATATCACTGGAATTTAATTTCATTCACTTTAGCCAGTTTTATAAAACAACTAGATTATGAAGACAATGATGGTAGTGAAGACGACAACAAGAATGATCATGACGATGATGATGATGATGATGATGATGATGATGATGATGATGATGATGATGACGACAGTGATAATGATGACAGTGGTGATGATGGGACATAAGTGTAAAAGGAAGTTTGTCTCAGGGAGATCAACCATTTAGGGAAGGGAAAAGGGACACTAGTGACTGAAGAAATATGTTTGTTACATATATGTATGTGAAAGAATAATGAAAATAGCAAAATGAAACTCATGAAGCACTATTTGTAAAAGGAAAATTAAAGGAATAAGTACAACAGGGAAGATGAATTCGTTCAAAATACACTGTCCAAATCTATTGAGTTATCGCAATGAAACTCCTGTACTGTTAACGTATACTAATGAAAATAGTAAAAAAAAAAAAATAGCATCTTGATCCCACCATTCTCCCTAGCAGTACAGCATCTGTAATATATAACATCTTCCACTTAGCAGCAGCTTCTTACATATTGCTGGAAGCACAGAGCCTTCAAGAAATGCCTGGGTAAAGGTAAATACTGAAGATCCTTTAGTGGCTCAGACTAGAGCTAGCTATTTTGTAAAAGTAAAGACAAAATTAGTCACTACATCTCCCACACAACTAGTTCTCTGGTCTCCATGGAGCCTATTAGTCAAGGATTTTGACAAAAATGGGTACTCTTCTGTTTGTGGCTCTGAAGGAAACCAGCAAGTTCTTCCACTCATGGCTTTTCATCTATGATTGCTATAAAAATTGAAGTAATGTTATTCTTAGCATTCTACAACTTCTTTCCACATTTAAAAAGTATTCAACATATGTCACCCATGTGATAGGCACTATAGAATTCTTCAAGAATATAGTGTTGAGCAGAATCTACATTACCCCATCTTTGTACACTGTAATAAGACATGCAGACCATTAACTTGACTTGTAAAGGATAGTAATAAGGAGTGTTCTGGCAAGAGACAAACATAAAGGGGATCCAAATAAGGAAAGATGTAGTAAAACTCTCCCTCTTTGCAGATGAAATGATCCTGTGTTTAAAGAACTCCACTGACTCCTCTCCCAAGTTACTTGAGCTGATCCAAAACTTTGGCTGAGTAGCAGGGTATACAATTAACCCACAAAAATCAATAACTTTTCTGTTTGCCAACAATGAGAACAACAAGGCTGAAATCAGAAAAGCAATGCCTTTTGTAATAGCATTAAAAAAAAAACCTAGGAATTAACCAAAGAAGTGAAGGACCTCTATGATGAAAACTTTAAAAACCTGAAAAAGGAAATTAAGGCAAACTTAAGGAAGTGGAAAAACCTTTCACAGTCCTGGGAGGATTAACATCATGAAAATGGCCAAAGCTGTCTACAAATTCAATGTAATACCTATCAATATCCCAACAACATTCTATAATGAAATAGAAGAAACAATCCAAAAATTCATATGGAATAATAGAAGACTCTGAATAGCAAAATCATTATCAGGAAAAACAATACTGGAGGAATATCAATAGCAAATTTCAAACTCTATTATAAAGCCATAGTTACAAAAACAGCTTGGTAATGGCACATGAACAGGCTTGAGGACCAATGGAATAAAATTGAAGACCCAGAAATGATCCCACATACCACAACTAATCTTTGATAAGAGAGACAAAATCATCAGATGGTAGAAATATAGCCTCTTCAACAAATGGTACTGATAGAACTGGCTATACATGTGTAGAAAACTGAAGTTATATCATCCTTATATATCACCCTGCACCAAATCAACTCCAATGGATCAACACCTTGAGGCAATAGCAGATACACTGAAAATATTAAGAAAAGGGTAGGGAATACATAGGGCTCCTTGGCATAGGTCAAAAACCCCTAAATAAAGATCCAAAAACAAAACATATCAAAGAAAAGTTGGATAAATAGGATCACATTAAATGGCAGAGCTTCTGCGTGACAAAGGACAGAGCTAGCAAGATAACTAGAAAGCCTACAGATGGGGAAAGATCTTCACTAGCTATTCAACAGGCAAGGATTTATATCAAAAATAGGCCTAGAGTTCAAAAAATTAAATCCCGGCAAAACAAATCCTCAAAGAAACAACCATCCGATTAATTAGTGGGCTAAAGAATTAAGAATAGAGCTTTGTGAAGAGGAAATAAAAATAGCCACTAGACACATGAAGAAATGTTCAACATCTCTTGACATAAAAGAAATGCAAATTAAAACTACATTGAGATTCCACCTCATCCCAGTTAGGATGGTCATTATCAAGAAAATGTTGGTAGGGATGTGGCCAAAAGGGAATGCTACTACACGCTTGGTAGTAGCATTTCCCATGTAAACTGGTTCAGCCACTCTAGAAAGCAGTATGGAGGTTCCTCAAAAAACTAAACATAGAGTTCCCCTATGATCCAGCAATCCCACTCCTGGGCACTTACTGAAATGACCACAAACAAGGCCACACTAAAGCTACCAGCACAACTATGTCCATTGCAATATTATTTACCATAGCCAAGATATGGAACCAACTCAGATGCCCCTCATTGGATGAGTGGATCAAGAAAATGTGGTACAAATGCACAATGGAATTCTACACTTCTATCAGAAAGAATTATATCATCTCATTCATAAGGAAATAGAAAGACTTGGAAAAAAATCATACTAAGTGAAGTAAGCCAGAACCACAGAAACGTAGGCCCCCTGGTTTCCCTCATTTGTAATAATTAGTATATGTCTAGGATAGTCTTAGCAGAGGCTCACAGTAGCTCAATAGCTATATGCATATGACCATATAAAATAATGCTAATCGAAATGAACTCCAAGATATGGAAATAAGAAGGTTTTGTTTTGTTTTGTTTTTAACATACTGTGTGAAGTTATTGCTTTTTTCTTTCATTTTTTTCCCTTTGGTTTATCCCCTATTTCACTGTTTTTTAGTTTAGTACCCTGTGACTTGTATATACATTTATCTGATTTGGAGAAGGGAAGGGGAATAACAAAATGGTGAGACAAAGGACAAAGGGTGGATCAATGCAACAAAGATACTGACAAGACACTATGTTGGAAATGAACGTTACAATGTGTGTGTTGGGGGGAGTCAGGAGGAAGGAACATGAAAGTGAAACAGTTTAACAAGGGAGGGCAGAACACTGTGCAACAGGAAATGCACTCACTACCTTACTTATGTAAGTGTAACCCCTCTGTGCGTCACCTTTACAACAAAATTAGATTAAAAATTTTTAAAAAGAGCGAGTGTTCCGGGGTGTCAGGAACAGAATGCCTAAGCATTTACTCTTCACTAATCTAGGAGTGAGAGCAGAGCTAGATGAAAGAAGGCTTTTACCATATCACCACAAGAAACAAAATTTGCCATGCAAAAATATGCACATCTATTTCAAGATGTTAAGCGCTAGAGAAAGTATCTTTAAGCACAAGATTCTGACAAGAAACTTTAGAAAAGTAAGGGGGTCTTTACACTGTATACAAGTATTTTTCACCTTAAAAAATGAATCCAAGGAATTAAAAGACGCAGAGGATCATGATGTCAGGCGGAAAGAAAAGTGAAGAAAGATCAGAAAGAATTGCAAAATAACATAAAAGTATACTAGCCTAGGAATCAAGTTTCTCAAGCAAAGTGCCAGATCTATGATCAGGCCTGTAGGTAATAATGTCATTAAAGTTCTAGTATAGAAGATGTGAAGTTGTAAAGTATATGTCATATTATTCCATCTTAATTACTAGTCTTACATGTTTTAAGTCAGATAGCTCTTTCTAGTCTTCCAGTCATGTGTTTTGAAACACTAGTCTATTGCCTATTAAACCTGTCTGTTAGAATCATATAACAAGATTTTTAAAACCTTCAAGGCCCAGGGCCACCTAAGCCAATTAAATCAAGTCCTCTGGGGTAGAGCTTAGATATGAACATTTCTGAAAGCTCTCCAGTATATATAATGTGCAGAGTTAAAAAAAAAATTGCTATGGCCTTTGCTACTAAGTCACTAGATGAATTTATTGTACCTATACAAATGTGTATATGTCAATAATTTTCCAATTTTTATCAATAAAAAGTTAAGATTAAATGATTCCTGAGGGTTCTTAAAGGCCAAATATCCAACAATTCTATCAAAAGAAATCTACTAATGCTTTCAAAGGATTTGAAATGGGTAAAGGAATTTATGGCTTTACTGGGGCATCAATTATATAGAATTAATCTTGTTGATAGAATCTTGATGTATATTTATGAATCATCAAAACCTACTCCTTCCAATATCATTATGAGTCCACTACTGGAATCCAGTAAGTGAGATAATCACTCCAGTGCTGTCTAATGTGATGAATTAGAGAAGACAAGGGGGAACTGAAAGTCAATTCCACTTAGGAATGTCAGATGATACATAAGCCACTGCAATAAAAATTATGTAAAATTATGATGCTCATTATTTTTAGAAGTAGTAACATGGCCTGTAAGCTTTTCCTTCCCAGAAGATTCATATAAAATAGAATTTCAGAAAATGGCTAAATTGATCTCAGTTATGAAATTGAGTTGGATGTTTAAGGAGACTGAAAGAGAAGCTGGAACCTTGTAATAGAACAGAATAGAATAGAATGTTCTAACCAATAGAACATTTCCTGTTTTTAATGAAGCAGTCCAAAGAAGAGAAGAGGAAAAAGTAAATAAGTGAAACAAAACTCCATGTTGATTTATCAATTGAAAACTAAATTAAAGTAATAAATAAACTTCTCTAGGGAAAATGATTAAGTTCATCAGAGAGAGAAAGGGTAAAAGATTTTTTCTGGCTTTTAAGAACTGAAGAAGAGAAGAGAAAAACCCAAAAGAATAAAAAACACTCGAGCATTTTTAAGTTTCCAAATTTACAGCAAGCTTGAGCATCATATGCAGCACCATATTCAGTTGCTTAACTGTTCACAGAACAATTCAGACTTCTTTAGTCCCAATAAAAACAGTAATTGGGCTTTGGACATCATCAGACACAATCTTTGGAACTAGAAAATAGTAACAACTATCCACAGGGACTATTCATGCAGAACAGGTCAGAAGGTGACCTGAAATTTAGATTGTCCTTATGCCTTAGTTAGGGGCACTAAGGTCAAATTACTAATAAACAACATCTGGTACATTGAATGTTTCTGCTGGATGTTGCATTTTCAGCCAGGAATTAAACATTGAAAGACACTAAGGAGTCAGTATGTACCTTAACTTCTCAGCTCAAGTTTTTATTTAGGTCATGCTCATCCTTTCTTCTAAACAGCATTATATATAAACAAACCGGATGATTTCTGGCATTAAGGTAGCTTGTCTCATTTTTACGTCAACTTTAAAACTGCTCAGAGTGACATTGGTCAATAGACATTTTCACCAATCTTTCAATATAATAAGCAAATTTGAATAGGCATGGAAAAGGTTTTATATAAAAGTCACCAAAGTGAAAGTATAGAAAAAAATAAATAGAAAAATAAGGAAAGGAACCAGAAAAAGGGTAAGTAAAAGGATGTAGAAGTAAATGAAGAATGTGATTAACAGGCAATGTTAGCCACCATGTAGCCATAAAACACATTTGGTAAGAATCTAGTTTAATTCAGCAAATATTTGTTGACTACCAACCAAGTCTGAGATACAGTGGGAAGAGTAAATACTATAACAGATTTTGGTACATTATTTAAGGAGCTCACCACTGCCCGGGAAAAGTATACATTTTTGTACCTTCAAATATTGACCATTTTGTCAACGAATACTATACCAGACTTCACCCCAGAGGCTCAGCTGCAGTACAAGCAGTATCAGGGGAGCACAGAGAACAGAGTAATGGCTTCTGAGAGGGGGCCATGAAGGCTTTCTCCAGGTATTACCATCAAAGACCTGGGTACCAGCAATCAATCTCATACTTATAGCCATGTGATTAGAACAAGCTTCCAAATCACCATTACCCATTGAAATGTTGTTAGAATAAAAAGATTTGTTCTATTTCTTTGTCGACTCCATTAATTGCTCTGCACATTCAAACTGTTGGATTAAAACTATGGAAGGAAGAATTCTTCTCACTCCATTCCCCACAAGGATGACTCTATCATATTCTCCAAGTATAAAAAGTCTGCAGTTGAACTGCTATTCTATGCTGATCACATATCACATAAACTGAGTTGAGAACCAAAAGAATGTGTAAAAGAATTTGCATTATCTGCTCTCTTCCCATCAACTGCCATGCTGAAGAAACAAGAAGCGAAGCCATGATATGCACAGGATTCAATAATGGATACTCCCACAACTGTATCCGGCGCATTGAAGTGAAAAATTAAAAACTTGTCATTTTATAGAGGCAGTAGAGTGTTGAAACTGTTTATAATATTATCTTACTCCTCCAATCAAACTGAGAAGAAATGGAATCAAATAATATTCCCAAGCCATACAAGGAATTAATGAATAATGACTTAATGAATAATAAAATAGTTATTCTACTCAGGAAGTAAGTGATCTGATTTCCGTAGGAAGTAAAAAAAAAAAAAAAAACAACAAGATGCTGGTTTATAGTCTGCTTGCTTCTGTTTGGGGAAAATGCTGAGCTAATAGAGTAAGGGAACGAGACATGGTCTCAGAGACTAAAAGACGAAAGTGATGAAATATGTAATTACAATCACATGACATTAGTTGTCAACATCCATATCTCATTTACTCTTTGAATATTTTAAAGGAAACATTAAATATAAGAAAACTAAGTCCCATACTTTTATCTGCTTTTAATGGACAGTTGGATTTTCTGATTTAACAAGAAAGCAGTCTAATTTCTTCTCTGTTCCTAAAATATTATCAGTTCATGACTGAATAATTAATACATAGTTGGAGACAAAAAAGTATCAAGAGGCTCTGAAGGTACAGCATGGATGTTTGTGGTAATAAGCCTTGCCATAAATTGTTCTGAGCAATTCACATCTCCACTCATTGCAGTAAGCACTTCTCCATAAGTGTTTATGTTAACCACTGCTATTGTGGTACCATTTTTCTATCTCTATAACAAACTTATAAAGAGAAAATATTTATTTTGGCTCATGGTTTTATGGATTGTAGTCCCTGATCAGTTGGCCTCATTACTTTGTGATCTATGGTTAGGCAGTGAATTATGGCAGGATACATGGCAGAGAAAATTTGTGCGCCTTATAATTAGCAAGGAAGAAGAAAAAGATAAGAGGCTAGAGAGTATTGTTATCCTCTTCAAGGATACACCTTCAATAACCTAAAGACCTCCCAGTTGACCCCACATCTTAAAGGCTTCCCACTAGGGTCTGTGTGATTTCAATACTGGCCTTTGGAGAATATATAAGAGATATATAATGTAAATGAGATATGACTGTGTCAATTTTATATATGTCAAGTTTTAAAGAACATATAAATATGGCTTTAGATGCTATAGTTTATCTTCAGTCTGAATATTCTCTAATCACACACTTTAGAAAAACTACTAGAAAATTTCTCATCTACACACTCTGCTTCCTTTGCCACACGTTGTCAATTCCTCATAAGTCACCGCTTACTCAGTAGTGATGACAGAGAAGGGAATGGAGAAACGTATAGTTCCCACAGGGATTCACTGTGTCCCTTGTGAAAAGGTTGCAATCATTCAGCTAGCACTTAATATGAATGAATGTGATTATTTCTTAAATCATAAGATAATCAATAGGAGGTGCATGTGTGTGTGTGTCTGTGTTGGGAATGAAACATTTGGGAAGAAAACAGACAATGGACAATACACAAATGGTGATTGTAGATATTAGAAGTAGCATCTTGAATGAAGTTTAGAAATTTTATGTTTTAATGATTTTCCTGACATAAAACAAACAAGTGGACTTGGTGAGAATTAAAGTTTATTATCTCCAAAATTAGCCTCACTTATTATTAATTTAACCTATTTGTGCTTAAGTAGTAATTTTCAATGTTATTATTTTGCAAAATAGTTTATTACTCTGTTCTAGACAGCATTCCATTTCTGTCACAAAATGCATTTCTCCTGCCTATCCTCCCTTTCTCCCCCCCGCAAAAAAATCCTTAAAGGAGAAGGCATTTATTTTGACGCATAGTTTCAGAGGTTTCAATTTATAGTAACTGGTTCCAGTGATTTGGGACATGAAACAAGGCAGAAGATCATAGCAGCAGAAACATGAAGCAGGACAAAATGGCTCACTTTATGACACAAACAGACAGATGGACAGACGGATGGACAGACTGACAAGCAGACAGACAGAGAGGAGACAAATGAGCAGAGGCCCAAGGGCAGGTTGTATCCTTCAAGCATACCACAAGTAATCTATTTCGACCTCCATAATCCATTCATCTATGAATTCACTAATGGGGTGACACATTTATAGGATTATGGTCCAATCACCCTGCTAAAGTTATACCAGCTGAGGATCAAGCTTCAACTCATTAACCTTTGGGTTATCTAACCAGAGGGTATGTTCTTACACACCACAACTAAACAATTAGCTCTTTCTAATTAGATGCTACCCATTTAGCCATTATTTCTATACTTCAAATTCCCACTTTTCCCCATAAACAAGATACACAAATACCTACACCACACACACACACACACACACACACACACACACACACACACACACACACACACACACAATCCTTTGAGTATTTAAGATATTCGTACACCTTGATAATATTTATGGCCTGAATACAAGTTATATCACCTTTTCTGAAATTCCATATACACACACACATATATATATGTATATATACATACATGTCTAACACTTCCTAAACATTTGTAACCACAACCTACTCTTTATTTTTACATTTTCTTCTCATGCATCAAAGTGTCTTAGCGTTTATTGCAAATTCTGCAGTAGATAACTGCATTGATTCATTCTTATTTTGGCAGAATGTGAGAGGAGAAAATATTTTAGCTCATATCTAATCAAATTCTAAAATATTCCAGGGTTTCTCAATTTTTTTCCTTCTCTTTGCTTTACTAGCCATACAGAATTTTTATTATCATGAATACCATTACAGAAAAACCCACTGTAATAGGAGTGAGAATATGCTAAATGCTTCTATCTGGTAATGTCTGTAAGTATGTGCCATATATATAGAATGGTGGGTGAACTCACAACTGAATGAATGATCATCAAAATTTACTAATACCTCTTGGGCAGACCACTTGGTCTTTTGGTAATTTGGTTTGCACTTGTGTAATAAGAGAGTTGTTGATCCACAATACTGAAATAAGGAAAAACATTAGATACTAACACTGTGTCAGTTTTTAAATACAGAGAGATGTAAATCTACAGAAAATGATATAGATGTGGTAACATAACAACCACATTAACTCCATATTACATTAGAAGAAAAATGAAATTCATCAATTTAAGTATCCCAATGTAATTGGCATAGTGAGGAAGTGTCAGAACTGATTCTCATCCAAGGTCTCTCTGTCACCAAAGTCAATGCTCCTGACCTCACTCTCATTCTGTTTCTCTGTATGTTCCTGATTCTTTTCCTCTGTACAAACTCCATACTGCCCATCCTGAGCTCAATTTAGGTAGGAGAATGTATCAAATCTTATCTTCTAATGTTTTTGGCATCCTTTCTAAATTGCACATGAAATTCAGCAAAGGGAGGGGATGTTTCCTATATTAATAGGCCAAAGAAATGGTTATATTAGAGAGACTCAGAAAAGCAACTCAGTTATATCTGTCACCTATATCATCTATACCTACATTATCTCAAGGTTTCTTTATTCACAGTAGACACTTTCAGATCCCTTAACAAATAGCATTTGAAACTCTGCATAGAGTTGTACACCATGTTTCAAGAGACTTCCTCTTTTTGCTCCCTGAATCACAGAAAGTTTAATTATTCTAAAAGTCTGATGTTTATCTAGATTTCCAAGTAATCTCTTCAGAATGTCTTGTATCCATTTGGCTATTCCCTAAAGCTACCCATTTCTGGCTACAGCTATATTTACTTTAATGCATTTTTCAGCCTACAAACCAAATGTTAGTGACAAAAGGGTAGCTCAGATTGCAGATTCCTTACTTTTTTCTGCCTGTACCTAACATTACAGTTTTACAATGGTGGCACATTCTACTTTCAAGGAAGTCTTCAAAATGCCTCTGATATAATACAGAGATGGTTTTGTGGTCATTTTCCAAATACTTTTACCTTGTTTACATGTGCTTTCCCTTTATAAAAAGGAAGGTGAAGCATATTCTGCTTTTTGAAAAGACTATTTCACACAAGATCACCACAGATTTTTAATCCATTTCTATTATAATCTAGCCTGTGTTATGCATGGTGAATTACTAAAAGCTTTGAGAAATTTTCTCTGCAGTGTAATTCTAGTTAACTAAACTGCTTCTTGTCCACAACACTCCATCCCATTTGCTTTAATCCATCTCAGCAACTAATTCTGTCTTCTTTCAGTACTTACATTACTATCTTCATTGGTGTGTGGAATAACAATCGGAGAACATTGTAATATTGAGAAAGATCAAATAACATGTAATAACCATATTTCAAATGACAAGAAAGCTGACTAGTACATTTTGGAATTTCTATTTAATAAGATTAAAATTAAAAATAGTTATAGAACATATGTTCTTAAATAACCAGAAATCCAACTAAATAGAACAACTGACTTACCAAGAAATCTGGTTAATCATATGTTCTAGTGCATTTCATACTTGAATTCACAAGGTCAGTTATATCCTGCTGTTGCTGGAGTTAATTTTGGGTTGATTCATGTCTAAACAGGTATTACAGGGAAACCAGGCCAAGTGTTCCTGCAGAAACACTGGTGGATTTTTATGGTTGTTCTGCTCACATGGTGGGAGGCAGGAGAAGCAGAGAGGATAAAAAGAGGCACAAAGGCCTCCTGGGTCAAGTGTCAAGTTCTATTGAGGTTTAGTTCACACTGCTCCACTTATTCAACGTGACTGAATTCTAGCAGGGAGCATGTGCCACAAGCCAGATGTAAATATTCCCTTTTGGAGCTGTCATACATTTTTGGTGGTTCACAAACCTGACCTTCAAAATCATGTTCATGACATTTAACTCAAGCCTAAAAGTTCCATGCCAGAGAGTATAAGCATAAAAATTCAGGTTCTTACATCAAAGTTCAAATCTCTATTTAAAAAAATAAAACACAAAAAAAATTTTGTCCTACCACTAAATTTCAAAATTCTGTCATGTTATAGCTGGAGAAAGGGGTTGAAGGGAAGCAAAACCTTTTCAATATTTTTCTTTGCTTTTAATTTGCATATCACATTAAAACATCACATGAGAATTTTAAAAGTGATGCTAGGACACTAAATATCTTTAATTATTTCTTAATTTATTTTAGTTACATTTGACTGAAATATACAATGATTTTGCATGTATAAGTTATCTGCATTTTATTTTATAGTATTTTGAGTTAGCATAAATTCATAGTATGTGATGATTTCTTTATATTTCCATATAATGAACTTTGAACAAATTTACATATAAATAATCATTCATGGCATCATATAAGTTTTAGTTTTTCAATGTTTTCAATTCTACAAGGCAGAGTTTTATTTTCTTGTGTATGTTTTCTATTTATTTTCTATTCTCAAAAGCATCTTTAAAAAATTCAAACCTGAAAGTAAAAATTTTAGTATATTTTTCTCTAAATACCATAAGTGTTTTATAGTAAAAGCTCTCTGCTGTCTTTTCTTTTTGAATTGTGAACCCTGAATTACCCTTTGAATGAGGCAAACCACACTCCCATCAATAGTACCATCAGGGAATAATAGGCTACATTTTGTAAAATCAAACAACACACTTGCAAGAAAATATAAAAGGCAATGTACCTATATCATTAGGAAGCAATGGTATAGCAACCTTCCGATGGATCACTCTATTTTGTCTTTTTTCAAGTCTAATTTATCCTTCTCTAACTCTGATTACACTTCCAAACAATGCTCATAAATTTTTGAGCTGTGCTCATATATATGAAAAATATTTTCTGAAAGACTGCTTCTTCACAACCACAAAGCTTCATAGA